>NC_089873.1:80915000-81587500 GCF_040182565.1 Anser cygnoides | reverse complement strand
TTAAAAGTTACTCAAAGCATGGCTGTTTGGAAAAACAAGTCAGAGAAAGTAGCTTTTACATTCTACAGATATTGCAATGGGAACAGCTGTTCCACTCTTCCGCTTTGCTCAGCAGTTTAGATTTCAACTCAAATACAACAATCCAATATTTATTTTAAGGACTTCAAGCCAAAAGGTTCATAAAGCATTGTTTTGTACCTGCACAACCTACAACTTGAAAACACCATGTGTTTTTTGTCAGACAGGTCAACATTTTCAAGCCTGAATTCAGAGAAGTGGAAAAGAGTTCAATCAATTTATCACAAAGTTACTCCATCTAAAAAAAAAACTGAATCCCAAGTCATGCAGCAAGTTTTTTCCAGTAATAAGCTTAATTCTCAAAACTCCAGACTTTCATTTTTTTTTTCCCCTTAAGAAGTATAAAAAATTGGCTGAGAAAGCTGTCCTAATTAATATTCAGTTCAGCGATTAAGCACTCTCCCAAGTGACCTATATGTGTAATAGCATCAAGTACCACCTGCTCAAACTGTTGTTTTGCAGAGAAATATTAATCCCTTGTACCTTCTGTTACCAAGCTTGGATGCCATCTGAAATTCAAAAGGGAATGATTCATTGTAAATGCTTTGTAAACTCACTGAAATTTATACAAAAAAAGAAGTAGCAATGTACAAATAATTTAAAATGGTATAGTACAAGAAGCAGTTTATAGAATTTTAGATAATCTCTCCCTTTTGAAGTTAATTTCATAAAATATCATGTATCAACAAACATTCATTACCACAAATGAAATTATTTGGCTTTTTTCTTTTCAATAAATATTGTATTTTTTCTTTTCTACAGAGAAATGCAAGGAATATAGCTACCAAATTGCTTGCATCTGTTCCTTAAAGAAGAGGTGTTAAGATAATATTTGATAAAAACCTATCGCTTCAGAAGTATTAGCATGTAAGGGTGTACATGTTCCCTTTGCACGTTTGAGTTTCTTACTAGCACAACATACATGAACATAAATATTTTTATATGAGCCATTGCTGCAGAAATTTGTGTATATCTGACACCTTTATGCCTAACATGGAAGCAAAACTGCAAACAAGACTTAGGACAACACATTTGTACTGCCTGACGGCAGGCAAGTGGAAGGGAAAAGCAGCAGTCAGATAATTGGCAGCATAACAAATCCAAAGGTCAACATCTGACTTCAATGACTTCAAGAGTCTTCCTTTTTCAGATAAGACTTTTTTTTTTTAAAAAAAAAGTGTCCTCATATGCTTTCTGTCTTGGGACTACATATGTGAGAGAGACCTTTAGACCTCAGCTTCATTCTACATTGGTAAGCAACTATCTTACAGAGAGATCTGAAGGCAGGTAACAAAGTTTGAGTAAAAAAGAAATTTTGCAAGCAACTTGGGCAGCTCTTTATGTGGAGAAAAAATAATAATAATAAAAAAGATTTCTTTAAGTTATTCTCAGCATAATTCCTAAACATTATTGTACAATAACACATTTTTCCCTTGCCCTGGGAAAACTAGTGTCAACCTGATGCAAGTGAACTGTACATAATTTGTGCATAAACAATTATCAAAGACAAATTCTACAATTGTATTGGAATTATGTGGCAAGGTTTTGGTAACAGGAGAGTTGAAGGGGCGGCCTCTGCAAGCAGAGCCCAGCAGCTGCCCCATATCAGCCAGAGCCAGCTCCAGCCAGTGGATGCACAGTGGAGGTGGATGTGGCATGGAGGACTCTGAGGCCCGTGGAGAGCCCCTGCAGGAGCAGGCCCCGGGCCGGAGCTGCAGCCCATGGAGAGGAGCCCACGCAGGAGCAGGGGTCTGGGGGGAGCTTCCACCCGTGGGGAACCCATGCTGGAGCAGTTTGCTCCTGGGGAATGGACCCCGTGGTACGGAGCCACGTGGGAGCAGTTATTGAAGAGCTGCTGCCTGTGGGAAGGCCCCACAGGGTCAGTTCAGGAAGGATGGCATCCCATGGGACGGACCCGACATGGAGCAGGGGCAGAGAATGACCAAAAAGGAGTGGCGGAGACGAAGTGTCAGGACTGACTTCATCCCCTGTTCTCCTGCACTCCTCGGAGACAAGGTGTAAGCCAAGCGTAGATGGAGGAGGGAAAGGTGTTGTTAGCTTTTAGTTCTCACTGCTCCAGTCTCTTATCAATAGGCAATAAACTACATTAATCTCCCTTACGCTGAGTTTGTTTTGCCCATGAGTGTCAAGAACAAGTCCTCAAAGACAGATGAAGCCTACAAAACACTCACAGGGTTTGAGCAGCTGGCCTTAGAGTTCTGAAGTCAAACTGAGCATGCCTTCTAGAATATGTGTTAACACGACTTTCATTTCTCAGTCCCCATCTGTAAAATGGCCTGCACTGTACTTCCACATCTTATTGAAATCTTATGAAAGAAACACATTAAAGGTGTAACAGATGCCAGTATTATAGTAATAGGCACAAAGCAAGTACCAAAGACATTTTATATAAATGAAATATATCACATGAAGTATTTTGTTTTCACAGCTGTACCCCTGTTACACCTAATCTTTGGTAACCAGTGATAAAAGCCATAGAAAAATCTTGAAAAGCAAAACAATGAAAGCAAAGAATTCTGAGTGCCTCAACTAATGTGATTATTAACTTCCCACGATCTAACTAGACCATATTGACTTATGTATTCATAAGGCTCTCATTTAATTTCTGTGATTACTATAGAACATTGTAAGCTGGTTGTAAAACACATGAAAAATAAAACCATCCAACAGATTTTTGGAGGCAGATATTCAGATATGTTTTTATGATTTTGAATAAAAGCAACTGAATAAAATTATTGGTATCTATAATTTATTTATTTTTGGAAGACATCAGTGCGAATTATAGAGCTCTCAAAGGTTAATGGCAGCTAGATCCTCAACTGTTTCACCTCTTCTGAGCCATGAATGGTGAGGACCTTGTATGTTTGCACAAACTAAATATATAAGGAAGCCATAGGCTTTCACTTGGCAAGGGACAACTTGATTGAGATGACTGATGGGGTGAATACTCCCAGCTGCTTGCCCTTTCTTTGCTAAGCAAATGGACAAAGGGCTCAATAAATAGCTTGCATTTCCTCAGCTTATATCTCAAGCATTCAAGGTAAACCAGACCAGATTCAGTTTGACTTCTATATTTTAAGCCATGAGAGTTGAGAGAAGTGATGAGGCCTTAATGCCCACAGTCAACCAGCAGAAGGGACTGTGTTACCCAGATTTGTTCCACTAAAGGCATTGATTTCAGTAGTGTAATTTCTATGTTCTTAAAAATGTCTCAGTTTGTATGTTTTTTGCTATTAAGAAATACAATCCTCATATATATAAATACATTAATATATAATGTATTATTAATTATATTAATAATTAAATAATTATTAATTATTTATATATATAAATATATATATAAAAATAGTACAGCACATTCTGATTTCCGTATTAGAATAGTTGTGTTTATTTTCACAGTAGATAACACAATATCAAGTCTCAAGGCAGTACTGCCTTGTGGAAGGAGACAAAGAATCTATCTGAAGAAATCTTTAAACACAACACTTATGAAATATACCTCTTAGCTCAGAGAAAAAAAAGTACGTGTTAAATATTTACTCAACAGGTTAAAGTTAGTTTTGTACCCAACATATACAAAGTATGTAATCTGACCTTTCAAAGCTATTTTAATAAGAACTAGAAGTTGTAAGCCAACAGTTCAATAGAATAAGATTTAGAGAGCTGGAAAAGAAATCTAAACAGTTTGTTTGTATTTGTTTACACTACTGCATTATTTTATTTTTAGTTTTGTCTGAGAAGCTTGCTCTAACTCATTTGATGTTTATTAGCTGTCTGCTAATAAAAATCTCATTTTTATTTTTTTTTTTTTACAAATATTAATTCAAGCAAGAGGTTTTGCTTTCATTAAAATTTTCTGCTCTTTGCACTTCCAACAACCAAAACAGAAATATGAATGCAAATTGATTTGAAAATTTAGCTAAAATGGGAATTTCTGAAGTGTTTTGCCAATACTGATAACAAGATAGTTCTGCTCTATTCAAATATTTCTATAATAGCTCACTATTTGCCACCCACACACATGAAGCTTGTCATAACTACTCAAAGGGGGTATCACCGAACTCCCGTACAGTGCAAATACTTAAATATTTTTATCACTTATCTGAAAAGCACAGACCTATCTTAGGGATAATATCAGGTGTAGTAGACAATATAATTCTAACATTACCATTCAGAAGTACAATTTTGCTATATTTATATTTCAGTTGTAGCAATGGACCTCGGAGGAGCATTCCTGTGAACAAGCATTCAAATACTAGTGTCATCCTTGCCCATCTAGTAGAGAGTAGTAGAACAAGACACTCACTAATGAATTAGGAAAAAACAAACAAAAAAAAACTTTCCCTCCCTCACCCCCTGGGTATCATGAAAAGCAAGCTTTTTAGTCAGTAGAACAAAGAAATTACATAAATGCAAACAGACACTACAAAATTATATCACAGAATCATCTAGGTTGGAAAAAACCCCCAAGATCACCGAGTCCAACCTCTGACCTAACACTAACAAGTCCTCTACTAAACCATATCACTAAGTGCTACATCTAAACGCCTTTTAAAGACCTCCAGGGATGGTAACTCAACCACTTCCCTGGGCAGCCCATTCCAATGCCTAACAACCCTTTCAGTAAAGAAGTTCTTCCTAATATCCAACCTACACCTCCCCTGGTGCAATCAAGCCCAACTGCAAATAGCATACTTGAACAAAAGCTGAAATTTCTTCAGAAGTGCTCTGCATCAGGAGGGGGAAGAAGAGTGCCATTCACTAGCTTTTGTAAAGAAATTAACATACAGGAGAATGTTAGAAACTGAAGAATGTATTTTCTCTACAGCTAGTGAATGACAGCTTGCTTTCTCCCTTCAAATATAAAGTATGCATATGGTAACAAATATGCCTATTATTAAAGTAGTACCTTAGATCTAAGATTACAAAGGTAAGATGCACATACTTCACATAATGATACTTTCCTACATGAAAAATATATTCAGTGTTTTTGAATTCCACAGCACAAAATAATTTCTCTGTTAATATGATACAATGCCTACGGAATACTGACACTATCATTGGTCATGGGATTTAGCAGCACTGCCTTGGGATGATCAGAAAGGTATGACTGACTTGAATTTATCCTATACTAATAAATTTTACATCTTAATATGTTCAATCACATATAATGAATACAAGGGAAGGCACTGTGACAATCTCTCAAAAGCCTTTCAAGCCAAGGCCACGTTGTTAACCTAATTTTTATTTTGCAGTCTAATAGCCTTAAAGTAAGTTTATGTTAATATTAACTGAGAAGGTCCCAGTGAAGTCAAATAAAGACACCCCTTAATTTAATCGGCTTTTTCTTTTTCCATGTCTGATATACAATCTTTAGGATCCCACCATTAAAGGTGTTCCCTCTTATTTTTCCTTTAGCAAAATAGGTCCTTAAAATGACCCAATTAGCCATTTTTAGTTTTATGATTACAAGTGTTCTGAGTAAGACCGAACAAGTTAAATTTTTTTTTAAAAAGACCACTAATATGGATTTTAGCACAAAAAACATTTTCTAAGTTTACCTCCATTTTCTTTCTATATGGTTATAAAACAGTTTCATAACACTTTTGTACTTTCCAAGCAATGCAGTGATATAATTCTTATGACAAAAAAAAAAAAAGAGGAGAAAAACATGTGCTCTGGTGTTACTTATTCCAGCTGCCATTACAGCATACATGAAGAGAAGAGCTAACTTCAAGTATATTTAACTAATATTCCACATTATTGCACACAATTTTCCTGCCAACAGATTTTTTCTCCCAATTACAGCTCTACTTTCACTTATTGCTTAAAGTTTATAACTAACTCAATATCCAAATATGTCAAATAACATATCACCATTTCTCAATCACTTCACTTTACAAATTATGTGGACCACCAGTTGCCATTCCACACTGATCTCTATCTAAGGCCTTTTTCGCTTTCCCTCTTTCTGCAAAGGAAGCAAGAAACTTCATCTGCACTCAACTTTAGGAGTAACCTGTGCATCATAACTTAAAGTGCTTATCTGCTGTAGATCATTTTAGTTTTCATCTCTGTTTCTAATTGTCTGTAGGAAAGAAGTATTTGCTTAAAGCCAGAGTACCAATTTAAAGCAGTAGGAGCCATTTCACAACGGATTAGTCTGCACAGCTGGATTTATGTATCTACTTCTCTTAAGAGTTTTAAATGGCTGCCCATCAATTCTGCATCCAAGCACCTGCTGCATGTAAACCAGCAACTGAGAACTGCAAGGATGATACTGCCATATTCACCGTGCAACTACTAGGAACCACACTTCCGTTCAGAGATACTGAGCTGCAGTCTTCATGATTACTAGTGGTAAAATGATCTGGTTTGACTGAACCATATCCAAAGCAGGGCAAATAGTACAATATATAGCCTTTCTAGCATTGAAGGTGATCTTTGGAGGATGTGTTTTGACATTGGAAAGTATTTCAATCAAAACACACGCTAGATGAAACCAATTTTATCACTCTTAGAGTAACCCTTGAACATCACTTATAATGGTCACAAGGACCTCTTTTCTACTTTAATCTAAAATTCCAGGTAATGCACATATTAGGAGTGCATTAAAATGCTCTTAACCTGACTGGATTTTTAAAGGGGATGAAAGGTGAATAAATGGCTAAGTGTTACAAAGAAGTCTGAAAATTGAAATTTCCATTTCTGAATTATTTATGAAAAGTAGCGTAGGAAACACGTTGAATAGCGTTTCTTATTAACTTGTGAAATTAATGTTGCCAGCAATTTTCACAATACATGTTCAAGCTTACCTTTCCATCAAGGAAACTTCTCACACATTTTCCACAGCTGTAATGCCAGACAAAAATATAATATTTAACACCACAAAATATCCTTTTTTTTTTTCTATTCATTACAGTTGGATAGAACTCAGCAGGGATAGAGGTCCCTGTGTTATGATGAGTGCTTCTCTGCACTGCCACTGGAGAAACCAGTCCTTGGGACTCTCAGGAAGATCCTTGCCCAGAGACCCTTGGGGTGTTATACCAGGTGTAGTAGCTCTTAGTGGAATTTTCAGGGCTTCTGACTGCATGGCTTACTGAAATTATGAGTCAGGAATGTTAATGATTTCAAACTCCTTCAAAACTGGAGCTATAGAATTTCCCCCATTGAATGGGAAAAGACAATAAAGAATTATAAATAGACAAAACAATAGGAAACATGCTAAATTTAGTAAAACAATAGTCTGGTTATGGCAAAAAAAGCACCTGAATTACAAATAAATCCTGATCTATCAGAAGTGAAATTCATTGATTTATATATATATATATATATATATATTTTTTGCTAAAGACAGTGAAACCTGAAAAACTGTTGCAGACAGCAAAATGCTATGAGGATGACAAAGGTGTGATAGAATAGATGCTGATGATATATACAGTACATAAACACCGCACTGTTGAGAGAACATAAAATGTTAGTGAGACAAAAATAGGTAAAGTAGATATATTGCCACAGACTGAAGAATGGAGAGCATGGTTAAGAGGATGTGCTTGGGTCAGCAATAATTTTCAAATGGATTACAAAAATCCTTTCTGTGTCTGTCAAGAGTCAAATCATAGATTTCCAAGGAAAGATTTGGTCAGAAAAGGCCTCTGGAGTAGTCTAATAGAATAACAGGGAAATAATTAGACATTCTACTGAAAAAAAAAAAAAAGGAAAAAAGGGAAAAAAGAAAACTTCCCAAGTTTAAGAAAAATGCTATTTTTAAATATTTTATCTGGCAATACACTACCAGATGGCAACACCACTGAAAGTTATTTTTAATTATCAGCTGGAAACAGCTAGATTCTCCACAACATACTAGCGATTCTCATAAACAAAGAACTGTAGGGAAGAAAATACTGCAGTTTGTAGACCACGTAGCAAACAGTTTTAGATCAAGCATTCAGAATAAAAAGTTTACTCACTGTTCTAATAGTAAGTGATTGGGGGAAAAGTTGCAGGTACTAAAATGTAAATAAAAAACTTTATCGAGAATTTACAGAACTTGGGGTGAGTCTATGTGGGAATGAAAGCACACAAGCTGTGTTTTATTTCGCTTTTGAGTATGTAAAGCCTTACTTTGTAAAAGTGCGGGAAAAAGTGATCATTATGTCATTAGAAAAAGTAAAATCTGGGCCTTGCTCAAACGCAAGATGTAAGTAGAATCAGATCCTTAGCTATTTATGATTTTTCATTAAGTTGCCTCCCACACAATACTGAACTGATTATATAAAACTTTAGTTTGCTTTCTCATGACATCCTGCTATCAGCCATCATCATATAAGACCAAGTTATAGCTACTAAAATAAGCCTTATACATCGTGACGTATCAGGAGATATGCATAGCAAGAATGACTGGAAAAAGAACGCAGGATTTAGGATATATGTATTCCATTCTCCTCAAGAACAGTTTTTGTCTTAGTCAAAGGTAAAATACCCTCTGAATTCTGTCTTGCTTTATTGTGGACTTAGATGTGTAGAAGACTATTTTCTACTGCATTTCAAGTAGAAAGGAAGTACCTCTGGGCACCCACAGTAGAAGAGAGAGGAGAACAGAGCACATGAGGGAAAGGCTTTAGAGTTGCACGTTTATTATCAACTAGTGCAACAAACTAAGTAAAAGCTGAGTTAATTAAATGTATTTTCAATATTTGCAGCAAAAGATTTCTAAGTTAAAGTACCTCAGTAATTAGCTCAGATGAAATTTAATTACTCATAGAATTACCATTGTCTTCATTAGTAACTGGCCCTTTGCTATGGATTATCACAAATCTTTTTCCATACTGTATCTAATTGAAAGTAAACAAGCCAAACCTTGGTGTAAACCCATTCAACATACACAAATTAAGCCAGTATTTATGCTAGATCTTATTTTCTCTGAACTCCAATATCCATTTACAGTGCCTAATAAAGAATCAAATGCGACAGTAATGCTTGGCTGGTCCCCTGCCAAAATGCTTAATGCTGAGTCCCTGCCTAACTTAAGTGTAGAAATTGATATAGCAGATCCTCCAGCTCCCAATCTGAGGCAGCTACTTTCCCCTAATCGAAAGCTTCATGTTATGAATTAAACATTAATACATTTTCAAGACATCTACGTGAGCGAGAAAGAAGGTAGTCAGGAGGGCAGCTCCACAGGGGCACTGGATGCACAGCATCATGTCAACCTAGCCGTGCCAACAGCCCGTGATACCCCAGGGGAAACCCCACACACACAGGACATCCCTGCAGGGCTGCAGCAAGAGTTAAGCCACTGTCACACGCCTTCGGTCTCCTCAAAGAGGGGCAGTGCTGGACTGCTGCCAGTCAGATACTGCTGTAGAGGTATTTCTTCCAGTGTCTTCACATCTCTTTAATCCCCCCAAAATGAAACAGCAAGCAGTCCGTACAGCCATGAATGGAAGGAAGCCACATGTAATTGCTGGAGATGCTAGCTGCATGGAGTGATGGCAACATCTCAGTCATGGGTACCACAACACAATAAGCAAGATGCTTCTGTATAAGGAGGCAGCCCCACCACCCAAGGCCAGGTCAGACAGGGTTGGTTTGAAACCACCCTGTGGGACAAAAATACTGTACCTTATACACATCACGGGCAAGTTGCTGTAATAGGTACTGCAGACACTTTTAAGCAGCGGCATTTCCTCTGTCCCTATTAACATCATGCATTTGGAAGGCAGGGCACAGCATTTAATACCTTCCCAGAACTGTGAGCAAGATAGTTACTAGAACTCTCTTATTACAATGACTTACAGAATAGATAGATGTAACAGGTACTTGCATATTATTTTCCGTAGAAAGGTTACTAAATTCTCCACACTGTATTCCTACACATCACGAATTTACTTAGTAATATAGGTACGCAAACTAAGAACTTACATAAAGAATATTTAAATAAATGAAATTCTTCCTGTTACCTGGAGCTACCAATATCATTTACAGCATGCATGCAAAACAGTAAGAAGAATATTATTATATGTAAGATTTGTTAGCATGATACCAAGAAAATCTTCTGTAAAGATAGGCCCTGCAGCCAGCCTCCAAACAGCACATGCAATGACTTATTTCAGTTTATATCCAAAATATTACCACCAAGGCAAAAGTTAGCATTAAACTGTATATTATCATAGTTACAGAACTCCTTTTGCCCTGTAAAAGGGGAGAGTGAGTGGTGGTCAAATAGTTCCTTATACGTGCAAGAAAGATGAAAGCTGTTTGCACAATTCACTGGTTGTTGTGTCCATCTGCTCACATCTACAAACAAATAGATTAATAGGTATCATATTAGATGTAACAAAAAGTCAATATAGAAGTCTTGGGGGGGGGGGGAGGTGGAATGGTAAGAAAAACACTTATGGTATGTTGGCTCTAAGCCAGCAAGGAAGGCTGAAGTTGCATCTTATTGACAGAAGAGTTATAAATCCATATTGCATCCCCTTCTCCCTGAAGGCATCTTCAAGGCCTTCTTACTACTGCCTTGAAAGAGGAAAATACTAGACATTAAAGTGTCATCAGCTCTGGAAATCAAAGATGCTGTCAGACAATCTAGTGTTTTACACTCCAAATGTGAGTACCCACTGGAGATTAGCAGAAAAGTAGATCGCTTGCAAGGGATTAGTGAAAAGTGTTTAAACTTTATCTAATTTATATAGATCATAAATACAAATTAACCTAAGCTACACAGGAATTTATGGATGTGAAGATTGCACAGGAAAGTTTTAGGTGTTAAGTTGAAAAAGGTTTTTGAAAAAATTCACAATCCTTAACATACATATTCCCCGCTACAAACCTGACTAACTCCTGTCTTCATTCACTTACATGGTACTTGCAACTTCCTTTTGTATTAATTTGATTTTTTTCCCCATCCTCATTCTTGGATCAAAGTGCTTATTACCTCTCAATAAGCTAGGCTAACCTAATACAAGTGCTCTAATGGAAGTATCTATTTTAACCTATGACAGTTATTACTATGAAAACAAGCAGTAAGAATTAGAATCATTTGTTCTCAGGCTTTTATGGTGTGAGAAGACTGCTGCCTTCAGAAAGCTTGTAAAGCTTTCTTACAGAAATGCTTTCTGGGCTTTTCTATATAATTTAATTAGAATGCTTCATTTCCCAGTATAACATTTGCAAGAATCACCTCTCCAAGAATCACCTCATCTAAACAACTAATCGCAATATTTTCACAATAAATATATTACTTGTATCCAGTTTCACTGGAGAAAAACATGTCACACACCTCAAGGTAAATAAACATTTAAATACAAACAAATGAAAAGAAACATTTTAAATGCTATTATTTAGTTTATTTGGGAAGTCTGAGAATTAATACAGGGTTCTTATCAAATCTAGAAAATGCTGAGGAACACAGAGTGTCTGTTCTTTTTTTTTTTTCCTTTTACTGAAAGAAAATAATATTTCATATTTATGTAATCTGTCATCAGAAAGTCCCAGGCCTTTGCAGTGAATGACCTTGTAAAGAAGCAAAGAATCTACCGGGATTCAAGAATGGTAAGATTTACGAGCTGACTGCGGTATAAAGCATAAATCACAACATTATTTTCACTCAGTTGATATGAAGAAAGACTGCACACAACGTAGATGGGCCAGAAGTGGTTAGAAGTTTCTCCATTGGATTATATTCCTATTAGATCTGTAGTCAAATTTAAACACTTAAAATTAATCCAAATTATTTGCTTGCTTTCTTAATTAGAATAAACCTGCCCAAAAAAAAGTATAGATGTCTTGAGAGCTCACAAAGCTAAAGCTCATTGTAGTTTGGTTATATTGGCCCTGTGCACACGATGCCCCTCATCACACACCTACCCTGAAGGTTATTTATTTTCAGCTTGAGAGTACAGAATCATGAAATTAACTCTTTAAAAGGGTCCAGATGAAGGAAAACAAAATGTTTCATATAAAAAGATAACAAGATAAATCAAATAGCCGAAACAACAAAATCACATAGAAGGAACAGGTTAATCAACTGTACAAGAATGTTAATGGCTATTGAAGTTGGATTTTACACTCAAGCCATGAAAAATATCAACCCTTAACACAAAAACAAATGTAAATAGGGTAAATAAGAAACTTTTTGCATACAGTTTAAACTTTTTGTCTTGTGTCTGTAAAACTTATGTCAAACAAAACCTCCATCAGATAAGGTGCCAATTCAGCAAAATAGTTTTATTTCATAAATTTGAATAGAGCATCTCACTCCCCTGTTTTGCTGAAGAGTAGCAGGCACAATAATCTCCAAGAGCAGCATATTTAACTACATGGAAAGCCAAAATAAAGCATTCCTCATAACAAGCATCTTACTCTTTTATAGACCTTGTATGTTTGAGTACTTTGGGGGGGGGGGGGGGGGGGGTGAGGGATGTGTAAACAGTGCAGCCATTGAGTTTCAAGTTGGAGATAATGACAGTGAGACCTGCCGGATGAAGTTAGAAGTTTCACATGAAAACTTTTCATATTTACGCTTATTTTAAAACATGTATAATTTTAAACCCATGCCATGTACAGTGTACTTGAAGTACAGCACGTTTTCTGATTTATAAATGCTATAGCACTTAAGCTCATTCTCCAACTGACGGATAGCACAATGAAACAACCAACATAGACTGATCTTGCTTTTCATGTGCATGCATAAATTAATATCATAGAATCATAGAATATCCTGAGTTGGAAGGGACCCATAAGGATCATCAAGTCCAACTCCTGGCACCGCACAGGTCTGCCCAAAAGTTTAGACCATGTGACTAAGTGCACAGTCCAATCGCTTCTTAAATTCAGACAGGCTTGGTGCAGTGACTACTTCACTGGGGAGCCTGTTCCAGTGTGCAACCACCCTCTCGGTGAAGAACCTCTTCCTGATGTTCAGCCTAAACTTCCCCTGCCTCAGCTTAACACCGTTCCCGCGGGTCCTATCACTGGTGATAACGGAGAATAGGTCACCTGCCTCTCCACTCCCCCTCGCGAGGAAGTTGTAGACTGCGATGAGGTCCCCCCTCAGCCTCCTCTTCTCCAGGCTGAACAGGCCCAGTGACCTCAGCCGCTCCTCATATGTCTTCCCCTCTAGGCCCTTCATCATCTTCGTCGCCCTCCTCTGGACACTCTCCAACAGTTTAATGTCCTTCTTGTACTGTGGTGCCCAGAACTTCACGCAGTACTCGAGGTGAGGCCGCACCAGCGCAGAGTAGAGCAGGACAATCACTTCCCTCGACTGACTAGCAATGCCGTGCTTGATGCATCCCAGGATACGGTTGGCCCTCCTGGCTGCCAGGGCACACTGCTGGCTCATATTCAGCTTGCTGTCAACCACAACCCCCAGATCCTTCTCTGCGGGGCTGCTCTCCAGCATCTCATCGTCCAGTCTGTACGTATAGACAGGGTTGCCCCATCCCAGGTGCAGGACTTGGCAATTGCTTTTGTTAAACTTCATGTGGTTGGTGATTGCCCAGCTCTCCAGTCTGTCCAGATCTCTCTGCAAGGCCTTTCCTCCCTCATCCAAGTCCACAACTCCTCCCAGTTTGGTGTCGTTGGCAAATTTGCTCAAAACACCTTCTAGTCCTACATCCAAATCATTTATAAAAACATTGAAGAGGACTGGCCCTAAAATGGAGCCTTGAGGGACCCCACTAGTGACCATCCGCCAGCCAGATGTGGCCCCATTTACCACAACCCTTTGAGCCCTGCCCGTCAGCCAATTGCTCACCCATCATATGATGTTTTTGTTTAGCTGTATGCTGGACATTATCCTTATCCATGTATTTTTAATGCTATGATCTTGCAACTATGAAGCATACTCCTGAAGCACTGAAACATCATTTAACAAGATGGAAAATCTGCGAGTTACATTTATCTCATCCAGAAATGAGCTGTCAAAGTTAAATTGTCATGTAATTAATTGTGCATTTACTGGTAATTTTGGAACTGTGAATGAAAGGCTGTACTGAAATAGCAAGTCATTGCACACTTTCATCTAATACATTCGAGACAATTCTTTGAATACCGCTGTCTCTGAATAGAGTGCTAACAAGATCCTCCCTCTAATAAACTGTTACCTAATAAGTATAACAATATAATTTTCTTTAATAAAAATATTTCTTAGATGGCCATCATTGGATGGATTCCATAACTGGTGATGAGATAAAAACTCGACCTTCAAGAAATAATTTACCTCCAGAGAGAGCACTGAAATGGCCTAAGAAGGAGTTGGTGCAAACTTTAATGGATTTACATGCAAATATGGCATAGGACAACCTGCCTTTACATGCCTGCAGTTCAGTAGTCTCCAATTCTTCTCCTTTTATTCAAAAGGGATCTAGAAGGGCTACTGATAGCCTTTTAACCTCATTTCACTCTACCCCAGTGATACTACTTTCCTACTCTGCCTCTCTCTCCCCGTCCCTTCTTTATTTTCACACCATTTGTTAGTTACTGAACATGTTTTATTCCGATGCTTTGGCAGACTGTTTGCCTCAGGTTTTTGCTTTGAGAAATTGTGATTTGTCATACCAGTTACCAATAGGCAATACAGCTTTTGAGTTACCTCTTCGGCCTTTTCAGTCAAGCTTTGCCATTCCAAAACCTTTGCTGGGCTGTATTCATCCTGCAAGAGTGAGGCTCTAAAACCAGAACAAGTGGCAAAAGAAAAAAATGGATATATAATTCCCAAGCATCAGTCAGTATAGGAGCTGACACCGTGGAAATAGGCAAACTCTGAACTTATAGCAAGGTAGTTATTAGGGTTAGAAGCTATGACAGGCTTGGTATTTTTACTTTAATAAAGCTTTCACGGGACTCGTTTACTCATTTGTGTTTTTAAAAAGGCTAAAAGTGACCTTACCATCAGAGGTAGGTGTTTATTTAGCAAGTAAACCTAAACAGCAGCTGAAAACTGAAAGTAACCTTCCTGAAAAACAAATCTATTTCAGTTATCCAACATATTAAACAAGCTTCTTTGAACTATGAGCTTCATGACAGAATATCCTTTTAGATGTTCACTTCAGCTTACCAAGACCTGATGGTTTATGGGTATGGTAACTTTTTAAAATAAATTACGTACAGGAGAAAAGACAAATCAATCCTGAAATACTTGAATTTAAAATGCAATACAAATAAAACTCCGAGCTGTATTTCAATAAATATACATTAGGACACTTAGTACTTGTACAGGTTCCAGGATAAAGTGTTTTATACCACATGCATTGTATCATTCTCTTCACTGCCAATTTTAATTATTCTTTATGAATCTTACTACAACAGTGACTGCCAAGAGTATTTTTGAATCATATATTTTTGTTAAAATATCAAGAACACCATTTTTGAAGGAAAGACTTACACATTAAAAAATGTATTTAAAATAAAATAATCTAAATTACTACAGAAATCAGTCAAATATCTCTAAATGCCTTTACACTTCCACAGTAAGGATACAGAAGACAGGGCCAGCACAGTCATCACTCAGTTCCTCCATCACATCTACTAGATGTGATCCATCTGCTAACTAACCATCTACTAGAGCTCCACAGTGAGGAAGCTCTAAGAACAGAGGAGAAACAGCATTGCAACACAACATGCCTGTAGAGTTTTGGTTGTCCTATCTCCCGTTATTCTTACTAGACCACCTGGACATAGTGGACAAGCAGAGATTGCTAAAGCCTGCCATCCAAATCTAAATTTGGATCAAAGCACAAGTCTCTCAGACTAGGTGCAGAATCCCAAGTGAGTGCTCTCCAGCTCTCTGTAATAGGATGCTTCACAGGAGAACTGTATGAATTAGTTTTATTTTGCTGGAATGAGCATCAGTTTCATTTAAAGGAGATGAAGTGATTACCTTGAAACAATTTAATGTATTCTACAACACATTCTGATAATCTTTGGAGAGACATTAAAAGTACATATATTTTTCATTTGCACCTACTTATGTAGGAGGGGATATGAACTGTAGCTGGTGATTTGATTTAAATGAAAGTTTTACAGTATATTTAAGCGCAGTTTGTGGTTTAAGCTAGAACTACAGAGTGATTCAGAAATGAGTATAGCAGTTCCTCCAAGTAACCTCTCCCCCCAGTTCTTCCTATCCCAAGTATTTGCTTTCCAGAAAAATGTTTCCTGCATAAGTAACAGAATATGGTGCAAGGACTCATGCTTTTTTGTGGCTTTTGCAGGCACTGGCTTTGTCCCACAAATCTTCCCTTCTGATAGTCCTATTAATAGGAAATTAATTAGATAAAACATACATGCATTCTCCAAAGCACAATACATTCCTAAAACATATAGCACATATTCATACATATACACATACAGACATGTTCTAATATGTCTGTAAGCACATGTATAGTTTTTAAACAAGCAATTGTAACTTCCCCCATTTACGGTGCCAGCCAAGTGGGCAAGTTTTCTATTTCAGAGTGCCGATGTATCGAGAGGTTCAAAAATGAGGAACAGCAATTCAACTTAACCTGGTCCAGGAACGCTGCAAACCTATATAGTCCTTTTCTCCCACACACTTCTTTCCTCCCAGTATGTGAAGATGTTTAGGCAGTATTTACTGCTTCTAATGAGAGGAAGGAAAGTTATCTAGCAATTCAAGAGGAATCACAGCAGAACTCCTCCTCCCCCCCCATTGCCCAACCACAACAGCCTTCTCACTGTGCTCCCAGGGAAGGATCAGCAGATCAGCTCCAGCAGCGGCTGCTCTTCTTGTGTCTGTAATATACCATCTACCGCTACTCTGGCCCTGCTGATAGTGGAAACTGCACACTTTTCATCTCAGCAAATTTTGGATGGGATTTCAGACACTAGGGCGGGGGGTGGGAAGAGGGTGGCACTGGTATAGTCTGAGGAAATCCCTCATGCTGAATATCAGAAGTCTGCTGGAAACAATCCAGGTATGAGAATCCTTTCAAGGGGAATGCTGCGAGCAATATTAAGTGAAGCTTACCTAGCAGCTGATGCTCTCTCTAATTGACTTGATCTGATGACCTTGCCGTAAGTTGGGAGAAACATCTGTTTGAGATGTTGTTGAAGTTATATTGCTTAAGTACAAACAGTAACTTCTTGCAGACAATTACGGGGCTAAGATTTTGCTGAAATCAGTAACTTTATAGTTGCAGGGAGTTGCATTATATTCCTGGTTTGTTGGGAAGCATTTCGTTCATCTTATTTTTAGAAGAGAAATTAATTTTGTAGATATATATTTTCACATAGTCATGGTGAAGGACCAGGTTGAAACGGACCTCTGAAGTCATATGGATCAAACCTCCTGCTCAAAACAGGGCCAACATTACTATTAGATAGGGTTGCCTAGGGCCTTGTGCTATCAAGGCCTGAATATCTCCATGGATGGTTGTTCCCAGACCTCTCTGGGTAACCCATGTCAGTGCTTGACCATACACTCAGTAAATAATCCCCTCCTTGTCTCTGACTGTGAGTTTTCTTCCTGCACTTCATGACTGCTGCTTTTGTGAATTTTTGATGAAAGTCTCCCTGTGCCTTCCTCTACACCTGTGTGCTGACCCCCTAATGATCTGTGACCCTCCAGTGCAAATTTTGCCAACATCTTATTTTGATGGGCCCAGAACCTGATACAGTATCCCAGATACAGCTGCATAAGTGCCTACTACAGGAGCCCAACTGTTACCACCTGCCCACCTACCACGTTCTTGCTAATGCCACAGATGATGTAGCTCATTTGCATTATCTCCAGGGCATGCTGCTGACTCATATTTGTTACTGCCCGCCAATGTGTCCATGACCTTTCGCCAAGAGCTACATTATCCCTACGCTATACACTGTAAGAGGTACCTACAGATTACCTGTGGCTTTGCACATAATAGTTTTTGAAAGACTAGTTTGAAAGGATGACTTAAGACAAAAGGTTTTTAGTGAAAATTAACACAAAAACAAAAGCCTGCCAGCCATCTCACATGTGGCAACCAGAACAAATCTCATTTCTTCCTCTGTGCATGCACAGATCTCATGCACCAGTAGGTGATGCCACAGGCTTTGGAGGGGCTGAGTGACCAGTTGGCCAGAAAAGCTCCCTGCACACAAAGCAGGTCCAGGCAGCAGCATCATCTGGGTCCCACTCAGTGTCACCATGGAGCTGCCTATCTTCACATCAGGAGACAGGAGCTCGGTTACGCACGTATACTTAGCAGATTTGGCCATGCTAGAGGCAAGCTGTGACACTGCAGTGTCAGTTTGCGACATCAGGATCAGCTGAAGTGTGAAATTGAAACCAATTTTGGGACTCTTACTTCCTACATAGAGACTTAACCCATCTTTTTCTCCTTCTTTAAAACCAAAGCCACTAGCCACTATATAAATGTAGTGTTATATGTGCATACACATACACACCATACATATATAAAATATTGATTCCTTTTATTAACTTGTCAGACAAGCAGACAGTGAGAGGAAGTTACTTAGAGATGTTTTAGCCCAGTGATATGCAGTGGTTAGAAATAGGTACCGTTTCTAGTGGTTATTTTCAGTACATCAGACAGATGTACAGATCAATACTAATTAGTTTAATAGCAATTCCAAAGCTTAGATTTTCAATTTCTAAGTAGTTAGAATTGTTACTGTATTTCAGCATCCTATCTATAGTCAAAACTATTTAATAAAGCTAGATCCATGAAAAAGTCTCTTTAATCTATCATCTATCAAGGCCTTCCTTCCCACAAACAATCCACAATAATCTCAAGACTGAGAAATGAGCTTGTTATTCATCGTTTTTGGAGTATGTTTGGGGAATATGGGGGAAAAACATATGGGGCGCACATGGTTTTTCTCAGTAGCACAGATAAAAAGATGGAAGGGAGATAATTTGAATGCTTATGTTCAGCTTTAAGCATCAACCTTGTGACTCTGAAGCCCAACAAAGACATTCTTTTACTGTTTCTGAGGGTATACTGACGTATCCTGCAAATTTCAAGTTAAATGCAACACTGAGAGTAACCTGCTTTGTCATTGGATATAGTTACCAAATACAAGAGGACAACAAAAACACCCCCCGGGACATCATTTCAATTTAAAAGTTAAGATAATTTTCTCCAAATAGAACTGTGCTGGGAGGAGGAAAGAAGTGTCTGCAGTCAGGGGCCAGAGATCAACCCACCAGCGACACCCATTACTTTCTAGTACATGCAGTCTGGGCTCTGAAGCCTCTCTGCTTTAGCATATTGCACAGCCTTTATTATTGATCATTAAAGAAAACAACCTGTCGATGCTTTACACTGACAACTCTGAAAAAAATAGATTCAGAAGGATTTTTTCTGCATACAGAAAAAGACACTTAGAAGCATACACCCAAGATTACCAGCATTACTACTGCACTCTTCAGAGAGCACAGATGCTTTTTCATTTAGCATCTCCAGAGTTTCAAAGACAGCACCTACCTACTCTACACAGCCATGAAATTTTACATATTATGAAACATTCACTTCTTTTGTAAATCTACAAATTATTAGGTTTTATTATTCATCTTCTGTCTTAAGACAGCATATCAACATTAATACTGTGAGAGAAATCATATGGTTGGAAGTCTTTTAGGTTACTTGAACAAACAATTGAGCAATTACTGTTGTATGATATTCTCAAAGTTTGCCAAGAAAAGAAACAAGTTTAGATGCTTCAAAACATTCTTCAGATTTCTTATGGTTCAATGTTAAAGAGAGAAAGTGTTTTTTAATTACTTATGAGTATAAAATATATGCTGGGGTTCTCCTGGAGACAGACAAATGAAGCTGTAATATTCAGGTAAGGGAGAAAAGCAGAGTGGATGTAAAATGCTGGAAGCAACATATTTGATTAATGTGCGAGAGCTCAGAATAAAATGAGTCTCTTCCATACTTCAATCTGCATTTGAAACTTTCACTGGGTAAAATGAAGTAGTTAATGGTATACAATGTGTAAAGAGACCAAGACATGAGCATTCCTCTTCAGCTTCCTGGACCTCAAAAAACATAATAGCTTGGGTAATGTGTAGAAAGAGGCAGGAATAACTGTTGAAAAACAGAGGGTTTTTAATTTGAGTTTACTATTCCAATTGGAAACGGCAGTAGGACAAGTGTTCGAAGCTCTCTAACTTCCATAGCAACCCATTCACACTGAATTTATGTGACTCAGAAGCTGAGTTCTTTAAATGCAGCCATATGGCTTTAAAACCTTTTTGATTTGGTGCCCAGATACAGGATAATTATTTCTTCATTTTATTGTCCTGGTAGACTCTGAATATTCACACATCACAATTTTACTCAAATTACTTGAGTTCTCCTTTACTTTTCAGTTTCCTGCAAGGCTTTACATTTTTTTTTCTTTTACTTCAAACAAAAATGTAAAATAGAAATCCACAGCAAAATTCAAAGATACGTCTGGTAACTTAAAGAAATTTCATATCTTCTAAACACCCTGTACATATCATTATACTGAGAAAGTATGTTACCTGCTTTTAATTTACTACTTAATTGCTAGAGGATTAAGGATTCACATTTCACTTGAAGGTTTAAGTAGTCATCAGCAGTTGCAGTATGTATTATCAAAAGGATATACTAAACTTCTATCACAGCACAGTATAAGTCTACCAACACTGAAACATAGCCAGCTTTGTAACTTTGGGCCTAATTAAATGAATTTCTTAATATACACAAGCCACAAAAACAACCTAACCATATGATTTCGAATTAAAACAAAATAGCATTGCTCAAGTTTCACATCTTTTGTCCCCATCAAGAAGTTATTGCCACTTTTTTACATTAACAGAGAAGATAACATTTTAGATAATTTAAACCTTAAATGCAATAAAGCTGTGTTTTGTTAATTACAGAAAACAAACAGGAGACATGACCAAACTTCTCCTCCACGAGAGGTGTAGTAGTACTAACCTAGCATTTTCTAATCCATTGCTTTGTTTCAAGGCAACACTTGCCAGCTTGGAATTTATGTCAATGCTCATATGACCAAGACTAAACATGTGCATAAGCATCTACTCATACAAAACCATAAGATCAACTCAAATGTGCAATACCCAATGCCTCTCATCATCCAGAAATTCTAAATATGTTCAGAAGCCTCTAAAGTACCTTTCACAGTACAAGTGAACACAAAACAAATTCTTTAAAGTTACTGTTTCAGCATTTCTTTCCAATGTGCACAGCAGAAATAGCTTCACCATTCATCAATATTTCATAAAACAAACATGTACCATACTTGCATTTTAATACAATACCACAATAATTCTTCAAATACTTTTTTTTTTTTTTTTCAAGCCAGCGACTACAGTATGAGAGCTTTTTTAAAGGAACAAAGTCTTTAAAACAACAACTCACTTTTTTCTACACAATTTACATCACAGAAAACCTTTTTGCATGCCTGGTGATTAGCTGCAAAATCTTCATAACTTATCCCACAGATATGCTGCATGGGTTCTTTGGTCAGCTTTTAATATCTGCGGAGATAACATCAATTTCCATGCATTTGAGTTTCAGCAGAAGTTTCCTACTGAACTGCAACACAATGTTTACAGACAATTTCTATGCCTAGATCTGCACAAAATGTAAACACCATTATCATTCCAGCAGTCAAGAACTACCACTTCTGTCCAAACTGCACAGTAGAAAGGATCCACCATTGGTCACATACACTACCTGGCATCATTCTTGTACTAAAATAAGTAAGATAAACTGTAGCTGGAAAAAGCACAGCATTTTTCCCCACTTGGGAGAGTGAACTAAATGCATGACAATCTCAGCTCTCCTGTAACATTTCCTGAAGTTGGTCTGACATATATCAACAAGAAATGGCTATCTACTTCCCTTTAATTTCAGTACCTTTGAATTATCACTTAGTTTCCTCCCACCCTGTTCAACACAAAACAAACGACAAAAAAACACCAGAAAATGCTTGCATATTAAGTATGTCTCCCGTTACCTCCCTCAGTACCAGACCTTTGATACAGTCTAAGTTCATCAGAACTTAGTTTCAGAAACTAAGTTTCATCAGAAACATGCAATAATGCTTCATTATGTAAACAAAAACACTAAGCTCGATTTTTTTTTTTTGCCTCTCTGCATTCTTGCAGCTGTTATTATGCGCTGCCATCAGTAAGATGGAAACACAACATGGAAAATATTTATAGCATGCAACAGATATTTTGAATATTACATGTTCATTGCAGATATCACAGCTAAGTAATGCAAAGTGTCTGTCTATAATCTCTTCAGCAACAATTTTTCCACACCTAAACAATCAGAGACACACTCCAGTCACAGAGCACAAGAAAACAGATTCAAGCATCTGGATAGTCTCATCAGGCACTAAGACAACATTTTCCAAACAGCACTTGACTTTTCAACTGAAATATTTCAGATTGACGTTATTATTCCCTGTCAAGCATAACACACAACTTCAGTACTTCATCACAAACCCTTGTTTCTCCAAGAAATCCTATGCAATATTAAGTAAATAAAATATTGCTGACAAAAAAAAAAAAAAAAAAAAGAGAACCTTTTGAACAAACAGCTCAGTATTAAAAGATCTTCACTTACCTTGTCCTTGTCCACTGATCTGGTAACTCCACAGCAGCAGAATTGTTGATAATATCCAGTGTGTCCACCCAGTTAATCTGACACATCGTGGTCGTCCAGCCATTGCATTACTGGATGCTATATAAAGAAAAAATATTGGATGTTTAGTTATAACAGGAAATATACCTCACGGTGGAGGGAGACTGGGGGATGTAACACAGAAAAAACACCACAAGTTTCCTCAGTATGCATCCATCATTACTTTAATAAACACCTACCTGTAAAAATGCTTTTTAATTCAGAACCTCCCTTCCTCTGTTTGTTCAAGACTGATCTCATAGGCTATTACAAAATGGAAGTAAGTTGCTTTGAAAATGCTTGCATCTACCTTTTATACAGAGGTTTTAAGTTTAGCAAAAACAACAGCAAACACCAACAACAAAAATCAAACAACAGGTTCCAATCTTGCCCAGTTTAGGAGCCCTGAACAACAAGAGCTTCACTGAATCACACTTAAAAGCTTTTCTGTGTAGTACAGCATTGTTCCAAGACAAGGCTGCAATGTAGAACATTACCTTTGAGATTCTTCCCTTCCCACTTACTCTCACACATAGATGGAAGAAAGGCAATAGAAACTACAAGAGTTTTCTTGCTTGGGTTGTTTATTTTACTCTCTCCCCCCTTCCCCTTTATTGTGACACAAAAACCTCCACTTTCTCATTTAGTCAGTTGTCCAGTTACTAGCCCAGGTCAGTCTGTTTTCTCATGTAGTTCAGGTAGCTGTTCAGGATTATTATTTATTTTTTTTTTTAACCTACAAACTGGCTACTGAAACCAGTTCTGCAGAGAAGAAAAAATCCTCAATGTTGCAAGCACCTTGATTTTCTCACTATGAGCTTGTTTTAAACTCTACTAGAACAGGTGCTATTTCAGCAAAACAGCGCCCTCCCTCGCAAGCACGTGATAGATTCTCCCCTTCCCTTCTAATTAAGGCATATAGAGAGAAAAGGGGAAGGGATGCTACAAAACATTGTTTGGCATTGCCTTTTTAACTCTGAGAGGAAAGGAGGGGCAAATAAACTAAAAATGATAGTCCCAAAGAAAATATCTAGAACAATTAGTATGAATAATTTCCCTAAAAAGTTGGGGGGGGGGGGGGGGGGGGTGGGGAAGGAAGGTGTTGTTTGTTTTGTTTTATTGTTTTGTTTTTTAAGACCCTGCAAGTTCAAAAAAGCAGGTTTGTAGAAGCAGTATCTTAGAAAATAGTTTGAGGACAGAATATTCATGAAATAGAATAACAGATACGTTTGTAATTCTCACTGTAAGCAAACAGATGGTATTCAATTAGTTATTTACCTACTTTACTAATATTAATTAAAATCTGTAAGATAATTTTTAATTTCACTGTCTACAGAAAGCTAGAGTTTCACAAAAATTTGACATTTGTATCTACAGCCCTGTTAATTGCAACATGAATATCACAACTAAGAAAGCATTAGGATAGTATATATGAACCCCTCAGGGAACCACCTAGTGTTTAAGGAGAAGTTTTTACTTCAAGATTCATAACTAGTGAATAGAGGAAGACAACTGTTCTTTGCTTATCTTGTGAAAGATAATAAAAAATTACACTTAAAAATAAAAGAAAATAAAAAAAACAAAAACATAAAACAACAAAAAGATCAAATACATGTTGAATTAATGAGTAATTTAACACAACTTAATGCAGCTGTGCACATACAGAAAAAAATTTAAAAAATACAACTACATTTGCCAGATAAACAGCCAAGAGAAAATGGTAAGAGTACCTTCTTGCCATTTGTTGACAATTAGCTGTAACTAATTTAGAGTGAGCCAGGTGCAGTCAGTTGGCAGGAAATCAGCTAACATGGATAAATCTGTCATACAAAGGAGTGTAGCAAAGTCTGAAATTAGTTGTAGATAAGGCTTTTGCTGAAGCAGTATGGGTGTGAAAGACTATGACATTTTCACTTGTGTTATCAGAGATTTATTGCTGACTCTATTACAATCCAAAAATAAAAGCTAAAAATAAATGAACATAAAATGTCCTTTAAAGTATTTGGAATCTTCTAATCATTGGGATTCGCTGTTGTCTAAAGAAATACCAATGATATATTAAAACTTTAGTTATTATAGTTTGGAAATTCAAAGCAAAAATAAATAATAATAATGTATTTTTACTGAATAAGTATATACGTACCTGAAGCCAGATTCTGATCTTCCTTAAATGCATGAAAATCCCTGGCACAGGCAAGCACCTTTAGATCCACGTAACCAAAAGCATAACCTGATCTGATGCATTTAAAAATAAATTTATCACTGAGGTATTACGTTGCCTGTTATAAAGACTGTATCTTCTAACCTCATTTCTGTTAGTGCATTACCAAGTCCATTATATATACAAGATCCCTCTGAGGGCCATCTGTGGAACCAGATATTGTCCGATGAGGACCTCACTGCAGTATCAGGATTGTTTATGCAGTTTAATGAAGAATAATGATAAGATTTTTCCTATTTAAATTTAGAAGCAATATAAGAATGGTGTAGCAACATCTGTATCACATTAGAAGTTTTTAGTACTATTATAGCTGGGGTAGAGCACCCCAGATTCTCATGTCTAACTGGTAGCCACTGCTTCCGTGCTTAGCAGGTGAGAAGTAATGAACTCCCACCTAAGACCTCTAAGAAGCTAGGTGGAGGGAAACCGAACAGGTAATCAGATACACCTGTCAGTTTGGAGACATCTGTGGCTCAAGTTAGATATTAAAAGGGTTCACAAGCTAAGTACCTTACTAAATCATTACTAAATCATTAATTCAGTAACTTACAGGGTTTGCTTTCAGAGCCTTTCAAAACCTAAGTGTCCTGGTTTCAGCTAGGTTCGGGCTAAATTTCCTTCTAGTAGTTGGCATGGTGCTGTGTTTTGGATTTAGGAACCCACAAGCTTTTCTTTTTAATTTTTTTTTCCTCACTTCTCTTCCCCATCCCACTGGGGAGGGTGAGCAAATGGCTGTGTGGTGCTTAGCTGCTGGCCAGGTTAAACCACACAAGCTATTTGGCTCCAACATGGGACTCAAACCCCCAAGCCTGAGGTTGAGTCTCGCACTCTACTGACTGAGCTAGTTGGCATGTTGGCATAGTGGTTAGTACCCCCGCCTGGGTTCTATTCCCCAACAGGGAGCCCCAAGAGCACCTTCCCCAGCACATTTTTTACGTGCACTACACAGGGACTTTATCCCCTTCTACAGTACGTAACAGGTTTGATTGGGCAGGTCCAGCTCAGTTGGCAGATCCCCTAGCATTGACTAACCAGGTGGCCTTTGCCAAATGCATATCCCAATTTTTGAGTGTCCCAGCAACCTTCGCCTTCAGTGTAGTCTTTAACAGTCCATTGTATCGCTCGATTTTCCCAGAGTCTGGTGCATGATAGGGGATGTGATACACCCACTCAATACCATGCTCTTTGGCCCAAGTGTCTATAAGGTTGTTTCAGAAATGAGTCCCATTGTCTGACTCAATTCTCTCTGGGGTGCCATGTCACCATAGGACTTGCTTTTCAAGGCCCAGGATAGTGTTCCGGGCGGTGGCATGGGGCACAGGATATGTTTCCAGCCATCCGGTGGTTGCTTCCACCATTGTAAGTACGTGGCGCTTGCCGTTGCGGGTTTGAGGGAGTGTGATGTAATCAGTCTGCCAGGCCTCTCCATATTTATATTTCAGCCATCGTCCTCCATACCAAAGAGGCTTTGACTGTTTGGTCTGCTTGATTGCAGCACATGGTTCACAATCATGAATAACCTGTGCTATAGTGTCCATGGTCAGGTCCACCCCTCGATCATCAGCCCATCTGTATGTTGCACCCCTGCCTTGATGGCCTGAGGTGTCACAGGCCCACTGAGCTATAAATGATTCACCCTTATGTTGCCAGTTCAGGTCCACCTGAGCTACTTCAATCTTAGCAGCCTGATCCACCTGCTGGTTGTTTCAATGTTCTTCAGTGGTCTGATTCTTGGGTACATGAGCATTTACATGGCATACTTTTACAACCAGGTTATCTACCCAGGCAGCAATATCTTGCCACAATGCAGCAACCCAGATGGGTTTGCCCCTGTGCTGCCAGTTGTTCTGCTTCCATTGCTGCAACCACCCCCACAGGGCATTTGCTACCATCCGTGTGTGAGAAACAAAGTTGTGTTTTTGCAGTAGAATGTGTTTTTGCAGTGGAAAACTCCACTAACCTTGCATATTCAAAAGTGATTGTGCAGGCATGACAGTGGCATAGCAGTGAGGAGTATGTTAAGCAGATAAGGGGAAGGTCCCACTGTCCCAAAATAAGGAGGGTAGCTAAGAAAAAACAGGATGAGCAGTACAAAATGAGTAAAACCAAAAAATCACAGGCCCTCTAGTCACAAGAGAAGGAGGAGGAAAAAAAAAGGAAAAGAAGAAATTAATGGTTGATCAAATAAAATTGTACATATATGGTATAGTAATAAGCATCGAGTAGTTTGTGAACCTGTAGTACTCAGCCAATGAGGAAACAGGGGAGGAATCAGGTGTCGGGTAATAGGGAATATAAGGTTACGATATACTTTTACTGTGCTCTCCTATTTGCAGGACACCCACCATTGCAATCGTGAATAAAATAGCTTCACAGAAGATCCTGTCTGAAAAAAAAATGAGATTTTTCTCACAATTTTGGTGCTTCTCTGGGATCTTGTCGCCTACCAGAGAGTTATTGCCACCACAGACAGGAAGGTGCACCCCGCTGATTTCAGCGAGCCTGTTGGGGGTGGTGAGTTGGGGGTATGGCTGGCAAAGGACCGAGACTCTTAAACTGAAGACAGGCTCTGTGAAGCACTGAGGGACTGGAGACTCTTGTTTGGAGCGTGAATGAGATGCACTTTTAGCGTGAAGTGAGTGTGGAGTCCCGATCCGCGGTTCCGTAGTCCTGCGAGGGGCACAGCTGGAGACGGATGAAGCAAAAGATGGAAGGGCGAAAGGGAGTCTCAGTGAATTAGGAGCTGGAGCAGTGAGAAACAGAGAAACAAGCGGGGGGCACCTTCCCCCATCCACTCTCTTCCACCTCTTCCCTGCCCTGAGTGGGGCGGGAGCACCGGGAGTGGAGGCTGCAGTCGGCCCATGGTGCTTTGTTCCCACCTCTCCTTCACGGTCGCTTTCTCCCCTCATCTGGCATAGGGTCCCTCCCGCGGGGTGCTGACCTTCCTGGGCTGGTCCTGTGTGGTTTTCTCCACGGGCAGCTGCTTTCTGGGAGCTGTTCCAGGTGTGGGTCTGTGCTGCGGGTTCTATCCATCAGGAGCGGGTTGCTCCGGCTTGGGACCCCGATGGGCAGCAGATCCCCCCCATTCACCTCCTCCTGCATGGGCTCCTCTCCACGGGCTGCAGCACAGAGATCTGTTCTGCCGTGGTACACCATGGGCTGCGGGGGGGGGACAACCTGCTCCACCATGGGTCTCTCTGTGGGCTGCGGGGGACTTCAGCTCCAGCACCTGGAGCATCTCCTGCCCTCCTTCTGCACTGACGTTGGGGTCTGCAGGGAGATTTCTCACTCCTTGCTCTCCCAGCTGCTGCTGTACATTAGTTTTGTTTTGTTTTGTTTTTCCTTTTCTTGGATGTGCTCTCACAGAGGCAAAAACTGCACTGCTCATGGCTCAGCCCTGGGGAGCTGTGGGCCCCTTTGGAGCCAGCTGAAACTGGCCCTTATCTAACATGAGGTAGCTGCTGGATTCTTCTCACAGAGGCCACCACTGCACATAAACCCAATACACGGAGACAGCTAGGTCATTGCTGGCCTGTAATGTATCGGGGCTTAAATTAACTAATGAAAACCTTAATGTGATGGTGGTAGAAGAGACTGAGATGCCAGTGCTACATTTTGGGGACACCAAGCTGAGACTAGGGATAGAATGATCACTGGGCAATTATTGTATGTACCCGAGGCAGGGACTAACTTGTTGGGAAGGTAGTTGATGATGAAATTCAAATAGTAAATTGTTAGACTGGAATAACGGTGTTATTAAAGTGGTGCTCTCAGACCCTGAGAGCAAAGAT
Source organism: Anser cygnoides (assembly GCF_040182565.1). Lineage (NCBI taxonomy): Eukaryota > Metazoa > Chordata > Aves > Anseriformes > Anatidae > Anser > Anser cygnoides. Next base: position 81,558,725 of record NC_089873.1, on the reverse strand, counting down.
ATATTTGCCTTTGAGTGGAAAGACCCTGAAATGGAGCAGAAGCAACAATATAGATGGTCAGTTTTATCTCAGGGGTTTACAGGGCCACCGAATTTCATATAATTACAGAATTGTAGGGGTTGGAAGGGACCTCAAGAGATCATCGGGTCCAACCCCCCTGCCAAAGCAGGTTCCCTAGAACAGGTTGCCCAGGTAGGCGTCCAGACGGGCCTTGAATATCTCCAGAGGAGACAACTCCACAACCTCCCTGGGCAGCCTGTTCCAGTGCTCCGTCACCCTCACTGTGAAGAAGTTCTTTCGCATGTTGGTGCGGAACTTCCTGTGATCCATTTTTTGGCCATTGCCCCCTGTCCTGTCCCCACAAACCACTGAAAAGAGCTTGGCCAAATCCCACTGTCTCCCACACTTAAGGTATTTATAAACATTGATAAGATCCCCTCAGTCTTCTCAAGGCTGAACAGACCCAGGTCTCTCAGCCTTTCCTCATAGGGAAGATGCTCCAGGCCCCGTATCATCTTTGTGGCCCTCTGCTGGACTCTTTCCAGGAGATCCCTGTCTTTTTTGTACCGGGGAGCCCAGAACTGGACACAGTACTCCAGGTGAGGCCTGACCAGAGCAGAATAGAGGGGGAGAATCACCTCCCTTGACCTGCTGGCCACTCTCTTTTTTAATGCACGCCAGGATCCATTTGCCTTCTTGGCCACTAGGGCACACTGCTGGCATGTGGCCAACCTGTCGTCCACCAGTATCCCCAGGTCCTTCTCCACAGAGCTCCTCTCCAGCAGGTCATCCCCCAGCCTGTACTGTACTTTATTTGGGCAAGTGCTAGAACAAATTTTGGAGTAATTCCAACCTCCAGAGGAGGTGTTACTGTTACAATATGTGGATGATCTTTTATTGTCAGGACAGGAGAAAACAGTTGTGAAGGAAGCCACTAATAAGCTATTAAACTTTCTGGGAAAACAGGGCTTGAGAGTATCAAAAAATAATTTACAGTATGTGGAAAGAGAAATCAAATATTTAGAGCATCTAGTGTCTGAAAGTACCCACTGGAAAAGCAGATATTTAGTGAAAAAGAGAGAGAGGTTTTTAAGGAATTAGGAGCCACGGAGTCTGAAGGAAAATGGATACTTCCTGATGATGAATAAAGTGCTAATGAGGCAAATATTAACTGTTTTACATAAAGGCAGTCATTGGGGAATTTAATCAATGTGTTACACTGTACTATGGAAATATGTATGTGTACGAACATATATACTCTGGCTAAACAAGTATGCAGGAGTTGTGCCAAAAGGTAAATAAGAAAATTACCCACAGTCAGCCCAAAGGGGGGCGAGAACCAGGAATTCAACCCTTCCTCAATGTACAAGTAGATTTTATAGAACTCCCTTGAGTAGGTATATTTAAATACTTATTAGTCTTAGTCAATCATTTGTCAGGGTGGGTGGAAGCTTTCCCTTCAGCGTCTGCTACTGCGAGCATGGTAGATAAAGTAATTCTAGAAGAGATAATTCCCAGGTATGGAATCATTGAGAATATTGACTCTGATCAAGGAAGTCACTTTACGTGCCAATATTGCAAGAGCTAATGCAGACTCTAGGAATTAAATGAGAATTTCACACCCCTTGGCATCCTTCCAGTTCTGGAAGAGTGGAACGGATCACACAGTAAAGAAGCAATTAACTAAGTTCTGGAAACTCAGCTCCCCTGAACAAAGTGTTTACCACTTCTACAAACTCGAACAGCACCAAAAGAAAGATGTGGGAGTTTCACCATATGAAATATTATTTGGATTGCCGTACCTGGGCAGAGGGGAATTACCTCAATTCAAGACAAGAGATGCTTTTCTTAAAAACTACATACTCGGGCTGTTGTCCTCTTTGTCATCTCTCAGGACCCATGGATTGTTAGTTCAGACCCCACCCTTGGAAGTCCCGATTCATCTGTTCCGAGCAGGAGATTGGGTTCTGATACAGACATGGAGAGAATCGAAGCTCTCTGAGTGGGACAGACTGTTCCAAGTGCTCCTGACTACTGAGATAGCAGTAAGAACGGCTGAGAAAGGGTGGAATCATTATACCCGGGTAGAAGCATCAGTTAACCCTGAAACCTGAGAGACTGCCTTAACAAAGACTTTTAAGGTTAGAACTGTTAAAACTAACTATTGTAAAATTATAACTACTCATAGAAGAATTCTTAATGAATTATGGATAAAAGGGATTGAATTACACAGAATCAGAGTGTTTCCAGGGAACACTCCCTGGAAGTGGGAGAAAAGGAAAGGGGGTGGGAGGGGTATTCAATCCCCACCAGAAGAATCCTTATTAGTTTGTGATTTTTATTGTTTTTATTATTATTATTTTAATTATTAGAGGGGTATATATGGAGATGTATTTTAAGAGATGATGTATTTTAAGCTTATTTTAGAAATACCTGTTCTCAATGGATTAATGATAGGATGGGGGGAAAATCAACATTTCCAATCAATCCAGAACATCTCTCGAGTTCTCTCTCAAAATAATTGTTGGATTTGCTCCCAGATGCCTAGAAACACTGAAGAGGCCTTGTCTCTGATTGCTATTCCATTACCCGCAGCAACTGTGTCTGGATTCTCTACATTTCTAAAAAACGACGGATCATACTCAGTCCTGGGAGGAAACAGACTTAGAAGCAGAGCTCCCTACACATAATCCTGGCTACAATATAACTTGTTATCAAAGGTGCCTTCTAAACAACATTGACAGAAATTCAGGGGGCAATAGTACTGACCCTGTGTGTGGAATTATCCATGAAGAAGGGAATTATCCATACTGTACCGAATATGGTATTTACAGGAATGCTAATATACGTTTCTATGATTCTATGATAATGCACACCAGATACAACAGGGGAATCCTGTAAACGGATGACCTGTCCCGAATGGCAAGGGATGGTATTGGCTATGTGGCAGTGAAGCCAAGAAGGTGTTGTCCCTAGGATGGAAGGGAGCTTGCACCATGGGGGCAATAATTCCAAATCATAGAATCATAGAAACACAAGGTTGGAAAGCACCTACAAGATCATCTAGTCCAACCATCCTCCTATCATCAATTCTACCCACTAAGCTACTAAATCATATCTCATATTGCCTCGTCCAGGCGCTTCTTGAACACTGCCAGGGACGGTGATTCCACCACCTCCCTGGGCAGGCCGTTCCAGTGCCTGACCACTCTTTGAGAGAAAAGGTTTTTCCTGATATCTAATCTAAATCTTCCCTGGTGCAACTTGTGGCCATTTCCTCAAGTCCTATTATTAGTTATCTGAGAGAAGAGGCTGACCCCCTCCTCATCTCAACCTCCTTTCAGGAAGTTGTAGAGTGCAATGAGGTCTCCCCTGAGCCTCCTCTTCTCCAGACTAAACAACTCCAGCTCCTTCAGCTGCTCCTCACAGGACTTGTGTTCCAGGCCCTTCACCAATTTTGTTGCCCTTCTCTGGACACTGGTGAAGATGCACTTCAGATGAGACATCTGCCTCATCCGCAGCTTCAGCATTGTTCCCCTAGGCTCTTCTCTGGTGAGCACTGTTTTACCCCCTTCCCCCGTCATAGCTAGTTTAAAGCTCTCTTGACAAGTCCTGCTAGCTCCTGTGCTAGGATTCATTTCCCCCTTTGAGACAGGTGAGTTCCATCCATCAACAACAGGACAGGGGTGGAGTAAACTGCCCTGTGGTCAAAGAACCCAAAGCTCCTGTCTCAACACCAGCCTCTCAGCCAATTACTCATTACCTGAGTCTTCCTGGCCTAAAGGAGTCAATGTCCTCCCTGAAGCTTTTTTAAGGCTGAGGGTGATATGAGTCTACGAATAGTCGGCGCAGAGCCCCGCACCCTCCCACACCAGCCGCACACCGGTGCACACCCGCTGGTCACCCCTCCCTGCTCGCAGTGGGCACCGCGCGGCACCACCCTCCCGGGGGTTGTTCCTAGGCAGAGGGCCTGGGTGCAGGCAGCGTGGCCCTGACAACGCCCGCTCCCTGTCAGCCTCTCTGGCGGGAGCTGGCAGGTGCGGGCTGGTGGCGCTGCTGTCCTGGGCCGCCCCTGGTGAAGCGAGGGCCCGAGGTCCCCCTGTAACACCTGGTTGGTCGCTGCGGCTGTGGCTGCGCCGGCTCTGAGGCAGCTGGCCTCGACTACTGAGCATGTAGTCATGAGCAATGTAGTACCCGAGCAATGTAACTATTATGGAAGACCCACAGAGCCAAAACCCCCCTGAGACCCCACACAGAATAAAGAGGACAACCACTAAGCTACGGGCGCCTCCTCAGTTCTCTCCCTCATCCCACAGGGGAGGGGATTGAGGGTGAGCGAATGGCTGTGCAGTGCTTAGCTGCTGGCTGGGTTAAACCACTACACTAAGTACCTATCGATTCCTCTATACTCTCTGATTAAAATTTAAAGTGAAAAATGTCTGTATTTTTTAAATCTGTTTGTTTATTTGTTTTTCCATCAGATTAATGCTATGAAGAAAACAATACATGTATAGTGCTAAGAGAAATAAAAATGGCCAACAGGCATACTGTAACTATGAATTAATGATACCTGAATGAAGGCCAATATGTTTTAACTTAGGTAGTTAGCCTTAAGAAATCAAACTTAGCTTCAAATCTTTTGTGTATGGAAAATTCTCAGTTTCATTTTTGTGACACACTCTGGATTCTCATGGCAACTTCGGTAAAATTGGAAAGTTTGGGGTTTGTTTTTCTTCGTCCCAAACAGAAAAAAAAAAAAAAAAAAAGGCAATAGAAAGTTTAATTCTTGGATGGCTTTAGCTTTTAAGATTTTTCTTGAAATTGTTCAAATTATAGTAACTGATAGAGGATTTGATTGCATCACCATAGAGAGAAGCTAGTTGTAGGAACTGTAAGAAGAGGTTCTGTTGCCACCAACCACTCAAAAAAATTATTTCACAAATGACCAAATAAAAATCTTTGTTGTTGTAGCGGTTTATCTTCTGGTGTTGCTGCCTCCAGGGTTCACATTTTCAAGCCTTTCTGAAAACTGCAGCAAAATTCAGTCTAAGAAGCTGAGAATGTTAGGGCAATGCATTTATCATTAAAACAGAACTTTGGAAAAAAAAATAGAAAATAACAAAGAAACAAAACTAGAAACCTCTTAAATCAGGTATGTACTTTCTTGAAAGAAAATGAAATGCTGCACGGTGAAATGTGAACATCTGGCTTAGCTCTTTTTTTTTTTCCAAGACCAAAAAACCTTTCAAACATATATGTATAAGATGTTATACAATATCAACAGGATTTGTTTAAGTTTGAAATAGTCAGCTCTACTAAACTTGCAGAAGTCTTCCTGCAAGCCTATTTATTTATAAACCTTAATTTTCACATTCAAAACATCCCTGCATACAGTCTCCTACAGGTTATGGTTAGAATATATCACATGAATAGCTTTGGCACAGGAGAGAAGGACTCCTAAGTCATTTAGTCCTCCACATTCCGCCCTGGACTGTACCCAGCCCTGCTTTCCCCCTGCTGAAACAGGAACAGAGCTCTCATTACCTATTACCAGCCAGTGGCATCTATCACCAGAAAACACCATTTACCAGCATGTTCTTGCCGTGATGTAAGTTTACACAGGAGCACATTACTTTGTGTGGCTGTATAGATATTTCTCAACAACTGCAAGGTGTTCCCCACCACCACACAAAGTCTGACCCAGTGTATTCCAAGCGGCATAAGCTTTGCTGAACGAGGACATTACATCAGCTTTGTATCAATCCTAAAAGAAGAGTATCCACTTTCAGTTATCACTATTATTTTGGTCTTTAAGCATTTCTGATTCATGCAAGAGAACAAAAGAAAGGAGTAAATAAAACTGTGACCAATAAGCATAAGTTGCTTAATTACAATCATTCATACAATCCACTTTTGCATTAATAGAACAAAATCAATATAATTGACATTTGTTCCCTAAAACCATTTGTTTTGTTTTTCTTTGCAATCTCATCCACTAAGAAATTAACTTACAATGCATTAAGAAATTCCAGATAACTGGCTCTGTCATAACAGCATGAAGGATAAGGAAAAACTGAGTAGAAGAGTAATATATTTTTCACAAAATATTGGATCCCATGAACAAGTTAATGATGTTTGCAAGGGAAAAAATGTGAGAACCAAAAGTTTTCAAGTTGCTGAGTGATAATAATGGTGTCATCTATTGTGCATCCATCACATTGAAGTGCTTGACACATATTTTGGACTGTTTTCATGCATTTTCTTTATGATGACTAATAGTGGCATTGCACCATCTGAAATAGCAGCCCATCACACAGAGAAATGTATATTAAATTAAATTCACATGATAACAACTTTGATCTCAGAAGCACATGGAGAAAATACCCAAGGGTTGGAACTAAAAATTGTGAGAAATACCCATTTCTAAGATGAGGGTCCATAACAAACAGAGAATAGAGAACAAGGAGTAAGGACAAAATGCACTGCCTGAACACAAGTGCCCTTCTTGAGCAACCATTATTCTGATATCTTTTCCCCTTATCGTGGAAAGAAAGCAAAGTTAGCATGGAGACACTTCACTAGTGGCTTTTTTTCTGGTGAGACTGAAAGTTGGACTTCCAAGACTCTCAAGGTGATGACCCAAGCAATGCAAAGATGTTTCAGAACGAGTATGCTTAAATGGAGAGATTTTACTTTGCTGCTTAGGAGGATATACAATTACTATGGCTCAGATGATAAACTCTAATTTCATCTCTTTGGAGGTGGAATTTTACAAGGGAAATCAAGAATTTTTGGGGTACACTCTTTCCTCTGACTCAGCCAGAACACATAAGGCAAAAAATCCCTACCCCCATCAGAAGAATGGGCATAGTGATGATGTATACGAGTATCATAAAGTATATTTAATGACTAGAAATGATTCTTAAATATTGGGATGTGTCATACACAAATAGAAATGATAAACTGTTGCTAGAACTTGCTTGGGAAAACTTGCAGCCCTGCGCATTCCTGGAAGCACAGAAACAGAGCCACACTACAGCTTCCCAACACAGGAGCAGGGCTGCACAAATGAATTGTTCAGTCTCCTGCAGCAGTCAGGCTTGCAGGTTGTAATGGAGTGTACCTAAGGGATTAGAGATGGCAGTCTGATTTGTGGATCAGCTCAGCTACATATAAGTAGTGTGGTAAAGTCTGACCAGGTTGATCAAAGTCTGCCACCTTTCTTAACAGCAAAAATATGAATAATTAAGCCTCAGTTGTACTGTTTGATATGTTGTTATTACCAAATCTGCCTGAGAGCAAGTTCAGTCCCTACTGGTTTTTCCTTTTCATTTTTTTTTCTTAAAGTTATAAATGGACATAATAATGTTGCACAACTGTTTAGAAAAATTGTAAGCTGAACTACTGAATGCATTCCAGTGAAGAGATTTGATCATGACTTAATAACTTACTATATGTTTTTTACATTATTATCATTATCAATGAATGTTGGCATAATAACACTAGTATATCCCCCCACCTAAAATAATCTTGACAGACTTGAAAAAAATTCCAGGACAGAGTAAAATTGAAGAATGAGAACAGTCAAAAATTCACCTAATTTTTTTGAATGGAAGCACGAACAGAGATGGGAACAATTGGTTAATTTTTTCCAGTTATGTTTGTATGTAAAATCCAAGTAGCCCTAAACCCCAGTGGAATAAGATAGTTTATGTTCCACCCATACCAGTAATATCATACCTTCATGTATTCAGAAAGTGCATAATTTACCAAAAAGTGTTTTGAGAGCAGTCTAGCAGTTTTCAATATTCAATATTTCTTGGAATTGCACATATTTTTAAAGGATAAATCTCCAAAGTTTACCTGTCTGGGCTTGTTAAGGGTAAAAAGCATGGTAGCTAATAAATTTTAAAATCCTCTAGAAATTATTTGAATGATTTTCCTATGCATAATAATGTTAAAACTAACAATTTAAAAGACCTGAAACTTCAGGACTAAAAATATCCATCTCTAAGGCCAGATGCTTGCTGTCTGTGAGCTGCAAAGTTTGCTTTTTTTTTTTTTTTCTCTGAACAGGATTCCAGAGAATTTGGCACATTAGATCTATCTCTCATCCAGTATTTTATAATTTTATATATCTAATTCTAGTCTCTAGCTATTGTATTTCTGTGACAGAAACATCTTGTTTATGGAGTGGACAGGGAAGGAAATGTTTCTGCAGCCATTGTTTTGGATCTGTTTCTGGGGGGCATTTGCCTTATGTTTAAAATAAAAACTTAAGCATTCTTGGAGGCCTTGGGTTTTAGAAGCTGTCATAATGAAGGAAGTAAAGCTACTTTCCACATCATTGTTTAAATTGGTAAGAATGGGAGAAAACATTACACTGAAAATCAGCGTAGTCTACTCCGAATTTAATACCATGGTTTCCCCATAGCATCCTAAATTCTAGAGGACCAGCCATGATCTGAATCAAACCCCATGAAACTGTGAGGTGCCAGGTAGAGCTGGTTAAGAAATTCTGCTGATTGAGAGAAGGCCAGCAGACAAAAGAGGAAAAAATGAAAGGAAAAAAAAAAGTAATCAATGCTTGAGCATCAGTACAGTGTAATAAAAGCAATAGCTCATTTTGACACCTTGACTGAGTTTATTTTGGGCTAATATTAGCATTATTTTTCCCCTTGCACCTAAATTTAACCCCCTAGTGTCCAGTTACACTTTTCCATGTTGTCCAGTAAAGGTGACTTCTGCCTTGTCTCCGGTTACAGCCACATTTCTTGTCTCTCTTTCACAAAAACTGCTACTCTTCTTTGTAAAGTACTTTTCTCTAAAGTTAAAGTAAGTTAAGTATGCAAATATGCATTAGTAGGATATTAGAGACTAATTAAATACTGCAACTGTGATATCCGGATAAGTAGGTGTGCAGGCTCCAGTTAATTCCAAAGGTGCAGACTACTTTCTCCTTCTCACAAAATAGTTCATCAGTAGAGGCTTCGTAAGTGGTCATCTATTGTTCCTCGTAATTTCTAGCTGACCCTGGAACAGATTTTAGACCCTCCAACTACTCCAGCTACAAAGTTAAACAGCTAAGCCCTTGAGCTGTAGGTATTCCTAAGCATTTTCAATGAGCTAAACCATTAATCTATTTCCCACATTCATTAAGATCAGTTCTTCCACAGAAAGCCCCAAATATTCCAAGGGAATTGATGTCAGATAAACCTTTTCTCCACTGCTCAGCTAACTGACAAAGAAAAACACCAGCTCAAAACATTCTTTAAACAGATGACTTGGCTTCCAGTTCTATAGGTACATTAGGCAATTTCAATTTCTACTTGTAAAAGAGCCTGATGACCTCTCTCAGTTGTGAAACTGTGTTAATTTTAGCACATATAAGAAGTAGTCAATGAAGGACAAAATAAAGTAATAGCATCCACCTAGTACTTGAACTCGCATAAAAATTTACATCAGAAATATAAACTTAATCCTAGTCTAGTTTAGTAAAACCTTATTAAGAAATAGTGTAATCCATCAAGTTATTTCTTTTCTTTGTGATTTCTACATGTGATTAGATAAAGGATAGTTGTTGTTATTGTTGTTGTTTTCCACAATTATTCTGAAGTTTCTTTATAACCTGTTTAATTTAGGAATTATGCAATAAAGGAATCATGAGTATAGACATTTTTCTCTGTGTTAATGTGGAGAGTTCTACTGACTTCATCACAGATATATCTCATTCATTCTGAAGTCAGAGAAAGTTGTGTAACTGAAATTCATCAATTCTCAGAGAAACAGTACACTGTGAATAATCTGTCAGGAGTTTGAGCAACATGTAGATCAGGTGGCAGTCCTCTACAAACATGTAAAGGTTATTTAAGAGAAGAAAAACACACATATACATCTAATTTCTGCATGTTAATTAAAAAGAAACCTGTAAGCCTGTTGTTTTTTGCTTACTTTAATAGTAAGAGACTTCAGCTGCACATAGGTTTTTAATGCTAAGGAAGACTGACAATTCAACATACATTATAACTGTTAGTTATATCAACGTCCTTATGAAAACACTGTGTCTCTATGAATCATTCTTATTTCTCTGACATGTTTTAGATGGAGTCTTGGATGGGCAAACACCTTCTGCTTGCATTGAGCTTGATCTGCAGTAGAGTACACCTACTTCTCACTGCCCAGAATGAGACGTGAGAAAAGTGAATCAATCCCTTTCATAAATTTGTCTCTGTACTTCTGGATTACACTGTGTGTAGTGACCAAAAGCAACCACCTGTACACTTGCTATCTCCAGCTACATCAAAATGCCTGAGAAGCCGAGTAACTATGTAACACATACCAGTCATACACGAGTACCTGGAATGTAATATGTGACATGTAACTCAACAATTAACTTCCATTAATCTCCATAATGTTAGGGATAAAATACAGTTGATTTTCCACGAGTATTTTAATTCATTAACTACACATATTGTAGGTCAAATCTGAAATAAATGACCCCTTATCAACAACTTTAAGTAATGAGACATATCTTTGTCTTGCAGGATAGTTATTTCCCTGGATTTACAGCTGGTACCCTGGCTATTCTTGACCCAAGATTTTACAGTTAAATTAAGAAATTATTTCTGCAATCCTAAAGGCCTACGTAAGTTTCCGTCTTGAGTATTAATGTTCTTTCTTGACCATAAATTCTTTATCTATAAAGATATGTTTGCAATGGATACCTTTCCTCTTATCCATAGGAAACGTTATCCGAAGTTATGGAAACTGCAAATGAAAGGCTCCTGCTGTGTTGTTTGCAGACAGCTTGAATTTACAAGGTTGGGTTTTCTGTGGTGAAATATGCCTATGCTGAAGTACCATCAAGGTCATTTGCATTTGTATTACTTTCCCCAAAGCTAATTACAACTATTTTTATTGCCTAACTTTTTCTTACTATTAACATCAACATAATTGAATATACTATGCTAGTCCCAGACTAATAAAGGAAGTCTGCAATTTCCAATTTACATACTGCACTCTAATACCTTTTATGAGCTAATCTGTTTTGTATATTGTAATACGTAATTTTAAATAAAAGACTCGGATGTTTTTACGCACTATCCTTAAAACGAGATGAAGGACCAAAACTCCTACTGCCCCTCTCCAGACGAGCACTTGACCAATTCCTCCCTGAGCTTTGCCACGAAGGGAAGCGCAGAGCAGCCAAACGGGGTGCACAAGGCGCCAGATGCCGCCCCCCCGTCCCGGCAGCTGTTTCGCCTCCATCGCTCCCCGCCCTGCCCTGTCTCTTCCAAGGGAAACGAGCCTCCTGAGCTACTTTCCTGGCAGTACCTTCCTCCTCTTCCTCCTCCTCTTCCTCCTTCTGCCGCCCCTTCCCCTCCCCGCGCCGTGGGGCAGCTCCAGCTCTTACCTGGGCATCCCCGCAGGCAGCCGGGAACCCACCAGCCCCAGAACGCGGTGCCGGGGGGCGCCGGCCGAAGTTTATCCGGGAAGGGCGGCGGGCAAGTCCTCCCAAAATTAAAGCACCCGCCCCAAGCCCACGGGGTCCGCGGTGGGCAGCTGCCGCCGTGCAGGCAAAGCAAGCCCGCTCGCTCTGTCGAAACGGGAGAAAGGAGAAAGAGGGGGGCGGTGAGAGGACGGCTTGTGGCGGTACAGCCCTTGCATCCGAAGGGAGGAGTTAGCGGCACGGCCGGCCGTGCTCCCGGGGAAGGGGATCCTGCCCTCCCGCAGGATGCACCGCGGGAGGCGGCTGCGGCACCACGGACAGCGGCCGAGGAGTCCCCCGGGACCCCGGGACTACCCCCGGGCATCCCTCCCGGGAACCGGCCGGGGGGCTCCCGACAGACACCCCCGGCTGCCCGAAGAACTGGCCAGAGCTCAGCAAGAGCGGCGCTCACCAATTGCATCTCATTGCGCAGAGGTCTAATGCACAAGCGCCGGCTGGTAAATTTCATTAAGCTGATCCTACGGCTGAAGACATTGAGATAGGGAGGTTATGAAATGGGTGATGTCACGTACATACAGCCAGATCTATAGCAAACGCCACAGCGGGGTACGCCTGACCCATGGGATCACCTTCCTCCTCATTTCCTTCCCCCCTCCTTGTTCTGTGGGTGTAAGTGCAGTGCCTCAGTGGCACCTTATTTAGCTTGGCTGTCAACTCTGGAAGCTTTCATGGGCCTCACCCAAATAGTGAAGTATGATTTGAGGTCCTCCACATTTAGAAAATTGCTATAGTGAATGTAATACCTCAAAACAGAGAAGCATGGTTTAGTGAGGAAGAGTCAATACGGACCGTGAGTGTAGAACTAGTCCTTTTGTATAAGCAGAGATGAGTGTTAAACAAATGGGATAAGCATTGACATCTTAGGATCTCCAGGTTTCCACCTGGGAGAGACTGGACCTTTTGTAAATCTCAGAAGAAAAAAAAAAATCCAGAAATGAAATACTTATTATTACCTCTGGTGTTCATACAATATTATACAAGTGTTTTAGGTGTTGTAGAATATGTGTTACTACAGGAGCAGAGCTAAGTTATTCTGGAAAATATAAATTGATATATGAAATTGAGAAAGGAAATTTCCATTACTAATTATTCATACAAACAGTAAACAAACAGAAACCACATCTTGCTGGTTTAGAGATTGGAAAAAAAAAATTAAAGGAAGGCTTGGGGAAAGATCATCAATGATCAAGAAAGACATGAGGAAGGAAAGGTGAATCTTAAAAACAGTACTGCCTGTCTCCAGTTCATCAAAATGTATATGATCTATTTATGTGCGTGCTTTCTCTAAATGCATGTACGACATGAGAATACAAACTACAGCTGTGGAAATGGAAAGGCTGATTGGATGGAAAACCTGTGAAAAAATACTCAAATTTCTAAATAAGTACTTAACTCTTTGTGACAGCTCATACATTTTCTACCCAAAGTAAAGGGGCTATGAGAACTGAAAGGCTGAGCTGATTTTTTAATAATTATTACGATTATTAGCATTAAATAGATTAAAGGAATCATTTAATATATACCAATATCTACACACAGTCAAAAAATTGCTCAAAAACATTTTTAGCCCAGCTTAGCAAGAAATAAAACACAGAATGGAAAATATCCAAGTCCCCCCAGCCTTCCCAAGTTCTTTACTGCTTAAAGTATATTCTAAAATTCCTTCTTGTTCCACTGAGCTTTTTTTTTCATTAGATACGAAATTTTATATATATATACACACAAACATATACATGTACATATACATACATATATACATATATATACATACATGTCAAAACCTAATGCCAGTAATTTATGACACTTTGAAAAAAGGAGCAACAGTAGAGGAAAGATAGATCTTGAAAACACAGGATTTGAGATGTAGACAATAATATAAGGTTATAAAAGTGTTTACAGAGCAGTAACACTTAAAATCTCCTCATGCAAGCTTTCCCAACAACAGCCTGAAAGCAGGTGTGCCAATTAGTCTGGTCACAGATTGTGCAGTGAAGACAGAGGCCTCTTTAGTGAAAGTGTCTTGGAGCATATCCAGTACCAGTACATGACAGTGGACATGACACTGTCAAAATCAAGGCTGCTGTGGCTTCAGATTCATAAGTCACCTTGCTATACAGATGGTCTGAGAGATGAAGCATGGAGGAAGAACACTAAAATGCTAGTGGCAGAAGTCATGAACTGATTGTGGCAAACTGCATGAAGCAACATATGACATAGCTTGCTGTGGCAGAGAAGAGTTCCTTTGCATCCCTGTGCTTACCACAAATTCCCAATCAGACGGCTTGTTTAGAGCAGTGAACAGTTTGGTACACTCAGTTTTCAGGATAATCAAATCCTTATGGTTAACATTTGACAGTGCAGGTGAGATTGCTCTAATGTGGACTGAGCTCTTGGCATCTGTGGTCTCAATGTAGTTTCTACAGGAAAAAAATTTTGCTCAGGTAGCACAGATTAAAGTTAACTAATGGTCAAACAGTTATACTCAGAAATTATTAGGGACTGAGTAATGATCTTCTTAGGTCAGAATTAGAATTGCTACATGAACTACACATTATCTTCAGACTTCATGCAAGGGATCTTCCTTGGTTCTCTGCACTTGTACTATAGAGCAGGCAGGGGTCTATTATGTTAGACAAGAGATAAATATGGAACAGCAACAGCAAAAGGCTTCCTTCACTGAAGAGTTACAGTCTAGTAAGGTAAAAATCTTGATAAGAATAATGTGCGCACTGTGTGGGCAGCATAAGTTTTATGTGTTCTTAATTATTTATTTCTTTGCTTCCAAGTGCTTTGGTTTATAAATGATATGATGTGTACATGCAGTGTTGATAGTCAGATAACTTAATTGTTTTGGTAGTATAAAAACGCATATGATGTAATGTCAATAGACTACACCTTGTGTGCATTACAGAGCTTTTCCATGTTGATGCTTATCCTCTAGCGACAAAGCTAATGATTCCTAATATGTATACAGGGTAAGAAAGAGGCTGCTGTGATAGACACTTAATAAACGGTTAAACAGATTGGTGGGAGAGCCAAGAATAAAACCCAAAATCAAATCTTGGCTTTGAACTGGTTTTGGAATGATATAAACAGATGCAAAAGATTTGAATGCACATAAAATAAGAAAAGAAAAAAGCCTGAGGGCAAAATTACCAAAGTAATGCAGCTATTTGCCCGTACGTACGAACTTAGCTTCCTTTCTTCAGACAGACCATCCTAAAAATATGCTCCAAACAATGTTTGGAAAATAGGGGATGTTTCCAGTAGTAATCCAGGCTCAAAAATATTAGTTAATTACTGTAAGGCACAGTGAATTTCCTTTTGTAGGTGTTTCAGTAACATAGTCTGAAGTAGCTAATTAAAAAATAAACATCCAAGTGGGTATTCACACCTTCTAGCTGATGTCATCTGAATTATGCCCTAGGAAAAGCTTCTTTCCACTGACTCACGGAAAATCTACATTTCTGATCATTTCACCTGAACAGTTTAAAGTAGATAGTTTGCATCCTTTACTATCATCTATTTGTGCTGAAGCAAAATAGAACAGGAAATACATGAAACAGAAAGAAAGAAGAAAGAAAGGAGAAAGAGAAAGAAAAAGAAAGAAAGAAAGAAAGAAAGAAAGAAAGAAAGAAAGAAAGAAAGAAAGAAAGAAAGAAAGAAAGAAAGAAAGAAAGAAAGAAAGAAAGAAAGAAAGAAAGAAAGAAAGAAAGAAAGAAAGAAAGAAAGAAAGAAAGAAAGAAAGAAAGAAAGAAAGAAAGAAAGAAAGAAAGAAAGAAAGAAAGAAAGAAAGAAAAGAAAAAGAAAGAAAGAAGAACCCTGGACAGCTATTCTAATTGTGGTCCAGCCACCCAGGATCAGGAGCATTTATTGCTCAGGTCCTCTTAGAAGATTACTGTTAGGTAGCAAGAGGAGCAGGAAATCACCTCCTGTAGTCAAAATAGGAAAAGCAGCTAGAGCAACTGTCTTTCCTCTCAATAAGCTGATACATATCTATCTGCATAAATCTCAAAAAGCCTGAGCTTCATGTATGAACATTTGGCACACTGAAATGAATTTGGATTTTGGCAGCGATTTCAGCAGGATCAGAATTTTATTAAACAGTTTTTAGTAGGGATGACATAGGAATGTGTCAACAGAACGGGAAGAAGTTTTACAATAGGTTGTATATGTAACGTCTCTAATTAAGCCTCTAAAGAAAGAAATCTATGCAAGTCACTACCATCGTTGCTGTGATTCACATTTTCTTTTTAGTTGTATGTCTACTAACCCCTTCCTTTCCCTCCAATTAATCAGATTTACATTCTACCAGCCCAAAGTAGGGCATCTGACACTCCTAATAGTAAACTGATGGGATGGATAAGAGCAAAACCATTATTTGTGATATCACAGACACATCAGTATAAAATAAAGCGTTTGATTACCAGGAGGAACTAAGAGGTCATTTACCTTTTTTTCCAATTACTTAGCTTAAGAGTTGAGACTTTGAATGATAATTTGATTTGAGTTGTGTCAAAAGCAGTTACACTACTAATAACAGTACTGCCTAATTACCAATATCATCGTGCTTTTGGGTGAAAATTAACCTCATAAAACCCTTATGGTGTAGAAGGTTAAGTACTTGGATTACTTTGTACTTAGAATCTGACCCAGAATCTCAGTTTCATGATGCCAGACCAATTTGTAATTGATTTTATATCACCATTGATTATTACAACAATGTAAGACTTCATCCAACTGAGTTATAGAGGGGAAAAAAATCTATCACAAAGATATAGAAGCATCCATCAAAGATACATTTAGAGCAAATGGACAACGCACTTTTTTTTTTGAGTTGTAATTGTATTCAAGGGAATGACATTTAGCAGCCATCGACTGTAGGTTATTGAAATATTCTGTGACCTTGGCTCCACTTTCAAATGGAAAGCAAAACCACAAATAAAAGTGCAGGGAATAAAGAAATTGAATTTTGGTCTCAATTACTTGTTTTGAAAATGTTCAATATTAAGATAATGATCTTAATTACTCTCACAACTACCAATTTTGGAATCAGTGCTTAACCAAAAACCACATGCTGAATAACCCCATAATCTGTAAATGGACAGGGTTCATTGCAGATGGAACCTACCTACATATACACGAGTGCTTACTAGAGCACAACATTTATTTTGGTAAGAGCATGATTTTCTTGCCAAAACAAATGTACCAGTATACTCCTTGGAGTGTATAAGCCTAAGGAACATACATGCAACATATTATAGTTTATTTCATCATAACTACATAAGATGATAAAGCTAATAATTATTAAAAATATATTATTTATATATTTAAAATTATAAACTATGATGGTGAAGTTGCAGCCACATTGGGTAGGCATTTTCCACCCTACTACATCCTAGTACTTAAAGCTGTAAGGTTATGTTAACCAGTAAGACCTTTTTTATTCATGTTACTATTTCCTTTAATGCAAAAGAAAATATTTTTTTTCCTTTCATTTCAGAAAGGACAGAAAAGTGTAGAAGTTGAAAGTCAGGCCACAAAGTTCTAGTTTATTGAAGAGTTATTTATTTACAAATTGTGTCTGTATAATGAATTTAGCTGTTAAGTAAAGAAGTAGTAAGAGAGGAGAGAGAGAGAACAGAAGCTCTTTGCTTGACAGCAGTTGTCAGAGCAGCACTCGTGATTATCGTAATGGGTTCACTTGTCAAATGCCTTTCATACCAAAAAGCTGTTAAATGTGAAGTTGAGGCTGTGGATTTTTTTTCCAAAGAACAAGCACTCCTTTCCCCCACCCCTCAACCCCCCTAATGAACATTAAAAGCATTTTAGTGCTTGAAGGAATCTTATTTCCAGGGGGATATCACAGCATCTACCTGTTTTTTGTTGGTTCTGAACACTTTGTTCATAACTACAAACAATGAGTCAGCATGTAAGATTTCTTTTAGAATTTACTAGTAACAAAGATATAATTTTATCTCTTTTGACCAGTAGCATTCATAAATAAGCTCTATTTCTCACTTCGCATTCCCTAAAGAGAATGAACATTCTACCAACTGAATTGATAGCTTTTGCTTATCTTTTCAGTTTTTTAGTGGCAAAGATTCTTTAAAAAATCAAAGATTAGTACTGTTTCTGTATCAGTCAGTAACCTGACCCTAAGACTACACAGTGACTACATGAATCTATGGACTCACCCCCACTGTAGATAAATAAATAACCCTTCATCTACTGCCTCAGAGTCAAAAGCTTTGAAGAGCAGAAAAGAAAACAAGCGTTTGGTTCCTTTCAAAGAACACTTCTCCCATGCCTTCTGCAGGGCATGGCTGTCACAAGCATGGCTGTTGCAGGTTGAATGGCAGAGCACAGTACTGTAGCAAATGCAAGTGGCTGTTGCAGTGCAAGGGAAGGAATCTTGGGGCTTCCCCCGTCTTCTTGTGCTGTAAAAAAAAAAAAAATCTAGAGGGAACAGATAGACAAGTGGTGAAAATTATAACTACTGAAAAGACTGATGATTGGTCTTAATAAACGAGTTGTTTAGGCAGCTACTCCACCCTTACAATGGTGGAAGGGGAGCAGTTTTAGCCTTTTAGCCATCAAAGTAGAGCTGAAAATATGAGGATGCATCAAGAGGAGAAAGGAAGGAAGCTATGTTACTTCTGATGTTTTCCAGTAAGCAATGCTCAGTGAAGGCAGTTATTCACTGGGTATGCAGTAGCCCAATTGTCAGTGGATCAGGAAACATATCATCCCAAAATATGATTGGGACCATGATATTTAATGATAATTACAAATATATATATATGCATCTGTTTTTCCTCACCTCTTTATTTTATTTTATTTTTTTTTAAGGGGTGTTTTGAAACCACGACAATGTTGCTAGGACAAGATTTAGACACAAAAATCTATAAACAAGATTCAAAGGAGGGTTGAAATTGCTTTTTTTTTTTTAATTATTATTTTTTCAGACTACTACTAGATGCACCACTTACACTTCCAGATATGCTAAAATAAATTCTAGAAGATGGAGTGTTGTTTGCTTTTGATATTAGGTTGGGGAAGTTGACTTATTTCCTTTGCCCTTTGGTGTAGGCAAGTCATTTCACACATGTATATGATAGCTATCTTGTTTTAAGGACAGGAAAGAATAATGTTTGTGTGCCTCATAGATTTGAAAGAAATATATTTTTCTTTGCTGTGTATGAAGAGAACAAACTTCCAATTACATGTTGGAGCACAGATGAGTATAGGATTCTGTATCTCAGCATTGCTTGAGCTTTATTGGCAAATACTCATGGAATCATAGAATGGTTTGAGTTGGAGGGGACCTTAAAGGTCAGCCAGTTCCAACCCCCGTGCCATGGGCACGAACACTTTCCACAAGACCAGGTTGCTGAAAGCCCCATCTAATGTTGTCGTAAACACCTCCAGGGATGGGGCATCCACAGCTTCTCTGGGCAACCTATTCCAGTGCCTCACCACCCTCACTGTAAAGAATTTCTTCCATATCTAAATCTACCCCCTTTTAGTTTAAAACCATTACCCCTTGTACTATCACTACACTCCCTGACAAAGAGTCCTTCCCCAGCTTTCTTGTAGACCCCTTTCACAGTATCACAGATTTCTAGGTTGGAAGAGACCTCAAGATCATCGAGTCCAACCTCCGACCTAACACTAAGTACTCCACTAAACCATATCGCTAAGCTCTACATCTAAACGTCTTTTAAAGACCTCCAGGGATGGTGACTCCACCACCTCCCTGGGCAGCCCATTCCAATGCTTAATAACCCTTTCGGTAAAGAAGTACTTCCTAACATCCAACCTAAAACTCCCCTGTCGCAACTTTCGCCCATTCCCCCTCGTCCTGTCACCAGGCACGTAGGAGAACAGACCAACCCCCACCTCTCTACAGCCTCCTTTAAGGTAACTGTAGAGAGCGATAAGGTCACCCCTGAGCCTCCTCTTCTCCAGGCTGAACAAGCCCAGCTCCCTCAGCCGCTCCTCGTAAGACTTGTTCTCCAGACCCCTCACCAGCTTGGTCGCCCTTCTCTGGACTCGCTCGAGCACGTCCATGTCCTTCCTGTAGCGAGGGGCCCAAAACTGAACACAGTACTCGAGGTGCGGCCTCACCAGAGCCGAGTACAGGGGCACAATCACTTCCCTAGACCTGCTGGCCACACTGCTTCTTATGCAGGCCAGGATGCTGTTGGCCTTCTTGGCCACCTGGGCACACTGCTGGCTCATATTCAGCCGACTATCAACCAATACTCCCAGGTCCCTCTCGGCCAGGCAGCTTTCCAGCCACTCATCTCCCAGCCTGTAGCTCTGCTTGGGGTAACTCTGCTTTTAGGTACTGGAAGGCCACTATAAGGTCTCCCCAGAGCCTTCTCTTCTGCAAGCTGAACAACCTCATCTTCTTCACAGGAGAGGTGCTCTAGCCCTTTGATCATCCTTGTGGTCCCCCTCTGGTCTTGCTCTGCTAGATCCATGTCCTTCTTGTGCTGGGGACCCCACAGCTGAATGTAGTACTGCAGGTGCGGTCTCGTGAAAGCAGAGTAGAGGGGGAGAGTCACCTCCCTCACCCTGCTGGCCACACTCCTTTTGAAACAGCCCGGGATATGGTTGACTTTCTGGGCTGCAAGCACATATTGCCAGCTCTTGTTGAGCTTCTCATCAACCAACACCCCCAGCTCCTTCTCATCAGAGCTGCTTTCAATCTGTTCTCCACCCAGCCTGCATTTGTTCTTGGGATTGCCCCAGTCCAGATGCAGGACCTTGTGCATGAGGTTTACAAAGGCCCACCACCTCCCGAGTCTGTCCAGGTCCCCCTGGATGACATCCCTTCCCTTCAGCACATCAATTGCACCCCACAGATTGGTGTTATTGGCAAACTTGCTGAGAGTGCATTCAATCCCACTGCCCATGTCGTTGACAAAGATGTTAAACAGTGCTGGTCACAATACTGACCCCTGAGGAACGCCACTGATCACTGATCTCCACTTGGACACTGAGACGTTGACCGCAATACTTTGAGTGTGACTATCCAGCCAATTCCCTACCCACTGGGTGGTCCATCCATCAAATCCATGTCTCTCCAATTTAAAGACAAGGATATCATGGGAGACAGTGTCAAATGCTATAATAATTATAATTATTGTTCTCAGCTTACCTAAGTTAATAAAGATCCAATCTATGAGGTATTTCTGAAATATATTTTTTTGGCTTTTAAACCATAAAAGCACCTGCAACTCACTTGAATCCTTAGAGACATGCAATTGTCTGCTAGCACACTATAGACAAATTCTAAGTGGGGTATTCCATTACAGATACTGCAGTCTACCAGCCTGCTTTCAGAATTAAAAAGGACAATAAATAAACATTTTAAAGGATAATGAAGAGAAGGAAGAGAATATAATGGGGAAAAAATCCCCCCAAAAGTGAAGCTAGATTTTCAATGATTTTTATAAACCATTTTCAGGTCAAGGTAACAAAAAGAATGAGATAGCATATTCGGAAAGAAAAGAAAAAAAAAAAAAAAACCTCAGTTCTTTGCTACTGTTCCCCAAGAGAGGTACTCAAATATAATTAATATCTTTCTGATAGACAGTGAGTTGGAAATATGGCATCACAGTTATTGGTTATGTCCTTTATTAGAAAGACAAGTGATTACTCCAGGTTTCCTATTATACATATTGAAGAAAGAAAAGTTGCAAAAAGGATTAATTCTGCAAAATAGCACAAAAAGTAGGGAAAAATCAATAGCAACAGGCATCTGGGGAATAGAATTAAAAAAAAAATAAATCACAAGTGCTGGAATAGTTACTTGTGAATGACAGATGAAAAGCATAAATAGATAGAAAGCTTTGAAGAAGGTACCATAGGAATAGATGAATATATACTCCAAAAAGATTAATGTTTTGTGTATTGCAGACAAAACCAATAGAACCAGTCATCACAAAATGGAAAATAACATTGCAGCCCATAACACTTGGTAACGATCTTGATAGGAAGAAGCTAACTGCAAAGAAATTACATCTCACTTAATTAGGTAGGATTTTGTTCAGCTTTGAAAGTATTTTCTTGATCCAGTATATTAAATATAGCTCATTACCTATAAACTGCTCATAACTTAAAAACATGCCTTCTTCTGAACCAAATGGAAGCAGTAGTTAATACTATATTTTTTGTATTTGTTAACTGTTTTTTATCAACTGAATTGCATCACTGAGAAAAAAAAAAAAAAACATTGAGAAAGAACTAGTTAGAAAGTTACCCACACACACTTTCTAATTTGAAAATGGTGATTCAAAATGGTTCCTCTTATGCAACTTCCTGGAAATTTTTATGGATAAAACTTTTTCAAATTCCCAAGAAAATTTCTACTACCAAGCATGAATATAGCAGTTAGGGTAAAGGAGATTACAAAAAGGAGAAGACCAATTCATTTGCTCTGCTTAGATTTGACCAAGCAATGTACCTTCCATTCTGTATGTCAGGAGAAAGATCCCTAAGAACAAGTGGTCATTATTTTATGAAAAGTTTTCCTACCATTTTATTCCTGTTCCTGATTCCAGTTGTTTTGTAGGACTGTCATTTCCCAAACTAATACAGAAGAGGCAGTACCATGTGTTTGTTGGTAATGAAGTTTTAAATAGATATAAATTCCAGGTAATGGATTCATCCAATAAAATTCCATGAGATAGCTTTTTTTTTTTTTTTGGTAACTGACATCTGTGTAGTGTGTATTTCACATCCTGTTATATATACTCTTGTACTCACAATGTTAAAAGCAGACAAGCACATATATAGCAGCTCTTTCTTTCTGACAGTTTCCTTCTGATGCACATCAAAGGACATTAAAATATATGTAGAAATCACATAAATGACTGATTTCTGTGCTGTGGTGTCTCGAGTCTTGCCTTGATGTTAACAGAAACACAGGCAGTGTGCTATTCTCATATTGAACTAGCCCAGCTGAGACAGGTATCACTAGATTAACAGGCAGGCTACCTGAACAAAATGTCCTGAGAAGGATTTTGTTCCATAGCTCCTATGCTCTGTTTCTGTCTTGGGACAGATGAGTTGGACAGCCATGAATATAAAAAAGCAGATGAAGGAAACAGAATTGGGAGTTCACATTTTGCTCTCAGCAAAGGATAGAGCATAACTGAGCATATCTTGGAGACTGAACCAGAAAACAAGTGTTCATCCTCTATTGTTCTTTGGTACTTAAAAAAAAAAAAAAAAAAAAAAAAAAAAAAGGTTATTACATCTTCAGCCCTACTCAGCAGACACTTAGCTAGCTTTGGATGATCTGGTACCTCACAATCTACCTAGTGTATTTTTGAGAAATTTGACTTTATTCCATTCTCCTTTCTTAGCTAAGCAAAAAGAAAAAACAAGGATATTTAGACTTCACTCTTTCTTCCTGTGACCATATACCTATAAAAGTTTAAAGTTGGAATAATCTTTACGGAAACTTTGTGAAAATAGCCACAGATTTCCAGACTGAACGGGGAAAATGTGAATATTATTTCCCCATTTTTCTAATCTACAAGAAGCTATTCTCACATCTGGTTTTCATCTTCTAACTTTGGTTTATACCTGTACTAATAGCACTAACTATAGCTGTTCTTCAGCTATGTTGTAAAAGTCTACTTCCCTTGTGTCAAAAATAATTCTATGCTGCCTCAGGCATTTTTTCTAAACTTTCCTTTCACAGAGCAGTGTTTGAGAAGTCATTTAACTCTCCTTTTCTTGATAAGTTCTCAGTTGTACTTTTGATATATTTTACTCAGGGTTTCTCTGACCAAAGGATGGACACCTCTCTCTTCCAATTAGTTAATGGTTTTCTACTTTCTGCTGCTGTAGTTTCCCTCTCACTTGTCATCCTCCTTGACCTCAGAGCAGCTGGAACTCTGCAATTAGACTAGACAGGCTCATGCAACTCAGCTACAGAGAAGCTGCTATAGTACTTCTGCTATTTGTGTCCAAAAACATGCCTGGATTCTTATTTTATTGTATAAATTGTAGTAATGACAGGTGTGTATGGACATGACCATTTCCAATACATATGAAAGCATGAAAATAATGCAAAGCAGAACAAGTAGGAGACAGGCACACTTGTTTTTGTAAACACAGAGACTACATATAAGCCCTCCTAAAAGCTGAATTCAAAACAGTGTTCATTACCCCAGGAACAGTGCCACAAAAGGAGAGCTAACACAGACAGAATGGTAATATAGTCTAGTGATTAGGAACAGCTTATTATTAAGGATTCTGTAATTGAGATTATGTCTGGTAAGGAACTAATCTTTCCATTTCAAGTATGGTATAATTTTAATGCAATGGCAAGGCTACTAGTAATGCTAGTATGCTAGTGTGGAAAAAAAGGATTTTACACAGATTGTCATACTTCTATTTTACCTTCTGCCTTTAGTGAAGCAATATTAAATGAGGTTGAACCAAATATGCTCTCTTATCCTCACTGCTTATATTTTACAAATATTTTAAAGAGATACGAGTTTTGGTAGCAACTACTCATAAAGAATCATTTTCTCCATTTCATTAGCCCAGTGTTGAAAAAGTAGAGTGAAGGCCATGTACCGAAAAAGTCTTCTGAAATGATAGGTAGTAAAAGAAACAGAAGTTAAAAGTGTCAGCTGAAAATGCAACTGAATGAGATGATACAAATGAATTGCTATTCAGCAAGTACCCATCACCTACATGAAGGTATGCCAATGTCTATACGGCTGAAAAATAAATAAATAAATACATACATACATAAATACAGCAGTAGTAGAGGAAGTAATTGTTACTTCTATTATATGCATCTATCTTCTTAATACATGCTGAGAAAGGAAAACCTATCACTTTTTTTATAGAAGACATATATTATGTTATGTTAGTTTTTTTTTCTTTTTCTTAAAGAGTTGTGGAATTAAGTCTTGCACTCTTAGCAATGGTTCATCTTCCACTTCAGTGACTCTCTGCTATTAAAGTAAGGGCAAGATCACCGAGATGTTTGTGCTCTAGCACTTTTTTATTCAAGTTTCAGCTCCTGTGACTGTGACATTGCAGTTTCGTATACATGAGGGTCAAATATAGGCTGCTTGAGCTCTTTCCAAACATTCAGGAACCCACCCACCATCCATACCTCCTCTTAATCTCTTGCATTTATTTAGACAATGAAGAATCCACATCTTAAATCGGGAAACTGAACTCTGAAGAGTTGATGTGAATGAATATAGAAAAATATTTAGGTCAGATTTTTCTACTCAGAAGGTCTAACTGATGTACTCTGAATACCAATGAATAATGAAGCTTCTACTTCTATGATGCCATTACTTTCATTATTACACTAATGTAAAATAATTTCCATGATTTTGCTGATGTAACACAATACTTTGTTAATGTTAAGGATTTCAGCCCTGACAGATATGTGTCATTAAGCAAGAAAGTGAAAGAGTCACTAAGGTATAGTGAAAGGTAACAATAAATAAATAAATAATAGCCAAAGCTGTCATGGAACACAGAACTTCTCACAGATAATCTGTCATTTAAAAACACCAACTGATCTGAATAAAAACGAAGAAAACAAAGAAGGACATTCTCCATTCTCCAGTTGTCAGCCATACTGGCAATGATATTCACTCAAAAGACCAAATTCTAGAAGTTTGTAGGTGAGTTTGATAAAAAACTCACCATAGATGCCCATCTCCTTTTTCCTTCCCTCCCCTCCCCTCCCCTCCCCTCCCCTCCCCTCCCCTCCCCTCCCTTCCCCTCCCCTCCCTTCCCCTCCCCTCCCTTCCCTTCCCTTCCCTTCCCTTCCCTTCCCTTCCCTTCCCTTCCCTTCCCTTCCCTTCCCTTCCCTTCCCTTCCCTTCCCTTCCCTTCCCTTCCCTTCCCTTCCCTTCCCTTCCCTTCCCTTCCCTTCCCTTCCCTTCCCTTCCCTTCCCTTCCCTTCCCTTCCCTTCCCTTCCCTTCCCTTCCCTTCCCTTCCCTTCCCTTCCCTTCCCTTCCCTTCCCTTCCCTTCCCTTCCCTTCCCTTCCCTTCCTTCCCTTCCCTTCCCTTCCCTTCCCTTCCCTTCCCTTCCCTTCCCTTCCCTCCCCTCCCCTCCCCTCCCCTCCCCTCCCCTCCCCTCCCCTCCCCTCCCCTCCCCTCCCCTCCCCTCCCCTCCCCTCCCCTCCCCTCCCTTCCCTTCCCCTCCCCTCCCCTCCCTTCCCTTCCCCTCCCTTCCCTTCCATTTCCATTCCTGGAGGAATTATTCAGATATTTGGAGAAAGAACAGGATCATTGCAGATATTCCAGACAAGATTGTCTGTAACCACTTATTGGCACAATATCTTCCAAAAGGTCATTGATTATTACCAACTGTGTCTATTAAAATTCAATTTAGTATGACATTTTAAGAAGCGTATTGGGTGATAAATTGCTAGATTTAAAGTGTTTTTCCAAAGAAGAGAAGGTAGCTACAAGGGTGGATATGCATTGCAGATCAGTAAGATTGCAATAAACTAGAGTACACTATCAATCTGGTGAATTGATGCAGGGTTTTTCATCCATTGCGTTTGTGTAATAGAGACTGCAGTTGTCACAGGAAAAGTATAGCATTACCAGACTTGATAACTATTACAGTGATAAATACTAATGGATAAGACAATTCTTGAGATGCACACAGCAGAGTTGATATCTAATTTATTGCAGCTGGGCCTAAAAAATATCTTTCTTTTGTCCTTTTTTCCAATGGACCCTGTCATCAATGACCACTGACATAAATGTGGGCCTGAAGAAGGGATTTAGGTGAAGTCTCTTAGGATTCTTTCCTCACCACCCTGTCCTGCAACAGACCCCTAGAGCCCATGCTGCCAGCAGTGGGGAAGCCCAATGCTTGTGCTTATTATGAAAATGGAGAATCATTTTGAAAGAATGGGTTATCTAAACAGTCCTTCTATCATTCTCAGTGATCAACAGCTTCTCTGATACGCTCGTGTTTTCCCCAGCTACACCAAAAACAAAACAAAACAAAACAAACAAACAAAAAAAACAGTAGTAACTCATCAGAGAAGTTACTTTTATTTTTTTTTAAACCCATCTGTTGATATACAAGTAGCTCCAGGAACAACAAAGATCATGAAAACAAGTGTCATACAGTTTTCCATATTTGAACTCTCTGGTGTGTAACAACATCTGAACAGGAATAATCCTTCCTGTGAATGCATCGGTAATATCTTTGTCCCTTGTGAGTTCTCTGGTACTTAATAAGGATTGAGCTCACCCCCCATCCTTTCTTTCCTTTGAGATGAGCTAGTAGTATCTGTCTCTCCTGCAGCATCTACTGTCACAAAATGCATAAGCTACTGTCTCTAAGAATGTTGTATCTTTGTACCAGAAGAGTTAAATATCAAACTGAATGGTTGGAAAGAGAAACAGCCCAACATCATAACCTGCATCTTCATAGGAAACAAGGTTGCTTACTGCCTATAGGAAGGTAGCCCTCCAAATAACTAAAGGATATGTGGGTAAGTTTTACATCTTTGCTATTTAATTGTAAGAATGTTACTAATATACATTTTACTGGTGTAGAAACTTTAGCAATGAGGGAGTAAAAAAGCAAACATTTCCTGAACATCACTTCTCACTAATGGCAGCATAAATCTGCAGTTACTCGGTTGACTTCAATGAATCTACTTTACATTTACACTGCTGTAGCCAAGCATGAAATTCGTCCTAGTGATTTATTCCACAGATGAGATAGATCTAGGCTGGACTCAGTTCTGCACTTAGAAAATGTTCCATAATTGAAAAATTCCTAGTAATTGAAGATAAAGTTCATGGTTAAGGAGTGTTTCCAGAGCTAAAATTTTTAAATGTTT
This sequence comes from Anser cygnoides, assembly GCF_040182565.1. NCBI lineage: Eukaryota > Metazoa > Chordata > Aves > Anseriformes > Anatidae > Anser > Anser cygnoides. The sequence goes on along the minus strand of NC_089873.1, from coordinate 81,531,341 downwards.
CAGGGATTGCATTACTATGAAGAGCCAGAGATATGCAGTCACCTATGACTTAAAGTCTGTGTGTTGCAGATATGAAAGGGCTCTTAGGACTTGGCTGTAGAGTATTTCTATAAAGCTGATTGCTCCTCACATTTCAGCAAAGGATTCAGCTACATGTTGCATAATTCCTATATCCGTAATACAACTTCATACAGCAAAACAAAAATTATAACCTAAGAGACAGAGTTGGTGAAGGAAATTAAATAAATCCAGAACATAAATCAATTAATCACTGTACTCTAATCTTGAGATACAAATACTTAAACCACTTTCATCATAATTACATAGATATTATGGATGTAAAGAAAACAGAGATAGACTCTTCTCAGTCATATCCATGGCATGACAAGAAGCAATGGGCACCAGAAATTGAAATTCAGAAGATTCCACCTAAATATAAATAGAATCCTCTAACTGAGGACAGTTTAAGATTTCTGTTAATTTCTGCAAATTACTCAGTTATATGAAGCAGCATTTGAACTTATACAGAAATCGGATCATATACCAAAATCTATCTACATCATAGTTCATCAGGTTTGTGTGTGTGTGTGTGTGTGTCATTGTTGATGTTTTATTAAGATTCATCTGTCTTTAGAAAATTAACTCTTGCTCCACAGCTCTTATTCTTCCTCTACAGAGAAAGCAGATGAACAATCATTGGCTGCTAATGATGGCAATTGATATCACAGGATCAAGGTCATTTGTATGGAACCCTTCACCTCTGCCCCAAGAACTGCATTTTAATTTATTGAATGTGGTTTATTATTTAAAGAAAGTTGAACTGGGAACAGGGAAAAAGTCTTGAACATTGTCTCCTCTCAGTAAAGTCAAAGGAGATTTTCTGCGTTGTCCAACATTGGACTGATCTGAAACTTATTATTATTATTTTTTAAGTGTCTGATTGCAATCACAGCTTTGGATAAGGCTCCCATGTTCAAAACCATGAAAGAACCAGGAAAACAAAAAATGAAAACAAACACACACACACAACAAGATAAATTAGATGTTTTCCCCCTCAACTGACTACAGTCTCCACCCTTTTCAGTAGTTGTGCAATAGATGCTCTGTAACAAAGTTCAGAAGAAATTTACATACCCATCTGGGTAAAATATAAAATTCATTAACACCTTATCTTGTAGACGAAAATTGCAAATTTAAAACCTTTCTTCTTGTGAAAAACTGGAGACTTTTTTTTTTTTTTTTGTCAGTAGTGTGAATTGATGTTTCCCATCTTTTACTTCAAGTGTTTGGTGGGAAATGTACAATTTGCACTTCAAAGACTCACTCCAGATTAGTTGTGTGCTTTGCTGCTGCAGGAAAGTCTTATAATTGTATCATTAAAGTCGATAGATTTCTATATATTTAAAGTGACAGGCTTCCATTTGTTTAATTCTGTAGGAAGCATTAGATTGCATATTGTTCAGTGTGGCATTTCAGCATATTTCAATCTCTGATCTAGTTATTTAATCACAGAAATGATGAACTGAGTATCTATTACAGTATGAAGTCTCATGTGTGTGTGAAATAATTTAACAAAAAATCTTAAAACAGGACACAAAAATAAGCCACGGTCAATGGCCCAAAATAATCCACTCAAAATAGTTCCTCCTGCTTCAAGCCATTACTCAATTATACAGTTTATCTTTTAAATCCATGTGGTACCAGACCAAACCCTAACAGCTTTACTCATCCAATATTCCTGATGGAGAATATCCTATCATGAAGATTTCAGATAAGAAGCTGTCAGACTACCCATCAAGTCCCTGTTGCCATCAAAGATGAGTTCTGCTCTGTTTACAGTGAAACTCTGCAATAGCACAGAGGCTCTGAAACCCTCTTTCTTCTGATTCATATCATATGTAGAGAACATATCTTCATGAAAGGATTTGGAAAGCTAATGTGCTTTCACTTTAGCTTAAGCTAAAGTACTATCACAGCAAGTAGCTTACATGGCCTTGCTCTCAGCTGCTAAATCTCTGCCAGAGCTCAAAGCCAGATCATTCACACCGTGCCATGTGCCATTCCCAGCACTGCTGCACTGATGTATGTGGCAGGAACTAAACATCACCTGTATGGCTCCAGGTGCCTGGGACAGAGAACTCTTCACCATTTGGTAGCGGCCATCTTCCCTCCACATGGAAATATATATTAAATAAATAAATAAACATGACACACTGCTACCTAGGAGGAAGGGGCAAGCTGATTATATCTGATATATATCTGAAATTATCAAACCGTTGGGGGAATTATTTGCAAGAAACTCTGTGACATCATGTTTCAAGGGCACAGTACAAAGCACTATGTATTGCACTATGCTAGGCACCATGAGCGCAGGGAACAGCTGGGGCCTGTGGGCCCTCCCTCCCTAACCAGCCTGTCCCACAGCCCAACTGAGGTCAGCTGGGCCAGTAACGGTGCCTGGGGTGTGCCACAGCCTCGCCATCCCCAGGTACTACCACAGGCCCTGGGCCTGTCTGGCAAGGAGCAGGCTCAGGGGTGTGACCAGCTCAGTGGGGCCTGGGGCCAGGCCCAAAGGCAAGGCCAGGACTGGTGGAAGCCCCAAAGGAGGCGTCTCCCTGCCTGCCCGCCATCCCCGAGGCTGTGCCCATTGCCACAGGGCTGCCTCCCTTGGGCATTGTGACACTGATCTGTCACCCAAGTGGAACTAGCCAATGTACAGTGTTTTATTAGGCTTTTTTAGCTTTGATTCTGTGTTGTCAGTGACCACTTAATGCTACTGTCCTCCCCAACACAGCATTCAGTTAACAGAAGTAGTGAGGAATTAGAGCCCTCCCAGTTCAGCATTGCTGATTTAAATGCAGTCACTCCCTTTTCTGAGGTGGGAAAGGCCACAGGTCTGATTTTCCTATTGTGCCAATGATTTTCCTTCTAGTAAAAACTGCGAACAAAGAAGTTACACAAGCAGAAGGAGAGGACCAACCCCATGTTTTTATTTCCATTACTTGATAACTCCAGTGTAACAAAAAGTGAAATACCTGCTTCAGCGACTCCAGGTTGCCAAGCACTTCAGCCATGGGGAGAGCAGTTGGGGTTGAGAGGTCGGACCCCAAGGCCCAGGTGTGACAGGCACCCCTCAGGTGGGAGGCAGTGTGTCCTTACCCGTCCTCTGCTAGGGTTGGTGAGGCTGTGGCATGTGAACGTGTAGCACCAGGTCCTGACTCTTACTGGTTCTGCACTGGGCATCTCTAGGCAGACCCAGATTGCTCAAAAAGAGGATGTGCATTCCCCTCAAATTATCCACAAGGCCTCTACTTTTTATCTGCAAAATCAAGTGTTTTGATTCCAGCAGTGTCCTTGGTCAGCAGATGGCCCACGAAAATATTTCCCCTGGATGATATGAATGATCAAGTAACAAGAAAGCTGGAAAGTGTGTGGGAGGAAGAGGAAGACAAGCTCTCTTCACAGGCCTTGTTTTGGGATAAGTGATGTATGTTAATACTGTGTCTAGATACATTATAAGCTTGGTAAGTATAGAAGGCAGAAAATGCAGAGGTCTTGTGTAAGGTAAAGGTTTTAACTTGGCATCAAGTCTAGCACAGCTTGGGCTGACTTGGAAATCTTGCTAGTACTTCTAATTATAAAACAAACAAACAGAAATCTCTGAGAAATCTAGTACTTAAACATTGTTAGCTAATTGATTATTAAGGGTAAAATAAATGTTGTGGAGAATACCTTAAGAGCACAAAGCTTTTTTTTTTTTTTTTTTTAATACTAAGAACTCTATCTTCTATACTTTTGCATTCTAAATGTCTAAATAGCAAGTGCTTTACAAGTTTTAATGCATTTATAACATTTCTGAGAGACAGAGGAATACCATTGTTTTCTATTTTACAGATGAAGAATGGAGACAGAGGATTTGGAATGCTTTATTAATGACCATGAGTTGGAATTGTCGTTTCTGGGTTGTTAGGCCACTGCGCTATATCAGGCAATACTTTCTACTGATTTTTTTCCTCTGATTATGGATAATTCTAGATAGAAACATCAATAACATTTCATAAAAAAAAAAAAAAAAGTTAGGGTACCCTTCTCTCTTTCCTTGGGAGACCAATAGTGAGATCTCCCCCTCTTCTTTAAAAAAGGCTAGGAAATAAAGCAGAGGTAATCATAGACATCTGAACTGCTTTCAGGAGATTCTGCTCCTTATCAACTTAGCCCAGAGCAGAAAAATCTGTTCTGAGAATTTTGGTCTCTGATGGGCCTCCTAAGCCAAAAAATACCAGCAACGATATACAGCAAGAGGTTTTGCTCTATATCTCCAACGTGGTTTTAATCTAGTCTCCTCACTCAGCTAGGCAGAGAAACTTTTGGACATGGGGATACAGTACCCACAGGACTAGTAGAGTGAAAATCTTTTCCCAGTGCTGAGCAAACAGGATGATATCCCAGATATAAGTACCACTAAAATCAGATTAAAGACTACCAACACCTTGCTATAGCTCTACTTAGGCTTATGCTTTAAGATAAATTAATAGAAGCCTATCAATCTCACTCTCCCATATGCCATATAATTTTTTTTCCCCAGTAACTGCAGCTCTGCAGACTCTTTTGCTGATATATAGGATTTCTAGGTATATTGTTAGCTGGTTGAAATAAAGCTATGTTTGATATGAAAATTAGTAAAACTAGGATGAGGGCCTGAAACAAATGATGATCTTCATATGGCCTGTTAGGCACTAGTGTAGAAGCCATCAGGAGACAGCATGTAGGTAGCCAGGCACTAATGTTATAAAAAATGACAGCCCCTTTGCAAGAGAGACAGAAAACATCCATCTAAATTGCACCTTCTCCCTTGAAAACACAACACCTGGCCTGTTTTTCGACTCAGTCAAATCAGAGAGCAAATACATTCATTCACAAAAGAAGGCAAACAGGTTACAGCTTATAACATTTAGCTATTCACATATACAGTATACGCTCATTCATAAACACTGTTAGTATCCTTGCCTCTATTCCCTGAATATATATTCATCTTGATCCCATAAGAAAAAACATCTCTTGTAACAAGAAGAATCTCAGCAGCTCTAAGTCACATGGTGTTTTGGCTGCCAACAGGGGTCACCATGAGGAAGGAAGAGAATCAGTGGAGGTTCTTTCTGTAGGATTTACCACAGAACTGTCTTGGGGAACAGCCTGAAGAAGGTGCTACAAACCCTTTGTTACTTATGATTTCCATGGCCCAACTGTTTCAAGCCATCACTAGTAAAGGAAATGTGGTGCCATCAGTAGCTGTGGGGAGAATCAGAATTATCTCCCCAAAATGCTGCAGGTTTTTTTCCTGGCCTTCTATAAATGAGCCTGAATCCCTCCCTCCTTCCAAACACATACTTCTTTCCAGAATACAACAGATTTTTTTTTTTCCTCTATAGAATAAAACAATGTAAGATTATACAAATGAAACATTGCTGACTTTTCCACTGCCTTTTGCTGCAGCATTTTCTATTGAATGGTATTCTCCACAGACACATATACCTGCATATTTATAGCTTATCTACATAGATCACGTTTCTCCTGTGCACCTAAATTCTGGACTTTTCTCCAACTCTACTGAAGTCTTTATAATCTTTTCTTCTCCTCTGTAGGTTAAAATATGTTTTTGTTTGTTTGTTTTTTAAAGTTTGTCTTTCTAATAGATAAGACAAAAGCATAAAAATTTAAGGAATCAATTGCATTATTTCTGACTTGAACTTATGTGGTTAAACTCTTTGTATTCATAAACCTGTACTGCTTATAAATTCTTGATATAAGTGGATGTAATCAGAGTTAGTCATTGCTTGCATTGATAATTTTTATACTTCAACTTTAAAAATATATATATTATAATGATCAGTCTCTTGGAATTTGTTTTATATTTTTCAATCCTTTTGTTTTTACACACTGTATAGCTCTAATAAGATAAAAGGAATATATAATGTGAAAATGTTTTCTGCTTTCATCCTCTTTCAAGAATTAAAACTCCTCCGATGTATTATAGATAACTGAAAATTTAAAATTATGGGCTCATTTTTAACTTAAAAAAGAAAACTCTTTCAGTGCAATTCAATCCGGGAAGTCTGAAAGATAAGAAGAGCTGTTTTACAGCATTCAGATAAGGTCCTTTGCAGTGCTTTGCAATCAGGCAAGATTCCTATTCATTTTAATAGAAATTTGCAGCAGGGTACAGGGCTTTGATATTGAAAACTTTCATATATGGAAAGCATGGATATAGGAAAAGAGGTTTTTTATTAAACAAGTAAAATATCTAATAAGGAATCTGACTGGAAAGAGTGAAATATAGGGAGGATACTGTCATCTCCACTAGCTGCATTGCCCTGGATTTGTAATGTTATATAAAACCCTAATTTATACAATTAAACAAGATTATTTCAATGGATAATGGACAAATGATAGACATCTGCACAATGAAGTACATTGAACTGGAAAATTCAAGATCACTGTTGAATGTTCTTGTTCATGAATACACATAGTTATATCACGACAGTTTTTTTGCTGAAAAACTTCTTAAACATACGTAGATACATAAATCATACATACAATACATAAATGTATGTATATTTATATTGGCTTCAATAAGAATTCTTATAGTTTTGAAATTAGAATTTGCTCTCGGTAATTTTTTTAATTTGTCCCAGAAAATGCTGAAATATCATGACAGACTGAAATTCAAATCTTATGTTTTGTTTCTAGTTTGTGTTCTTTTCCCATCATTAAATGACATCTGAGTAGCAGTTACTCCTACTGACATGTCATAATAACTGAAATATTCTGTTATTCATATTTTCTTTCTAAAATCAACATGAACAATTGAATGGTACCTTGATATGGAAAAAAAAAAAATCTGTTGCAAAAAAAAAAAATAAAAATTCAGCATAGGAACCTCAGAAGACAAGAAAATCTATTATAATCTTTGGAAATATGCCTCCTGTGTCTGCTGTAATGAAAACACTGTGAGAGGCACATACCCAGGCATCTTTGTATTGATTCACAAAACTCCTACTATTTACCACATAGTTGTAATGATTTCAAAGAAAACCTGAAATATGGACTAAAGGTGTGCTTTCAGAGATGTTTCTTTCTTGCAGTAAAACCAGACCATTCCCATCCTCTGCTTTATTTCATTTTCCCTGAGCTATCCCATACAACTGTTTGGAAATCAGTGTGATAGGATTGATTTCTGCCATTTTCTGAGCTAAAAATACTTCAGAAATGTATTTTAGCTTATTTTTACCATGAAGGGGATAGTCTGTTTTTTTTGTTTTTCCATTGATCTTATATTTTCCTCTTTAATGGTATGCTGGTAGAAATGAGAGAGCAATAAATTATGATGAAGGAAAGGGAGATGGGATGTTTCAGGTCAGCTTGTCAGTTTAGGAAAATACAGCCAGATTACAAAGTTTAAGGGCTGAAGAGACTGACCTGCAGAAAGCTGACATAACTGGTAAGACTGCAAACTGCTCCAGTCACAACAGAGATTTCCTAACTCAAATCAGGCTTACAGTCTACTCAACAGCTGTGGTAGCATGACCTTGTACTAGCTATATTTGGGACAGGTAACTGTAGCCACAGCAGCTAGGGGGTCCACTGAACTAGAATGACCGTGAGCATCTTCTATGAACTACGTCTGGAAATAAACACGGATCTGAAAAAGCTCTTTTCTTTTCTGCTTTAGTTGCTATTAATTTCAAGACAGTCTATTTCCTGACCTAGTTCATCCATATTGTGGATAAGATTTCCAGCTCCCTTCATTTTTAATTACTCAAAAATCACAAACTATTTATTGAGGAAAAAAAAAAAGTGACTGTACATACTTCTAAATAAGCACACATCCACAAATCTTCAAAATGCTCAGGTTGGAATACTTCACAACATAAGCATATCATACCGAGTAGATAATTACTGGCTTTCTTACTCTTCTTGCCATTCTGCAATTTGCATTTCATTTTGCCAAACTGATAAGCAAGAAAATATGGAAAAAGAGTGACAAAGAAAGCGAACTTGAAGTGCCACCCTTAACAAATTAAAAGACAGTAAAGATAGTTTTAATGATATTCTCTGGAATGACTTCAGTGTCAAAGCATATTGAAAAAAAATTATGAAGTGCTTCAGAATAGGCACGTAATAGACATTTAAAGCCCTAAAATTTCCAATATGCAAGCATATAATTAGGACAGTGCTATATAATAAACACCAATTAAGCCAGAACAATCACAAGGGGAATAACAAAATGAACACTAAAGCAGGAATAGTAAAACCATCTGCACACTGAAAAATACCATGAATTCAAAACAGTCTGTGCATAACTGAATACCTGAAAAAACTATTTATTACCAAACTGGGTAGAGTAGGAAAAGGATGCCATAACAAAAAAATTCTTACATAACTGTCAAACTGATATTAAATTAATATATATGCAATACATAAGAATTTGCTTCACAAAAGACACTGCAAAAGAAAAAAAGTGAGAGTAAGAGAACCTGCAATCAACTGGTTACAATGTGAAGTTTAGGTCTGCTCACTGGCACATTGAGCTTGCCACATTAGCAAGAACAATAGGGTTTTACTCGTCTATGGAGATTTACTGAGGATCTTCGTTTAGTGGCTCACCTCATCATAGGCACATAAAACATGGAAAGCAACAGCCCACACCTGCAACAATTATTTCACCTTCTTTCTAACTAGTATCAATCCATCTCCTTCACATTCCTTTTTGATAACATATTGTATTCCTAATTATCATATCTAAAACACAGAAGTGTCTTTCATTTTCTCCTATATGGACTTCTTGCTTCCTTTGTCCATTAAATAAAGATTTTATTCTCACGACGACTTAAATCTAATTTCATGAGGAACTACGTCAGTGGTAAAATTCACATCAACTGGTATCTGCGCCAAAGAAGTACCCAAAAAAGCTATATATAACCCACTAGCTGTCACAGGAAACAAAACCCTAACCATGAAGGAAAAATGTGTGAATAAACTGATGGCTTTTCACAGATGAGTTATTTGAGGAACAGTACTTCTGTTTCATCTGGCATCAGAATTGCAACCTGACATACAACCTTTGGGTGCCTGTCAATGCAGGTAGCCAACAAACAAGCAAATTCCCCTCCCAGAGCTCTGCAAAGTGATGGCATCAACAATAATGACAAGAAGGAAGAAGATACAGAAGAGGTAAGAAGGACAAGATGCAAGGGATGTAGTTTAGTTAGCATGCGGTCTCTCTAAATCTGGGAATATTTCTCAGCAATGAATTCTTCCTCCTTTGATCACTCCATCCTATTTGGGAGGGTGCTCATCAGCCCCCTGACATGGTGGCAACACACCAGTGGCTCCTTGGCTACAAATGAAAGAAGAGCTGATGACTATTATTTGTTACCCCGCAGTCTCAAGGAGAATTGGTACTCTGATGCCCTTCTCTTGTTCTTGCCAACCCATTTCCAGCCTGGTTTATCAGATAACCAAACCCTTGTAATTCGCCTTTCACTGCAGATACAGCTGGAGAAAAAGCAAAACAAAGCAAAACAAATAAACTTACTTCACCAGCCCATACGTGCATGAAGGGAAAATTTCACTCTTGCTCCCTTTCAGTCTTCCCCGAAGTACAACAGTCAGCGCAGATCCTAAAACACAATCTTCTTCTGATCCACCAGGTGGAGAGGGAGGACTGAAACCAGCATTTGGCACTGAATGAATGTCAGGGCCAAAAGGAATGGGGTGTAGTTATTATTCCATCCCCGCCATGCACATGATGCAACTTTCTCCAGTTTCTGAATAATATTCTCAGCTGATGATCCTCACTTTCCAGGTGCAACAACAGATTCAGGAGTGACCTCTCTGCAGAAACACCTAGACTTTTCAAAACCAGAACCTCAATTTTTGTGCTATAGTAATAAAAAGACATCTACATGAGATGCTGGACATAGCCTGGGAAATAGGAGATCTTGCCTCGAAAGCAAATTGGTTTTAATTCTTTACATTCATGTCCCTTCTGGACCCTTCTAAATTTTTGCCTCTGTGTTGTTTAACGCTAAATGATAAATTAAATATTAGAGTCCTGTAGTTTTTGACAATACATTGTAAAAGCCATCAGAGAAAATAAAATATTATACTCAACAATATTGATCAGTGTAAATTATGCATGACTCATTTTGAATTACTTCTATAACCCAATATTCTCCTCTTGCTAGTGGGAATAAATTAATTATAACATTAGGAGCCATCGTACAAAGGTTAAAAACAGGCATGCATGCATTCAATCTACAGAAAACTAAAAAGTTTAGGTTAATGAAATGTCTGAGGAAAAGAGTCTCATTAATTAGCAGGTTCACAGCATTCTTCACAGCTATATTTTAGAGATGCCAAACTGTAATATATTAATGCTGTAGGCAAAAGCTGCATCTCCATCTAGAGAATCATTTCAAGCTTATTTTATTCAATCTTGGATTTTTTTTTTCAACTGATTTGTATGCTATAAAGCACTGACTCTTCTTCAAAGTATTTCATGAGACAGAAATGAAGTGGAATGTTTATGGCCCTGTACATAATGAGATAAAGCTACTGAAAGAACTCTAGTTATATTTATTTTTTTAATGAATTTCATATTCAAAGTTTCATTAACACGCTACCTGAAATACGTGTTTATAGATTTGTTTCCTTTGTCAGTATAATTTTTTTTTTTTTTTTTTTTGGTGGGGGGAGGAAGGGGAAGGAGGAGGAGGAGTGTTCATCCAAACCCACCGGATCAGCAGGATTCTTTCCATTGACTCTGGTGAATACTTTAAGACCTAGTTACCAGGAAAGAAGTGCAGCACTTTGCAACCTAAAAGACTTGGAGCCTTCTGTATAATATGCAGAAAAGGCATGGATTGAGAAGTATTGGAGCTAGCTTATGACAATGTCCAACCCTCAGTTGTGACCTGAAAGCCATTTGTGAATAGATTTTGTAATGATTCATTTTTTTTTCTCCTTTCAGTCTGCCTTTTGGAGAATGTCAATAATGTTACTGTTCATTGGGATTGTTTTTGTGAGATGGGCACCTGTATTTTTTAAGCAGGAAATTTATTCTGTCACTGTGCATCACCTCTAAGAACCAAGCAGTTAAGTAGCATATGTGGTCCTGTGAGTTGTTTTTGTTAGGAAGAAAAATTGCTCCTGGAGGGAGGAGCAGGAATGGGTGAGCTGCCAGGCTCACAACCAGTTCCAGGGATGGGGACTTCTTGTTCTGTGCTTGAGTGGGCAGGAGAAGGAGGAGCTGCCCACTGAGCCAAGTTTTGGGTGGCATGGCTCCCAGTAAAGAGTGTACCAGGGTAGAGAGCAGAGCTTACTGGAGGCAGCATTTCTTCAGCTGACAGACAGTTCAGAATCAAGCTCTAACTTTAAAACTCAATCATCTGAACTGGAACTGAGCCCATCTGGCTCATGGCTCATTTCAAAGCTGGATGCAGCTATGTCTATGAACAAAGCCCCACCTTGGTGGACGGGTGCTTTCTTAACAATTCAACGTTCTTTTTCTAGATAACACTGCACTCTAAAATCTCCCCCACTGTTACTCAACTTGTTCCATAACTTTTTGTTGTTGTTGTTGTTGTCATTATTTTAACTTTCTCTCCTTCTGAATTTTTATTTTATTTTTTTAATTCTGTCACTTCACATTGCTGATCAGGTTGAATATTTACATTCTTTTTTTCTGGCTCCATTCTTTGAGACAGGTCACCACTCTCCTGCTGGCTGTTACACTGCCCTCAAATCTTCAAGATTCCTAACCTATCCCATTAAAGATGACACATGCAGTTTAGCTGGAGCAATTTAAACAGTAGGCCTTCTATCAGTTAAAATACACTGAGGTAGACTGGGTAGCAGTTATATCTGTAAGAAAGGCAAAAGGCTGTAGAGTTACCAGCAGATATCTGCCGTCTTTCTCATTGACTGTGTGTGTATTGTCCACATTGTTCTGCATTTAGTCTACCAGTCCTCAGGGAAATACTTCAGTCATCTGGGTAGGTTAGCTTATTTTCAAGTCTTAACACCTACTTGAACATATTGGGTGAAGCCTTTATTATTTCCAGTAAACAGGTTTATCTCCCGCTGACCTCTCCAAGCCTACTCACCACTCAAAAAAATGAAAAAGAAAGCCAAGAACCCACAATCGTTTTGTGTGGGCTGCTGAAGAGCTGGGGGAAACTTTATCAGCAGTAACTTGGGCTTCATTTCATCCAGTGATGCTCCTTTTCTTTCCTCAGTTCATAACATATAATGAAATATATATTCTTCAAAGAGCAACCAGACAGATAGTAAGAGCAGGAAAAAAATAAGTTAGATTCAGAAGATATAAAATATATATATATATATATATATATATATATATATACTCTGTTTGATTGCAGAAGACCAGAAGACAGGGCAGATGGACCAGATAAAGTATAAATCAGCACAAGTCCTTCACTTGATAGAGCTAAACTCTACACCATCTGACAACCTGACCTGTTTTTACGTTTGTTTAAAAATTGGTTCTAGTTTAAGACGTTTTGTAGAAGCATTTTTTTCCTCATTACTTCCTCAAAGTAAATCTGGCAATTTTGCTGACCAGAACAGTTTTTCTCCTCTTTAGTTCAGGAAGAATGGAACACAAAAAAAAAAAAAAAAAGAGAAAGGGCAAAAAAAAATGTGGGTTTTTATTAGATCTTTAGTAGATCAAAATATCAATTATCATGAGTATTCTAGGGATCCTATGGGTAAGTTAACAATAACCTATATGAGGGCTGAAGATTTTATTGCATACATATATGTAAAGTATAAAAGTCTAATACCTCTAATTAAACTGGACTCAGAAGGAGACAGATCTTAACAGAGAAGCAGAGTCATACCGTTTCTGGAAATTTTCCAGTTTATATGTGTCTCTTCAATAATGTGGACCTACCAGAATCCCATGTGTTTTGCTAGTCAAAACATTGGGGAATATCCAAAATTCAGCTATCTTAAAATACCATAATATGCACTATATATACCACAACACCTTCAAAACCATAAGCACAGAGCCTGATGCGTTTCATACAGCCCTCTGTTCCTTTAAGGAAAATCAACTGAAAATCAAATGCTTTAAATTAAAAGAATTGTTTTGAATAAGAACTGAAAAGCCAATGCTCCATCTGCTCTGCATCCACGGTGAAGGTGTCTTGCTATATCTTATAGGAATAGGGGTGTGTCTTGGCATTCAATACATGACAATGCATGCACCTCATGTTGAGCAGTATGCCATGCTATGATTAACTCTTTGCCTTCCCCTGAGGTTTTCCTGGAGGGTGGAAACTACAGACTAAAAACATCCATGAGCATGGAGTAGACGGGTGATACGGAGAAGACTGGTAAAGCCTTTAGACACCCTTTGCTCCTTCCTTCTGTTGTGTGTTTCTTAATGGTAACAAAGGCATAGCTTTGCATAGTATGCACAAACTAAATCTTTTATGATACTTTTGAGCACTACAGAAATCTTTGATCTTTGAGCAAAAAGTACTTAATTGCTTGAGACTGCAATCAGGGTCCTGTTTATGTGCTTGCTTAATTCTCATCTTAATCAGTCACTCAAATCACCTGGAGTTTAAGTGTTTTACTGACCCAAGCTCTAAAAACATCTTTAACTGAAGTTGAGTACTCACTCAGCCAAGTACCTAGCCTCATATTTCCAATCAAGATAGCCTTCCAAACCATAAGGATATCTGGGGACATTTTTTAACATTTGACACACAATAAAAAAAAATCCATTGACTTGCATACCTAGCAGGTGGGGTTCCCATTGTTAGAACTCAGCACATGTATATTCTGCAAATACTGTTTGGTTTGTTTTTACATCCATCTTGAAGATTAATAACAACATAAACTCCACTTCACTTTTCACCTATCTTAACTCACTATTTCTCAGTCTTTTCCTGAAGAACCCATTTTGAGGCTGTACAAGGGACTTGAAGCTACAGAATTACATTAATATATATTCAGGCATGGGATTGGTGATTGTTCAGATTCTTCTTTCACTTCCTTCATTTCCAGTGTTGTAATTTATTTCACCGGAGATATTTCTGATGTATATTTTAAAAACAGAGAAGTTTGAGGTACCTAGCATTGGCTTGACCAGTGTCTGACTATTTTGACATGCTGAGATGGCCAAACTAAGCTTGTTTTGATATCATACATTTCTTAATTACAACTATCCAAGTTTTTTTATTTCATTCTTGAAAATCACTTGCCACTTTCTCTTGCCCATCAGAAGGCCACAAAAATCTACTTTGATTAATGAAATTTTATTCCTAATTTTCAAGGAAAATGTTCTGAGTTTTAACATCAAGGCAGTTCAATTAGACTTCCAGTTTCTGCAAAGCAAAAAATGTATTTTAAGAAATTATTTCAGTTCTAAATGCAATAAACTCCCTTTTAACACAGGAAACAAACAAACAAACAAACAAAAACTAATACCACTATTTGCAGGAGCTAGTATTAGTCAGTTCTTAATACAAACAAAAACAATCACTCCAGCCTAATTCTCCTAATTTCAAAATTTCTCCTAATTTTAAAACAAACAAAAAGAAAATGGATAGATGAATTGTGCTCCATGGCTCAATAGTAACTGCATTACAGTCCATTTTTGGACTTCCCAAGGGAACAGAGGCTCCAAGGCCATGTGGGCTACATTATACTGGTGTAAATCCCTGTATGTTCAGGGAGCTCTACTGGTTTAAGCTTTATCTACAACACTGATTGTAGTCTTCCTCTTTGGCCTGTATCCATCATTTACATTTTACCTTTTCTACATAAGGCAAATGAGTACCTACAGGTAGATGAGGTAGGAGCTCCCTCCACTCCAGCTCTGAGCTGCTAGCCATGAGATAGCTCTTGTTGTCAAGTCACTTGGCAACAATGGCTGAGTTAATTAGCTTTGCTGAGACTGGACATATTAATTTGGGTTTTAGGGAAAGGTCTTAATGCAGAAAAGTTCCAATAGATACTGATACATAATTCATGTGTGTGTCATATTTGTGTTCAGTTTTTACAAAGTATACCTTCTTATATTGGTGATGATCTTCTTAAAACCTTGCCTGGGGAGTTTGGAATTTTCTGTTCCATTGCCCTGAACTTCTCAAGGCTAAATTACTCACAAAGACACAGCTGCAAGGCTACTCTTTTCACTCAGGAATCAGAAGTTAAAACAAACACATCATAATATTTTGTATCAGTTCACAAATTATGTTAATTGAAATTTTAGGGTTTCTCTTTTTCCCCTACAGTGATATATTCACTGGAATAGTTATGGGCTAATTGTAGCTGGAGTTTACTGACTGCCACAAGATTTGTAAAAAATCAGTTTAGTCTGCCAATTGTTTATGATATAAATTTCACTATGTGAAACAGTCTTCTTGACTAAATATTGTATTTGAATAAATACTGAGACAGATTGATATGCTTAAGAACACATTAATAAATTACAATCCATTCAATTTACTTGTGCTTTTTTGTTTCTTAATCTAAATAATGGGTTACCTCTCTGCAACAATATTTAGAGCAAGTGCAGTTTGTCCTTGATACCCAAAGTATTCAAAGGCAAAGTTTGGTTGCCTTTAACCAAAAAAAAAAAAAAAAAAAGATCAGATTTCCCTTTGCTGACTCATCTTAAAAACATTTCAAACTCCATTGTCTGAACATAACAGAAAAATACTACTACTACAAAGCTAAGCCTCTGTCCTTTGAAGATCAGGTAGCACAAAAGAGAAGCATTCTCGAAGTGATCAAGTTTTGTGCATGTTGCAGTTTCCTCAACAAGGTTAACCCCACATTGGCATGCTTAGCTATAGTGAAAGGAATAATTTGTTTTCTGTATTGTTGCTATGTTATAGTTTATGTGAAAAGGCTGCCCTCTTCTGACAACTTTTTTGTTTCTTCTAAAATCTTAATATCTTTTTCTCATCTCCAGTTATACTTTATCATTTGTTTACCTGTACATTTTATTGGTGGGACCATTGTCTCTTTCCTTACAATTGTATTCAGAACAATGTAAGAAATGTGGAAATAAGAAGAGTAAATATACTATGCAGTTAATATGTAAACGGTATGTGATTGATAAACATGGTAAAAATCACTGCTTCTCCCCCCTCTCCCCCCACCAATTACTCAACCAAGTGGGCAGGAAGCACGTGAATATCTGGTATTCTGGAGCATGGAAGAAATACTAACTGCCACAGATATCACACTTTCACTTTTTAAACTTGTCACCTTCTCATTTTCAGATGCACACACAGTATGGATACACAGTGTGTTTGGTCACTATTTGCCTAAGCCTTTGAGTTTGAACAAGGACTGTGCTTTTGACACAACCTTCCCTACTTACCACAGTCTCATTTGCATCACAGATCCATATCTCAGCACAGAGTCAGTTGCTTTCAAAAGAAATTGAACTGAAAGTTGCCTTCTAGGAGTACACCTAATGCACTCTGATCAGTATTGGCAAGTCAGTGAGTGGAACCAGAAGAGATTTTGAGGAATAGCTCAAGCATACAGCAAAGGTATGGCGAGCAATCAAGTCTCACATCAACTGCTACCCATCCCCTCCTTCCTGACCACGGTAGCTGACGGCCACAGCCACTCTCTCCAGCTGCACTGAGGTTGCAGCAAGTGAGGTACCTGAAGGCTGAGCATATTTAAAAACTACCATGTTACTTTTTTTAGGGCATAAAGCTCTTTATTAATGTTTCTCTCCTACACTCCTACAGTACACAGAAGGATGCAGAGGTCGAAATTGAAAAGGGAATTTGATGTCACAGTGCAGAGCCTCTTTGGCAGTGGCAGTGAATCCAGAGCTCTGTGGCAGTAGATATATAGACTTCTTTCTTGTGAGAAAGGACAAACCAGTTGGAATTCAGAACAACTAAACACAGACTTTTAACTGTAAGCCCATTTACCTCATTGATAAGTTAATGTAAAAAAAATATGTATTAACAGTCCCTAAAGTAAGGATGGACCCAAGAGTCCCTCTTCAATTGAATACTCCCCTTGATGGGCGTACCTTTGCTTTCTCTAGCCCAGTTAATCATGGTCCCTATCTACACACCAATGAAACATCAAGAGGAGGGGGTAAGAGCTCCCAGCCCAGGACAGCTTAGAGCATGAGGGCAAAAGCACTCCCTTGGGAATCCAGAGATGTAGGCCTAAATCTCCTGAATGCCATGGCTGACTAACTTGTAGTCCAAATGTTTTTTTAACCCTAAATTGTACTTGCTAGGAAGCAGCAGCATATCATTTTCCTTACACTTTTTTTAACAGAAGGCAGAGTCTGTCTCAACTTTTTGTGTGGACTTTAGTTCAAAGCATTAGATGTGCACCAGGTATGCCCACCAGACTGAAGGGAGAGGTGTGTGAATGCCTAGACTTCAGATATTGATTAGCTAGGAGGCAGTGTCAAACTGTTCAGCACTAAGACTGATGCACAAATCTGGATATGCTCAGAAGAAACATTGCAAATGTCAACGTGAAAAAAGAGACAGGAACCCTGATAGCTGACAAATGCAGAGGGTAACTCTGGATTTAGCATAAATCCTGATTAAGTACCTCTTTAGGTCTTTACATCTGATTCCTTCTTTTCTCATTCACATCATTTGCCATCCAAACAGTAATGGCTTGTGTGATTGTTAATTACCCTGAAATGCTCCTTTAGAAGTAACTCGTAACTATTTACAACATTCACATAAAAAGAACAGAGCTTTTTTTACAGAGCTTTCTTCTTCCTAAAAAGTTACCTGCACTCCCTTCAGCCTCTCCTTACTAAATTGCTTTCCACTTAGCTGCATATAAAGCTAGCCTGTAATTCCACCAACATACATCTGCACTTTACCTTGTACAAATAAGGAATCTCAATGTGAAATCAATCCTTAAGTTATCTGAGGTAGAGACCATAAAAAACAGTCTTAACTGTGTATAGCATCGCTGAAATCAATACAACCTTCCCAAATTGAACTGGCAAATGGTCTTGTTCTACATATCTTTAATCTGGACCATTTCAACCTGTTGTGAGTTAAATAAATGATGTAGTGAACATCTCCTGCATTTTATGTTGTCTATCCTCTAAGCTACTGCTTACTCCAGTGCCTACCAGTACTTAATGAATTTCTTGATATATCCTTACTGTCATGACACTTGAAATAGCATGGTTAAAAGAAAAGATGGATTTATCAAATACAAATCAGGTCTTACACAAACACAGGAAAAAATGTGCTTATATTAGCTTTATAAACCTGTCACTCAACAATTTCATCTTCCTGTGAATAAGCATTAAATAAAAATACTACATTAAAAGTTCCAAACTTGTTGCATTTGAATTAAATAATTTAGAATTTATTACTGTAAGTATATACTAGCAAGATCCCTTTGGTATTACTACAATGATCTTGTTAATTACAGAACCTACGTTTACTCATGAGATACATCTTTTTTCATGTGTATAGAGATTGTTCCTTATGGTTAAAAACACTAGCTACAAGTAAACTACTAAGATAACAATTTATCTTTACAAATTGGGATTATTTTTTTTTATTTTTTTTTGACTGGAAAAAAGTCCCTCAAGGGTCAATATGGCATCCAGTATTGTTTAACTTATTCATTAATGGCTTGGACAAAGGGATAGAAAGCCTTCTCAGCAAGTTTGCTGATGATACAAAACTGGGAGAGAAGTTCAATACCCCAGAGTGCTGTGCTGCCATTCAGAAGGATCTTGACAGGTAGAGAGATGTGCAGAGAGGAACTTCTTGAAATTCTACAAAGGCAAGTGCAGGGCCCTGCACTTGGAGAGGAGTAACCCCATGCACCAGTACAAGCTGGGGGCTGACCTGCCCGAGAGTAGCTCTGCGGAGAAGGACCTGGAAGTCCTGGCAGACAAAGGCTCGACCATGAGTCAGCAATGTGCCCTTGTGGCCAAGAAGACCAATAGGATCCTGGGGTACATTCGGAAGAGTGTTGCCAGCAGGTCAAGGGAGGTGATCCTCCCCCTCTACTCAGCCCTGGTGAGGCCACACCTGGAGTACTATGTCCAGTTCTGGGCTCCCCAGTACAAGAGGGACATGGAGCTACTGGAGCGAGTCCAGTGCAGGGCTACTAAAACGATTTAGGGGCTGGAGAATCTCTCATATGAGGAGAGGCTGAGGGAGCTGGGCCTGTTCAGCCTGGAGAAGAGAAGACTGAGAGGGGATCTTATCAACGTGCATAAGTATCTGAAGGGAGGGTGTCAAGAAGATGGATGGGGCCAAGCTCTTCTCAGTGGTGCCCAGCAACAGGACAAAAGGCAATGGGCACAAACTGCAACACAGAAAATTCCACCTGAACATGAGGAAAATCTTCTTTACTGTGAGGGTGACAGAGCACTGGAACAGATTGCTCAGAGACATTGTGTAGTCTCCTTCTCTGGAGATATTCAAAAGCTGTCTGGACACAATCCTGGGTGATATGCTTTAGGGGACCCTCCTTGAGCAGGGAATTTGGACTAGATGATACTCAGAGCTCCCTTCCAACCTCAATCATTCCATTATTCTGTGAAAACATATGTCCACTTTTTTTTTTTTTTGGTATTAAAATGAAAAGTGTTGGTGGATATTTTGTAATCTGACAGAGAATTCAAACAGTACTGTAATCAGTCCAACTGCTCTTTTGCTCTGATGCAGAACTGAGTTATCATTACCACTTGCTTCAGAACAGGAAACCTCGGAAGATTTTTATTTTCTGCCTGACTGTGACATCCTCTGCTGAGCTTAAGAGAGCTGACAGAATTAGTACAAAGTAGCATGTGGCAGTTGGCCATAAACAGCAATGCATTTCCGAACAATTACAGCACATTTTTGCTGGTGCTGGGAGACACAAGGATGGAGTCCAAATGCTTAGCCACTTGAGAAGGGCAATTATGCACTGGAAATGCTCTGTCTGGAACAGTCCCTCTTACAAAATGGAAATTACAAACTAAACTGGAAAGACAGAATTAAAACCAAAAGAGTTTCTTTGTCTCATGTGGATTACTGGAACCTCCTGGTCAACCCCACCACTCCTTTCCTCTTCACCCAAAACTTGCCCCAAACAAGGCAGCAAATCACTGTTTCTTTCTTACCAAAACTTACATAGGTATGGTCCTCACTATACCTTATATAGGTATGTTTAAAATGTGTGAAAATTGCCTATATAATGTATCACTCTTAACACCAGTAGTCATACCCTTATGTCTCCTTGCATCTTCAGCAGCACCTTTCTTGACATTTATTCCATATATTCATAATGGGAAAATTCTAGAAAAGTATCTCAGTTGTCCTGGTTCCAGTTAGGACAGAGTTAATTTTCCCTCATAGTAGCTGGTAGGGTGCTATGTTTTGGATTAGGATGAGAAGAGCGCTGATAACATGCTGATGTTTTAATTGTTGTTGATGTTTTAATTGTTGATGTTTAATTGTTACAGCTGACCCAAACTGGCCAAAGGGGTATTCCATACCATCTGACGTCATGCTAAACAATATATAGGGGTGGCTGGCCGGGGTGGGGGGCCGGCTGCTCGGGGATAGGCTGGGCATCGGTCAGCGGGTGGTGAGCAATTGCATTGTGCATCACTTGTTTTCTTACACATTATTATTATTATTACTATTATCATTATCACTATTATTATTATTATTGTTATTATTATATTCCTGTCTTAATAAACTGTCTTTATCTCAACTCACCAGCTTCACTTTCCCGTTTCTCTCCCCCATCCCAGAGAGGGAGGGGGGAGGATGAGCGAACGGCTGTGTGGTGTTTAGCTGCCAGCCGGGTTAAACCACAACAGCCCTTTTGGCGCCCAACGTGGGGCTCGAAGGGTTGAGATATCGACAAATTTGACCAGAGTGTGTTAAACTAAAATTGGTATAAGTATTGGACCTGCTTAATAGTTGCTAGTCACGATGTTGATTGCCTTAATCTCCAGTCTGCTGTACCTGTATTCCAAATTGAGTTTTATAGTGCGTTACTTTCTGTATGTGCTCCCTGTTGCACTGTTTATCCTTTCCGGGCCCTGGTTTAAGATTGTTATGGTACTGTGCGGTGTAACAATGGCTTATGAAATGATGAAATATCTGGTCATGACTTTAACCTGGTATTTGTACTCAGCACTGACGTCGACTCTATACTTTGGAAACCATATCTCGGAAACTATTAGCAATTACACCTATTGCCTGTTTTCGTTAGGGAGCCAATCTGTGAAGGGGACAGGGGAAGACATGTTTCCCTACCTGTTCACTCTCCCTTTCTCCTTCACCACCACCCTCTTATCCCCCGAGGTAGTTACGGTGGTTCTCCAAGATGTTGAATATCCTTGGGATACTCAGACCAGCCTGCTCTTGTTGTTATGTCTCCTGAATGCGCTTCAGATTTTGTTGAGGGTTAAACAACTACTTAGGAATCTCATCCGGAGATCTGTCTTGAGGCGGGATAGTTGCGAGTGGCAGGGAGTGTGGGAGGATATGGGCAGGTTTCTAGAGCAGTGGTCACCTCCAGTGTTTTGGACATTCACCCCTGAACAACTGCAAAATCCTAAAAAGCTGGCAGAATGCTTGAAAAAAAGGTGTCATGACTCTGGCAGTTCCAAAGTGACACAAATCACTGTAGCGTGCTGGGGTCTGGCTTGTGCCTATCGAGCCGCAATTGATGCTACTAGCAACCTAGCTCCAGCCCCTGCAGCTGCTCCAGCTCCAGCTCCTGCAGCCACTCCAGCTCCTGCAGCCGCTCCAGCTCCAGCTCCTGCAGCCACTCCAGCCCCTGCAGCAGCTCCAGCTCCTGCAGCTGCTCCCACTCCTGTGTCTGGGTCAGAGAAACGAGCTGTAGCAGTGCAAGTTGACCCCGCAGAGGGTATTCCAACCCCTGTGGCAGACCCTGTGTCTGGGTTAGAGAAACGAGCTGTAGCAGTGCAAGTTGCCCCTGTAGACAAGGTGAAGAAATGGTATAGAGGCTCAGGTCATTTAGAACGCAGACAGTCTTCTGCTAAGTCTGGGCATAGTGAAGACGAGGCTGGGCCATCAAAGGTGCAGGAGACTGAAGATGAGGATGGGGATGTCGAAAAATCAACAGTAACTACCCGGACTCTATACCAGCGTGAGCTACGAGATGTGCGAAAAGATTTTGGTCGCTGTATAGGTGAGCAGCTTGTCACCTGGCTGCTCCGGTGCTGGGACACGGGAGCCAATTATGTGGAATTAGAGGGCAAGGAAGCCAGGTGGCTGGGATCCCTTGCTAGGGACGCATGCATTGACAAAGCAATTGGAGATGGAGCACGATCTCGCAGCCTCTGGAGGCGTCTCCTGTCAGCTGTGCAGGAAAGGTATCCCTTCAAGGAAGAACTTGTATGTCTACCAGGCAAATGGACCACCATGGAGAAGGGAATTCAGTACCTGAGGGAATTGGCCGTACGGGAAGTCATTTATAAGGACCTAGACGATGCACAAACATCCGCAGATCCAGATGCAGTCCGGTGTACACCACCCATGTGGCGGAAGTTTGTACGGAGTGCACCATCATCATATGCCAGCTCATTGGCAATACTAGCCTGGAAAGCGGAGAATCCCCCAGTGAATGACGTGGCTAAATTACTCCGGCAGTACGAAGGAAATCTCTCCTCTTCCCTACAGGCCTGTGTCTCGGCTGTGGAGAAACTCTCTGAAGAGGTCCACCAACTTAAAGAGAATTTATCTTCCCCTCCACCCGAACAAACCAGTGTCCACCAGCTAAAAGAGAATGCTTTGGAGAAACTTTCTGAAAAGATCCACCAACTTGAAGAAAGATTATCTTCCCCTCCACCTGAACGAACCAGTGTCCACCAGCTAAAAGAGAATACTTTTGAGAAACTTTCTGAAAAGATCCACCAACTTGAAGAGAGATTATTTTCCTCCCCACCTGTACAAACCAGTGTCTCAGCTATTAGGGCTAAACGTTCATCTATGCAGGGAAGACAATATGGTGGGCACACACACTGCGCCACCCTGTGGTTTTACCTACGTGACCATGGAGAGGACATGAGAAAATGGGATGGAAAATCTACTGCGACCCTAGAGGCACGGGTACGTGAATTGCAAAGGAAAACAATTGGGAAAAAGGAGTTCTCTGAAAAGTTTGCTGCTCCATCTTCCAGCAGGCAGTCCTTTAAACACAGAAATGAAGATTCTGACCAGGACTAGAGGGGCCCTGCCTCCAGCCAGGGGGAGGAAAGGGACAATCGAGTTTATTGGACTGTGTGGATTCGATGGCCTGGCACGTCAGACGCACAGAAGGCTTTGGTAGACACCGGTGCACAATGTACTCTAATGCCATCAAGCTATAAAGGGCCAGAGCCCATCTGTATTTATGGTGTGACGGTGGGATCCCAGCAGTTAACTGTATTGGAGGCTGAAGTGAGTCTAACCAGTAATGAGTGGCAAAAGCACCGTATTGTGACTGGCCCAGATGCTCCGTGCATCCTTGGCATAGACTATCTTAGAAGAGGATATTTCAAGGACCCAAAAGGGTTCCGCTGGGCTTTTGGCATAGCTGCCTTGGAGACAGAGGACATTAAACAGTTGTCTACCTTGCCTGGTCTCTCAGAGGACCCTTCTGTTGTGGGGTTGCTGAGGGTTGAAGAACAGCAAGTGCCGATCGCTACCACAACTGTGCACCGGCGGCAATATCGCACCAACCGAGACTCCCTGAGTCCCATCCATAAGCTAATTCGTCAACTGGAGAGCCAAGGAGTGATCAGCAAGACTCATTCACCTTTTAATAGTCCCATATGGCCAGTGCGAAAGTCTAATGGTGAGTGGAGACTAACTGGACTATCGTGGCCTGAACGAAGTCACGCCACCACTGAGTGCTGCAGTGCCAGACATGCTAGAACTCCAGTATGAACTGGAATCAAAGGCAGCCAAGTGGTATGCCACAATTGATATCGCTAATGCATTTTTCTCCATCCCTCTAGCAGCACAGTGCAGGCCACAGTTTGCTTTCACTTGGAGGGGAGTCCAATATACTTGGAATCGGCTGCCCCAGGGGTGGAAACACAGCCCTACCATTTGCCATGGACTGATCCAGTCTGCGCTGGAGCAGGGGGAAGCTCCTGAACACCTGCAGTACATCGATGACATCATTGTGTGGGGTGACACTGCAGAAGAAGTTTTCGAGAAAGGGAAGAAAATAGTCCAAATCCTTCTGAAGGCCGGTTTTGCCATAAAACAGAATAAAGTTAAAGGACCTGCACGAGAGATCCAGTTTTTCGGAATAAAATGGCAAGATGGACGTCATCAAATCCCAATGGATGTGATCAACAAGATAACAGCTATGTCTCCACCAACTAGCAAAAAAGAAACACAAACTTTCCTAGGTGTCGTGGGGTTTTGGAGAATGCATATTCCAAATTACAGTCTGATTGTAAACCCGCTCTACCAAGTAACCCGTAAGAAGAATGCTTTTGAATGGGGCCCTGAGCAACGACAAGCCTTTGAACAAATTAAGCAGGAAATAGTTCATGCAGTAGCCCTCGGGCCAGTCCGAACAGGACCAGATGTAAAGAATGTGCTCTACACCGCAGCCGGGGAGAATGGTCCCACCTGGAGCCTCTGGCAGAAAGAACCTGAGGAAACTCGAGGTCAACCCCTGGGGTTTTGGAGTCGGGGATACAGAGGATCTGAAGCCCACTATACTCCAACTGAAAAGGAGATATTGGCAGCATATGAAGGAGTTCGATCTGCTTCGGAAGTGGTCGGTACTGAAGCGCAGCTCCTCCTGGCACCCCGACTGCCGGTACTAGGCTGGATGTTCAAAGGAAGGGTCCCCTCTACACATCATGCAACTGATGCTACATGGAGCAAGTGGGTTGCACTGATTACTCAGCGGGCTCGAATAGGAAACCCCAGTCGCCCAGGAATCTTGGAGGTGATTATGGACTGGCCAGAAGGCAAATACTTTGGGATATCATCAGAGGAGGAGGTGGTTCATGCTGAAGAAGCCCCACTGTACAACAAGCTACCGGAAAATGAGAAGAAATATGCCTTGTTCACTGATGGGTCCTGTCGTATTGTGGGAAAGCATCGGAGATGGAAAGCTGCTGTATGGAGTCCTACACGACGAGTTGCAGAAGCTGCTGAGGGAGAAGGTGAATCGAGTCAGTTTGCAGAAGTGAAAGCCATTCAGCTGGCTTTAGATATTGCTGAACGAGAAAAGTGGCCAGTTCTCTATCTCTATACTGATTCATGGATGGTAGCAAATGCCCTGTGGGGGTGATTACAGCAATGGAAGCAGAACAACTGGCAGCGCAGGGACAAGCCCATCTGGGCTGCGGCATTGTGGCAAGATATTGCTGCCCAGGTAGAGAACCTGGTTGTAAAGGTACGCCATGTAGATGCTCATGTGCCCAAGAATCGGGCTACTGAAGAACATCAAAACAACCAGCAGGTGGATCAGGCTGCTAAGATTGAAGTGGCTCAGGTGGACCTGGACTGGCAACATAAAGGTGAATTATTTATAGCCCGATGGGCCCATGACACCTCAGGCCATCAAGGTAGAGATGCAACATACAGATGGGCTCGTGATCGAGGGGTGGACCTGACCATGGACACTATAGCACAAGTTATCCATGACTGTGAAACATGTGCTGCAGTCAAGCAAGCCAAACGGTCAAAACCTCTTTGGTATGGAGGACGATGGCTGAAATATAAATATGGAGAGGCCTGGCAGATTGATTACATCACACTCCCTCAAACCCGCAACGGCAAGCGCCACGTACTTACAATGGTGGAAGCAACCACCGGATGGCTGGAAACATATCCTGTGCCCCATGCCACCGCCCGGAACACTATCCTGGGCCTTGAAAAGCAAGTCCTATGGCGACATGGCACCCCAGAGAGAATTGAGTCAGAAAACGGGACTCATTTCCGAAACAACCTTATAGACACTTGGGCCAAAGAACATGGTATTGAGTGGGTGTATCACATCCCCTATCATGCACCAGCCTCTGGAAAAGTTGAACGATACAATGGACTGTTGAAGACTACACTGAAAGCAATGGGTGCTGGGACATTCAAAAATTGGGATACACATTTGGCAAAGGCCACCTGGTTAGTCAATACCAGGGGATCTGCCAACCGAGCTGGACCTGCCCAATCAAACCTGTTACGCACTGTAGAAGGGGATAAAGTTCCTGTAGTGCACGTAAGAAACATGCTGGGTAAAACAGTCTGGGCTACTCCTGCCTCAGGAAAAGGCAAACCCATTCGTGGAATTGCTTTTGCTCAGGGACCTGGATGCACTTGGTGGGTAATGCAAAAGAATGGGGAGGTCCGGTGTGTACCTCAAGGGGATTTGATACTGGGTGAGAATAGCCCATGAGTTGAATTGTAGTATGTTAATTATTATATAATACTGTATGTCATCACTACCATGATTGCTATATATCATAGATGAAAATGGTGATTAATTAGAATGTATTGGAAAGAGTGTAACCTGAGCATGACATAAATGGTATGGAATAAGGGGTGGATATCTGTCCTGGTTCCAGTTAGGACAGAGTTAATTTTCCTCATAGTAGCTGGTAGGGTACTATGTTTTGGATTAGGATGAGAAGAGCGCTGATAACATGCTGATGTTTTAATTGTTGCAGAGCAGTGTTTACACCAGGCCAAGAACTTTTCGGCTTCTCGCTCTGTGCTGCCAGCGAGCAGGCTGGGGGTGCAGCAGGAGCTGGGAGGGGACAGACCCAGGACAGCTGACCCAAACTGGCCAAAGGGGTATTCCATACCATCTGACGTCATGCTAAACAATATATAGGGGTGGCTGGCCGGGGTGGGGGGCCGGCTGCTCGGGGATAGGCTGGGCATTGGTCAGCGGGTGGTGAGCAATTGCATTGTGCATCACTTGTTTTCTTACACATTATTATTATTAATACTATTATCATTATCACTATTATTATTATTATTGTTATTATTATATTCCTGTCTTAATAAACTGTCTTTATCTCAACTCACCAGCTTCACTTTCCCGTTTCTCTCCCCCATCCCAGAGAGGGAGGGGGGAGGATGAGCGAACGGCTGTGTGGTGTTTAGCTGCCAGCCGGGTTAAACCACAACACTCCTTGCATCTTCAGCAGCACCTTTCTTGACATTTATTCCATATATTCATAATGGGAAAATTCTAGAAAAGTATCTCAGTTTTCAATTCTTCATATTTTCCTACTCATGTCTTATGCGCTACCTCACAATTCAATATAACATGACTGCTTGTGTAGGCACCATTTTGCCAGTACGTTTATATGATAGGTAAAGGATGCATGGGGCTAGTAGCCTGCTCTATATATGAGTTATGACTACTGCCTAAAAGCAACTTCTCCTTTCCAAGGGCTGCAACACCAGAGTTCTGTGGGAAAGGAATTCGCAGGGAGCTTTGTGCTGTTTCACACGTCCCTGAGTTAGAGATAATGAGGAAAACAGCGGTAGAACCAAAAACTTGAGCAAGGTCTAGATAAAGTAAATTGGCTACAGTGTTAAAGATGAGCTTTGGGCAGTGGCCAATTGCTGGCTGGCTCAAGGCCCGTGTCTGAGGGTCTCTAACCAATTGTAAGACAGATTTGGGCGCGTGGACAGCGCGTGGGGCTATGGGGAAAGTATATGTAGTAGTGAAAAAGGGCAATAAAGGACTCCTGTTCAAAAGCCATCAGGAGTCCGTGTCTTGCATCCCTTCAGAGTTCCACCCTACTTTGGGAAGCAAGTAAAAGGCAAAGGATATAATTTATAGTGAAAATGCCAACCCCACCAAATACTGAAAAGGCAGATTTTTATGTATCTTTGTCTTATAGAGTAAGCTGTTGAAAATTAAGCTCATATGGTTAAACAATGTAAAAAATAGAGGGGAAAATACCCAACCATTTGACAACTATGTCAATAATAGCTGTAGTGGTAAACAAGTACTCAGTATCATTACTGGAAAGGGCAGTACATCTACCCTTAATGCTGCCAATTTAGAGACAATACAATTTCATTAATTTTTCCAGATAGTAACTTGCAAATGACTATCTCAAGCAAAATAGAGGTTTATAGTCAAAATTATATTCATACTCAGTACTTCAGTTCTTATCAACAGGACATAAAAACAAAGCAAAAAATAATAATAATAATAAAAAAAAAAAAACAAGAATATAAAACATTACATAAATAGTTGAAATGCCTTATCTCAGAGTACATCTGATACATTTCTCTGCCTGAACATCTATGTCACCCATTGAAAGATTATTTTTTGAGACATTTGAAATTTACTATCAGGTCTCTATGCTTCCTTTTAAGAGACATAAGAAACAGGTATTTGAAGGTAAGGCGATAAAGCAAAGGAAGCTCAGAGACTTGTAAAGGGAAACCTAGGGGAGGTGAAAGCACTGCTGTGCAAAAGCCTACAGAATGAAAACAAGCAGACAAGCAGAATAGCAAGACCAAAAAAAAAAAGAAAGAGGGAGACTGAGATGATGAAATACAGAAAAACACACACACACAAAAACCCCACACTTCCCTCCATACACATGTACATAAGTATACTAATGTGGAATATATAATATAGATGGTTTATCTTTTTTTTTTTTTTTTAAAAGTCCCCGAGCAAGTCTGCCCACAGCCAAACTCAGTTGTTTCTTCTGTTTAACTTCCAAACTACTCTGGCTTGTGAGCATCCCATATTTTCTTTGGTTAACCCATTTAAAAAAAAAAAAAAAAAAAACAACACCAAAAACACTTGAATAACAGACCGTCTTCACAAATAGACTTGCTTGGCTGAAGAATTCCAAAATTCTTTTAAAAAATAATAAAAAGCAAAAATTTGACAGTAGCTCTACAGAGCATATAATTTTTTTTCATCATTTTCTCTTGTATATAAATATCCTGTGATCTGTTTGGCTTACAACAGTAGTAAAACAACAACAAAAACCTACCCAACCAACCAACCAAAAAAAAAAAAAAAACCAAACACAAATTGCTATCACTAATTCTAATTTTAAATCTAAACAAAATGCCATGATGATGTATCATGTAAGAACATAAAAATAAAAATTAAAAAAAGTTACAGAACAACAACTTAGAATATGCTAACACAGCTTCAATCCTAGACAGCCCAAAACAAATGGTTTGCTTATCTGTTTAGGTCCATACTTTGTGCGAATCACTATGGTATCTGAATGATGTTTTTAACCCATCAGCCATTTCCTTCACAGTAATGAACCTGATGAAGCAAGATGCTTTCATTAAAAGTGGTCCGTTCCTAGACTTAAGGTATTTAAAGTGCTTGCTAGTTCAGAATTCAAATGTGTTCTGTGTGAACGTACGTGCATGTAAAGTGAAAATGTGGTTTCTACTGAAATTAAAAGATTTAGATGTCCTTTATGCATCACAGCTCAAATACCATAAAACTTAATTTGAATACCCCTGCAATTAAAAAAAAAAAAAAAAAAAAAAATTTGTTTTCCCTCCTGTGAATGAATGATGGTAGATTGTTCCGGTTTGGTTTTACATGCATGAACCCACAGTCCTTCATGAAGTAAGGGAGAGTGTGTGCAAACACAGATACATCTGGCAGCACTGTCTCCCATATTCCTTCTAACCTAGCTGTTGACTTTCAATACAACTTACAGTTCATAGGTTTTGGACATCCCACACTATTGACATTCAGATGAAATTGGCCACTAGGTTCAACCAACTGTTGCTATCAAGAGCAAGGACAGTGTAGGCATGGGAAAGGAAGGAAAAGGATAATGTGCATAGGACTCATTCACACAAGAAACACGGTTAAATACATATTAAAAGAATTAGAAAGAAAAAAGTTTAAAGAAAAAGAATGCACATATCTTTTCTTCAATCAGTACCATCAGAAAGGCAATCTGGCATTGGAAAACTTTTCTGAACTGGCGGAAGAAATCTTTATGTAGGATTTATTCCTGTTCACATTCCAGTAAGTGAAAAGCTGTCATCAAGTACATGAGCAGCAGTTCTAATTGCAAGAGGCCCAAACTGAAACACAATATAAATGCACATATTTCATCTTCAAATTATTCTCTTCAGAACAGACTTTAGAATTACTTCATATCTGAAACATCACTGCCCTGTCGATAGCTTTAACAGAAAAAATCTGAGTGGGTGCAATAGTATTCATCTCAGATGAGGATACAGATAATTAATTTAAACAGCAAAGTTACACATTTGTTCACAAAACTTATTGTTCTAGTTCTTAGAAACTGAGACAGTACATAATGAGAAAACATGAATTCATTTATCCAATGAACATAGCACAGAAAAACTGCTATATATTAGATCTGTAGATCATATGTACAGTATATTAAATTCACTTAGTAGACAGGTAATTATGTTTCAATGTAAAAACCATTATAAATAATAAATAATTAAATATATGTATGACTTGATTAATAATGTGCTGAGATTATGCAGATAATTCATCTTTAATTCAGTAGTTGCCTCACTGCTAACAAATAATAACTAATAGATCATTGTATGTTTTCTATGATGCATTGATTTTATTCAAATTTCCTGAATACATAGGCACCAGAACTTTTCAATGAATTTCACCCTAAGGCACTCAGAGGAAGTAATGCATATTACCATACAGACTCTTGAAAATAAATCTAGGTTATCTCATTTCCCTTCTCATTGCGATCTTTTGAGGAAGAATCAAATGTCACTGCCATAAGAGAAATTAAGTTAGTAGAAGCTCTCTCTTCATGTACTGTTCTCTGGACAGGGGATGGGTTTGAAGGTCAATTCAGTGTTCTCCATCAGTACAAAATCATATCTGCACAGCTGTACCCTATGAAAGTAGAAACAAAATAAATATATATGTATATGTGCAAAACAGAAAATTTAAGATTAATAGAAAAATGTTTTAGTATCTGAATTATTAAACCTTCAGTATTTACTACCTCTCAGAAACAGTACTCAGGACAACAACAAATGTCTTCTTGTCTAAGTTTACACCCTACTTTATGCATCACTAGAGTAGTTTTGCCAGATTGCAAACAACCAGGTCATTAGATGGATGGTGTACAGTGGCTTAAGAAGAGTACCACATCAGTCTGAACTATGAAGACGCTGTAATTCAGCCACTAAAGCTATTAATCTGTATTAAAATTAGTTCTTTAGAACAATGTTCCAAGTGCAGCCCAATTCCTGTTAACACTCAGTCTGAACAATTTATTTTGAATTTCCTAGGTAGGAAAGTTCCTCTCCTTCATTCCAAAGACAGAAGCAAAATACTGCATCTTAATAACTTCTCTCTCTCTTTATTATTTATTTATTTATTTATTTATTTTTCTGCAATGAGAGCATGTATAAGAAGTTCCATGCAGGAGTGTAATTTATCATCTCAATGCCTAGAAAACTCAGAACTGCACAATACCACAGGAACATATGCAGATGTCACAAAAGGAGCCTCTCACACACAAAATTTTACTTTTTGATGTCAACAAAGAAACTAGCTGTGTGCTTTTAGTGCAGAGACGGGTCACAGCTCTGCCCTTTATGTGCTATAGAAGATGGTGAGAGCTGGATGGGACAAACAAGTGACTGATGCAGCCTTTCCTCTGATGGCACTTCTAAGGGCATACAAACTATGTTACTTATCCTCTACATTGCTCTGAACTGGCTAAACAACACAATTCACCTCAGACTGGGAATTAGGTACAGTGAAACACCTAAGGGAAAATAAAGGGCTGAGAAGGAACATCCCACAAGGCACCTTTGTTTTCATAAGTGTGAGATTTCCAAACAGTTATGAATCCACCTACCTGGATGTGAAAGGACTGACAGATTCCTATATAAGAATTTGAGGCTCTTCAAAGGCCCCACAAAAGCTAAAACAGTAGATTTTGCAACTAAGATCAGGAGAAATTCTGTATATTCTGTATAATGCAAAACGTAGAATTTAACACAGTCCTTCATCCACAATTTGTTTTGATTTGAATGTAATGGTTTACTCTTACATTATTTTTGTACAGGGAGAAAAAAGCACAGAAACTGACAACATTGTAAAAATCCTCACAAAAGACTGTGAAAGAATTCACAGGACAAATCTGCAAACAGAACAATATAAGATTATTATATGTATATATTTCTTGAATTTACTTTCAGTTTACAGTGCTGTATTTCAGTACATTTGCAACAGTAATCACCATGCAACAGCAGAGTATGTTAGCACAGCCTATTCTCCAACAGAAGAAATCACCTGGGAAGGATCCTGTCTTATCACAGAGGATACAACAGTTAGACATGATGATAAATACTAGAAATAAAAACATTGTTTCCAATATTTTGTATCTCATTTGAAGTGAAATCCACCTAAGTTTGTGATTATTAAGAACCAGGCATGTCTCCCAGGAGTGTAGACCTGAGAGAGGAGAGGGTTCTCCAGTTCACTGAGAAGTAGCAAAAGGCAAATAATTTTTTTGTGAAGTGAGGCAATCATAAACTTTCATCCCATGTGGCTTCTCTTCCATCTACTAAAAAGCAAGGGCATGCCATGCTCTCTTGTTCAACAGAGATATTAATAAGGTCTTCTTTTTTTTACTCTTCCTGTTCTTGCTTTGATTAAAAATAAATAAATAAATAAATAAGTTGGCCGGACTAAGTATCTGTGAAACATTCACCTTCCTCATCAGTTGCGTCTGAGCTGAGTGACAGATTCAAAAGCTTTCTGGGAGAACTGACACCTGGATGAACACAAGTTATAAAAGCTTTCTGTTTTTATGCACGAGCTGGAATGATTTATCTTAGAGATCAGAAGAGTCTGAAAATTATATGTACCCTTTAGCACTCCTACACTCCCACACCAGCTGTGTGAATAATGGGTCAGTAAACAATTTTCAGTGATATTCCCCAGACTCCCACCATCCACTATTAATCCAAATCTGGGGAGAGTGAGACTCCCATTGTCTTTTATCCCTGCACCTGTCTCCTGGTTTTTACCTATTATTTTGTTCTATGAATAATTTAAATATTTAAAGTAGTTTCTAGTTAATTATCCTGTACTCAAGTAATTGGTGTAATTATGTATAACTAAATAAGGTAAATATAGGTAGTCATAATTACAATGAGCAATTACGTAATTATACCAACCAATGGTGCTGTAACATCTGCATTTAAATTACCTTCACATGCTGATTCAACACACTTTTTTCCATCACTATCTTAAAGTATCTAATGCCTGTATGACTGCCATCTGATGAGATTCCATAAGAAGAACTTTAGGGGATTCTATATTAAAACAAATCAAGTGCATCTTACTTTAAAACTAACAACAGTCAGAGTAACAGGCATGAAAACTCAAAACAATAAGGATTGTTCAATGAAAGCATTCACTATTTGCTAGATTATTAATCTGAAAAAGTTCTGAATAATGATAGGCTTCCATGAAATGCCTCCTTTGATTTATCACCATTGGGTTGGGAAAAAAAAAAGTCACAATATGATTTAGAGCTTTGACTATCTCTCATCACCAAATGCTTTTAAATAAAATCATTCCAGTTCACCTGAGAGCTTGAAATTTATGGTCTTCAACAAGTTAACAAAGTCTAATGCATATATATTTGGAAGTACTATTTTGATTACCAAGTGTTCTGTTTCTTTCTAAATCTCTCCCACCTGTCTTCTCCTCTTTCTCAGTAAATATGAAATAACAGATTAATTTAACAAGATTTCTTAATTGTTACAAATTATCGTACCTGATTCCTTCCGGACTATTATCATATACCAAATCAGAAAGTCTCAATTGCTGTTTCTTAAGTTAAAAAAATATACAGACTTAAGACTTACTCATATTATAACATTGTTCCCACTCATTAGTTATTTGATTACCATGAATAGAATAGAATAGAATAGAATAGAATAGAATAGAATAGAATAGAATAGAATAGAATAGAATAGAATAGAATAGAATAGAATAGAATAGAATAGAATAGAATAGAATAGAATAGAATAGAATAGAATAGTTCAGTTGGAAGGGACCCACAAAGATCATCAAGTTAAACTGCCTGACCACTTCAGGGCTAACCAGAAGTTAAAGCATGTGAATGAGGGCAGTGTCCAAATGCCTCTTGAACACTGACACACATAGGGCATCAACAACCTTGCTAGGAAGCCTGTCCCAGTGCTTAACCACCCACACAATAAAGAATTTTTTCCTAATATCCAGTATGAACCTTCCCCGGTGCAGACTTTATTTTAAAATCACACTTCGCTGAATCTGCTATTCATGCAAAGCAAATATATGTAATAACTCTAAAATAAAGTATTGTTGCTACTCCAGGGTATTTCTTAAATTTTATATGTAAAATGTTATTTTCACAAGATGAAAATGTAAAATTTAATTGCTAATGCTATATTAGAGGTAACTTTGGAGATGTAAAAAATCAACATATAGCAGCACTGCCGAAGTATTTCAATAAATAAATAAATAATAGAAGTGTAATAACAACACTTGGTATAATAAATGCAGATTATTTCATTTTAAGTGTAGGAAAGCACAGACTGTATGTTTTGCTCTTGGAGGGTCTTCATCAGCAGCAACAGGACCAAATGCCTATTTCAGTCATAGAAGTGCTCCATTCCACGTCTAAGAAAAGCTGTGTGCAGACACATAATTATAAGCAGAAAAGTACTTCATAACATTCATCTTCAGGAAGAGAACTTCTCCCTGCAATCACTGCAGCTGTAAGTCAGGCTGACCTACGTAAGTGGTCCTTGAGAGCTCCTTCAGAGCAGACTGCAGCAGCAGTCTGCTGTAAAAAGGAGCATGTATGACTTTTACATGCACAAGAGTACATTTGAGGGTGCTGTGCACTAAGTGTTAATGTACAAAACAGCTCTTCCACATGATGAACTTTATCCTAGATAGGATTAGAAGAATATTCATGCATTTATGAATATGTGATAAAAAAAATCGATAGAGGCAAGTACAAATTTCTGAGGAAACATCCTGAGCAGTTTAGTTCACACACAACTTTGTAACAAACACTTACCTTTCTGGGTTATTAAGAGATTTCAGCCTCATCTGAAGAATCCTAAGCTTGTATTTTGGACCTATTAAAGTCTTCGTAGAAAAGGTCAAGGAAATTTTTGATATTTTGTCAAAATCCCGGTAAAATCCAGTCAATATTTTGACTCTCTTATATTGCTGAAATGTTGCAACTTCACTAGAAAAAAATATGATTTTTAGTCAGAGTTTTTTTATCTGAGAAATATTCATGATTTCCAAGAGTTATTACTAAGAACAGAAATCTTGCAAGATGGATCAGCTGAGAACATTCAGGACAAGGACACTGAGAACTGAATTCAAACGAGTGGCAGACAAGGACATGGGCTAGTTTGGAAAGGGAGGGAAAATCATTTCAGGTTGAGAAGCATTGCCTCTCACACTGAGCCATATCAGATCCAGGAAAAGGAGCTGTGACTAAGACTTAACCTCTTGACTTAGTTGACAAGTCTTAAGCAAGGCTTAGGAAACTCAGGAAATTAGTTCTACACAGAGATAAAAAAAATTTACAGACAAAGCATGACGTACCTATTCACCTCTGATTCTATTGTGTTTCCAGCATAATCAGTTATCTTAACTTTAATGAAACCTCTCCTAATGCTTTTATTCCAGGTAATAATATACAGTAAGTAGTTATACACTGCAAAAACAAATAGGAAATAGTAAGATTTAAGGAATGAACCTCAACAGGATACAGTTATTATCAGCACCCTTCTAAAAGTATTCACTTGGTGATGGTAATAATAGTGACCCTTTACTTCTAAGTAACCAGCTAAAGCCAGAACAAAATGGCTATTGACAAAAAGAAGCTTCCACAAAATGGCTGTTTGGAGGTCTCTGTAGTTAACGTACATTTTTTTCCAGTTCTTACATGGAAACGACTTGCATCAGAAAACTGCCATCAGAGTTAACATGAGGAGTTTGACCTGCCTAAGGAAACAATGCAAAATTAAGCCCTAACTGGCACCTTCAGTTCTTGGCAAGCTCTGGAAAGTGGGGATATTTGAGCTACTATTGTAGTGAAACTATCACGCTATCCACAAAAGTGACACATCCAGAAAACAGGTGAGGTACATTGGCAGGAAGAGGGAGGAACAGTGTTCATGCAAGTTTTATGGACAGGCAAGCCAGGCAGTTAGCTAGCTGAGCAGATGAGTCAGGAGCTAACAGCTGAAGAGAGACATTATTCTGTGTCTTGATTGCCCAGCCTGAGCAGTTGCAGCAGTACACGTTCTCCGAGCACCCCTCTCTCAGAGGAAGCCAATAGGCCCAAACCTGCTTTTAAGGGGATAGACCACATGAGTACTAGAAAAACTGTGGGGGTGACTGAGGAGAGGAGGCTGACTCCTTTTCCATGCTCCAGTCCCTTCTGCCCTTCCATGGGAGGGCTCATGGCCTTGGAAAAACACACCGGCTGCCAGGGACTGGTACCTCAGAGCACCAGCCCACTTGTTGGAGGGAGGACAGCATGCAGCAGGCCTGCTCTGCCATGCCCTGTGAAACCCTGACCTGGCCTCCCACTGCCCTTCTGCAACCACCACCTATACTGTGACTGTGCTATGGCTTTCCAGAGGAAATACAGCATTACTACTATGAAAATTAGGAAGCCAATTCAAACCCTTCTGTCTTTTTTTCTGGCATGTTTCTCTTTAACAGTCTCTCCTAAACGGCAAAGCCTCACCTTGAATGAAAAACTTGTCCTACTCAGGTTTACAGTTTTATTTAGTTCAAGGCTTTTTTATTTTTCTATTTCCTCATGTTTTCAAACATCTATGAATTAAAATAAGGCTTAGTTAATAAACACCCTCTTTTTCAGACTGGTTTATTAGACTTATTTTTCTTCTTAACTTTGCATATTTTCCCTGAAATTCATCCTGTCATTACAAATCTTCTTACTCCTTTCCATGTATCTCCTCCTATGTTTGGTAATAATCCCTCTGTTTTCTTTCTTCTACCACCCCTGTCCCAGACTACTACATATAATCTTTTTTACTTCTATATACTATTTCCACCAGGAAAGAATCAGGATTCTGCCTGAAAGAATCAGGATTTTCAATAAATGCCCAGACTTCAATATGTGTGAGAGTGAAAGCAAAGCCATATTTTTCTCCAGGAGGATTGAAATGAGGAGACCTAGTAACCTATGCAGCCCTGAAAGCATGGAAGAGCAAAGTCCAAGCAGACCTGATGGGGAGAGGAGCAGTGGTAGCAGGTGTTGAGTGGAAATACCACCGGGAAAAGAAAGATCTATTTTTCTTCTCTGGGTCAGGAAGGAGAAGGGGGAGAAGATTTGACTTGGGCAGTTTAGAGAAAAAGGGTTGGGAAGACTCTGGAGTATGTAAAGGGCACTCAAATAGGCACTGTAACATTAAAGTCAATATACTTGAAATGCAGTTAGCAACCCATATGATCATTCTTCTTCATCTGCTACTATGGAATACATATATGTAAGCAAATTTAAATTTGTGCCTTAGGCTTTGCTCCCCAAGTCTTTTTCTCTGCACACCAAGACCACTTCATTTTGTTAGTCAGCTGCACCAATAACCCTAGCACTAAGTTATATAAAATCTGTAACACCTTTGTTAACCTCTTCTGGGCCCTTGGAAGAAACAGTGATTTAAGCAAGCACAATTACCACAGTCACAAGAAATAATTCAGTCCCTGGTCACAAAGCTTGCTGAGAAAATGGAAAACGCTAATG
This sequence comes from Anser cygnoides, assembly GCF_040182565.1. NCBI lineage: Eukaryota > Metazoa > Chordata > Aves > Anseriformes > Anatidae > Anser > Anser cygnoides. Next base: position 81,493,510 of record NC_089873.1, on the reverse strand, counting down.
GGAAAACTTGATTTCACTTGAATTCCTTGTAAGCCTATCCCTATACCCCAAACCAAAGAATTTGTAATATCACTAATTAAAAGGGTTTCTTGATAAAAACATATGAAATCAGAAACAGGATGAGAATCTAAGCTAGACCTCCAAATGGAGAGGTAAATTGTTGTAGCTAAAGCCCACACCAGAAGAGTTCATCCCCATATAGCATAACCCTGATAAAGTCAGATAGGTTTTTCCTCCTCTGTTTTCTCATGGATCTTTAAAAGCTGGAGTAGCTTTAGTTCACTGCAGGTCACTCACCTCCCTGGGGAGGAACATACAAGCGTTTCTTTTCCTTCCTCCGCCCAAGGAACTCCTACCAATTTTTACTCTCTGAAAATGGCAGGAACAATCCCATCTGAGCAGATTCTCTCAGCTTTTTCCCTGTCACTTCATTCTCATTTTTTGTCTTTCTTATTATTCTGTCAGTCAGTCCATTTCATTACTTTTAAAGTCACATTTCTTTCTCAGTTAACATATTGCTTACTTTTCTGCCATAATCACTCTTTTCCTTCCACCCAGTCTGCAAACTGACACTTCACTCACGGTTTGTTCTTTTTCTGTTGCAGCTAACAATAACTTTCTACTTTTAACACATGTTCCCTTCAAGTCAGCTAACAAATAACAACTATAATATTTCATAAAGAGTTTGTTATGTATATATGTATACATATGTGTGTGTGTGTGTGTATTCAGTCACTTACTGCAGAATGGGTCGTTGTCTGAAGTATCAAAATAAGCTTTTGTTGGTGAATTCTTCAGTATTAAATGCTTTTTCCAGCTATCAGCATAATAACCTGAAATTCAAAGTTTAAACATTTTATTTCAGACATAGAGCAGTATCACAATACACATACAATTACATAAAAGCAAGTTACCCAAAGTGACAGACGTGAGTTTAGTTTTCTTAAACATCCACTTAGAAAGTCAATGGCTTGGAAAATGCAGGAATACCATAAGCATAACAGAACAGAACAGCATAACATATATATGTATTTCATTTTTCTAATATATTAGTGTCACTACAAGTAATATAATCAAATAGTTAGAATGTTTTTAGTCTAGAGTACTAACTCTGGAAAACAGTGCCAATAAAATCCTGCAGAGGTAATAAAAACAAAACCAAAAAACTAGCTCACATATTTGCAGAGAACAATTACAGAACAGCTTCACGTTTAGTAAAATGTCTTCCTTTCTTTCTTGAATCATTACAGTAAGCATTTTTAAATCCTGTTTAAATTCTATAATTGTGGATATGATTTAATAAAACATTTGATGCTCATTAAACCTCGTAAGTTCTTGGATGCAATGTATTATTTATTTTTATGTAATTATGCTTTTTGTCTTTGGGTCTTGATAAAGGTCCTTATTTCTAAAATGGCTGATACTATACTGTCCCTCTTGACTTCTTTACCTACACTGGACAATGAGGGCTAGTTCCAGGCTGCATAGCTGGCACTGCAAGACAGCAGGTGGGAAAGCTTGCAGCAGAAGGATGCTGTTTCTCCTCCAAGTTCCCAGTTTCAGCTGCCTCCCATTTCCTTATAGACTTTACGGTTATTAAAATAAAAATTAAAAATGAGGGCAGCTGATTGGCCATCTCCACCTCTAGCTCAGGCATTCTGTGTAAGTGCATCAGGCATGACTAATAAGCATTCTGGGGAAGTCCCTGGGTCTTCCTGCCCTATTAGAAGGTCCTGTTATAGCTGGTTCTTATTATAAAATAGTATACAGATACATCTATTTATGTTTTTTCTTCAATGTAGACCTAACTAATATAACTATTCAAGGACATACATCAGAAGACAAGGTATGAATTGAAAGTTAACTTCTATTTAAATATTCTAAATATTTCATTTTTATGAAAACCCTGCTCTGCCAACTGGGAAATGCTCACGTTATTGAAGCTGCTTTCAGACTGTCCCTAGATCTTCTCTAAAAGTAATAAAGGCCCAAACAACTAACAATCTCTACAAATATGAGCTTGATTCCAAAAGAAGAGCCAGAGACTCCATGAAGTTGCTATAAACATTACTACTCTTAATCAAAAACCACCAGTACTCCAGGAATGATAGCACACTACGAAAGCCTAAAGAGATGGGCTTAAGTAGAAGCAATTTCTCTCTATAGAGGAAATGTATTCTGAATCCATTTCAGACTAGAAAGCCTAATAATCAAATATTAGGAACATTCAGCACCCTATCTAACAGAGCTAACTATAAAGCAGACAAAGCCTTAAGCTTTGAACTGTTTAAAACAGTATGCAGCTCTACCCTCAGTCAGTCTCATCAGATGCCTTAGCAAGATGCTACAGATCCCTGGAGCAGGCCCAGAAGGAGCAAGTCTGAACTTCTCAAAAACTTCATCCATCCCAGAGCAGATATGGTAACTCTTACCCATTACTGGACATGACATTGGTTGGAAAGCTTCACAATCAACACATTTTCCTCTCTTATAATCTGAGTAAGAGTCACAAGGATATGCTATTATGTTGCACTTTCTTTTCAAAGATGATAAGAAGAGGAAGACAGATCTTTGATGGTCACATTTAAAATACTGCAATCCTTCAGGAAAGAAAAAATGAAATATACAAAGAATATGTCATTATGTTTCTTCAGGAAAGAAAAGATGTTACTCAAATAATCTCATTTAACTAAATCATTCTTTGTTAGCCATGTCTTTATGCCCTGTTTAGTTGACCACTGAATGTACAAAACGGATGCACACACAAGAAGAAGAAAATGAAGACTGTTTTGAATATTACAGGTATAGAGAAAAATATTCATGTTTTTATATGCAAGAAATAGTCTGTCTACTACGTCCTATCAAATTTAGACAATTTTTATTATCAGGCATGAGCCTGCATTACAATTGGCTTTGTTGCCACAAATGACACAGTTGATCCTGTGTAATATTTAAGTAGAAAAACTACTGTGAGCACTACTTCATATATATATATAATCCATATGTTTATATAAATACCAAAAAAAATATTCAAAATTATTAAAAAAAAAAAAAAACAACAATGGGTAGCAACTTTGCCTAAGATTTATGGAAGTTGAAATAAGCAAAATTCTGCAGCAAAAGATCATGCAATAAAAATGTTTTCGTTCTGAAGAAAACAGGTCTAAAAGACCTGTTCAAAACCTAGTACATCACTGCCAATCAGGTAGAAACTTAAGACATATAGTGGAGACTTTAAACCCTTGCCTTCCATGTCATCTGAGAGTGGTGCTGTTCAAATCACTTACATCTTCCCTACATCTTTTCCTATACCTGGCCATATATAAACACAGGAAAATATTGATCACTACATGCAGATTATATATACAGTAATAATGGTATGATGGAATATGTATGCATATGGGAAGATCTTTATTAAAAACAAAATGCCCAATATCTTTGGTTTTCCTTTTTGCTGAATGAGAAGACGAAAGAAATACAGTGACCTCAGACCCAATATTACTGTGAATGGGAAGTGCCCATTGAATTCAGGTCATTTTTGATTTGATCTCAGACTCTTTTCTCATTAACTGAACACATTTTTATTTACCACTGAATACTGTTTGTGGGCAACCAGGCTGATCCATTCCTCCATTTGGATAGAAATCAATGGTTCCTAAAGGTTTCTTGAAACCTAGTACTAAAAACATCACAAATTAAACAACAACAAAAACATAAGCAGAATTATCCAGTGAATAATTTATCATTGGATTGCACTACAAAATAACATGGATCTTTTAAAGAAAATATTTGCAAATATATTGTTCTTTTGTTCTTTAAGTGGAATTCATGTTGAGTTAAAATTCACATTTTTTTTCTTTTTAAGAAAGTTATTCAAATTAATTTGCAATCTACAAGTGTGTGCATGACTCTTATTTCCGCAAAAGAAAAAGGATAGGACAGAAGCAATTCTTTAGTACTGCAGCTGAAACATTATTTGCATGAAGAAATTTATGAAATTCATGTTTTCTCTAGCAATGAAAATTCTTTCCCAATGTTTAACTACAGTAAGATTTCCCATTTTTTTGCAAATGACATTGGATTCTGAACTACACTAAAAAAATCTTTATTTCTCATGTTCCATAAAAAAAAAAAAAAGACTGATTTCAGTAAGATTTAGCTCAATCTGACCAACCTTCCTTTCTACCTTCCTTACCTTTATTCACATAATGGGAATGTTGCAAACATTGGTATTTTACCACTTCACATATAAATTTGTATAATAAAATGATAAGTTTTAATATTGTTAAAGAAACTGATATGAAACTACACAAATAATGGGCCACATGTGGTAGATTTGAAAGGTTTCCTAATATTTTGAGAAGAAAATTAAACCAGACTACAGTATGAAGAAATCAGACTACAATGTCCTTCAACCTTACAGTAATGTGATTCCATACATAATTTTAGGCAGTGGATCTGAACAGTGTACTAATGTGTTACAGCTGAGACTGCTTATCTGAGAACAGGCTTTAATTCAGTGATATACACATGCTTACAACCTCTGTGTTCATACACACTAGCACAGTGAAAGAATGTTTACGTGATACTATTTTGCAAAGAATAGTATCAGAAATTAATGCAATAGACACGTTTTATCCAATGTGTAGACTTCTTGGTTTTGTATTCAGAAATAATATACTATAACAAACAAGGCATAAATTATTATATTTGCATGGCATTAAGTGGACTCATGTCTTTATGTTTATGTACACATGCCTTCAGTTAGCTGTTGGATGTGAAAGTTGCTTCAGTATTTTCAGGTTCAGTTATGAAGCTAACTCATTCAATAACAGGACTACTCATGTCAGAACAGAACAAAACAGGTCATCATTGCTTAAATAATCATCAAAGTTGAGTTTCAATTTCTTGATGAACAAGCTTATATAAAACATGATTTCAAAAGCATGCACTGTTAGGAAGCAACAGCACAGCAATCCACCCATTAAAACTACTGCAACGCCATATGCATGTTCCTGAAACAGCTTATCCCATCTCTTTCCCTTTTCTGCCTTTCCTCTAGCTGAAATAGGGAAGTTAAAGCTATGGTATTACCATCAGTATCTGTATGAATTACGTCAACGAATTTTGCATCAGTGCGATCTAATCTGCCCTCTGGTGGTTCTCGAGTGAATGAAGGGCCTGCTGGATCAAGACCTAAATGAAAATGACATTAGCATTACAAATCCTGAGGTCTGTTTCTAGTTATATACAAGATTGACACGTGAGCATTATTCATCAATGACTTACCCCTTTTCATGAGGTAATAATAAGAATAAAAACAAAACAATTATTCACAAGCTTCTATTCTTCAACTTGCTAGGCTAAGTAAAGCAAGGATTCCTAGTACAAGACCAAGCCATATGTTTGAATTTCTCCCTCTCCTATTAAGTTTCTCTCTCTCCTGTTAAGTTGTGCTCATCTCCACATTATCCAGAACAACTATAAGCCAACTATATTAGGAATCAAATCAAATTAATTCATTTCCTTTTTTTCCCCCAGAAAATACTATTCCTATTATTTACTTCATAAAAATAAAATATGAAATGTAGCTGCTCTCACCACCAGAACCCAGGATAGAGACATCTTGGATGGGAGATGATTTCAAACAAGCCTTGATCATTTTACCAATTGGTGTTGGAATTAATTATAGAAAAAAGTTGTTAAAGGAAAAGAAGTGAAATACTAGTTTTTTACACAATTTCACCTGAAGCAGGTTTGGAAATATTATACTCAAATTGAAACTGAGCTATGACAAAAGAGTTTTCAGCTGAGATCCAGAAAAAGCACTTGATATCTAAGAGGAGAGAATTTGGGTGGTAAAGTATTTGAAGCATAAGCATTGCTTATTCTCCTTCCTTTTAGCAATAGAGAATTATTGTTGTGCAACCCTGAAGCCTAACAGTTTTCAAGATAGTAATTACTGTCCTTCACAGGAAAGAAAAGTCGTTAGTTGAGGTTTGCTCTGTTCCTATTTTCTTGACAACAAAAGCAGAGACAAAGGGAAGAAGGTGGCAAAAAAAGCAGCAAAGATGGAAAATGTAATTGTCAAGACAAAACGTATCCCTACGCTTGACTCCTAATTTCATTCTCACTAATTGTGAGATGGGTCTAGCACATGACCTTAGTTTATTCAAGACCCAGCAAATTTGTATTATGATTTAACTGGCAGATGTGCTTTAAGAACTGGTCTAGAAAGTTTTCTCTCAAGATCAAGATAACCAAGATCCAAACTACCACAGAGGCTCATGGAATGCCAGGATTAAACATTCATAGTATCCCAGGTGACAAAGTTTATTGTTTCCATCTATTAATCAGTTTTATGTTTCAGAAGTCTCCATTTTTTATTTATTTATTTTTAATCTAGTTTTTCCAACACCAGTTTGGGCCACTTTCTTATAGTTTTACACCCAACTTGTTGGAAAGAAACAGTATCAAAACAGTCAAGAGATTATGAGCCTTGTGAGTTTGGACTATCTAGTCTTTGCCTTCATCTGTATTTGAAATGACAGGAAGGTGATTGGAATGTTTCATACAATTCCATTTACCCTTGCACATCTGAGTTCAGAAATGACATAGATCTACTAGCTCACAATTAATATAAGAAGTCAGAAAGGCGGCAGACTTGTTGGCCTAGTATTGCCATCAAGATTGTCCCCAACCTGTGAAGGAAAAAAAAAAATACTCCAAGGAATTGTGTAAAGTGGAAATTAATATTTATAACCAAGGGAATATAGCTTATCAACTTTTAGAAAAGGCCATGGCTTTCAGATTGCTGTAGTAAAAGGGGAGGAGTATCTAATTCCCTTTCATAGAACTGGCTACTGGCTTCTATTACATTTGGAAAACAAAACAAAATAAAACAAATCACTTTAGTACCACAAAGAGATGGTTAGGAGCTATGAATCTCAAGGTGTTTCCTTTCAGCCTGAAAACAGCTGCTCACTTAAATCTTAGAAAGTAACAGAGCCTTCTTACCACCTTTTCTAGTAGTTAGCTAAATCAGCTTCCTCCTCAGCATGCTAGCTGCAGTGAATTTAGCTCTTGCACAATAATTATCAGGAGCCTGTGTACCCAAATTAGCACTGTGGATTCTGCCCTAGGAACTAGCATTGAAAAGTTATTCTTAAACTTCATGTGCCTGAAGGATGTACCCAAATGAGGGTATTCAAATTTTCACTGTATACACCACTCCCACAATTGACAATGATGATTTGCAACAAATATTAGGTAAGATCTGCAGTATCCATACACAGGCTGCACACCTGATTTAAGCTTCCTGTAGCAGGTTGCCCAATATAGTAAAGCCCACACCATGCTCAGATAATTCAAAGTGAAACTAAATGCTTGTGCCTAATTCCTGTGTTCTGACCAAAAGCTTTTGAACCTCCCTTAAGAGGGACCTCATTTTCTTCATCAACCAGACTGAAACTCAGATAGCACATCACTTAAGTGGCATCTGGATGCAGCATTTAGTTTTCTTTTGAAAGACAAGAGGTAAACACTGGAAAAATGGGAAAATTCACCAGTAACTTAACTCCTCAAAGAATAATTTTGCAATTTTCTGAACTTACATCAATGACTAATTTTTCTTCTTGTATGTTTCTAAATAATCAGTTCTTATTTGTTGATATTTCAATACCAGCATCTATGTGATCTGTAGCAATATCAACAAAGCAGGGTACACTAGAATACAGGTATCAGGATTAAAAGCCTTACCCGTAATTCTGCCAAGTTTGCCATCATACTTATGGCCAACAAAACCAGCAATATGAGCCCCAAGACTGACTCCAATCATGTGCATAGAGTCAAGAGAAGCTCCATCTGCCTATCAGAAAAAAAAATACAAAACAAGACGCACACGGAGTTAACAAAGCAGACATCAGCAGACTGTTTTAGTATTCACATTTGGTTAATACTCCAGGCTATATATTGTAATTCTGTAACTTTAAAAACAAATGGAAGTTCCAAACTTATTTTCAGTTTGACTTTCTGTAATAGTTATATATCGTAGTAAGTATGAAATTATTTGACTATAAAAATGTAAAAAGGAACCTTGAGTCACATTTCTTCCAAATTGTCACACCAGTTTATTTGAAAAAGGAGAGTATAGAGATGGAAGAGGAAGACATTTACCAGATACAAGAAAGACGAACCAAAACTATGAACAAGGGGGGCAGGGAAAATCTCTTCGTACCTTATTTTTCCAGTATAGTAAATTAAAACCATAATACCATTAACAAACCACAGAACAAGTGAATAATGGTGCCAAATACACACCTGCAGGAAAGTCTTAACAGGCCTATTCTAGAAGGCTAACCGTATTTAAAAAAAAAAAAAAAAAAAAGCTCAAATTCCACAAAAACATTTTATTACAACAAAGCATTAGGAATGCAGAGAAGAAAACTTGGGTGATAAAAACTCAAGTAATAACGAAAATAAATGATACGATTACATTTTGTGTTGATTTGATTAAGGATATAAATCTACAGCCCAGTGAAGAATACATCAGCAACTCTTTCAGCAGCTACCTGTAGAATCAGGAAGTTTATATAAATTTGTGACAAATATTTATATATGTTGGTGATTTCTTTTTTATTCAAGATCCTTAACTATAGTAATTTAAGATTGGAAAGAGTAGTGTGATGTTTTTATTTATTGCTGCACACTATTTGAATAACTCTTACTTCTTTTCCCCACTGGTGCATTCACTTTTTCCAGAAGACTTAAAATTTCCATCTGGCTAAAGAAATGAGATGCAGTCTTATACATATTTCAGTGAAAGGGAAATGAGAACTCAGGTGAGGTTAAAGATATGTAGTAATTACTGCATGCAAAATTAGTAAATACTTTGTTAAAGAAATATCACTTGATATTCTCATGGGGCTCCTCTTTAGACATAACTATATTTTAAATATTCATTCCCAACTGAACTATGCTATTTAAACTTGTTCAGAACAGATACAACTCTCTGCCTTACCAGCATCTGGTCAACATAGTTCTTCAGTGTTTCTGCAACTTTTCTGCAGTTTTCAACAGCAGTTGTATAAATCACAGTTGTTGCACCACGATTCCAGTCAACTATAATGAGATTAATATCCCCAGAAGACAGTAAGAGCTCCTTTATATCACCTAGCCATGCTGGTGGAGACCCTGTTGGTCTGAAGCCATGAATAACAAAGACAGTTTTCTTGGAGGTATTAAGGTACTCAGATGCAGTAACATTATGTTCAATAAGTCTCTCAGAACAATTCGGATTTTCCCTTGTGTACAGCAGTAGCTGGACATGGAGTTCTGTTCCAGATAAAGCATTGCCTATATTAAGGTCTGTAAATTCAGGGCATTTTTCCTCCTCATCTGGAAAAGATGAAAATGTTATTAGACAGTAATTTGATGAGTCAGACCAAACAAAATATCACCTCTTCACTTTTCTTTCCACATTTATCCGTGGAAAGTGAAGAACCTGAATTTTATTTACTCCAGATCTTTGGAATGAGGTGCCAGAAGGTGTGCTGAATGAGTAGGAGCCACAGTTAAATTAATGACTTTGTAGATATTACTGTGATCCTTTGAATAATTCAAATATGAAACTAACCTTTCTAATTATTTCTGAACCATATATTTTCTCCATAATAAATAAAAATTAGCAACCAATGTTGATAAAATCATTCACTTAACCATCAAATTTAGGTTCTCAGAATTTTTTCACAACCAGCGTGTGTTGTATAAACAGGAACACCACTGTGGTTGGTTCTTCCTCTTTTCAGCCTGGGTGTCAAAGCTGCTAATCCTTATGCCTTATTGTTCAATCTAGCAATAAGAAACAGTTATCTGACACTAGGGGATGACCCAGAATCCATCCCCAATTTTGGATCACCATAAGGACATCATTACCAAGAAACAAAGAAACAAGAAACAAAGGATACTGTCCTGAGTTTGAAAAACTTAGCTGTATATAGAGGACACAAGAAAACCTGCAATATTTAGCATTTCTGTAGTCGGACAAAACAAGGTTAAGCTTTAGATCAGTCAGGATCAATAGGAGGATGGCAATTTCCAAGAGTCTACAAAGGCTTAGTTTTCCCCCAAACATCAAAAGGTAAGGCATTAAAAAGTAACCTTCAGCTACTGACATCATAATGTGTGGAAAGTGGTTTCAGGATTCTAGGCATAACTCCTTTGCCTGTCATAGTTTTTCTGTACGACCTGTTCACCTTCTCTATGGTTTAGGTGTTTCATGAGCAAAGGTATTTGGGCCAATCTGTTGAGTTCTAGTGGTTTTAGTGGGCTACTTTAACTTTACATAATTCTTTTTTTTTTTTTTTTTAATATTTGATGGCGCTTGTGTCAACTTTCCTGCCATTAACAATTTTGTAAAACAAGTCAATCAACTTCTAGAAAGCAAAATTAGGAAGAAGAATAATGCCTACTCAGTTCCCTAAAAAAAAAAAAAAAAAAAAAAAAAAAAGAGTAACCTGAAATTTCTCAGTATTTTTGAGTTATAGAAGAGGCAGTTCTAGCTCTTCTCCTTTTCCCAGCATCTGGTTAGCAGGCAGAACCAAATTCACCACATTTGCAAATCTGAGGAAGACGAAGAACCCTCTACAGTTTGTAAAGGCTTGCAAAGCAAGCATGGGGTTAAAAGGTATCTGAAAAATGTGTTTGATATCATAGCAGAGGTCTAAATGAAACCAAACAAAGTGAACTGCAAAATTTAAGATGCAATAAAGATAAAGTGAAAACACTAATTAGCTTAGGGAACTAGACCAATAATCTCTTGGTCAAACCATGTATTTACAATGATTAGACCAGTCAGCACTGGACTGGATATCAGGAAAAATAACAGGTATTTGCAACCCAGAGTAGAGTTGAAGTTACAGCATATTAGAAATGGCCTGAAACTTCCTGTCGAATGAAAAAAAAAAAAATTCATGCCTATCATTACCTTAGCATAAATTACAATAACTTCAAGTATTGTGTCTGGGAAAAGTTAAAATTACTTGTATTTCAAAATAAATATCACAGTTCTCTTAATTTAGATATTGAACAATTTAAGTTACTTTTATTGTGATTACTGGACAGGTTATTAACTAATGACTGATACAGGAAGGCAACTCAGTTTCGTTGCTGAGACTTATACAAGTTCAGAAATCAAACACTGGTCAGCTGCAGTTTTCTTGAATTTAGTGGAAACTTGATTACACTTGATTACAGTTTTGCTGTTCAGATTCATAGCTATAACACAGCTCTTTTATTTTTGCCTAAAAGTGTTCTTATGTTTTGATTCCTTACCATATCATTTGACTGGGAGAAATAACAATTCATTTTTGTAAAGTCAATGGAATGACACTGACATAAAACAGAGTCTGATCCACTGAAGGGAGAAAACTATCACAAGAAATATATTTTAACTGATGAAACCTATTTACTTGCTACAAAACATCAAACAGAAAAAATCATTTACTAAAGGCTATGAAATAAGAGCAGAATTGTTCTTTGAAAAGTAAATTTAAAAAAAAAAAAGTCATTGTGAAATTAGATCAGTCCTAGAAATAAATATGTAGATTTAATAGTTTAAGTTGTTAAGCAATGAATCATTAAGGAGAATTTTTTCATACTCCTCTTTCTCTTTGACACCTGGAAGGAATGCCCAGGTGCCCTTTGTGCGCACTTGTGAGAGTACTCAAGTACACTGTTCTGTACAGTCAGAAAATACAAACAGGGGTTGGGCAGTTATATATGCAGTTTAATTCAGTTAATATACAATCTCAACTTTCCTGTGTGTGCTTGTAAGCATCATAACTGTCTTTTGTGGTCAAAAAGGGGGAAATCTTAAGTGTACACTGCCTTTTCATATCTAAATTATACTACTTAAAATATAACACGTAACTTGAAATGCTGTCAAACTATCAAATTGGCAAAAAATAATTTCAAATTTATAAAAATAAGTGCTTAATAAATATAAATAGTGCTTAATACACTAAAACTATCTTATAATTGCCTCTTTACTTTGTACAAAGTGCACATACCTGAGTGTGTCTCTGTCCAAAGTACAGCAAAAGATAAAGTATCAGGCTTTGTTCTATTTACTTTACAATGGGAACCTTTGGCTCAGTTTCAAAGCAATCAAATTCTCTTTACTAACCATCTGCTTCATTACGCACAGTTTTCACGAGATTTAATCTTTTGGCCAAATTACATAAAGAAATATTAGTTTTTTTATACTTGAATAAAGCCATGAGACTATATCACAGAAGGAAAAAAAAAAAAGTAGTTCTTACCTGATTTCACCCCATATACCAAACAGATGAAGAAACACAATTTCAACATACAGAAACGGAGAAAAGTAATACGTAACATCCACAAACAAGTGGCAAATTAAGTGCTTCCTTATAGCATACCAGAATTCTAAGTTAACTGAATGCCCCTGATGAAGTAGGTGACATGTAGAGTAGGAAGCAGAAAACAAAACTCTGTTTAAGCTTCTGCAATTCATGACTCCTCCTATTGAATGACTTCAGTAGGTAGGGTGATCTCTGGGTTTTCAGGGTTGGGACTGTTTTTTAATCTATTTCCCTCTCTCTTCAGTTATCACCAAGTTTACACGTAAGCAGTTGACATTATGTATTACAGACAACTCCATTAGGAAGCAAAGTAGCTAGGTGTACAACACTTTCAGAGATCCACCATGTCTGTTTTTTGTGTGTTTTTTTGTTTTTTTGTTTGTTTGTTTGTTTGTTTTAAAGTGTGTCATTCAATTGTAATTAGGGGCACTGAAATGGGCAAAAGAAATGTGCAACAAAAAGTCACTTGGGTGACAGAATAAGTTTTATGTAAGAACTTGAAAATAATCATAGAATTATAGAACAGTACACACTGAGTTGGAAGACACCCACAGGGACTATTGAGTCCAACTCCTGGCTCCACAAAGAACCACCCCGCAATCAGACCATGTGTCTGAGAGCATTGTCCAAACACTTCTTGAAATCTGGCGGGCTTAGTGCCATGACCACTTCCCTGGGGAGCCTGTTCCAGTACACAACCACCCTTTCAGAGAAGTGCCTTTCCCTAGCACCCAGCCTGACCCTCCCCTGTCCCAGCTCCATGCCATTCTCTCAGGTCCTGTCGCTGTCCCCAGAGAGCAGAGCTCAGCACCTGCCCCTCCGTTCCCCTCGTGAGGAAGCTGCAGGCCACCATAAGGCCTTCCCTCAGCCTGCTCTGCTCTGGGCTGAACAAACCCAGGGACCTCAGCCACTCCTCAGACATCTCTAGATCCTTCACTTCCTTCAGAGACTTCCTTTGGATGCTCTCTAATATTTTTATGTCTTTCTTATATTGTGGTGCCCAGAAGTGCACATAGTTTTCAAAGTGAAGACACACCAGAGCAGAGTAAGACAATCTCCTCCCTCGACCAGCTAGCAATGCCGTGCCTGGTGCACCCCAGGGTACAGTCATCCCTCCTGGCTGCCAAGGCATGCTGCTAACTCACATTCAGCTTGGTGTTGACCGAAACCCCCAGATTCCTTTCTGTGGGACAGCTCTCCAGCCTCTCTTCCCCACATCTGTATGTATATCCAAGGTTGCCCTTTCCCAGGTGCATAATCCAGCACTTAGTCTTGTTGAACTTCATGGAGTTGATGATTGGCCCATCTCTCATCATGATCTCTCTACAAGAGGATCTCCACAATTGAGGGAGTCAACAGCTCTGCCCAATTGCCATACACAAAATTACTTAGTATAAATTTAAGTCCTGCATTCAAGTCATTTATGAACGTTGAAGAGAACCAGCCCTAAAATGGAGGCCCCACTAGTGGGAACCCTGCTAGTGACTGGCCGCCAGCTTTATGCCACCCCATTTACCATAAACCCTTGAACCCAACACATCAGCCACCTGTTCACCTATTGTATTATGTATTTATCTAGCTGTATGGTGGGCATTTTGTCAAGAAGCATACCGTAAGAAACAATATTGAACGCTTTGCCAAAATCCAAAAAGATTACATCAACTGTCTTCCCTTGGCCAACTAGATGGGTAACCTTGTCATAAAAAGAAATTAAGTTAGTGAAACAGGGCTTCTCCCTCATGAGCCCGTGTTGTCTATGGCCAATGACTGCATTGTCTTTCAGGTGTTTTTCAACCTGTAATTCTGAGAACTATATCTCCATGCATTAATTTTTACACATAATTACCTTCAGAGCCTTTTCCAAGAAGTCATTCTCCAATCTAAATCCAGAGGAGGTCTATGAAAGCATTTCTGTAGGAAAGAAATGGAGAATACAGCCCCAGGCTTATGACAATGACTTGCTGTGTATTTGGGGTATGTCACTGAACTTCATTCTGTCTGTGTTCCCGAACTCTAAAACAAATGAAGGAACATCTACCACTGTGAAGCTCATTTATTTACAAACCATTTCACTGCGTAGGTACAAGAGGACAAACTTAATTTTCTTGGACTTCACGGTAAGGCAAAGAGGCAGATAAGACTCTGAATTACTGAAATGAGAAGTCTGGATGCTTGGTTTGTCTATATGTAGCTCCCAATTATTTCCACTGTAGGAGAAAGAAAGATGTCAGAACCACCCAAATATGAGGGAGACATGTCCCAGAAATGTTTGCTGTGTAGTATATCTTATAGTGCTTCTAAACATATGATCTAGGTATAATTATTTTTCTTCAAGAACAGTTAGCAGGGGGGGTTCAGTATTAGCTTTCAAGCAGTAAGTCTCTTCAGGTAGTTTTACAACCATGAACAGCTCTACAAAGCTGTGCTACAAAAGTTATCATCTTCTTTCTGCAGCTGATAGGCTTTAAGAAGACTCTTCAAAGTCTTTACCCCTTTGAATTCAGCTACAAGAAGAAGACAATGCAGTACATCTGCTCATTTGAAATTCAACCCAGCTTAAACAGTGTCTTTCGATTATTTTTGCTCCCATTTCTCAATTTGTCAGTCTATTTTGAGCAATGTTCATTAAGGTAACTCTTGTTATTTCTTTGCATTCCTTCTTCATCTCAAATCTTTAACACTTTGTCCAACTATTATTATAAAAGCACAGACCTACTGGTATTAAATATTATTTAGAAGTAATGCTATACTGTAAATTTGGCTCCTTTCCCCTACTTTTTAATATTGATCAATGTTACAACAAAAACTTAGTGATTATTCATATACAAGTTAAAGCATGGAGAGCTCAACACCACTGAAAATGCCTAGTACTGGAACCAGTAATGAACTCTAGCAAAACATCTCCTGTATTTATCTAAGAACCTGTCACTTATCTTAGAAGAAAATCTTACATATGCATTTATACATATATCTAATGCCACTAGCTGTAAATAAATTGCTCACCCTTGCTATTTTACATATGAACAAGGAAAAGAAAGGAAATTTTTAGTTCCTTCTAAAGTGAAAACCAATAATCCCAACTAACATGTAAGTACTGTACCCATGTTGATATAGTCTATGATATATCACCTATGTTGATATAATAATACATGTAAAAAAAAAAAAACACCACCAACAAAACAGTTTTAAAGCCCTCTGAAATCAGGGTTAGGAAAGGTTTCCAGCACCAACTGAACACCCAGAAAATTTTGTGGTATTGATCAGCTTGTTGAACAAGTGCTCATGGGACTCACCACTGTCACATAAGGTGACACAACAGTGTCATGCCACTTGGAAATTCATAAATCTTAACTACAGTTCCTGTTTACAGTGTAGTTTCCACTGACATCCCAGTGTCAGGTAAATCTATCAAGGGGATTGTGAGTTTTGGATACACATTCACAAACAGATGTGAGAACCTCAAAGTTCAGGTATTACCTGTCCCTCTTCTCTGCATATTGTTATGTCCCGTGCTTTTCTCAGAAGGTTACACTTTTCTTGCACTGAAATTCAGTTACCTGCTGCTGAAGTGGCTTGTGCAACCACTGGAGGATCACTGCAGTACCTCTCAAGTACTCTGTGTTTTGCAGTGCTCAGAAATGTATGGGTAGCACCTCTAGAATGAACCACAATTCATTTGGGAGAGCCCTCAGTCCATCAGCTTTTATAAAAACCCAAAAGACTGGCCAAGTATTCAAGTTAAAAAATATATAAAACCTTAATTTTATTGCAGTGCAAGATTATTGTGATTTCCAGATATCAGAACAGCAGTCTTACACTTCAGTTTACCGCCAAAAGTTTCTGATAGAATAACAGTTAAAGATACTACAGAATCCTTGCATGGTTTTCAAAATTAATATCAAGTTCTTACACAAGTCTTGATATCCTGATCTGCGGTCACATGTATTTCCCCTTCTAATCTTCTCTCTACCCCAACGATTTCCTAATCTTGGAAAATCCCATTCTTATAAGAATTCTCATTTCTCTTTTGAATCAAGCCACTTCTCCAGAACAATTACTGACTCCTCTCTAACTGCTAGCTTTTGAGCACTACTTCCTTCCAGGCAAGACGAAATCAAATTGCTGTTCCGCAATGCACTGTGTTTAAGTATGGGGAAAAAAAAAAAAAAAAAAAAAAAGCCATCTAAAGATTACAAAGTGAAAAACCCTGACTGTATGGAAAACAATTAAATCTGATTGTTAGTTCTACATTGAGACTTGTAATTCCTGTAAAATGATTTTTAAATAGGTGCAAGAAAAACATGCAGTTATTTACTCGTTTTTAGCTGAAACTTGACAGGTCTGCAACTAAGCCTCCATGAGAAAATAATAGGCAGAGGGAAAACACATGATCTATGCTAGGGAAAAAATAAGAAATATTTCAAAAGATTCCTTACATTTCTGTCATTGACCTCTGGAAATGTGCCTCTTTGTAAAATAACACTTTAAAATATATACATTGAATGTTATGCAACACCTATGTGCTTGAAACCTGAATGTAGCAATCACTTAACAGTGGACTAGCGTGCAGGTGTTAACTGCAGCTTTAAAGATAGCAGTCATCTTCCAGTTCTTTTCACTTATTGAGGAAAGTACAACCTTTGACTCTTCACATGTAAATTTTATTAGTAACTATTACAATGCTTGAGGGTTTTAAAGGGGAGGGTGTCAAGAGGGTGGAGTCTTTTCAGTTGCGCCTGGCGACAGGACGAGAAGCAAGGGGCACAAACTGAAGCACAGGAGGTTCTGGCTCAATATGAGGGGGCACTTCTTTACTGTGAGGGTGACAGAGTGCTGGGACAGGTTGCCCAGAGAGGTCGTAGAATCTCCTTCTCTGGAGATATCCAAAACCCGCCTGGATGCCATCCTGCACAGTGTGCTGTAGGTGACCCTGACTGGCAGGGGAGTTGGACCAGATGATCTTCAGAGGTCCCTTCCAACCTCGGCCATTCTGTGACTGAAGGGGTTTCGAACCCTTTGCCGCTCGTTCGTGCTGCTGCAGCTGCAGTACCCACCGGTTCCACAGGATGGCGACCAGAGAACAAAGCTCTCTGCGTCTGTTTCACCTCGTTCTTCAGCGCCGCTTTACCCTTCATGCAGAACATATAACAAAACATTCCAGCGGCACGCTTCCTCCTGGCTCCGTGCGCCTGTACAATACACATTGCCAACGGCAGGGCTGAAAACAGTGTTTTCCTCGGGTCAGCTGTGAAAACTCGGAGAATAAAACCCGCAGGGCGCCTCCTCACGCTGATGCCCCTCCCGCAGCCGCCGCGTTGCTGGGACACCAGGCCCGCCCCGACGCCGCCGGATAGCGGCGCCGCCATGTCGGGGCTGGGGCTGGGACCGGGACCAGGGCCGCCATGTCGGGGCCGTGTCCGGGGCGGGCCGGGGAGGCGGACAGGACGCTGTTCGTGGGCAACCTGGAGAGCCGAGTGCGGGAGGAGATCCTCTACGAGCTCTTCCTGCAGGTGGCGGCGGGCCCCGGGCGGTGGGGAGCGGGGGGGCCCGGTGGCTCCGCGGGCGGCTCCGTGTTTCTTGCTGGTGTGCGGGGGGTTTCGGGGGGTTGCGGCCGCGCCGAGCCGAGCCGAGCTGCTCCTTTCTCGGCTCTCCTCTTTTCCAGCTTTTCTCTGGGGTTTTTCTCGCCTTGAAATGCTTGTGCAAGCTTTCGCTCCAGAAAGGGGCCCCGAGTTAGTGAGGAAGTTAACCAGGTTAAAAACCCAAGGAAAATAAAATCTTTTATACTTTTTCCATACTGAATAAGATTTTTTTTTGGATCAAGAATTTTATTTAGAAAAATTAGCGCAAAAGCTGACAATGTGTCGAGCAAGGCTGCAGCTGTAAACAGAGTGGGACAGGCAGTAGGAGTAGTCTGCAGGTGGGTTGTGAGACTTCCACCTACATAACCTTTATAACAAAATGCTTTGTGTTTTAATGCTTGAGAAGATGCTAATTCTGTCAGTGGGGTCACCACCCCCTGCCTCCGTTTTCTTGCCATACACCCCAGGAACTGGAAGGCTTGCTGGAAGACAGCAAATGTGGCTGAGCCAGGCTTATTAACCTGAAAGGAGTAAGGAAAAGGCAGGGAGCATCATACAAATAACACAAGCATCAAATTGCAAGGTGAATTGATAGTAGTCGGTGACAATGAGGTATTTCTCCAGGCCTGATACAGTCACACGTATGATGCTCAGCCTGGACAGTTCAGCCAACAGCATGGTGATATACTTGCATCCAATAATTACACCTGGTCTCAGAAGGAGCCTTGTTTCCTTCGGGTGTGTTTGCAGAACAGAGTACAAAAATAGAGGTGGGCAGAATAATCTGTTCTTCTGCTATGTCATTTGCTAATTAGAACTACTGCTCACTGTTTTTATTCCACTGATTAATCTGATATTCATCTTGTTCACCTAAGCAAGGTATCAGCACGCTACTCTGTGTGCATTGGAAGGCATTTTTGTTTGTTATGTTCTAGCCTTGTGCTGTTTTAGGTGGTTCCATTTCTTCCTAACTTCTCCCTAAAATTATCTAAGAAACAGTTGTTTCTTTATTTCTTATTTTCTACACAGTATTCCTACCTGTTTCCAATAGTATTCTGTTGTTTAGCTTTAAAAGTTAAGTTAGGAAGGCTTGTCTTACCAGAGGATATTAGTAACACCATGCAATTCCCAGCATAAAAGTGATGAAAACAAGTGGTTGTTCTCAGAATCCAGTTTTGTATGAATCTTCTGCATAATCTGCTTCGGTCATGCAACTGCTGACTTCTGTCTGGGTTTTCACATCATCCGAACTAACACCTGCTTAACTTTTTCCTTCTCTTCATCACGTTCTCATTCAAGTTGCTCTGTCTTTGCTGCAACAGCACATGCTTCCCGTTGCAGTATTGTCCTTTCTTAGGCAGCATGTAGTTCAACCTTCCTGCAGTGGTACAGCCCTAAAAATGCACTCCTGAGCTGTAGCTTTTCCCCATCAAATTAGGAGAAAATATCTATAATTATTTCTAAACTATTAATATTTTTTATTTATGAACAGGAAGACTACAGAATTAAAAGACTGATCTGCAAAGCATTTGAGCATGTTACTTGTAGTTCTTGAAGAACCAGATTCTCCTCATTAGGCAAATAATCAGAAGACTGGATATACGCTGTTTTTAGAAAAACTGCAGTGTAGTGCAGAACAACAACAAAAAATGCCTTAAAGAGCCAACTCAAGCAAAAACGAGCATGTTCAGAATCTCACTGAAATCCCCTTTAAAAAAAAAAAATAAAGACGCCAAACTTGAAGATACTTGGAAAGACAAAATCAACATATTGAAGATGGCCTGCGCAGGACAATCTAGGTAGTATCCATTGCTCTATAGCCTGATCATCTTTCTGCATCAATAATAAAAACTGGTACATTACTTTTGATCCTTAATATTTATTGTCTGTATGACTCTCCTCCTTTCACGAGGGCTGGCGGGGGGGGGGGGGGGGGGGGGGGAAGAGGGAAAATAATACTCATGTTTCATCAAGAGCATCTTATTTAAGTGAGGAGTAATTTATACACAGCTTGCAAAAGCATACAGCAATCAGACATTATTATCACAGATGACAGTCCTTAGTATCCTCAGTCTGACATAAGAAAGGGTATAATAAGGAAGATGGCTCCAAATCATCACTCTAAACGCTCACAGCAGAAAAATTGCAGATTTGTTGTTTGACAATAATCATTGAAAGTGCAGAATATTAAAGTAGATCACTTTCTATGGCTTATTTTCTTCATCTGAGCATATGCCGTGTGTTTATTATGAATGTTGAACTGTTTATGCACACTTAATTGCTGTGAAGCTGTTATAACAAATTAACTTGTGCTTGCCTAAAGCTGCAGATGACTTCTGAGTGACTTTTACTGGAAAGTGCGCATCGTATCACTAGTAGTAGTGTAAGCCAGTTCTGCTTTTTTTATTCAGAACAATAAATTATCCATCTACTACAGTAACATAGACAACGTTTGGTAATTTTGTCACTGCATCTGATGGGATTTTTTGTCACTTTAAGACACCTCATTTCATACCTGGATATTATATCCTCTTAAAGATAAGTTGTTGCCATCCTTAACATTCCAGATCTGTGGCAGGAGACTTGTTGGCCATTTGTTTTCACTCTGCTAAATCAGCCTTACAGTTTGTTTTAATAAGAAATTGTTAATTCCATGACTGATATGCTCATTCAGCCTTGCATAGGGAAGATTTAGTATTTACTATGAAAATTACAGTTTCCTTGCAAGTGGAACCAGTATTTATGCAATATCACTGCTGTAGTTTGGTTCTTTTAGAAGGACTATGCAAGGATTACTATGCAGGCAGAGATGAAACTTCTTTTCAGTGAAGATACAGAATATCCTGAGTTGGGAGGGACCCCCTAGGATCATCCAACTTCAACTCCTGCCTCCAAACAGGAGGCACATAAGGGTGTGGTTTGGGGTTTGTTTCTTTTTTGGTCAGGAACACTATGCTATCTCCCATGAGATGGTAGAGTCTCTTGATTCCTTGCCATGCATTTGTGATGAAGGTTACATAGTACAGAAAATTGTGTTTTGTGGTGGTTTCAGAAACACTAGTCTCTATTAAGGTGTGCTTTCCTACAGTTTTGGTGCTTCCTGCTTTAGGAATTTAAGGAAAATAGAAATATATTACTGGATTTCATAGCTTTTACATAACTGATATTATCAATTTGTTCAGTTGTGTTAGCTGCGCAAAAGAAGCTCTGTAATAATTGTACTAGCAGCTGTACATGCATAAGGTAACCTTTGCTATAGATACAGTAACTTAGTAGTTACTAAGTTCCTTGCGGCTGTCATCACTGTTTTTTAAAAATAATCTAAAAATCGGATTATTAAAGACTAAACAGCATCGATGGAGTGATGGCTCGTTCTCTTTTTAATATTTTTAGAGATGATTTTTTGTTTTATAGGGAAAGCTTAGAATTTGAGCATGGGGAATGCAGAGAGATTTTTAAAATTAAGTAGAGAACCTTATACTAAGAAACTTGCACTGTTTCTGACTATGGCAAAATGTACATTATTATGACAGGTTTTTGTTTTTTTTTTTCAAATACTTAAGTTCTGTGAGAAAATAATGTAAATTTCTTTCAGGCTGGACCATTAACCAAAGTGACAATTTGTAAGGACAAAGAAGGAAAGCCGAAGTCTTTTGGATTTGTCTGCTTTAAGCATAAAGAATCCGTGCCTTACGCAATAGCTTTGCTGAATGGAATCCGTTTGTATGGAAGACCAATTAAAGTACGGTATCGGTTTGGTAGGTGTACTGGTCACAATGATTACATAAGTCTTTGTAAAAATTAAATTGTTTTCCTAAATGACTATTTTTTAATCCTGCAGTCTTTCAGAAAGATGACAATTTATAGCTGAATCTATTGCATTCTATTTCTAAGGAACAAAATCTTTTTGTGGTTTTTGCATAGCAAAGTATTCACCGTTTTATTTTTTGTTTACTAAGAAAAGACAATGGGTTGGTTCACAACAACACAACTTGCAAGCCAGCAAAGACCACGCTGTATGGAATACAGAAACAACTCCGGTGTGGCCACAGTTGTCATGACACATTACATTTAGTAAGAGCAGCAACACTCAAGCTGTTTGGTGACTTTTATACACAGAGTTATTAGTTTTAAGTGGAAGAGATTGTAGGTAGAAAAACAGTCAAATCAAAGTTTTATTCTTCATTTTATGTTTATGAAAGTAAACCTTCTAGGAAGTTAATGATTAGGCAGTATTTGCAACCCAGACATTAAGGAGTTGTGTTCCCGCTATGCACTGTGTCGCTCTTTACTTAGAAGGCTATACAGAGCAGTTGCTGGTTGTATGTAAAGTGGCTGAGCTTCCTAAAATCAGAAGCAATGAGAACAATTTTCTTTGTGATTAGTTCAACAATCCTGATTTGTGCTTCTGTAAGTGACTGAGTATAAATGATAAACATTTTCAAGCAGTAAATTGATGCTGTAGGTTGTCAGCCATAAATTGACACGTCACCATTACATGCTAACTTTGATATACTGGTGCACTACAGATAACACAGAACTCTTTCTGTGTCTTTAAGTTGTAAATCAAATAGTCATAACTGAATAGTCATTACAGTATTGTCTTATTTACAGGGAGTTCACACTCATCAGAACTAAACAGCCCGACACACGGTTTCGAGAACTATGTTGACTTATATTCACCTTCATATAGGTAACAAAGATCTATAAATTAATTGTATGATTATAATTAAAAGAAATCTTGTTAAGAAAGTGAGTTGATGTGGTAGAACAATGAGCAGTTGCACACTTTAATTGCATCCTTACTCACAGCGGGTTTTAGTTAATGTTTGGTTGTTCAGCTTGCCAGATGTTCAGTTAGTTGAATGTCCAATCCTATTTGGTTTTGCAAGATACAGGCACATTTAAGTATAGTGTTCGTACTGGCAGTGTTTGTAGTTCTTAGGGAAAAAGAAAATCTGGCAATAGAAATAATCGTTTCAAACCCCATTGAGTTTATATCTGTAGTTTTGTGTGTGTGTATATACAAGCAACTGTCACGCACATATGACCACACAGGTAGAAACCTGTTATAATGGAACTCTGGACACACCAGTTTCAATGTTGAAAAATTATGAATTTGGAATGTTAAAAACAAGTGTGACAGAACTCCCATGGTAAAATCCAGGACTCTGAATCTGCGCTTCAGTATGTCAGGGTTACTTGTTGAGTCTTTGGATGTGTTTTCCTTGTTTTATTAGTCTTTCATGTAAGTCCAGATGTTAATATCTGCATTGGATATACTCATTATAGCCTAAGAATTACATCTCAGTAGTCTACTAGGCAGTATTTGGTGGAAGTCTGGTCTCTGTACATTTGCTTGTTTTTCCTAGGTATCAAGAACCTTATGGAAATGTGCCATTTCCTGTTACTCCTTTTCCAATGAACAGTAGTTTACCTCAGGAATACTCAGTCTTTCAAAAGATGGTGAGTTTGTGTTAAAAGTTATAAATGTGGGAACTTTTTTTTGAACCTGACGGTATTCTGCATTTTGGCAAACAAGCGTGCTTATTTAATGACTCAAAATTTGGGTTAGGCTGCTAATTTGACTATTAGGTCTGTTTCTTACTTAAGGGATCTACCTAACCAAACTGTTTTCTTACTGCAGGAATGTCTTAAAGGTTTAGCTTAGGGAGGCTAAAAAGTCAGTCTACAGAAGGAGCTCATTGCTGTACTATGTTTCAAATCAAATCCCCTTGGTGAGACAAGATAACCTAGTAAAATTACAACCATGAAAGCAATAGGTTTTTCATAAATGGCTAATTCAGTTGGTGGCCACTTAGCTCTTCTACTTATTTCAGATATGCCCAGCAGAAGTTTGAAATGTAGTTCTGTTCTAAAACTGAACTAAAACTCCTCCAACAAACCACCACTGCCATTATGAGAAATGTTTAAGTTAGGGCAACAGCAATTTAAGGGTTTCTGGCCTGAACCTTTTCATGCCTCTGCAGTTCTCACATTGAATTCTCTTTCATTGCAGTAGGCAGTGAGAATCATATTCCATTTCTCTCTATCAGACTCAGGTGCACGGGTCTGTTGTCCTAATCTGAGATATTCCCCAAATCAAGTGAACTGATCTCTTCAGATGGGCCAAGCCCTACTCATGAAGCATATCATGGAAATTCTGAATCTGATGAGTATGAGTTGGTAGGACTGAAGAAATCCAGCATGTAACGTGAGGTACAGACTGTGGACAGTCCAAGTGCCACCCAGTCTGACCAGGGAATGGCCCTGCCAGTTGTAACCGTAGAAGGGGTGAACTCTGGATAGATTATACCTGATAGCTGCAATCTGATCAGGAAGATGGAGAGGGTCTCTGTTCCTTGCCACACAGATCTTTCTGGTGGTGACCTGCCTCCCCACTTCATGGGCTCAGTCCTCAGAAGATGTGGTGCTTGCACAAACTTTCCCATCCCCTCCGTTGTGGTTGGATGCTTTGGAGGGTACCATTGCCCCCACTGTGCTCACTGTCAAACCCATTTCTCAGTAACAGTGCAGTACACAAATGTTGAGAGACCAAACTCTCAGCAGACCTGCACGCACCACCAACTTAATTCCATTTTCTACTTGCTAGAAGAGACAAACAGTATCACAGCATGTCTTCAATGATTGCTTGTTGCAGCTTCAGCAGGAAGCAATCTGCATGAATGTATGCCTTCATGCATCTACCTCACCTTTATGTGAGTGTGTCAGGCTTACTCGGGAGTCTCTTTTGCACGCAAGAACATACTCAGACATGCTTCCCATACTTTTTCGGGTTACTACCAGTCAGTAGAAAGCTGCTTGCCCTCTTCTGACCTTTGTAATTCTATTTCTGTATTTGGACTGTGTATTTTATATGAGAGACTCTCGGGATACTTCAGAGAACGTATCAAGAAGCTGTGCACTTATTGTGGTGTTCCAAGTGCTTTAATCTATGGATTCACTATACCTTGCTGGAACTTGTTTCAACAGTAACTTCAAAATTAGTTGAATCAAACCAGACTAAAAGAAAAAAAAAAGAAAAAATCAGATGTGCGTGTCTTTTTATTAACAATAGGTATTGTAGTTACAAATATTTATAAAATGCATAGATGAAGAAAATAAAGGAATGCTGTGTTTGGTCACCAAAGACTTAACAAAGACTCAGCAAAGACTTAATGGGCAGTTTAATCTTAAATCAGATTGTCTGTTTTTCAACTATACTAGTTGAGCTAATAAAATAAATGTTTTGCTTTCAAATTTTGTGTTTATTTACTATATGTAAGTTGCTGTCAATATTTTCATTGTAGAAACTGTAATGCATGTGAAATTAAGCTTTTCAGAACTTCCTCTTAACAGTATTAACAATTCAAGTTATTTCCCCAGATGAACCACTTTTTAGCACAGCAGTATACAGTTCACAGCCCAGTGAGTCAACTATTTCCTTACTATCAGATGACTCCGCCACTGCCTTCAAATTTATCCGTTCCTCCTTATCAG
Source organism: Anser cygnoides (assembly GCF_040182565.1). NCBI lineage: Eukaryota > Metazoa > Chordata > Aves > Anseriformes > Anatidae > Anser > Anser cygnoides. Next base: position 81,468,048 of record NC_089873.1, on the reverse strand, counting down.
AATCAAGCTGCAAATTTTAAGTCTGGACAGAGTTCCTTTGAATTGGCCTTGCCGCATTCAAGTGATTGCGAAGTGTACCAGGTGGATGAAAGCACTTCTAAAAGAAAGAGAGAACAGCAAAGCTGTGACAGTGACACTAGTACTGAAGATGACCAAATGAAACAAAGAGAGTGTAACCAAAAATACAAGAAGTGCAAAGCCAAGAAAAAGAGGCATTAATACTGTGTAACTGGGTTAATTTTTTAACTATATTTGCTATTTTTATTTAAGAGAAATTCTCTCATCCTTGCACTTTATTAAAAAAAGGAATGCTCAAGATTCATATTAATTTTGAAATGTATTATGCATAAATTATGCTGATATACTTTATCTAATCTCAACCAAATTAAAGAAGAAAGTACTTTAAGCTATGGGAAACATTTAAAAAGTTAAATTTTTCCTATTGAAGGAAAAAAGTAGTTAGTTTTGTTTTTTTTTTTCTAAGAATTGTGAAAGGCAATTATTTCACTACTGTGGAAACTTTATGAAAATATATAATTTCAGCCACTCATAAAGCATATGTATCATTTCCATGATTTATGGAATTTATTTTTGGGACTGGTGTAAGAACTTTCTGGAGCAGTTGAAGAACTGAGCAGGCTAGAAATAAGTGTCATACTAGAGATGTGCTCATCACTGAAGTATCAACACCTATAACTTCTACTCTTTTCTGATTTAGGTCTGCTGTTATGTTCCAATAGGATCACTTTGTATACTTACTGGAACTGTGGTGTGTTTTTTTCCCCACAGTATTAAATGTGAGGTAAAGTACGGGCATTTGCACTAACCACAAGACTTACATAATGTGTCAATACTTGAATGTATGTACTTTATGGCCACAATATGTACTGACTAGAACTATATACATATATATATATGCATATTTCTATGATCTTATTCTCTAGTGGTTTATTTGCTTATTTGAGACTCTATTTGTTAATTGTAACAAATAGATAAAAAACCTAACAGAGTATCTCCATTACAGTTCTAATTGGTACCATAAAAGTCAACTGAGTTAATACTGCCTCTTAAGAAGAAAAGTTCCTACCTTGTTTGCGGAGGAAGAATAAACTCTCATACAATGGTGAATCAAAATAGTGACCTATTTTCTATCTTTTCACAACTTTAATTATTCACAGCTGCCATCAATAACCTACAGACAGAGAGGTATTTTTCTATATTAGACCAAGTAAAGGTGAAACGCTTTCATGATCCTTTTATGAGAAAGCAAAACACTTCATTTTCAGCTATTAATTGCTTAAAGTCTTCTATTGAGACTGGATGTAGGCTCCAAACAGTAAACTGAGTTTAATAAAACCAAAATCCTTTTTCCTTGGATATAATGTTGGGTTGCTCAAAAGGAATGCTTTTCATCCTCACAACAACAGTATTGAGAAAGAATATCCAAGTTTACTGGTTTATAGTTAAGTTTTACAAGTCCAAATGAGTTTAAGAGGTGGAAGAAAACACAGCTTGCAACCATTCCTATTTTTTCTAATACTCTAAATCACAGCTAATGAATTAAATTTCTCAAGGATGCCACTTCTAACTTCCTAAAGGGATTACTTCTTGAGCTAAGGAGACTATTGCTATAATACGTATGCATATATGGCACCCTTGAAATGTAATTAGCAGCAATTCAACAATCTCTGGAAGGAACTTATATAACAGGTTTGTGCCTTAAATAAGATTTATGCCTTATGTCTTAAGAAACTTGTTAAGCCTGCCCAATCGCTTGCTTTTCCCTTCCACACTTCCATAAAAAACACTTGTCCCTTTATCTTTTTTCTCTCACCAGTAGCTCTAGGGCTAAGCTATGTAGATGTAATCTAACTTATGTTGAAATATATTGCTGACGTTATACCAGTAAGTCACTGATCGCAAAACTTGCCACTGGTTTTCTTTAAGTCCATGTTAAAGAAATGTAAATGTGATCACTTAGAAGAAGAAGATGTTGACATCAGCTTAATTTAGAAGTGAAGTTCATCAGACAAAAGAGAAAACAGATGCCCTGGCCAGAGTTGGACAAGATAAAAGAGAAGCTTAGTCTATGCTGACATGTCCTTACCAGACTTGCCCTTGAACAGGTATCTAAGATCATCTGTTTTGTGCAATTATACTCTGCAAAAGGAATAGGGCTAATAAAATACCAGTATGATTTGTTTAAAGAAGTATTTTTCTTAGGCTTTTTCTTCCCAGTCTTTTTTTCCTGAGTGAGGTGTAGATTTTAGCACCTTTCAATAACCACTGAAAACTCTTTGGTGTATTTGAAGAAGAAAAGCTGGACCTGTAGGGATGTGCTACAATTACTTTAGCCATAAATAAATTCTTCTCATACATCCATTAACTTCATCAGGACCTCACTTTAGTTAAGGCACTGCTGATATTTTCATTACTGATATTGCTGATATTTTCAAACTTTGGGCTGCTCAGGGAACTAGTTAGCAAGGTCCCCATGGAAACTGCATTTGAAGTCATGGGCATCCATCAGTGCTGGTCAGTCTTTAAGCACTGCCTCCTAAAAGCACAGGATTGGGCAATTCCAAAATACTGGAAGTCAAGCAGGCAGGGCAGTAGGCCAGCTTGGCTGACCAGGGATCTTCTAGATCGAGCTGGCAAATGTACCAATTTTCAAGAAGGGCAAGAAAGAAGACTGGTAACTACAGGCCTGTCAGTCTCACGTCAGTGCCTGGTAAAATTATGGAGAAGATTATCTTGGGAGTTACTGAGACGCAGCTGGGGGACAATGCAGTCATAGGTCACAGCCAACGTGGGTTCACGTTGGGTAGGTCCTGCCTAACAAATTTGATTTCCTTTTATGATAAGATAACCTATCCCATCGATCAAGGAAAGCCAGTTAATGTAATCTTTTTGGATTTCAGTAAAGCTTTTGATACAGTTTCTCATAGAATCCTACAGGACAAAATGTCCAGCATACAGCTAGATAAAAGCATCATACGATGGGTATACAAATGGCTGATGGGTAAGGCTCAAAGGGTTATGGTAAATGGGGTTACATCAGGCTGGCGGCCAGTCACCAGTGGGGTCCCCCAGGGCTCCATTTTAGGGCCAGTTCTTTTCAATGTTTTAATAAACGATTTGGATGTAGGACTAAAAGGTGTTTTGAGTAAATTTGCTGATTTGATGATACTAAACTGGGAGGAGTTGTGGACTCGGATGAGGGTGGAAAGGCCTTGCAGAGAGATCTGGACAGATTGGAGAGCTGGGCGATCACCAACCACATGAAGTTTAACAAAAGCAAGTGCCAGGTCCTGCACCTGGGAAGGGGCAACCTGGGCTATACGTACAGACTGGGCGACGAGACGCTGGAGAGCAGCCCCGCAGAGAGGGATCTAGGGGTTTTGGTTGATAGCAAGTTGAATATGAGCCAGTGTTAGCGTTCATGAAAACACATAATCCACAAAGTGATTATATGAAGGTGCTTTATTAGGCGCCGGAAGTTAGGGGCATGCCTGCCCAAATCTAACTTCGTCTGATTTGTTCTCTTAGTTCTCTTTTATTTCCTAAGATATTACATATGCATTAGGTTTCACAACTCATCTATGCATATTCATTTCCTAACTCCGCCTAGCCTCGCTTCGTATGCTAATTATCTTATCAGTCCTTCTGCGCTTGCGTACTACTCTCTGGTGGTCATGTGGGTGGTCGTCGAGATGAAGTAAGATGTCTTCATCAGAGTTGAACTTTTTAACCTTTCCTTCTCACGCATGCTCTCTGAGCCCTTGGTCTCAGTCCAAACCGCAAGGTTGGTTTGATCCAGTTCCCAGGGTCCAAGAAGCCCCAGTTATCTAGATGTCTTGCAAATTGAGCATTCTTTTAATCCTCCTTACTCCTCATCATGAATTGGTGCATTCTCATGTTACCCTTGCACATATATTTTGTATCTTCCAAGCGCAGCCTCGGAACAGTAAATCGCAAATGTAACATATTAAACAATATTGTATTATTTCTTCTTCTATTACTAACACCAGCAGTGTGCCCTGGCAGCCAGGAGGGCCAGCCGTACCCTGGGATGCATCAAGCACGGCATTGCTAGTCGGTCGAGGGAAGTGATTGTCCTGCTCTACTCTGCGCTGGTGCGGCCTCACCTCGAGTACTGCGTGCAGTTCTGGGCACCACAGTACAAAAAGGACATTAAACTGTTGAAGAGTGTCCAGAGGAGGGCAACAAAGATGGTGAAGGGACTAGAGGGGAGGAGCGGCTGAGGTCACTTGGCCTGTTCAGCCTGGAAAAGAGGAGGGTGAGGGGAGACTTCATCCCGGTCTACAGCTTCCTCATGAGGGGGAACGGAGGGGCAGGCGCCGATCTATTCTCCTTAATCACCAGTGATAGGAGCCGCGGGAACGGCGTCAAGCTGAGGCAGGGGAGGTTTAGGCTGGACATCAGGAAGAGGTTCTTCACTGAGAGGGTGGTCGCGCACTGGAGCAGGCTCCCCAGGGATGTAGTCACGGCACCAGGCCTGTCAGAGTTTAAGAAGCGTTTGGACCGTGCTCTTAGTCATATGGTCTGAATTTTTGGGTAGACCGGTGTGGTGGCAGAGTTGGACTCGATGATCCTTATGGGTCCCTTCCAACCCGGGATATTCTATGTTTCTGTGATTACACTCTCGCCGTATCTTGCGGCACAAGATAGAGGCCGCCACCAGCTCTGCGGCCGTGCAGCGGGGCTGACGGGGCTGCCCTGCCGCGAGCCCCCGGGCCCAGCGAGCAAGCCGCACCCCGCCGGCCCCCAGCCCCGAGCAGGGCGGAGGCGGCGGAGGCAGCAGCGCCCGCCTTGTCCCCGCCCGGTGTGTGCGGGGGGGCCCGGCCATGGCCGGCAGTTACGAGCGCCTGAGCCCGAGCGGCGAGAAGGTGGGGGCGGCCGGGCGGTGAGGGGGGGGAGGGAGGCCGGGCCCAGCCGGGTCGGGGAGGCAATGCCGGGCCGGTTCAGCCCAGCCCAGCCGCGGGGGAGCTGCCGCAGTGGGACAAGGGAGAGGCAGCGAGAGGGAGAGTCGTGAGGAAGGCGGCGGAGGGGCGTAGTCGTGACGGGGTTTCATGCAGGTGTCCCCGCAGGCCCGTGTAAACACGCAGTTATTAAGGACTGTCGTGTGTTGCAGGAGAACAGGCGTCCTGGGGCGTATCCTTCGAATTCATACGGGATCTCTAGGCCGGGGATTTGCTCAATAGTTCTTTCTTTTTTTTTTTTTTTAATCTTTCTTAAGGAAGTAGGAGCTTTGCCAGGGATAGAAGGATAGAAATAGGAGCAGGATTTGACCAGAAAATGTTCGTGCCCATGGCTTATTCAATAGTAAGAGACGGCATTTCAAACAAGCAATGCTGCACGGATATAAAATCCAGAAGTTGCTATGATCTGTGGCAAATGTTTACATCTGGTAGTGAATGGCAAGTAGGTGCACAAGGAGATGCGTTTGATACAGAAGGAGCATGTACATTTTCCTTACGTACTTGTTTCCTGGATTATCATTCAGTCCTTTTTCACTGAAAGTACAAGAAAAATTGTATTTACCACATTTTTTCAATATAGGATCTCAGAGCACCGGCAGCATACATTTTTGGTAGGTGGTTTCTTCACACCACCTACCGAAAAGAACTATAACTGCATCTTCTGTTAGAAATGAGTTTAAGGTGTTGCTGAATTACTGACTGACGGAAGTTACACCCTGGGGGTGCTAAAGTCTTTCTTGGGTGTGGATACAAATTCCTCAGGCAGTTCGGGACAGTTCATACTTGCTTTCCTGTATTGCACTTATCTCCAGTAGGATATGAACAGGCAGCAGTACATAATCCTCATACTTTTCTCTCCACCTTCACCTGTACAGTACGCTTTAGAAGTACTTCATTCTTAGTGTCTGAAAGGAGGTTGCTTTTCTTTAGATATTAGCAGTTCATCACTTCCAGTAGCCAGGTTTTCAAATAGGGGAAAAATAAAACAAGATTTTAACTCCCAAAATTTAAGGAACACTTGCTTATATTGGGCATGGTTTACTGTTGGTGTAATACTCTAGAGAGTGTGTAAACAGTGCAAAATCAAGCTAAAGTGATGGTTAATTATACTCTCACTGCAAGTGAGTTGTGAAATTTATTAAGTCATGAAACTGAAGATCTCTCATTTGTCATGCCTTGTGTTAGAATGTATTGATGGGAGCAGGAACCAAAAAAAAAAATAAAAAAATGTTAAGTATTAGCAGTGTTGTAGCTCAGAATTAAGTAGCTCCTAAGAATTATTAAGGAATACTAAGAGGGAAAAAAAATCTTTAATCTTTCAAGCAACATTCTTTTTTTTTCTTTTTTCCTTTTTTTTTTTTTTAACAGAAATGCAGCCCCGAGGAAAATGTTTTTTGCGTCAGTAAATTAACATATTCCTGGTTTAGCAGGTAAGAATTTAATAAGTAGCTTGTTAATATTTATTTATTTATTTATTATTTCTTTTTTGTAAAGTTTGGCAATAGACAAAAAATAAAGTAAGGTTTTCTTTGTGCTTGTTATAGTGACATAACAATTTGCTAGATCTCCAGGAACAAATACTCAGTGGTATATTTAAGGTATTTTCAAAGTAGCTGACTTCATACTTGTCTTCCTCCCTCGTTTATGTCAGGCCGTACAGCATTACAGTAGATCACCTGTTCAGGAAGACCAGTAAAGTTCCCCTGCTTCTTAAGAATTTTTCCACTCAAAAATAGGAACTGAAAGTTCAGCTGTATCAAGTCATGCAGCTTCCTGTCAATATTTTGGATGGTATTTCAAATAATCTCATGTGTTATGAATGAGTAATAGTCACAAGATATAACTTCTTTTTTTTTTCCCAAATCATTTAAGCCAGACCTATATGAACATTTTAAGTGAGAAAAAATATTTTAGGAGTATTATAACTACTGCTTGCTGTATTCAATATTACTATTTTTAAGCAAAAACTGAAAATGGTATCTGCACTTAATAAGCTGAGACAAAACAATCAGATTGTTTAAAGCACTGAGAGTATTTGGTTAACTTCAACAGGGCTGGAGTTCAAGAGTACACCATCATTTTCAGAGTAGCTGTGGTTTTCACCAATCCTTCTATACCATACCGAAGTATGCAGTACACTGAGTGCAGTACATTCATATGATTTTTATTTGTTCGTTATGTCACAGTGTTAACCCAAATGTCCAACGTGGGACTTTTTTTTTTTTTTTTTTTTTAAGAAAACGTTGTGTTTTTTAAACAGTTCCACAATATTTAACAAAAAGAAGGGAGTGGGCTGGGGTGTTAAGATTTCAGTTCTGCTCAGTTAGAGCCTGCTTTATTATGAAATAGGTTAAGGAATGCAATTAAACTAATACTGTAAATATTAGATATGGTCCCTCTTCCCAAACAGAAGCAAACAGGAGTAATAAATTGTTAAACTCACCTTCAGTGCTTGCAATCTAAATGAAGAAGTCTCAAATTAATTGTTATATACTAAACACATAATGCCATATTATGTTTCCTTAGAATTCAGGCAATCTGGAGATTGCACTGAGAAGGGCATTTGGTAAATCTGTTTACCAAATAGGTGGAGGCAGCAGTGTTTTTTAGCATTGAGATGAATGGGCAATGTCAGTCTGCATAACTCAAGTATTAATTGGTCTGCTTTCCTCATCTTCCCAAAAGCTGGTGCTCATAGTACAAGGCTGTGTTTTTGCCTTAATTTATCAAGTGTAGGACAAATTCGCTTTGTCTTTAATGTTACAGCTTCAGTAGAAAGGAAGCCCATATGGATAGTGAGGTCCACCCCCACTAGGATTTTGTTACTTCCAACAAAAAGTTTCTGAATCTTACTCTGTGTCCTGTGCTAAGCACAATGGCACACACATTAACATGAAGCCCAGCACTGGCACTGCACTGGAAGCACACTCTAGAGAAGATGGACACTGCATCTGCATTTCAGCCCTCAGGGAGGGAAATCCCCACCACCCTAAAAGCATTACAGCTGCCACTGACAGGAAACACTCCCGTGTCCATGCATGTGTCTCTTGCTGCTTCCTAGATGTTTGGGGCTTTCTTTAAGGTGAGTAAGATTGTCCACATTAGTCCTGCTGCATTTTTTCCATCTCAGAAATGGGATGGCAAGTTCTCTGAAATCTGTCCTGCCCGTCAAAAGATACAGATCAGCTGTTATTCTTTGAAATGGAATTCTTGTAGCTTGTTCATCAGCCCTATTTTGCCACTTTTACGACTGATTTCATATCTTTCTAACAATTAAGTGAGTAACAGCACTTTGGTGAAACAAAATTTTAATATATAAAGATCTGCAGTAAGGAAACTTCCATCATACTTGTGTTGAACCCCAGTAGTTTAAGGTTGTTACTGTGGTTAGAAGTGAGTCACAACATAATGCAATCTGAGAATTAAAAAATAAATAAATAAGGTTTATTTCCCAATTATAATAGTAACTGTAATGGTGCTACACAGGTTTGTTTGTGAAATACGGTATTTTCCTGTGGAGAAATGTGGGATCAGCAATGTAGACAGACTTTGAAGTACAAAGTTTACCCAGAATTTGCTGTTCTGATGTGACAGTCTGTTTGGGCCCTTCTTACTTCAGGTAAATTTCAATATACTTGAAGTGACTATAAGTATGTTCCAGTATTAGGCTGTAGCCTTTATAAGATTACATAAATTATTTTGAATGTGGAGTTTATTTATATACCCAAAATGATATCCTTAACTTTTTGAGTTCGTATTTGTTTGTTTTGTTTGCTGTATTTCATGCTCTCTAAATTCATTGTTTGTTTGTTTTTCAGAGTAATATCTATAGGCTATAAAAAACCATTGGAGAGGGATGACCTGTTTGAGCTGAATGAAAGTGATTCACCATACAGCGTGTGTCCTAACTTTGAAAAGCAATGGAGGAAAGAAATCCAAAAGTCTACTGCAGGATTGACGGTAGTGATAATTAAGAACAGCTAACACCTTTTTTTTTCAACCTTAGACATAAAGTTCTTAAAAGTCTGCTATAAATGAAAGTTCGTTTCAATTTTTGTTCAAGCTTTCCTCTGGCTTTCTGATGCAAGTTTTTTGACCTGTGACAATCATTTGAGGATTAAATTATTTTCTGATTTTGTAGGGTTTCTAGGCAACCCTAGAAACAATATTTATCCTTTCCTAAAAGATTTCTAGCCAGACTAAATAAAACCACAGTTCATTTCTTACCGCAAAGTTTTTCTACTGACCTGACTGTATGAAATGTGCTTCTTCAGAACACAAGTACAAAAATGACTTTAAATGGATACTTCAATGTTACATGGTATATTTGTAGGTGGGGTAGAGGGGAGAAATAATTTTCTTTGTTAATTATCTACATATTTTTGTAATCTTGCAGGCTTCTTACATCAAAAGAATGCTATGCAAAAGAAAGACATCAAGTTTCCATAAACAATCTTTGATTTTGCCACTATGGCAAACATTTAAATTTTTATTGATTAAAGTTGCATTTCTAAAAGTTGCAGCTGACATTCTGCCTTTCATGAGTTCACAAATAATGAAGTAAGTTTTTATTCTGTTTTACCTTATGTTTAAAGATGATTAATAATAATAAAGGGTTACCAGTATCAAAACCAAACTAAGCAACGGCTTAGATGTGTAAAGATGGGGTGGTTTAGGTGTTTTTTGTGGATTTATATATATATTTTTTCAGTGATTATCTGTAAATGATCTAATGAAGGAAAACTCAAAGTGATCAGGAGTTTCTTGGCTGACAGACTGAGATAAAAGCAATAGAAACTCATTTCCACAATATTTAATTAAGTATTGAATATACTTAAACATAAAACCAAATGTAAAAAAAAAAAAAAAAAAGTGAAGTGCCGAGATGTTTAACTTTCCAGCTTTTTGTTAATATTTTTGTGTCTCTACTTTTAACAAAAAATTTAAATGTGCAACAATGTCTACAGTTCCAACATTTCCGGGAAAACTGTGGTAACTCTCTTATAATGTTATCAATACCATAAGGTGGATGGATATTGTGCTTAACACAAAAGTACAAAGAATGTATTGTGTGCTTTTATAAAGAAAAGTAATAATGAACAGAATTATTGTTAAGCTCCATACCCTGCGTCAGTGAAATTCTATTGTATTCTGGGATGCTGAACAAAACTGTTGACTTCAAACCTGTTTGAAGATCTGTTTGAAGATATCACAGTTGCTGGTTATTTAAGATAAACTTTTTCTAACGCCAACATAAGAATTAATTTTCCTTCAGATTTTCTTTCTCACTTTTGTAGTTGGTAGTTGCAGCCTTTGTGACTACATCTAATTAAAATGCTCTTTTTTTCTTTTGTGCCATTCTTTATTTGTACTGCATTGTTAGTGAAGTCAGCATTAGCCAATTAATTTTTAGAATAGTGTTTGATAGTTTTTTCTAGGCTAACATATAGTAAAACACTATTTTTAACGTGGTTTGTCTTCATGACATTGGACCATACCTGGATGAAAAATGGATTTAATTAAGCAAGTTGCCAGTATGTCAGTTTAGTGAACTTTCTATTGTCAGATGTTGACTGTGTGCACAGAATCTAAAATTTTATTTTGCTTCATTTTCAGATCAATGATAACTCTAAGTGAAAATCACCCTAGTTCATATGGAAGTGGATATGGCTACGTTATTGCCTTCTTTTTTGTAGCTCTCTCTCAAACTCTCCTACATCAGCTATACCAGCGTAACAATATGCTTACTGCAGTCAAAATCAAGACTGCCGTTGTTGGCCTGATATACAAAAAGGTAATAACGCATTCTGCTTTTCTTTCAAAACAAAAGTTTAAAATAAGCTTCTCAGCATGATAAAAACCCAAGATACTATAAACTGGTGACAGGCTTACAGATTGCCTTTATATTCTGATGATTGTTTCTGTGTAATAATTTGTAATTTCAACAGTGTTAGTCTTCGAATGCTCCAATCACACAGTTAAGTTTTTTTTAAGCAACCTGTTATAAACTGAGCTCTTCCTATTTTTATTAGATTTAGTTTGGATATAAGGAAGAAATCTTTCACAGTGAGGGTGGTGAGACACTGGAATAGGTTGTCCAAGGAATTTGTGTATGAGCCGTCACTGGAAGTGTTCAACATTGGGTTGGATGGGGCTTTGAGCAACTGGATCTGGAGAAAGACGTCCCTGCCATGGGCAGGTTGGACTTGATAATTCTCATGGGTCCTCTTCAACCCAAATGATTCTAAGATTATGGGATAATTTCCCCAAATTTACTAAATGACATAGGAAAATATTTCAGGCTGGAATTACAGAGAAAAAGCAAGGATGTATGCAATCACAACTTTTACTGCATAGTAGTAGTGAATATAACAAACTAAAGTTTGCCACTTTGTCTCCTCTGGAGGTTGAAATTTTTCTCCTTGATTTAAGTGAAACTGATTTTGAGTTGATTTGAATGTGCAGTAGGTTAACTGCTGTGTAAATCTATGTATAACTTATATTACCCGCAATATTTCTTATTAAAGTTGAGATTATTACTAACTGTGAGAGAGGCAGGTGCTCGTAACGTAATATTGAAAGTATCTGTGTGTGACCTACAAAACATTAAAATGTTTACCATACTGTCACTGTATAGCATATGAGATGAAGCTGGTTTCTCAGTGCTGCGCCTTTAATTCACTCTGTTACAAACACAACACATTGGTATTTTTACTGCAGTATTTGACAATGAAACAAACGTTAAGGAAGACAAGACGTAATCTCAATCTGAAGTAAATTAGTCTCTGTTGCCAATTTAAAATACAATCTTTTTTTCCTTAAGATATTCAAATAAACCTTTCGGCATAGCCTTTTCAGGTATTTTCTGAACCACTACACAGTATTTCACTTGTCGGCTGCAACTCAGAGAAACAGAGGAATTCTTTCTCTCATGTCATGTATGAAGGCGTGTCAATACATCAAGTCATGAACAGGGGAATATAGTGTGAGGCTGCAACTAGAGTGGGTATGTCATCTGGCAAGTTTCCACAGCTACAGGTCACAGAGATAGCTTGGTCCTCTGTCTGAATAGAGTCAGTGAATATCAGATCAGGTTGTGCTTTGCACGTGGAATGGATGGTGGAGTGAGTTGCTGCAGCACTGTCTAGTTCTGTGCAGGAATTCTAGGTGCTACAGTGGAAAAATGTGAGTCACTGTGAGAGAGCATGCATGTGTGTGACCTCTCTGGGTAACTATCAGTCCCCAGACACTTGGACATGTGGTGCCAGCCTGCCACACTCGTATTATACGTGTGCTTGCTGTGAAGCCTGCCGTTCTTGCTTCCTGCACTGGGAAGTAAGCTAGCCCAAAGCTGAGCCTTTCTGAGCTCTCTTTGTGCTATGGTGTCATCTTTATTTACTGTGAGGAGTTGCAAGTTTGTTTCACTGAGCTCGGCTTTGCTTTACTATTGTCCCTTCTTTTAGCTTTTCCTGGGACGTTAAACCCATCAAAATTGTTGATTTTTGCAACTTTTACCCTCTCTGTTTTCCGGTTGCAGGCCTTAACTTTAGCAAATTCCTCACGACGAAACTATACAACTGGGGAAATTGTGAACCTGATGTCAGCAGATGTTCAGCAACTCATGGAGCTAACTGTAAACATCAACCTGTTGTGGTCAGCACCTTTTCAGATTATCATGGCTGTTTTCTTTCTTTGGAAAGAACTCGGCCCCTCTGCTCTAGCAGGTGTAGCGGTGCTTCTTTTGGTTATACCTATAAACGCACTTATTGCAGCCAAAGTAAAAAGTCTGAAGGTGAGACATTTAAATAGGCATGGTAAGGAGAGGTTTAATTGTCATAATGCAGAAATGAAGGGGGGAGGAAGGGTTAAAATTATGCAGGTATAGGAATTATATTGGTACATCAAAATTAAAACCAAAACAATAAACAACCCGAGTTGTAGCTTCTTTCCACTAGGGGGGAAAGTGGGGGAGCATAACTTTAGTAAGAAAGCAGTATGTTTCATAGCTAAGCTACTATTTAGATTGCATACCTAAATTTTCATTGTACTGAAACAATACATTTGTATTAGTAAAAATTACTACATGACTCAGTTTAGAAGCAGTTACGTTTTTGCATATTACACGAGTTAATTCTATTAAATAAGGGATTTTTCAGGATTATGGCCCTCTTCCACTTCTATTATTCAGGCTAAGCAGCTCTCTCAACCTCAGGAGAATATGTTATGTTTATGAGAATTCCCACAGAGGTACTACATGTGTTCCTGCTTCTTTCCTGCTTCTCTGATGCTACGATTCTCTTGCACTGCATTGCTTATTACTATAACTGACAATTTCACGAGGTCTGCTGGAACAAACACTACAGTCCTAAGGTTTGCATTGCTATCAAAGGCAAATACCTGTCTGACTTATTTTGCCTGTGGTAGTGCATCATGCAGTGAAGATTCTTCACAGATCCATAGATTTTTTTTGTAAGGCTGTGATAGTATAGAGGCATCACAGTAAGAAAAGCCCTCACCTCTTTTGCAGATGCAGCAGGTACATATGCTCTTAGATTCCTACTAAGATATGAGAGAGAAAAGAAGTACTGAAGGGTTTTCCTGAACACCCTGAGAACTGGAAGCTTGTTAGGTCATTCCAGTACCTAAGGGACCTACAGGAAAGCTAGGGAGTGTCTTTATAAGGAAGTGTAGTGATAGGACAGGGAGGCCTAGGACATGAGATAGGAGATAGGACAAGGAAAGGACGGCTTTAAACTAAAAGAGGGTAAGTTAGATTTGATATTAGGAAGAAATTATGTATGATTAAGGTGGTGAGGTACTGGAACAGGCTGCCCAGAGAAGCTGTGGATGCCCCATCCCTGGTGGTGTTCAAGGACAGGGTGGATGGGGCTTTGGGCAACCTGGTCTGGTGGGAGGTGACCCTGCCAATAGAAGGGGGGGGGTATAGAACTAGGTGATCTTTGAGGTCTCTTCCAACCCAAACCATTCTATGGCTCTATGATTTTTATTCAATATGAAGGAAATAATGGTAGTAGAGAAGAGATTAAAAAAAATAAAAAAAAATTAAAAAAAGAATTGAAATGTCCTCCTTAATATATATTTTAGGGGGAAAATGTTATAATGTATTTCATAATCCTTATTTTAAGTAATGGATTATATGACTTACGTATATATCTGAAAATGATATAATTGCAGTGCTAGTGTGTTTTTCAGCAAGGCAAAAGTAGTGTAAAAGATAATTATTGCCCAAATATACTGCATATTTTCTTTTTTATCACTGAAAAATGAAAATGTTGCTGTCTTTCAACCAGAAGAGTCAAATGAGATATTCAGATCAACGAGTCAAGCTACTAAGTGAAATGTTACATGGAATAAAGGTAATGCCACAACTAATGAGGTGTGGTTTTTGTTTTGGTCTGGTTTTGTTAACTTGTGAGGACTGAAAAAAAGTTATTTAAAAAACTAGGGTTCTGTGAGTAATCTTTCAGCCAATATTGATAGAAGCTTAAAAAGAGGACATTTTAACATAATGTACTTAAAGTTTTTTTGAAATATATTTAATGGTTTAATGCTATTTGAAAAACTTTATCTGTGATGCATTAATTTGACTACTACATTTTTATTAGAATGTAAAATGTGCTAGTAGATGTCTGAAAACCTTTAGCAGACTAAAATTTTGGTATATAAAGAAAACACTTTTAAAAGTTGACTAGTTTTATTTGTTATTTATACAACTCTGAAATAAACTAACTCATCATTTATGATGCATAGGAATATGTTGAAATTTGTAGAATTAAGGGGGACTAGAGGATGTCTTCCATAAGAATAAGCTAAGTTTCAGCTACCTTAGCTCATACTTTGATTTGTAAAACATTAAAGTTTTTATAGTTTGGTGTTGCTGTATATTTGAAAATGACATTTGGAGCTTAAGCTTATTTTGTGAAGCATGATCGCTGTTTTTTTTTCTTTTATTCAAATACTTCTTTTTGTTTGATTTGTCTAGATCCTCAAACTTCATGCATGGGAACCTGCATATCAAAGGAAGGTCACGAACATTAGAGAACGTGAAGTGGGTGTTCTGAAGTCATCTGGCTATCTGACGACTTACTCCATGCTAACATTGACATGTATTCCTTTCATGGTTCGTTTCATAAAAATATTAATTCATGCAAGACTTTCTCTTGTATTTCCAGTTGCTTTAGTATCTCACAATGTTTGCTCACAAACATTGCCTCACAGTATCTTAGAAAGATTATTAAAGCAATATATCTGAAGTCACAGGTTCTAATGTTAATTATATGACTGGAGAGGGACAAGACAAAGAGGTTATGGATTGAGTAAGCTTTTAGAGACTTCTGTTAGAAAGTGGAAAATCAAATCTATGTCTCCTGAATCTCATTTCACTGTTTTAATTGTACTATTTCTGTTGCATAGAAATAACTATCTTCTTTATACTCCTTCTGTTTTAAGGGAGTGTATTTTCAATCTGAAATTTTTAGCAAACCCTTCTCAAATACTGAACCTCTAAATAAATGGAAAAGAAAAAAAAAAGCAAACAAAAAACACAACAACAACAAAAACAACAAAAAGACAACCATAAGCTGAATTCATCCCAGCTTTGTTTCGGTGGAATTGTATCAGGAAGCCGTTCATGTCTTTGGATCTTTAAATCTCTGTTAAACTTCATTGGAAAGTAAATGGATCAAACTGAAATTTTCATTAGGGATCAATGACCACTCTTAACTGTAGTTACACAGACTGGAATATTCTGATGCTTAACTCACAATATGTGATTAGTGAGGATGAATATTCCTTAGGAATAGTGAGAGAGAGCATTAAGGCCATCCAGTTTGTAACCTTGATAACTGAAATACTTGAAGCAGTGGGTGAGAAAAAATCACAAAGTTAAAATTAAGTCCAGTGAAATAATCAACTTATTATTTAGGACTTCCTTATGACTCCTAGTTTAGGACTCCTGTTTTAGTTCAAAACTCCTCCCAAACTCAAGAAATGGCACATGAGACCCCATAGGACAGGTTCTTAACTTTAAGCTTTTCTGGGTAATTCTGAAGGCTCGAGTATCTGCTGTGTAGGAGCCCATCTTATTCTCTGATGACTATACATTACATTTTTGGAAAAAAAAAATCCAGGTGGTAAAAATAAAGATATCTGCAGTAAACAATTTTACTTTATGACCAATATCATAGAGACAGCAAAAAGAAAAAAATGTGAATTTGCTGAAATGTCAGCACGAAATGTCATGTCTAAGTGTTTTCAAAATGAAGAAATCAATTCCTGAGATAGGAAAGTTATTTCATAGTTTCATGCACGTCCAGTTGGGTCAGCCACAGTAGCCAAGTATTTCTGCACTCAACATTGCAGCCATGAAATAATTCCCAAGTGCAGCAAATGCAGAGAAGTCCCTGTTTATATGTGAACAGAAATGGAATTCCACGTCTTTGAAATGCAAAAAAAAAAAATAATAGATTTTATTTATAATGTGATTTTACTTCTTTTCATTTTTTGATTTTAAAAGGTCTCATTGGCTACATTTGGAGTCTTCTTTTATCTGGATAAAGACAATGTTTTAACAGCAACTAAAGTTTTTACATCTATTACTTTATTTAACATTTTGCGACTGCCTTTGTTTGATTTACCATCTGTGATCTCTGCTGTGGTCCAGGTAAGCATATTTTGACTAAGGACAGTAAAAGGCTGATGTTTGTTCTGTCTTCTTGTTCTTCTGTGGTGTTTCATCTATATCTAGGAATGATTAAGTCATTAAGTTATTTGAAGTTACACTTTGCTAAGATGAAGCTGCACAGTATTTTTACAGAAGGGGAAGCACGAAGGCTTTTTAAAGGATGCCTCACAGTTTTTTAACTGGAATGCCTCACAGTTTTTTGACTGGAATGATAATGGGGTGGAATACTTGATTGCAGCTGAGCTTTCCGTTTCTGGCTTTTCTTCCTTGAGTGAGCTAAAATCATCTTCTGCTTTTACTCTCAATTTCTCAGCTTCACAGTTCCAGTGAAGAGAAAAGTGGGACCAGTTTGGGCCGCACCTTTTTAAATAACTCAAACATTGTTATATGTTGGAGCCCTTGGTACCAAGTAGGGGAGCCCCAGCATGGCCTCTGCATTTCTGTATTTCACTAGTCACTGCTGAAAGAATTAGAGAAAAAAGAGAAAAGAATTAAAGAAAAAAGAAAAAAGAATGTTATAGTTACCTAGCAGTGTAGATCCTGGGGGAGAGGGAGGTGAACACTTGCTTATGGCTTTATTTACCCTGAACACCAATTTTTGTCTACCTTTAATTAAGACAAGGAGTATGTCTTTTCATACTGTCTAGAGGGTTTCGTTGTTGTTGTTGTTTTAAGTATTATTTAAGAATTTAGGTAGCACAGGTATGCTGTATGTTCATCTTGCAGACCAAGGTTTCTCTGAGACGTTTAGAGGATTTTCTGTGTGCTGAGGATCTTAACCCTGAGGATGTTAATACAAGCTACAGTGGAAGTAAGCTGCAGTTACTCATTTTTAATTGGTCATTAGTTTAAATGGGTGATCATTAAGAACCTCAACTGAGGGGATAGATTAGCAACTGTGCTCTTTTTTCTTTACTACAACAGATCATGCTGTTGGGTTTATTGGTGCTTCTTTCCGCTGGGAGAAAAATGGCCTGCCAATCTTAAAAAAGTAAGATATTTATTCATTATTTTTATAAGCTCTTTTAGCAGAGTGTGACATCTATAAAGATTTTCAGGATTAGGACTAGTTCATGATGGAGACACCAGAGAGAACATACACTGTTATTTGTAGAGTATCCCATGTGATCACTGTGTTCTGGAAAGTCAAATCTGACCTGGCCTCCCTCATGCTCTAAGAGGAACCACATAGCATATGGTTCTCCAACACAGCACTCCTATCACTTCACCCTTCAGTTTGCACAAGGAAGGTTTAACTTTCTTTGGAAAGAACAAACAAACAAAGTTTGCTTTTCTTACAATGGTCTCTCTTGCCTGAAAATGCTCATTTTTTTGTATGTCATTTCTTAACGAGGTATTTTTTAGGTATAAATTCAGATATTTTTAAACTGCTACACAGTGAGATCATTGCAGGGTTAGTAAGGAAATGGAGTAACCATGCTCTGGAGTAGAATGAAGAACCTACTTGATAAGCTCTGTTCAATTTTACTAGGGCAGCTGAAGCGGTTACCAGCCACCCAATCTAACCCTCTCACCATGCTGTCTACTCTGTTCATCTCAGGGATAGAGGGGATCATTTGCCATGACATGGCATTGGGTGTCCACATCTCAGCCACCATAGCCTGCAGTATAATATCCAGGCATAAACTAGCTTCGATAGACTTCATTAAAGCCTGGTATAGTCTCTGTGTACAGTCTTTCTCAACTTTATTTGTGCTTCAAACTCTAATCTGAAGGGGCTACACTTATTTTACCATAGGGCCTTCAGTTTAGAACATGCTTAGATCCAGATAGCTGGAGTACAGGTAGAGCAAGTGGCTCTCCATGTATGCAGAAGTTTATGAGATCAGATTCTACATGTTTTGACAGCAAAATTTGTGGAGGATGAAGAGCACACATTTTTACTCAGATATTTTTCACGTTGCGTACAGTAGGTTCTACATGAGAAGTCTAGCTGTTGATTGTCAGAGCAAGGTAAAAAGCAAACTACAGGCCTGAGACGAGTAAGCGCATGTGCTGGTTAGACGTTCTCCCATTTGATTGCATTGTGACCAGATGAAAACACAACCCCTTAATCTGCAGACCAGCAAATTTATTCTTAAAGTCATTAATGCATGTTTCTGAAGGGTATATAGTCAAAAGGCATGCAAACTGAAATACTAATTTCTCATTGTCCTGAAGGTAAAATAGAGTATTTCTTTCTTACAGTGACCACAACCCATACATAATGCAGTATTTACAAAGAGGGTAACTAATTTCTGTGTCAATATTTCCAGCTTGAGTGTCAGCATTCCTGAAGGCTCTTTAGTTGCTGTTGTGGGACACGTTGGATCTGGAAAGTCATCTTTTCTTTCTGCTATTCTTGGAGAAATGGAGAAACTTGAAGGAACAGTTCAGAGAAGAGTAAGATTGTCTATCTGTCCCTCCATGCCCCCACCCCGACCCTCTCACCAGTAAATAAATTAAGCAAAATTGCTTTTGGAAGTGCCATTTTATCTTTTCATCTATTTATGATTGTAATAATGCTGATAAGTGAAGTTTCAGCACTTAACTTCTTGAATCTTTAATCTTCAAAGACAAATAACATGATGGCATTTTGTAAACTGTATAACTATTTTTATTTGGTTTCAACCAAAATGATTGCAAAGCCATTCTCATATTTAAGAATACATGTAATTCAGTGCAAAACTCAGAAATGTTTAAGTCATATGTTGAACCTAAACGTCGAATGTTTGCTGGCTGTGAACAGCTGTATGGACACTATCTATTTAGAGTTGTGATAAACTCTGCAGAATACAGTCATATCTCTTGCAGTGGCTTATTGGTAGAGAAGATGCAGGATGTAGATACAGAGGGGAAAATGTAGCTTTAGGCAGAAATAGAAGTAAGGTGCTGGCTTTCCCAGTGATAGAAAATCCCGTAGTTTAACTTACCTTGTAGTTACACAGGACAGTGAAAGTCCCCATCACAAAAAAAAAAAAAAAAAAGAGCTTAGGGAAGGTTTTTATGCATTACAGATATGCAGGAAGTTAAATTCTGATTTCAGAATACAGTAATATTTTTCAATTTATATTGCTTGAGCCAAAAAATGTCAATGTATAGCCATGGTATCAGCTAATCTGTTTGCAAGTAGATGTGGTAACACTAAAACATTTATCAGCCTTGAAAATTGGTGTAGAACAAGAACCTTCACTCCTGTGGAAATCTAGTGCAGTATCCTCTCACTGAAGAGGACAGAAAATGAGGCTGAAGTGTTCTGAATCTGAGAGTAGTAACTAAATGGGAAAAAGAGCCGCTGTGTAAAATTTAATAATGAAGACATACCTAGAAAACGTATGTAGACTGTAAATTTGTTGTAAAATTAATAGATTTTTACAGGACATACAGCTTATGTAAGAAAAGATCTAGGAGCATTACCGGTGATGATTGCTATCCTGTAATCTTAATTTTTAGGGGTTTATATATTCCACAGAAAGTTAGGTAAAAATACAGTCAGACTGTATGTTGACACATACCTAATGTAGAGCCATTTTGCTGCATGTAAATATTACCTTTAAAAGATGTCACTTTTTGTCAAAGAGATCTTTCACTGAAGGACTTCACTCAATATATGTCCCAGCTCTGTTAGTTTTATTTGAAGTATGTGCTCTTATAGTAATTATCGGCAAGCTGTTGTACAGGAATATTAAATCAATTGTTTTTTGTTACTCAAAATTTTAACACTTTAATAATGCTTATGTTACGGAAGTAATGTCCTGTTATTTTGAGATAAATCTAGAATAGCAAGCGAATATTAAAATGCTATTTTTGGTGTTCAGAAAGCCCAAGTAAAAAATGTTTCCAATTCTTTTTATTTAGGGTTCAGTGGCATACGTTGCTCAGCAAGCTTGGATTCAAAATGACAGTTTACAGGAGAATATTCTCTTCGGCGCAAATCTAAACAGGTCATACTACGAGCTTGTTTTAGAGTCTTGTGCTTTACTGCCAGATTTGGCACAGTTACCAAAGGGAGATCAAACAGAGATTGGAGAAAGGGTGAGAATTTGAAGTGTCAGAATTGATATAATAAGTTGTTGCTTTATTATTTTTATATATTTATAATTAATATTTATATTAATATAAATATAATGATACATATCATGTATATATAATTAAATATTAATATTAATATTGCCCGTATGCCTGTAAATAATAATTAATTCTCCACAGTGTATTGTATTTGCCCATTTTGAAATGAGAAGTTAATCAACAAGGGGCAAACTTTGCTCTAATTACTTAAAAATATAACTTTTAACTTTTCTACTTTTATAAATATTATAAAATTTACTTTGGTTACCTGAAAAATGCGATGATGAAATTGACTGTGATATGCTGGACTTCTGTAGTATTTTGTATTAAAATGTGGATTTTGGTTTTCTTTTCTTAGGGCATCAATATAAGTGGAGGGCAGAAGCAGAGAGTGAGTCTTGCTAGAGCTGTGTATAGCAATGCTGACTTGTATCTTCTGGATGACCCCCTTTCTGCTGTAGATGTGCATGTTGGGAAACATCTTTTTGAGAAGTTAATTGGGCCTTCAGGCCTCTTAAAAAATAAGGTAAAGTAGGGAGGCTGCTTTTCAATTTGGGGATTAACTGCTTTGTACAATGCAACAGACACAATGTCTCAGTCATTCTGCAAAAGTTCATCTCTTACCTAATATGTTGATGAAAAATATTCTGAATAAAGAGGCTAAATAAAAAGCACAGCTGAATCTACCAGTTTGAAGTCTATCAGGTGGCCGTAGCGTAGGCAGAAGACAAGATTGAGAGTTGGCCTGACCTTGAGGTCTGAAAAAGTCACATAATACTTGGTCATTTCTACTTCGCTGGCAGTTGGTGAGGCATGCTGTGATGTGCATATACGAGGCAGGGTGGAGCCCTTTGTGGTCACTCTTGATGCTTCACTGCCATAAATAAGTTATAGCCAGCATAAGTTAAAGAAAGAAGGGCTTCTTGTTGACTAGGGAAATTCCCAAAGGGAAAGTGGAATGAGAGGGAATAAGTCCTCCCATCTGTTAATGTGGGAAGGCAAGATGGATGTTAAAATATTCTCTCTTCAGTGCTATGAGTTAGTGCAGATTAATCCTGCTGATGACTGCAAAACACATGTATTATTGTGAAATACTTACTTATTATTAATAGTTTACTTACTATGAAGTAAATGTCTTTCACTTCCCTCTCTCCCTTCTTCCTTTTCTTAATTTAAGTGCTCTGTAGGTGATAGGTATCTAGCAGTAGAAAGAACTCTAGTAATGGTAGACTTCTAGGCAAATTTAATGGTAAGACTGTTAAACTGCTGTACTGTAATATGTAACAGCTGTATTATCGACCTCTTCTCTTTATGATCTAATCTAAACCACCCCTGAACAGAAGACAAACATTAAGAAACAGGTAAGTACAAGTAATATCAAATAGCTGTAAGCATAAACAGTTTGACATTACAGTTGGCAATTTAAGGAGAAATGTAATAAAGTAGGCAATAAACAACAGTAATAGTAATAAAGTAGACAAATAAGCAAAATCCCAGAAAATTTCCAACTGATCATTCCAGCTACCATAATAAAATGCCTACTCTTAATACATGCTTTGATTTTATATGGTGAAATAGAAAACGCTGTATTTCAGACTCGTGTATTGGTGACACACAACCTAATGCTCCTGCCTCATGCTGATCTTATAATAGTGATGGAAGAGGGCAAAATAAGTGAAATGGGGACCTACCAGGAACTCATATCAAAGAAGACTAATTTTGTTGAGCTTATTCACGTCTTTGGTGCAGAGAATAGAAGTGAAGAGACAACCCCAAAGGAAGGTGAGAAAACTTGTGTACTATGTTTATTTAGCATTTTTCCTTTTCATTCAAGCTTCCTAAAATATTCCTCCGTCCCTTCCTTACAATTTCTGGGAAATATAGAGTATTCCCATCTACGTTTTGACTATAAACTAAAATAAAATTTAGGCTTTAGTGCCCTGACATCAAATGTTTTACTCTTTCAACTAAAGTATGTATTACCAAGCTGCCTTATGCAGCTGTTTTCTAATCTACATACCGATGGATTACCTTGGAAAGTTACTTGATTCTGTTAACGTTTTACTATTCAATAAATAACTAATGGACATTTCAAATTCTTCAAGTATATCCTTTATATTGGATGCTTCCCATTTCCTTCACCTTAGACTGCTGTAATCACGGCAGAAGGCATAGGAGAAGACTGTCCATTTGGAGGATAAAAAATAAATGAAGCTGTTTGTACTCTAAAAAGATACTTCCAGCAAACTAAACAAAAATTACATAGTACCTTGAAAAAGCATACTTACAAACTATCTGCTTGTTTTGGAACTCACTTCTGTACCTGAGCTGTTCCATATGTGCTCTTTATTGAGCTGTGGAAAAGAAATAGGTACATATTCAATGCAGTCTGTTTGACTTGATTTCGTCACGTACTTTAGAAGGAGATGAATTGTGAATATTTAATTTTGAGAGAATGCATCTCTCCACATAACACAGAAGAGGACTCTTAACAGCTAAATGCCTGCAGATGGTTATAGTGCTGCTTTCCATTTAGCATAGCAACTCTAATTTGAGTTTGTAGTGCACAGCACAGTTAGGTGGGCTTAATTCAGGCCCTACACTGAAGCAAGCACTCTCAAGTATTTGCTGGGGGTTGATGGGGAGGAGGGGAAAAACAGAACTGCAAATTTGTAAAAGGGTAGTCTTAGGTTAGCTGTAGGGCTGATGGTGTGAGGAAACATGCATTATTCATGAAGGATGAATAAAGACTCAAGGGAAGGGGAGCCAAAGTTACAAGGAGGAGAAACAATACACAGTGCGTTGTGATACAAAATTATACAACGGGGTACATGCAGCAGGATAGATGGATGTAGAAATCATATAACTCTGTCTTAAAAGGTCTGTTGACTTAAATTACATTAGGTATGAAAAAGAAAAAAAAAAACATTCTTGAAAAAGTGTTGTTTCGTTTTGTTAACACACAAAGAACAGAGAGTTCAGTTTTCCAACTAAGATGCATGAATATTTTGAGATAAACGCTAGCATTAATATTGGTAGGGAGTTATAAAATAGTATTTTCAGTAAGAACAGAATTCCAAAGGGACTCTGCAAAGTTTCTCTGCTAGTATAGTTGCTTCTGCTTCAGTGAAAATACCATAGCAGAAAATACAGAATAGCACTTCCTTTCTGAAGGTTTAGACAGTATTTCTTAAGTACTGGTAACTCAGAGTTCCTCCATTCATACAGTCAAGCAAACCATAGGGTGTGGTGGTTTTACCCTGCTACGCAGCTGAACTCCACCACAACTGCTCTCTCACTCTGCCTCCTCAAATGAAAAGAGGGAGAAAATATGATGGAAAGGGGTCAAGGGTTGAGATAAGGACAGGAAGATCACTCAACAATTATAGTCACAGGAAAAACAGACTCAGCATAAGGGAGATTAATGTAATTTATTGCCTTTCACTAGCAGACTAGAGCAGTGAGAAACTAAAACCAAACTAAAACCACCTTCCCCCCAATCCACCCTCTTCTACTTCCTACCCCCCGAGCAGCGCAGGGTAATGGGGAATGGGGGCTGTGGTCAGTCCATGATACTTTGTGTCCGCCGCTCCTTCTTGGTCACTCTCTGCCTCTGCTCCACGTGGGGTCCCTCCCATGGGATGCCGTCCTTCTCAAACTGATCCAGCGGGGGCTGCCCACAGGCAGCAGCTCTTGAAGAACTGCTCCCACCTGGGTCCTTACCACGGGGTCCATCCCCCAGGAGCAAACTCCTCCAGCACAGGTCCCCCACAGGCGGCAGCTCCCCCCAGACCCCCTGCTCCTGCATGGGTTCCTCTCCATGGGCCACAGCCTCCTCCAGGCCACATCCACCTGCTCCACCGGGGGCTCCTCCACAGGCTGCAGTGTGGAGATCTGCTCCATGTGGGACCCATGGGCTGCAGGGGGACAGCCTGCTCCACCAGGGGCCTCTCCACAGGCCACAGGGGAACTGCTGCTGCGTGCCTGGAGCACCTCTTGCCCTCCTCCTGCACTGACCTTGGGGTCTGCAGGGCTGCTTCTCACTTCTCTTTCAACTGCTGTCTCAGCAGTTTTTTCCCTTTTTCAATCTGCTCTCCCAGAGGTCCACCCAGCGTCGCTCCCCAGCTCAGCTCTCGCCAGCGGTGGGTCTCTTTAGGAGCTGGCTGTAGCTGGCCCTGGTCTGACGTGGGGCAGCTGCTGGGCTCTGCTCACAGAGACCACCTCTTCAGCCCCACAGTTACCAAAACCTTGCCACATACACTCAATACATAATATTGCAAAATATATATATATATTTTAATATGCTTTCCAACTTCTTCCACATTGGGAGGAAGATTTACTTTTTGTTGCTGTTCTAGTATTTGGTCATAAATGTCTCTGTTTAGTGTAGTAGCTGTATCAAGACTAAAGTGACTTAGACAATTCATAACTTAAAATGCGCCTGTTCATCATTTTGTCCACTTTTTATTTCTAAGTTCTTTCACTGTGCCCATCCACTCATGGTATAATGACTGAAAATATTTTTTCTGGTTTTTTTTTTTGCTGTTATAGTGATTTCTTCAAAAGAAGAGTGCCAACTAGAGAGAAGTCTGAAACAAAGAGAATTGCAGAAACTCAAACAGTAAGTGTAAAAAAGCAGTAGCCATTGCCTATTTGATGCAATGCCAGAGCAACCCTAAGTGCTTATACTGAAGGCTTTGGTGGTACTCCGCTGTGTAAACATGGGTTAAGACTGAATGCCTTTTAGCAGTTGGCTGCATAGTATGTATCTGGAGCTCATCTTCTGGTTTAGTTGTATACAAAAGAAGTATAGTTAATGTACTAGATTATGTTATTATTACATATACTAATGTACATGAGTTCGAGGGATCTGGTTCGGGGGCTGCTTCTCTCTGTGAACCAAAGCGTATTAAGTGGGAGTGAAGGGGAGTTTCAGAAATTTCTGATGTCGTTGCACCCACAGTTCCCTGGCAGCAGCTTGACTTCCTGATGTATTAACAAGCCACTTATATTCTTTGTTTTTCCCCTGTAGCATTATTTTTTTTCCCACCTTTAAGAAAACTTCTGATCTCTCAAGTAAGGGGACAAACTCCTTTGTAATGCAATTTTGTAATTTGTAATGCACTATAGTGGCACATCTCCAGTGGCAGAGGATAGTTCTAAGTTCGCTGCAGTAGAACAGGCTCTACCTAGCAAATTCAGACAATGCAGGTCACTTAAGCCTAACCACCTTGGTCCAGAAGTAGTAGAAATGGATAAGGCAAATAGCAAGACCTATTCCTTGGCCCAGACAAGGACTGAGACCCAAGTTGTACCGTAGTTGCATGCCTCAGAAAAGGACAATCTGACATTTCTAGCTGCAGAGTCAGTCAGGGCAAGCTGAATTTTATCTACCTGTAATAATACAAGAAATTAAAAGGCCATACCTAGTACTGTCTTCTGACCATAAAGTTATTCTAACAGAAAAATAGAACATCAGAGGGCAGTTCCATATCTCCATAAGAAAAGAATTACAAGATTTCGTAGTATATATTTCTGCTTAGACATAAATGGATGTACTCTTTGTATGATTCACAAGATTTGACGGTGTGTTTCTTGTTTGCAGTTCTTTTGATCAGTGGAAAATACTCACAAGCAATAAAGAAAAAGTTGCCACTGGTGGTGTAAGTGTCAATACTAGAAAAGACTTCAGCATGTTGTTGTTGTTGTTGTTGAGTGGATGGTAGTTTTTTGTGTTTTTTTTTTTTTACACATAAAAATATATTTTATTTTTCAGTTCCATTTCTCTGTTTCTTGTTAAGGTTGCCTGACCTCTAATTACTGGTTTTAAAATGAATTTTATATTTTTTACCAGATTTTAAGTGTTTAGCTTGAGATTTTATTATCTGCTACAGGCTACATTTTCATTTCACATCTTGGTTCAGTCTGTTTTATGTATTTCAGAAAGAAGAATCCTAAAAAAGCTTTTATCCCCATTAGGAAAATAATCTGTCTGTCTCATCTTTAGGAAGTTTAGATATCTGTGTGCTGGAGCAGAGATTAGAAATTTTGCATGGTAATACTGCTGCAGTATTGTTTTATGTTAGAAATGCACTTTCTGCATTCCCCATTATTTTTTTTTTCCAGTCGCTAGGGAGAAGGAAAAGAACAAGTGAGATAGAATGTGGGGAAGGTCAGAAGTTCCAGGGAAGCAACATGGGAATTAAAATAAGAATGGGAATGTGGAGGAAGACTGAGTTTCCAGGAAGCGGTAGAGATAAGCACCTGGGGAAATAAACAAATGGACAAAATTCCCTTGTCTCGAATAGCCCATGGTGTCAATTCTAAAGTTTCTAACTCCAACAATGGAGTAATATTTGCTTTAAACAAGCTGCCCAGGTATTGCATACTCAGTTTTTTTTTGTTTGTTTATTTCCTGTTTTTTTTGTTGGTGGTGGTGGTGGTTATTTTTAGTTTGTTTGTTTGTTTGTTAGTGATCTGCATATCAAAGATTTTCTTGTGACACTGGCAAGTGTCACAAGCAAGGTTGCCTAGGATACGTATGATTAAAAATCAGAATGCAAAATCAGACAAAACCTTTTTACAGTATGATTTTATATACCTTAGTTATCAGATTGAATTAAGAAATTCTGTAGACTTAATCTAAATCTAATATATTCAGTTCCCATTGTATAATGTGTATTTGACTTCAACAGTGGTATTGATTTTGAGTAACTCCTTGTATTCTTCTTACCATTAATTCTTTTTTATTATTTAGATGAAGCTGTCAGTTGTTTTAAAATATCTCCAGGCCTTCAACTGGCAATGGATATGGCTGACCATAGCTGCTTATTTAGGACAAAATGCACTAGCCATTGGACAAAATCTGTGGCTTAGCACTTGGACTGCAGAGACAGCAAAAGCTAGTGATTTCACAGAATGGAAACAGTCACAAAACTACAAACTTGGTATTTATGCGCTTTTGGGATTCTTACAAGGTAAGCACGAACATTTATGACTGTTTGCCCACCGTTTGCTGACATTGATCTATCTAAATGTTTATTACTAAAGAAATAATCTGGCTGTTCCATAAACAGAATTATGTGCAACAGTCTAATTGTTTAACAAGGGAGAAGAATAGTAGAAGAATGTAATTTTTTACAGCAATGTAAAAGAAAATGCTATTTAATTTATGATACTTCTGTGAGTTCAGTAGCATCCATGTGTGACCTAATGAAGTTATGTTAGCATCTCAGGGATAGAGGCATGCTTGCTTGAAACTTAATTGCAGGAAGGACATACATTTTACCACTTTGTAAGAAGTATCAACAAAATGCAAATACATCAAATTATGAAAATTAGGATATGAAGTATAAATTGGTCACCATGGTAGAAAACAGGGACGGAAATAATCTCCATCTCCTCTCCCTCTCATACCATTCATACTGTCTTTTAATTTATCCATTCCCAAGGTCTTCTTGTTTGCTGTGGAGCCTATGTGCTCACCAGGGGCTCTCTTTGTGCTTCTCGGAAGTTACATCACCAGCTGTTAGACAGCGTATTGCACCTTCCTCTTCAGCATTTTGAAACTAATCCTGTAGGTCAGATCATCAATAGATTCACAAAGGTAAAGGGAAAACTGATGTATTTTCTGTTTTAAGAAAATGAAGCTTGAGTGACTACAGATTTAATCCTACTTAGTATTGTTGAAAAATGAAAGATATCAAAATAAATGAATGCATTATCTAGCAGTTGAAAGCTGCTTCAGTGCGTAAGAATGGCAGAACTGTCTCTGGTTATTTTCTTACAAAATTATCAAAACTTATTGTTAGCAAAAGTTGCGTGGACCCTATCTACAATCATTAGGAGGCCATTCATCAAATACTACTCTGGCAGAGTAACAAGTTTTCCAGACCTAAACCTGATCTGTTTTTGTTGTTGTTGTTGTTTTTTTAATACAAGCTGTTTGATATTTTATTGCAAATCAGAATCAAATGATATTGCCAAAAACAATTAATACATCAAATTGACATTCTCTGGGGTATATAGACTTACAGTAAATGTGTTTTCTGTTTTTGTAGAGCTTTGACTTGAGTTGGAACCTCTGATACACCAACAGATGTTATTTACTGTGACTTTAATACTTCCGAGTCTTGTCATAACTAGGTTGTTGCAACGCATTACAGATTACTTCAAGTGCAGTCAGTAACTGTCAAAGGCTGTATTTTTTAGATGAGACTAAGGCTTGTTGCGTAATACACTAAAATATCAGTTGATGTAGATTTCAGTTAAGCCCCTAGTCTTTTGTAGCATTTTATTATAAACTGGATTTGAAAAAGCTTTACTGTATACAGTAAGAGATTAATAATATTTCAGTACACATCAGAATTATTAACAGGAGTACATAGAAGAGTTAGGATTTGAACTCATGGCCTGATTTCCAGTCCGAAATGATTTACATAAGCTAAATAGTAGCAAGTAGCAAAATAGCAAGAGCAGTCACTTCTTGACTTCATGCACCCCATGTCTGGTCTCTGACATGCCATGAGTACTCTATCTACTTCGCTTTTAGACAAAAAATAATGATATATGAATAAATTTCATTAGGATGTAATCAGTTGGGGGGCAATCCTACCAACTTTTATTTTGAATATTTTGGTTTGATTCTGATTTTAAAGGATAGTTTCTTGAAGTCTGCAGTGTAATTTACTCAGAAAATCTTGATTCTTCTATGCGTTGTTACAGGACTTATTTATAGTAGACATACGTTTCCATTACTACTTACGAACTTGGCTGAATTGTACACTGGATGTTATTGGAACCATTCTAGTTATCACATTCGCCTCACCACTATTCATAGTGGCAGTTATTCCCCTGGGATACTTGTATTTTACTATCCAAGTAAGTTCATTAAATTTTATAAGGATTTCTAGATGTATGTGCATAAAATGTTCAAAACAATCAAGGGTACTGACCTAAATTATTACTTGCAGTGGAAAAAAATCTATAGAATACATCTGAACTTGCTTTCAGAAAAAAAAAAAATCTTCATGCTTCTTAGAAGGAAATTAGTACACTTCTTGAACATATCCTGTAATACTTGTGAACTTTTAACAATTTATATTTTTCTTATATTTTTCCTTTCTTAGCAAGACACAGTATTGATGTAGCTCCCATTAAGAAATTGATGATACTACCTGAAAAAATGGGCATATGTTACAGAGAAAGCTGAAAGCTGAAGAATAACTCTGAGCAGTATACGTAAAAATAGAATGATGCCTAAACTACGTGTGATATTTTTTGGCAGAAGTGTCACTTATGCTACTAAGAAGCCAAAAGATAAAGTCTCAGAAAGACTAATGTTTACATTCCTGCTTCTTGATGTTCAAAGTACAGTACGTAATTAAGACCTTAAAGATTTTAAAAATAACAATATAGATGAAGGAAAAGAGTGCCTGGATTCAGCCTCTGCTGAGGAATTTACATACAGACATTATTATGTTAAAGAAATAAAGGACAATTTTAATTTGAGTAAGAAAGAGGGCAATCTGATTTAAAAGTTTCTATAGAAATTTTAGTTGGTTGCTACATACCTCTTGTAGTATAGCACATTTTCTATAGAATTTGGAAATTATGTTCTCTTACTTCAGTCTACCCAGGAATATATATTGCAGTTATGTTGGCATTATAATGTTGGTGTGTCCGAAGACACAGATTCTTTTTCTATGTAGAGATTTTCAACTTCATATTCAAAATTTACAGGAATTATTTAACAGATCTAAAAGAACTGGAAATAAATATGGCAAATATTTCAAATATTGTAAGATAAAGCAAAATTATGTAAAAGAAACTGTAGCAACGTAAAACTTTTTTTGTACTGTTTTATTAGCGATACTACATAGCAAGTTCACGACAAATTCGACGTCTAGCAGGAGCGTCACATTCTCCAGTGATCTCCCACTTCAGTGAGACTGTCCTAGGAAGATCAACAATTAGAGCATTTGGCCACCAGGAGAGATTCATTAGAAAAAACTATGACGTTGTGTATGAGAATTTAGTTTACTTCTACAACAATGTCATCTCAAACAGGTACTTTACAGCAGGTATGCATCTCTGACTGAGACCTTTGCATGTAGAATTCCAAGGCTATGTGGTACCTTTAGTCAGAGTAAACTCACTTGAAAAACCAAAGGAAAGAGCAATTTATCCAGCACTCTTTGTAATGAACGCAGAGATTTTGTGTAAGCACTGGGATGATTTCTTCTTTATGTCCCAGAAGCTAGCAGGTTTATAAAAAACTGTGTATGTATTGTCTAGGACGAGTGTTTCCGAAACCACCACCACAACAAAAAGTTTACTGATAGGTCATGGGCATGGACTGTGTACTAACTACATTGCAACTATAACTGTTGCTATGTACAACAAGCCTACAAGCTTCTTGCAAGCATATGAACAAATCTAATTTGTTTTTCAGTAGTTCACATGGTAGAAAGCTGGTCTATACCTAGAGCATAAGTTGATACTGGGAGTGGAATCCTTGTTTTTAGGGAAATACATGCAGTTCGCCTCCCTCATTTGTGATTCAGTTCTAGGTAGAGATTAGTAAGGAGAAGCTTTTCAGTTCTGGTTTTCACTCATATACCAGAATCTTTTCCAGATAGGAAGAGTAGGAAAGTCATATGAGTAGTGAAGAGAGCACTAGCCATTAGTGGAGAGACTGCCATTTTTCTTAGCTGTTTTACAAATTGTAGACATCATATTCCCTTCCCTGTCCATCTGTAAAATGGGAATGGTGGTACTTACCTGTTCTCCAAAGCAGGTTGAGAGATTGATCTCAAAGAGCCACTATATTAGCAATATATTCACTACACTGCTAAAAAAATGCATAGGTAACTCACTTTTTTCCTTTGCTTTGATTACCGCAGGTGGCTGTCTGTCAGGCTTGAATTTCTAGGCAATCTAATGGTGTTCTTTGCTGCACTGTTTGTAGTACTGGCTGGAAATACAGTGAGTTCTTCTACAGTGGGTTTATCAATATCATATGCTCTGAATGTAAGTAATTTTTCTCTTTTTTACTTTTTTTGCTGCTGTCACATTGCATATGAAAAGGGAATAACACAGTGAAGTTGAGTAGATGAATATATATGTATACAGTGGCAACAGCAAAACTAAAACCATGAGTAGAACAGAGCTTTCCTTTAAGTCCCATTAATTCTGGGAAGCTTCATATTAATTATTTTTCCATTTCTGAATTTAGATTAAATAATAATTATTAAAGAATATTTAAAAATCAAATTATATATGGCTTACTTTTAAGTGTTAAATTAAACCACCAAGAATAAGAAGCCTAGTGATTTTCAAATATATTTCGTATTTGATTTCTTGTTCTTGCTCACTTGCTGAATATTGTGTGGGAATGCTTACTTAAAAGTTTGTTAAAATCATTTACTTTTTGCACTGTGCTTGTGAAAATAATATGTGAGAGCTACATTAGGAATTTGACCTGTAGTAAGGTAAACTGATAAGTTGCTAGTTAAAATAAGCCTTAAGACATATATATTCAAACTAAGCATCTTTAATCTTGTGATGCTTGGAACCCTATTGGAGTCCAGATTCTCACTGTTGTGCTTCAGAAACACAGCTGACAGATACTAAATGAGAGAGAGAAGGAGACAGAATAAATTACCCATCATCCACATAATGCCAAATTCACAAGAGTTCCCTTGTCCGTTGTTCTCTCTCTGTCATCACTGAGTATATGATGATATAAAGGAGATTATTCAATGACAGGTACTGCATAGTGTTTCGCTTTCATCTGATGTCAAATTGACACCATTCTCTATTTAGTTACGTAAGGCATCTCAAAACAGTTTAATGTAAAATAAATAAATAAATGCATCTTTTGGCTCACTTTTTTTCCTATAGAATTGGGAGTATCTGGTGACAGAATTGTTACCTACTCCATTATATAGAATTGGTACCAATTAGGTCTGCAGAAGCATTCCCCATGTTTGAAGACAACAAATTTGGCGTGCACAATAGACCAGATCTGTATCTCCACTATAGATTCTTCACTCCATGTTACTGGCTTACTTTATCTAGGAAACTGTGCAATAATGTACCCACAATATGAAACATACATATTCTTCCTTTCAACATATTATGCAGTTACTGTGCACTTGCTGTTGATCTTGAAGTAGTTTCAGATCTCTGGAGCTGTTATGTTAGTGAAAATTATAGTAGCCATTGGGTGTATATATATACATTCAGATCAGTGCTTTTCAAGGTGATAATTCCTTTGGCATGCCACTATTTTCTGTATACTTTTTGGCTTCTGTGATTAAGCATCCAGCCTAGGAAATTATTCAATTGGGATTAAATTTTGAAATCTCTAGGCTGTATTATAGTATAATTAAATTTTTACATTCTACAATGCAACTTTGTTCCCCAGATAATTCAGAGTCTCAATTTTTGGGTGCGTAAAGCATGTGAAATCGAGACCAATGCAGTTTCAATTGAAAGGATTTGTGAATATGCAAACATGGATAAAGAGGTGAGCACTCTCATTGGAATGGTAAATAAATATTTGTGTGCATAGAAAAAAACTTAGATTGAATTTAATATTGGTGAATGGTAATATCAGGTTATAATTTGTTATTACATACTTTGTCATTTTTTACATTAATATGCATATTCTTCATTACATATGTAGTCATAGCAGCTTTATTGTTTTTATTTTGACCAGTAAATCGCTTGGCATCCTTCTTAGTAGTAGATTTTATAGTAAAACTAATGGAGCTGCATCTCAGGTCAACGTTTTATGCTATGTGCAACCACAAGGAGCATTTTAAGAGGAACAGACAAGGAAGAGAGGCCTTCCAGATCTCTTAACTATTATTCACCTCATTACTGGAGAGGCATTTGTTTTTCAAAGCACTTGGCCTTGGTTATTGTACTTTTCTGAAAGTGGCGCCCATATTGGAGAAATAAGAGCCTTGGTCTTCTTGGAAACAAGTCTGTCTTCTAGGTCTTCATTTTCTTTTACCCTTCCCTATGTTTCTGCTTCTTTACTTTTGTTCATATCTCTGTTCTCTCTTACTCCATAAAAGAAAATGTTTCTCATTAAATATGTATTTGAAATATCTGGGAAATTAGGCATCAGATTAAATTCAGGTCCATGCCCGTCAAATGATGGAACAGATAATAGACTATTAGCAACTATGCAGTTAAACTTTAAAATGAGTGCGTATGATTCAAAAAAACCAAGTTGGAATGTTGTTGCTGCCCAGCATCTGTTAAAGAAATTTTTTCTTCCCTTATATCACATTGGAATTATCACAAACCTACTGGGATTTCTAGAGATGTATATAATTTTCCTACTGTTTTCACTGACTTGTGACACATTTACTGTCATAAACTGAAATTATAATGGTTTTAATTCCAGGAACCATGGATAACATCAAAAAGGCCACCAGTAGGGTGGCCTGATAGAGGAATAATACAGTTTGTTAACTACAAAGCTCAGTACAGGAAGGATCTTGGTTTAGCCCTGAATGACATCTCCTTTCAGACACGGAGTAAAGAGAAGGTATTGTATATAATAAGAAATAAATCCAAAGTACAAACTTCTGTTTCTGAACTTTCTACTTCAAAAATATTTCATATGAAGAGACTCCAATACTACATATAGCAAGATTATGTTGAACAAGGAAAAAGGTTAAGTAGACAAGAGACTAAAGAAATAATGCATGAAAAAAGGAAAAGTACTCTTCTCCTACTCTGTAGAAATTCTTATCCCTGTAGGAAACTGAGATGATGTTTTCTTCCCTGTCCCTCCCTCCATACTTTGGGAAAAAATGTTTTTGAATCTGAGATAAATGTTTATTTAACTGTTATTCACTTGGAAAAAAAAAAGAATAGTGGAAAAATACTACAGTTAAAACACTTTTAGAGCTTATGCTATTTTATTATATGCCAATCTGTTGCTTGTTTTTAAGATTAGTCCTGAACTGTTCTAGATCCTTTTCCAAGCCTTTGTGGCTGCAGAGGTGAAGACAGTAAATCATCATGGGCAACTGATGCTATTCATGAGAGTGGCAGCCCAACAGTGCTACGTAGTGTTAGAGTAAGGCAGTTTAGTAGAGTTAGATAACGGAAGATGTAAACTAATTTGGTTCCATGCTGTTTCAGTGCTTGTACGAAAAGGTGCTCCCTTGAGTAGGTGATCCTCACGTGAACCTTCTGAGGAGAGCCTTACTCTAAGAAAAGTCAATAATCACATTCCCAATTAGATTTTCCAACTGAATTTGGCAGTTTTAAGGAAGATCCAAATTTGAAATTAAAACTCGTCCACTGTGCTGAATATTTATGTAGAAAAATATATGCTCCCAGATTGGTGTTGATCAGCTCTGGTTTGGGAACAAGGTAGTTTTGGGTCATTGGTTGGAGCTGAGGAGCGCTAAACAGAAGGTAAGGGATAAGGAAAGGCTTCCCACTGAACCAGGCATGGGCTGGATTGTCAGTCAGGTGTTCCAGAAGTGAGTTTTAAACAGTTTTATCCAATTAAAATATTGCTTGTTGGTAAAAGAAACTGAAGTTTTGTACTGGAAGTTAAAACTGAATTTGCTAGTCACTTTTCATATACAATGCACTGCATAGAAAGTTATAATCTTTATCAGAAAACTTTCCATTTCAGGTTGGAATTGTTGGAAGAACCGGAGCTGGTAAATCAACGCTCACAAATTCCTTATTTAGAGTTATAGAGGGATCTGGAGGCAAAATAATTATAGATGGAATTGATATATCAACTATTGGACTCCATGACCTACGTAGAAATCTTAACATTATTCCACAGGTGAGATGTGTTTTAGAGATTACTGTGGTTTTTATTATTATTATTATTTTACTAACAAGATATTTCAGGGTGTATTTTGTTTGCTTGTTTGAAGAATATGCACAAGATCTCATACCATTGTAATAGTCCTTTTTGGCCACTTAGCTCTCAAAAGTATCGCTGTTCTGCTTGCATGTAACTTGCTAGTGAATGTTGTTGGCCTTTTGCAATCTACCTACTGGGTTACAATGCACTGACTGCACTCACTTGAGAAGTCTGTTCGCTGCCTCTAAAAACACCAGTTCTGTTTATAAATCTGTGCAGCTATTTGCATATTGCCTAGTACTTATATTTGCCCATTTAAGAAAAAGGCTTTTGTGTGCACCCAGAAAAGTTTCAGACTTGATTAAGACTATAGAGACAAGCATTCAGTAATTATGGAGTACTGGAGGTAACTCATACCCTCAGTTGTGCTTTCCTGGCATCTTCTAGTCCACATATACTTTTCCAGATATCCCCTGATGTATTCAGTGCACAGAAGCTAGTGAATGTGCATTCATGCAATAATTGCTTTTGTTCTCATTGCTAAATACTTGGCCTTTTCTGCAGGTAAACTAAGAAAATTTC
This sequence comes from Anser cygnoides, assembly GCF_040182565.1. NCBI lineage: Eukaryota > Metazoa > Chordata > Aves > Anseriformes > Anatidae > Anser > Anser cygnoides. The sequence goes on along the minus strand of NC_089873.1, from coordinate 81,431,834 downwards.
ACTTAAAAACATGGCCTTCACATTTTTCTTAATTGTGTTCATGAATGTAGTATCCAGTGCTTAACAAACCCGACAATACCAATATTTTCATACGTTGTTTCAGTTGCCAGATGCTGAGCAGCTCCTCAGTTAGCCGTTGAATGGGTAGCACAGAGTATGTGTATGAAGTCTGTTGCTCTTTACATTAATATAGAGCTTAGCATGCTGAGACCCAACATGATTTTGTATTTCCATCCATCAACTGCAAAACATTACAATTTCCCTCACAAAGCTTCTTTTCCAATTTATTCATGCCAGTTTCCTATATTAATGTCAGGATACAGCATACTCTTTTAGGTTTGTGATGGAACAGTGCACTCAAATTTTGCTATTATTTAGGACCCCGTCTTGTTTTCTGGGACGCTGCAGTCAAACTTGGATCCACTTGGAAAGCACTCTGATCTTGAACTATGGGAGGCACTGGAACTGTGTCACTTAAAGGCTTTTGTTGAGTCACTCCCAAAGAAGCTCCTTCATGAGATTTCAGAAGGTGGTGAAAACCTCAGGTATATAAATAAGCAAGTGCTGTTGTAGTTACTCACCGAACTTGCAAAATTCTGTTTTTCTTACGGACAATTTACTACAGAAATTATCAGTACAAAAATTACAATTCTCCATTTGTTCAATTTGTACAGTTCTCCAATTGTTCAAGTAGTAAGGGTTTCCTTGATGTAACCAGCTGGTCACAACTGTATGAAGTCTTATGGCCTGTGCTGAAGGGAAGCAGAGGAGGTAGCCTAGTTTCATCTCAACTATATGAATGGGTGCAAAGGGACAGGGGCTTCATACACCACCAAGTTAGATTTAGATACAATAGGATCCATTCATTTAAAAAAAAACAAAAAAAAAACTGCAGAGAGCTTGACCGTTTGCTTTATTTGCTTAGGCAAAGCAACTCATTTTTTTCCTTGTAGAACATTACACCATAGATATCTACGGGAAGTGACACTGGAAACAGAAGGACTCTGAGAGACAAATAGCAAAGCTTTCAGCAGCAAAGGGACAGGCCATAATTTAAATGGAACGTATTAACAATTAACTTGAATTTTTAGGATGGATCTTTTTTTTAAAAAAAGTATCTAGAAGGCATACACCAGAAGTAACATACAGCAATATCCAAACTTCAAACGTTATTAAGTGATTTAGCATTCAATCCAGCCTATTCAAAGTCCCCATTATGATATGAGTATCAAAGTTGAGGGCAAGACTAGGTTTAAAAGTTGCACCTGAGCTTCTACTTCTGCTCAAAACTTCCAAAACGAGGAGAACATTTTTCTCCAGTCTTTGTACAAGTATAAAGCGTTGTTGAGGACAGTAGAACAGATAGGCTCCGTGCTAGTTTCAGCTTTATGTCAACAGTATCTGCTCCAATGTCTAGGGCTAAGTAGTGAGGAAACAACATCCGTCTCCCCTTTCTCAAAGTGCCTTACCTGACCTTCTCAAATGTATTTTTAACAGTGTTGGCCAGAGACAGCTGGTCTGTCTGGCCCGTGTTTTGCTACGAAAGACAAAGATCCTGGTCCTCGATGAAGCAACAGCTTCTGTTGACATGGAAACAGATAACTTGGTGCAGTCCACCATCAAAAGAGAATTTTATAACTGCACGATATTAACTATAGCACACAGGTTACACACAGTCATGGATTCAGAGAGGTAAGTTTTGATATGCCATTTAAGAAATGTCTACTTTTAAATGCGTGTTTTCAGACCTACAAAATTTTACTCTAGCACTTTTTACCTTAGTATCAGTACAATCCAAGGTACCACAAAAGACTTGCTGTCAATATTAATTAAATATTGATAACCTGTGTTCTGTTTCCCCACTGTAATTACAGAACGATTTTTTTTTCTGATTAGATGCATGTATAAGCTACTATTGTGACCACTTAGTTCTCTAGAAAAAAGGGACTACACTGTAGAATTTTTACCAACTTTTTTTTTTAAACCAGCTAAGCAAACATTCCCTTTTCAAAAGGCTTTCTTAATATAGGCATTCCTAGCTTGAGAAACCAATGAATTACCTAATGCAATGATACTTCTTGCAAATAAGAGTTCCAGTTAATATGTATTTGTAGTAGGGCTGGAAAATATGGTTGAATAGCACCTTTTTTTTCTTCTGTAATCTTCATGCTTTCGTATTGTAGAGTGCTTGTTCTGGATGCAGGAAGGATTCTAGAATATGATACACCAAATAATTTGTTACAACGAAAAGGTGCCTTTTCTGAAATGGTTGCAAAGGCTGGAATAACAAGATAAAGAAAACTAATGAAGATAAGAATTCCTTATACTGATAAACGCTCAAAAGATATTTGGCATTCCCGATGTGATGAAATAATTAACTTCCTTGTAAGCTCTTGACAAGATTGCTTTTTGCTACAACTCTTTTTGCTACAACTGTAATCTGTATATATTGATCAGCTTTCTGAAATTAATTTTGTTTTTATACAAATCACTTTTTTGATCATCTTGGCACTGGACCAACAGAATGAAGCAGTAATTTTCATGGCATATTTTAAATATTGCACTAGTAAAGGTGGATTTAAAATAAATCTTGCTGTTCAGTGTTTTAATTAAGAAATAGTGCTTAATTAAATTGCTTGGATGTTATGCCCATTTAGTTAATACATTTTATATGATTGTGAATATATAAAAAAATTGTGTGACCAGAGAGACAGATGCCCCTTGATGCTGGTTTTTAGGACATACATATTTATTTGCTTTGGTAATAGCACATAATTTTGCTATAATTTTGGTAATAATTTTATTTGCTTATACTTTGGTAATTCTTGAGGCAACAAACTTGCCATGGCAAGTTGATTTTTATGTTGATTTTGTGATTTTTGAATAACTGAAAAACAATTTCAAACAGCTGAAAAACATGTAAAAATAATTGAGCATTACAAAACCAGATTGTGAAAGAATCCCATGAAATTGGGGTCAGGTGCAGCTATTTGCTAGTAGATCTTAATGCAAATGTCAATGCTATTTAATGCTGCACAAAAGGTTATGCATATTTACTCAAAGTGTCAGTTAACCATGCCTGTGCTTCTGTAGGCCCTGTGAATATTACCTTTTTTACTACACATCCTAAGAATCTCCAAATTGAATACCAATGGTGGGGAGGAATGGGTTAAAAGCAGAAGAGGATGGGATGAGAACTGCAAACTGGTGAGGAACATTGAAAACATGCTCAAGTGACCTTGCAGCTGTGATGACAAAGCCTGGAGAGTAGGAAAACGCATCATACCTACTGCTTTTAATCCTGTATCTTTGACAACCAACGCATCCACGTACAGATAACACAGGTGTTTTGTAGACTCGGTGGCACCCTATCGGACATGCTTGAGCTCCCTGCCTTGGGACAGAGATCAAAGCATAGTGAAGATCAGAGCACGGTGGTAAACTACACCTGTGCAAACCCTTGATACATAAACAGGCATCAACAGCAGGCCTATGATCCTCTAGCGTGGACCAAGCTTAGCAGTGCCTGCATCCCTGTGTGTGTGTGCTTCGGGGATCCCCCACAGCTGGCCAAGTAACAAGTGTACTCTTTGCATTTCAACCCTGGGGTCTGTGGGCATCCTTGCTGCCTGCCGGTGCTGACTCACACCACCAACTGAAGTAAGCAAAGCCAAGTTTGCAGTTTTAGAAAGGTGGTGAGAAAGGAGGGAGACTTTCTGAAGAGATTTCCTCAAAGATGTGGTTCTACTACAGTGAAGGTAAAAAAACATCTCTGTGCCTTCCTGACAGCAAAACAAAACAAAGTCTTCCTACATTTAAGACAGTACTATGTAGTTTAATTGGCTACAAAACACAACTAACTATACTACAGCTTGCACAAAGCTATTAGAATATAATGATTTTAGAACCCATTAGGAACAACCCAAACCAGGTAATTACAGTTTTCTGACAGTTCCAGAGAGACAAAGTTTCTCAGGAGAGAGAACAGCTGCTTGCTTTTCACCTTCTTTTCCTCTTTTCTCCACCTGAGGCCAGCAGTGGCTTTACAATAGAGCAGAACCTTCCATCCAGACATTTAATTTCTTTGGCCACATTTGAAGTGCCATGGGCAGGCTCTTCTTGGGTCCTCATCTCTTACCCACCTTCACACTCCCCACCAAACCCACCCTTTTCTGGAAGAATAAGAGGAGGAACTGGAAAGGACCAAAGTGGGTACTATTCATCAACGGGTCAGCATATTTTAGGCTTTATGCTAGGATAGGTAAAAGCTTCAGCACTCAGAAACCAACTCCTTTCACAAGGTGCACAGAAAATAGTCTGAGGGACTATTACCACACATCGGTATGTGGTAATTTTACTTATTTAGGTGGACAGAAGAGATTTATATACTTTCTGGTGGACTGGTATTTGGAGAAAGCTGCAGAATGAATAATTGCTAAGTCTGAGAGAAAACAGCTTTAGGGTAGGCAGGAAAAGTCAATTTGCAGCAGGAGCATCACCCAGTATCTGCGGTCTCTACTGTCATCACAAGTCTGATGTCAAAGACAGAGACTAAATCTACGAAAAGGAGGGATCACGTGGCTCTGGTGGACGTTCCCTATGTCCAGTCTGCAGCTGCTGACGAACACAGGGAAGGTCTGTTCCTGCCCAGTGTCCTGTGATCCAGGAGGCAAGATACAAGGAACATAAGAGTAGGAATGGTGTGAGCTGCTGCCACTCCCACAGGAACAAGATCATCATCACTGCTTGGCCCCCTCTTCTCCTTTGACTAGGGTTTCGTGACGTATTAGCATTTCTGCATCCCTCCCAGTCACTCCTTGCTTTCCCCTGTACCAACATGCAATCTTTTTTCTCAGTTCTGTTCATCCACCCAGAATTGCAGCTTCAGGAGCCAGAGATTTTTCCTTCCCACCCTAGTTCCTAATACTCTTTGTCTCTTCCTAGAAAAGGATCTGTCACTCCAGGCCTTAGAAACCCTTTGACAAATTGGAAGATTATAATCTCATCCTCTAAGCTCCAAAGGAATTCAAGGAAGAAATAGAAAAATAGTGCTGTTAAAGTATTTCGCCAATAAATTGAGACAACAGATTGAAAGGACAGAAAATGCTTTTAATAAAAACATTTTAAAAGGTTACTTGTAAAATGCATTTCATTGTCTGCACTTAGAAACAATTCAGGAACATACAATTAGTGAGGCATCTTATGCTTTCAGAATTTCAACTCACAATACAAGCTTTAGCTATATAGATTTGTTATACATCTAACACCACAGGCAACCATATTCAGAATTAAAGGACAGTTTGTAGAAACATTTCAGCCTTCAAATACCAATTTGTTTAAACAGAGACTTTTGATAAGCAGTATGTGTGCATACCTGGAAATGTCCGTTTAGTACAGTGTTCTACTTATCTAAAATGTGATGGTTTGTGCCAAAATACAGTACTAAGATCAAATAAATAACTTGACCACAGAATTCAGAAAAGTTATCTAATAAATAAGGATGCATTGTGAGATATCCAATGTACAGTAACTTATTTACTAAAAAAGTCTGTATCAAAATCTGAACGAATAAATACCCTTTTGTGAAATTTTCACAAGTAAACAACTTACCCTTCCCTTGCAATTCCCAGATTAACACCGGAGGTTGCTTTTAATTATTAAACTCCTCCATACTGAAGGACTATGCTAAAGAAAAAGAGTACTTCATTTATTTGCATTTAAGAGCTTAACAGTTTAAAGTTACTCCCACACTTCTGCATAACTTGTCCCGAAATTGCAAAAATCTTTTAGTTTTAGCTCAACTGCAATGTTTCAATGCACTGCATAAAATGAACAGCTGCATTAAAAACCAACAACAAAAAAACCTACTGAACACCTACTAAAACTCCAGTACACTTTGACATGAATTTTTAGCAGGATAGAAAAAAGGCCACAATGACTCCAAATACTTTGGAATATATGTTCAATTATGTATATACACGTGTATGTCTGCAACGCAAAGGCCCCAAACAGCAACTGCATGTGAGAACTATTGTATATTGGCATTCATCCATGATTTCACTGAAGAGACTTCTTTCAACTCAGGAGTTTTAGTTATATTCACCATCCCTTAGGACCCACTTTTTTTTTTTAATAACTGTACAAATTTTCTTTTGAATACATTATCACAGTACTGGATGTCCCATACAGATGTAAAGGCAGGGTCACTTTCAAATAGATACAAAGGAAGAAAAAAATCCTCAAAAATTCACTTTGGTTTTCAACTCAGTGAAATTAAACAGATGTTAGCAATATAGTGTGGGAGTCTTCTGTGAAGTTAAATAATACTGAAGGAATTGTTGCATGCAACTAAGATTCAATTTAAGAGGTTTTTAATAGGATTACTTCAAACATATGTTTAGAGTATAGCTACTCAATTATGCTGATGCAACCATTTGAAAAGGCAGTGCCGTAAATCAGATCTACCGCCAGGAGAACAATAAACCTATTTTAAAATGGTTCTAAGTTAAGCTACAGATCTAAGCCCATATCTAAGTTCATATCTTGGCACACTTAACACAATTATTTTGAAGCATTAAAAAAATGCTTAGATCACCTGTCATTAGACCTTACCTGATTAAGACTGTGTTGATGGATGAAGAGAAGTCTTACCTGAATGAAGTGTTTTCACTGCAGAGTTCTAAACATAAATTCATCTGGCCCTTTCAGTATTAACTCTTCATAAAAAGCAGAACTGTCACCAAGTTTCTTTTGGTATCAACTTTTTTTTTCTTCCTCATGCATTTGCTAGATAGGTGGGTGGCAAAATATTTGCTGCTACCTCAAATCCTGAGTTACAGGCTCTGCTTCCTTCCCAAAAGAACAGCTACAATCTCTAATCTACGTTCAGTTTAGAGTGGGGATATGACAAAACTTAAACCAAAGATACTATCTATCCAAAGTATAGACTTGGATGATTTTTCACTTACTAAAGGAACTAGACTTCATCCACGTGGTCCCTTCTGCCCCACACTTTCTCTCTGACAACAGCACAGCTGGGAGGTACTCAAGGGGAAAGACATCACACACCAGGAAGTATGCAACAATGAAATTCATGTTGGTCAAATTTAAGGGAATATATACAGATGTAACTTTTAAGATACCTAAAAATAAAATTACTACAATTTTCAAATAAGATGGGGAGAGGTATAAGGAGTTGATGATATGCACTTGTTCCCTGTTGAGAACGTAAGTGGTATGACAGCAGCACCTATATGTTAACCATCAAGAACAGATCACAAAGTTAGCCCTTGGAGACACACTTAAGTAACTGTAACATTAGCAAGAGCTAAATTTCTTAGCATGGCGTGACTGAAACATGAGGCAGTAACTTGCCACTTGATTTCAGTAATACCATTATGCTGTTATGAACAGCAGAAGAATCAACTGAGTGTGTAAATCTCATTCAAGCTGCAGTATGCCTTTTAGAAAGGTTCCTAAATGCTCAAATGACTCAATTTAATAAATAAATTTAAGCTCAAGACTACTAGTGCTATGTGCGTTAACACTGCTTCACATTCTTCCAAAGTAAATATATTTGATGTGGGAACACCTACAGCATAATGCCGTATTATTTCTAAGCTTTGGTCACACTCTCTTTATATTCAGTTTTTCAACAAACACCTCTTTAGGATTTGCTAATAAAATTTAGCAAGAAAATGTGGGTGTGTCATCATTAGCATTTTCATCCTACATCCAGTCTATAAGCAGACACAGGACGCTTCAGAACTTTGAAAACCACTCGTACCTTTAAAGTAACATCTAGTTTTAACACAGGCATCCAGCAGCACGAACTGGAAGTGATTAAAAAAATGAATATTTATGGCTAAGATTAGGCTCCACTGCCAGTCAGATAAGTACGCACCATCAAGGTATGCTTTTTGAGAGATGGAATGCAACGGGAAAGAGTTTATCTTCAGTTAAAATTAGTCTTCCGTAAATGCTTATTAGGAATTTCTATAGCACTGACTTGGAGAGGCCAGGACCCGCCAACAATTCCTGCTTGGATAGCTACACCCATTACAACCGCTAGATCAGGGTCTACAGAGGTGTTAGGTTCCTTCCCAAAGAAATCCCGTATAACTTTGCGTATTTTAGGAATCCGGGTGGAGCCCCCAACTAACACAATTTCATCCACTTCGGTTTTGTGTAGGTGCCCTTCCTTCAACACCTGTTCAATGGGCACAAGAATCTTCTCAAAAAGGTCCTCATTCAATACTTCAAATAGTTTCCTAGAGATTTCTCTTTCAAACACAACTTTGACAAAGTTGTTTTTTCCATTTGAAACATCTCCAAGATCTTCCAGGTCCTTTGTTTTCTGTGAAGGCTTGTCTTTACGAACAGCATTTTGTTTTACCTCACCTTCTGGAAGTTCTTTTGTAAGCTTTGTTTCTGGCATAGTCAACAACACCCTTAGCGTAGATGCCTCATGAACTGTCAAGTTTAATTTAACTGCTTCCACAGCCTGTCTGAGGCGATGTATTTCTTCTTTTCTTGATGGCAGAGAACCATATTTTTGATGGAGCTGATCGTATAAATGCTGCATCAACCTCTGATTAAAATCCTGTCCTCCGAGTTTGTTGTTACCTAAAACACCAGAACAGAGAGCACCAGACACATTACCTTCAAAACTTCAGCAAGCAGCATGCATCTTCTTGTACTGGGAGATGGCACTCAAGGGCTAAAACGATGATACTAAGACCGTAAGCACTGAGCAAGAGCTCAGAGAACTGGGGAAATAGACATAATTAACGTTCTACTGAAGGATACATGATGGATAATCATTTGCAGATTTTTTTTTATTTATCAGCTACTATGGAATCTATCCCTGTCAACATTTTTCCCTGGAACTGCCCTGTTAAGCTGTAACAGAGAAAAAAAGTGGTTGTTACCTCAATGGGAGTGTTCTCTGTAGACAAAAATATGTAACAAGAAAAGTCTGTAGCTGGTAGCCTATCACTGAAGTGCAATATCTCACAGTAAATTGTTTTCCCAGTTAAAACTTCTAGAATGCTTAAATTTCTCTGCCCAAAATTGACTTTTCTATTAGAAGCTAGCAGAGTGCAGCATTATAGGAGTTAGTTTTAACATTTTCAAGTTACTCAGTGGCTTCATGCATTCACATGAAAAATAAGGCACTATTAAAGTAGATGGATATACTCTGAAAAAAGCAGAAAAAATGATAAAATGCAAGCAGTGAGCTTCAAGCTCTATTTAGAAGTATATCTTATATTAGCCTTCAGAGAGAGAGTATTCTGTATAGCCAATTTCCTTCTGAAAGATTATTTTCACACCACATTTCCAAAACCTTTCAAATAATTGTTCGTGTTTTCCATTAAACAGATTTTTAAAAATACCCTGCCAGTTTTCATCTGTGTTGAATAGGACTCTCAAAGTTTCCACCTTTTTGTTATGATTGAAAAGAGGAATTCACTTAATGGACATCCGTCCAAATGGATCAGAATGAAGTAACTGAGTATTTCTTGCTGTTCTGCTCTTACTGGACAGTGCAGCAGCTGACATTAAAACTTGTTCATTTAAGGCAACACTGAAAGTAGCACTGCATCTCAGACCTGTCTGAATCCAGGTCACCCACAAAGCATTTGTCTATTCACTCCAGTTTTACTAAATATTGCTTGCTTCCAGAAACCTTTGCCAAACAATGAATCACTTTGGCATATGTGTATTAAAAAAAACACTTACTTCTGGGTTAACAGAACACAGTTTCCAAAGCCTGCACAACTATGCTGGAGCTAAACGCAGAACAAGGACATTCCAAAGCACCCATCAACAATTCAGTAAACACTCTCAACTCAGACAAAGGTAACAGAAAGCTTTAGAACAAAGCAGTTTGTAATACACACCAGCACTTGTACTAGTAGGCACAAAAATCAACAGCCACAGATAAAATTAATCTACAATGTATTACTTTCAGCCAGCTAAAAACTGAATCTCTCTTAACTGGTGAAAGCAGTTGCAAACCTAGTTTTGTGTGAAGGGCAGTCGAGAACCCTTTGTGAGAGTGCTGTGTTTTAAATAACTTCCCTAATGGTGAATTCAGGTGCAGCTTTCTCTTCCCACTACCCCTTGTGAAAGTAAACCATTTTTCTCACCTGCCATGGCTCGTGTGAGGAACATCCCTCCCTGCTTGTTCAACAGAGACACATCCAAAGTTCCTCCACCCAAATCCACCACCAGAACGTTAAACACATCAGCTTTGTGCAGTCCGTAAGCCATAGCTGCAGCTGTGGGTTCATTGATTACTCTCAAGATTTCTAGCCCTAAAAAGAGCAAAGCAACAGTCACATAGACTAGAAAAACATAGTTTTCACATCATAACATTTACCATTAGTTACTTTGTACTAAACATAAGTGAAACGTGAAGATAAGATAGTTCATCAAGTATTAGTGCTTAGAAAACTCTTTTCCTTATTTAAGCCTGAAGTAATACTACTTCAGTGTCAGGATGAAGGCATGAATCATGATCTTCCCAAACATGTTTTCTCCAGAGAAACCTTGCTAAGTAGATTTATTTCAGAACTTTTTATTTTTGTATAAGTTATGTCTAAGGGTGCTCTGTACATTCTATTTAGAGATTACCAAAAATACTATTTTCCTTGAGTAAGATCAGTTCTTCTAGCTATCTATATTTGCATTAGTCTTCTGCATCTGTTGGTACTCAAGAGTTCTCTGCTGTTCCTCACAATTGCTAGTAGTCATTAAAAAACAAGAAAAAAATCCATAGTCTTTACTGTTAGTGAAATAAATTTAAAGATAACCTTAAGGCTCCACAAAAGAAAATGCTGGGATAAAGAGACATCACCTGCAAGGTTAGCTGCCTTAACGGTAGCATTCCGTTGCCTTTCATCAAACTCTGCTGGCACAGAGATGACTGCCTTCAAAATGGGCATGCCAAGATTGTCTTCTGCCATTCTCTTCAATTTCAGTAGCAGCTGAGAGCCAATATGCTCTGGAGTGACATGAAAGGTTTCATTAGTTGTCACAGAAAATTCAGCTGATCCGCCATTGTTGAAAATCTAGGAGGAAAAAGCAACACAGCCCATTGGTAAGAAGTCCTTCTTACGCCCTTTCCCCCACTCCCACCAAACATTAGATTCCCATACAGTCTGTTTATTCTGGAAAAATATCAATGTGCTTCTGCCACTTCTTGAATCACTTTTATTCTTTGATTGTGAGTACTATGCAAAACCTACAACATAAAGGGTCAGAGTATATCCAGAGTACTGACAACTCCTTTGACCAGGTAAAATGCATTAAAAAAAAGTTAAGACCTAGCAACTGCATAATCAACTTTAATGCTATGTGACAACAACGCATTCAATGATGAAAGTAATGCTTTTTAATCATTAAATTTACTGATAAAGCTTCCCACAAGTTCTTTGTTGTGAAAGGAAGCAAGGTATTGGAACAGTTCCTCTTAAGAATACAGACTGCTTGCAGTAGCTGAAAATTAGTCTCTTTACAGAAAAGACTTCACCATAACACCGTGCTAAATTAATACAGTATTCTTTTTTAGATAGCAGCTCTCAAGATCTGTTGCTTGTCAATTTAGCACTGAAAAGTACTAGGGAAAAATGCAGACAGAGAATATGTTGACTTTTAGGCTTCTTTTCCCCCCCTTATATCAGAATAAAATGAAGGTTCATTAAAGAACAGTTAGAATTTCAAGTTTAAGTTTATATTTTAAGACAAAGGAGAGTTACCCAGAAACACATTTCACAGTAGAGAATAGGGTCCTCTGGAAAATCACTGTCAACTCTCATGTAGCAGTACGCAACATACCCAGAGAAGGGAGGAGTAAACACTGGTGGAAGTCTTATGGTTTCCAGGCCTATCAGATTTAGCCAAATGACACGGGGTCAGAGAAGCTGGTCACTCGTTGGTTACTGACTGAAGTTTTCTACACATTACTGCTTGCAGACAAGCGATGAAGATGGCTGCTTACCTTAAACGGATACCTACTGCTTTCGCTTTTCAGTTCTTCTGCAGTGAAAATCTTCCCGATGAATCTCTTTGCATCATATATAGTGTTCTGAGGATTCGAATCTGCCAGTTCCAGGCCATCATACCCTACGTGCACATCCCCGTCAGTGAAGGACACTATGCTGGGTATGCTGTGGTGCCCGTTTTCATCTGCAATAACCTTCACCTGCCCCGTCCCAGGAAGAAAGACACCAACAGAGCAGTAAGTCGTGCCAAGATCAATCCCGATTACTTTTGGCGTAGGCATCGGTAAATACTGCTGGGCTAGATAGCCAGCTAACAGGAGCGCCAGGACAGCCGAGCCTGAAACACAGGGTTTTTTTTTTTAAAAAAAAAAAACAGGGTTAGAGTCCAGGTCAACACATTACACATTACGTTTCATGCAGTTTTATTTCACGCCCCCAGTTTTATTATTTTATTATTTATTTAGTATTACCAGTTTTATTCACAGTCCCCGGGAGCACTTCCCACAGCCCCGAACCCCTCCCGTGAGCCACTAAACCAGCCCAGCCGCCCGGCCCCAGCCCGTACCCAGCACTGCCATCTGCCCCGCCATCGCCGGCTGCCGCACCGCCCGCCAACGCCGACTGCTGACGAATCCTTCCGGGCCGCGCCGTACACCGGGACTTGTAGTCCGCGCGTCTCGTACGCCCAGCCGATATATACCCGCTGTCCGGCGCAGCGGAACTACAGCTCCCAGGAGGCGCTGGGGCGCGCCTCTTTCCGGCGGGCACGGGCCGATGGGAGCTGACTCTGCTCGGCGGCAGCGGAGGGGAGGAGCAAGGAGCTAGCGAGGGTGGCCCTGCCCGCGCGTGCGCGGCCCGGCTGGGTCGCGGTGCCTGCTGGGAGTGGTAGTTCCGCAGGCGGGCGGGCCTGCAGTCGTGCGAGAACCTGGTGATTGATCCAAGAAGTGGATCTGTGCCTGAACTCCCCGTCTTCTATTCTTAAATAATGTATAAAGTGTCTGCTTCTTCTCAGCTCTGCTAAGCTCTGGTCTCATAAGAGGCGATAGATCCTCAGGTACCTTCAGAGCAGGTCTCTGCTCAGGCAGAAACAAATGGCAAGAACCGGGCATTTTCCTCAGGCAGCTTAAGTTGGGTGTTTCCTAACTGGAAATATCCATAAACGAACAGCTGGTAGCAAACTGCACGCTGGGGGAATACTTAGACCAAGTTCTGTTGCACTCGCCATCTCTAGTGCCTCTAGGGATGGGAAGGTGCATAACCTAAAACAATTCCCAGGAGCTTACTTCTTACAAGCATCTATGTACCAAAAGTGGCACCACTTCAACTTAATAGTAAAAAACATGTACATCCGGTGTTTATTGTTAACATAGTTACAGTGATATGGCTTTCTCTGTGCATGAGAAGGTGGAAACTCCTTGGTGAGGGAAGAGAAAGTTAACCCATCTTGGTGACTCATGATCTGGCTGGTTTTCTAATTATGCATCTAATGACTTTTCCAGACATTTGGAGTTTAATATTTCAATCAGCACGTTTAAGTGTCACCGTTGTGAAAGTGGCCATTCTGAAGTTATTTAAGTGGGGGAAAACTTGTAAAGATTGCTCACAGCATTTCTTCACTCGTATGACTCAATAGCTGGCACTTTGTATTTTATGCAACTGCTGATGGTAAGCAGGCAAAATGAATGGATTTAGTGAAAACAGGGTATATGCTGAAACTGGGGGTTGCTGATAATTTTGATATTTGGTAGTAACCAGTGCTTTAGTACATAGAGACCATCTGAAATCTCATACTTCTGAAGGCTACTATGTACAGGTGTTTGTTAAAAATACTGTGACAAAACCTCATTTTGGAGATTTCATCCTTTCTAAAGCATAGGCTAGGCTTTGTTTTTATCCTCAAGGTTAAAACTGAGAGGCATTGGGTTCACTTGATCAGGTATATGCTGCAGGACAGAATTCACACTCCCTCTCCTACATCCTTCCATTCCGTTTGTTCAGAGTAAAGCTGCCCAGTCAATGCAGTGTGTCAGTCAAAGCTTCCCTACGTACTCCAGCTCCCCGGAGGCCTCTCTGTTCCCTGCAGAATTACACAGCACAGGCCACCTGCCTAGGAGTCAAACCAAGGAGAGCCTCGCTGCTCACTGCAGCAAACATATTGCACCAGAAACTTACTCAGGAAACACCTTCCTCCCTGTAGCTGTTTTCAGCTTTTGTGTAATTGAAGACTGGATCCAGCCTACTTACTCTGTAGTCCCTTGACTGCAACATTTGATCTTCAGCATTAGTGGTCAGACGAAGTCCCAAAGTGCCTCATTTTTCTCCTACATCTTTTCCATGACATATCAGGGCCTGCTCATGGATATTCCTGCATCTACAGAAAGATGCCTGACTTCTCATGCATCTGCAAAATAGGCAAAAATAGTCCTAGAGAGTTTGTGTTTGTTTTCTGGGGCATTACCAGAGTGTCTTCTGGATCAAGTCCTTAGTATCAATTATATTAAAACCAGCTTTTTTATTATTATTATTTATTTATGTATTTATTTATTTATTATTATTTTATTATTTACCCTCATCGAGCTCTTGTACAGAAGGGTGAAATCTGTTTTCATTTTCTTCCCTTCTCTCAGCACAAGCTGCACTCAGTGTTGTTCAGAAGCAGAAGAGCACATTCAGTGTTTCATAAGACCTTTTTTTTTGATTTTGCACAGTAATTTCCTTTCATTTTTCATTGGCTTGGAGGGATAGGCTAATTCAATTAGAAGGGGAAGGCTGTGGGTAGTCTCTGCCCTTCTGACTACGTAGTGAGGAACATAAGCATGGATGGGGGGAAAAAACAAAGGCAGGCCTGTTTGTTTGTTTGTTTGTTTGTTTGTTTTCTAAAATGTTGTGTTTTAGCCATATCCCTGTAATGGAAGGTAGGGCCTGTGCTGTAGTGTTTGACATACTCACCTGACAGTGGGCAATACAAGCTCAGACCCCTACAACTGCCTTTAAAAAGCCTGTCACTGTGATAAAGCTAGCTTCCCTGGATGTGGCAGAATTAGGGTGGATCTACGGTGACTTGCACTACTACGACTGAATGGTATCTTTGCTGGTATCTGGTATCTTTCCTGATTTGGTTGTCTGTGCTGGCTCTGCTGCTGCACTGATAAACCCTTGTGACCACGCACCTGGCCCTCAACATTACCTGCCACTGATTTGAGCAGAAGGTAGACATGTAACTACCTACTTCAGGGTCTAGGCCAAGTGCCTTCTTACGCTTATCAGTACATCTATTCACTCTGATAGTAAGCTTTTTAAAGCATTTCAAAAGGTTTGGGGGCATTAATTTCCTTCAAGGGGGTAATGCTTTTCTCTGGTGCTTTGATAGGTGGAGGTAAACATGTTTATATCTACAAGTAGCTTGAGGGAGAGAATTATTCTTACAATGTATGAGCAGAGGTTGGTTTGACAACAGTCTCCCATCAGATAGGAACAGGTATCTGCGGTAAAAAAAAAAAGTTACACTGGGGAGCATTGCTGAAAACATAGACCTGTGATGTGTTAAACACAGTTCAAGTATTCGTTGTGAGTGGAATCAAATAAAGCTTGTTTTCATTTCTAGAATGTTTTGCATCAGCTGTATTCCTGCACCTTGAGAAAAGGGAAATGAGTTTGCAAAGCATCCTCTTTTCTGCTGTTGCACAGAACAGGGCTTCCTCTTCCTAGGGTTGACTCAGCGAGTGCTTTCTTCACTGTCTAAAATCATTCTCAAGCCAGTGTCCAAAACCAAAACACAGGGTGCTGGGGTATGATCAAAACATGGTTTGATCCCAGCAGCACAGTATGATCAAGCTGTGTGTTCCCACTGTGAAGCAGGAAAGGGAAGAGGGATTTGGATCCACTTTACAAGTAGCCAATGTTTCCTTGAGAAAGGAGGCAAGTTATTTAGATGCTAAAATCTGAAATAACATTTTCATTTTTTTACTTAAGTAAAAGTGGGTTCTTAGCCTTGGTGCAATCACATAAGCAAAATTACAGAAATGCAGAGAACTTCACTGGTGGCTCCTCTACCTAATTAAAACATCGATTTTCTCCTGCTGTATCTGGTTGGGAAAGGGAAGGTTTTCATCAGTGTCCAGTCTTCCTGTGACAGACAGTTCAATGCCAGGCAGTTGGAAGAGAAGTATAACCTTCAATTGAGATGCAAAAGTTTCCATTTAAATTCCCGAGTGTAGCTTAAAGATTTCTTGCTCCTGCTGCCTGGCTGTTGTGAAGAAGGTGTGCAGGGAATCCTTAATTAGTCAGGAACCAGCTCTCCAGCTGCAGGCACCTCAAGTTGCTTAGGGCTACTAGGAGGATCAATAGCCAAAAAGCGGAGTGAGACAATGGCGTCAAGCTTCCAGCAGATGTCCCTGCTATGCAATAATGCTCTTTATATTTGACAGTAACCCGCAGATTCATATAAAGCATATTAACCTTTTGCAGTCGTTATCCAAATTCTTGTAAAGGCATAAGTCATGAAAATGGTGCCTCATTTTTCAATGCAGTTTGTTTAATTCTCTTAACATCTCCATTTCACTGAACCCTTGTGAAATCATTTTGAGGTTAACAATGAAATTATTATTTCCCTTTTCATTAATACAGTTGCAGTGATAACAGCATAATGTAACCCAGCAGCTGTCCAGTCTACAAGTGAGATGAGATTTTCACAGGTCTCTCTCCCACTTCTCTACTCGAATTTCAGTTGGTCTGCACGCTGATAATGGCTTGCTATGATGTGGAAAAAAAAGTGCAGAGATCCCTTTTATTTAAGGGACAAGAAAGGTTTGGCTGGCTAACTGCGAGCTTCTCTTTTTGCTTCACCACAGTGCTGTTCAGGGCCGACATTGCAAGGCCACCAGCTGAATGACTGCCATGAGATCGGCTGTGCAGTCCCCAGCCATCAGCAGCCTGGTTTAGGGGGCCTGAATCTTGGCGTGGATTCATATTGAGGTCTGGAGCACATCATTCAGCTTCTGCTCAGCTCAGGTATCCTGTGCAGAAGCAGGGATGGCCATACCGTAGCGAATCCCAGGGTGACAGGAAAATGGATCGCTTGTACAACAGTTTGGTGGAAGCGAAGTGCTGCAAAGTACAACCTGGAGCAGAAGAAGGAGGATGTGACCAGGAGTCTCATAATCTGCATGAATCATGGTGGTGATAATGATAATGAACAAGAGTCTCAGCAGTCTCCCAGGAGGCCGTTTTCTCATTCACATTGTTGCTGTGTATATGAAATCCATACAGATGTCAGTCAGACTTGTCAATTTTTTCTATTAGGAATGACAACAAAAGGATAAGCAGAGGAATGCACTCAAATACAGACACTTTAACTGAGCTCCCCAGGCCAAGGAAAAGAGCTTTTGCAATATGTTTGGAGAAAGAAAGTCTGTTGTTCTTTTTGTGGGGTACTGATGCTAAGGATGCAAAATACTAATTTTATGGTGATTCTGTTCTTTGCTTGAAGGCATCACCTGGAGTAATTCAGTGGGCTTGTACACTGGCTAAGAACTTTTGAGCCTTCCTGGTGAATCAGTGACACAGATGATCACTTTCAATTATCTCTTACAAATAGTGTTATGGTACTCTAGGAGCAACCATGTCATGCCATGCCTATTTTCATGGAAGAGTTAGTCCCTGGCCTAAATTATTTCTAATCCAAGTATACAAGAGAAATAACAGTTAAAAGAATAGATTGTTCTTCTTTGCACAGTGTGAAGTGGAGGAACACAGCAATTAAATGACTCAATGACTCAGCAACAGACAACGAGCCTGGAGGCCAAGTACAGTTTGGAGCAAGATGTATCAAGCACCACTCCAGAGAGCCCACTACAAAAATCATCCTTCTTCCATTCTCTTAAGAAAAGGGATTCGTATCAAGGATGGCCAGCAAAGTCCTAATGGGAAAGAAATGTCCTCGTTTATACATTGCTCTTTGAGCAAAGTGGTAATGGCATTTCCTAATTGCCTTTATAGTACATGTCTGTCCTGCAGAAACCAGAGTTGGCATTATTGTATGAATGTCCAGCATACTTCAGTGTAATCGATACGTAGTTCAAATAGGACTAAGATGTGAGCAAGCTCATCTAGCATTATACAAACTCAGCTTGGTTTTATTTCCAAGTGCAATGTGTGAAACCAATAGCACTTGACAGCATATCCCACAATGCCTCTTATCTACTCTAGCCCATCTGAAATGGGGAATGAAATTCTGAGAACACAGAGAAAGAAAACTCAGGCTCATCAGCCTAAGTCAAGGTCCTTGGTGTTGCTTCATACCTTCCCAGCACCTCTGGTCAATTGGCGTCTGCTTTGCATGAGTCTTTGCCTGTGCCAAGGCTTGCAACATACCTGCAGGGTTCCTAAACCTATTTCTGACAATGCTGATAGAATCATTCCGACATTAGTCAGATTACTCTTACAAGACAAGCAAAGATGTTAGCCACAGCATGTCTTCTTTTCTCAGTGTCATTCCCACCACACTGTCATGTGAGTAGCAAGTGTCTGTTTCGCCTGGAGAAAAGTTTGTTGAAAGCAGATACTGTAAAGTTAGAGCCATTCTGGAAAAAGACTGCTTTGCTGCTGAAAATGATCCATCCACCAAAGCAGAAATGAGCCTTTCTGTGCAATCACAATAAAATAAAAGCCCTATGCCAGCTCTCTCTCTCTTTCTTGAATGATTGTGCTGTGTATAGGTCTGCTGGACTGCATCAATACCTTCGTACAGCCAATAATTCATCCCCATGCTTTTGGCTCTGTCCTGCTGCTCAGATATGCGAGTGCATGCTTTTGCCCATTTGAAAAATCAGCTACTGCATATGCAGACACCATCACAGTAGTAGACTTTAAAAGATATGTGAAATCTGCATGCCAGCATATTTGTGGGCACTGAGCCCTTAAGCTTCAGAATATTTTTGCAGAATACAAAATACTGTTAAAAATGCAGCAGTATGTTTATGTTGTGGTACTAAGAAATGTTTTTGACTATGTGCAAACAGTCTGATTGGGCAGGGGCTGCCTTATTTTTATTTTTGCTCTTTTAGCACAGCACAAAAGGGACTGTGGCTGTCAGTATGCCTAGGTGCTCCCACAGTACCAACAATAAGAATTAAACAGTAGAGTGAGGGAAGGGAGGGATTTTGCAGTCTCAGAAGGATATAATAGAACTATATTAATTTCCACTGAACTGTTGGGCCAGAGAACGTATCTCTTCGTATGTTTTGGACAAGCCCCAGATATATCTGGTCTCAGTATAACAGCTCTTTTCTTGCTGTCAGTCAGTCCCAAAGTAAACAGAGCTGACAGATGTCGATTCTTTCAGATTTTCCCTTTCCTAAGGACCTTGACAGTTTCAGATGCAGGAACAACAAACTTATTTCATTTTTTGCCTTACCTGTTTACTCCCACTACAGCTCTCTCCTCTCTCTCACGAGGAGATGTAGATTCAGTTTGTATCAAGCAACACCAATGCTTTATCCTCACTTCACTGAGAAAGATCCAAGGAACAATACAACGTGCTACCTGTCCTTATGTCTCTGCTGTTTGCTACAGCAACCAACTTCGTGCTTTCATTTCAGAAACACATTGGTATGACATGAAAACTGTAGGGTAGATATAGATATAAAACAATACACTGCTCAAAAAGAATGTAGTTAGGTGGCAGATATGTGTCTATAATACCTGCAGCATGTATATCAGCAAAATAAAATAAAAGCAAATGGTGAAGAAAGGTTTTCCAATTTCAGTGGTAATAAATAATCTGAACTGAAAGATCTGTGCCTGAATCCTTATTGCTATTAAATTCATTGAAAGCAAAACGGGAGTTTTATATCATGCAGGGTATGCACACAGAACTTTTTGAAGCTGTATTACAAATTCTTGCTGAATCTAGGGGAAATATGGCATGTCCAGATAGTTCCAAAAGGAATGTGACTAGGAGCCAAATAGTAAAACCTCTTTGGTAATTTGATTTCCTACAGTAGATCTTCCATAAAATAACATTGAAGTGACTGTTACCTGCAGTCACTGAAGGCTCGTAATTCACTGCCATTCCATTTCTTCCTTCTGACTTCTGTTTGTGAGTAGGGATATTATGGATTAGCCTGCTTCTCTGTGACTTGTGTATATATTTTAGTTTTGAATTGTGGAGCCCTAAAACCTAATCAAGACAAGCAAAGCACAATTATTATTATTTATTTTATTTTATTTATTTATTTTCTTCTGGAAAGTTAATTAGGCAAAAGCTTCACTAGCTTAAACCTTTCCCGGTTCTCAGAACTCTTTTTTAGTTATTTTATTATTTTTTTTTTTGTGTGTGTGTGTGTAGATTGATAGATTTTAGCTCAAATGTATGATAAACTGTTAGGAGCAGAGCTCTTCCTGTAGAAGGCTGTCCTGAGAAAAATGCTGTTTAGTTTACGGCCTATGATAATCTTAATGAGATAGTTCATGGAGGGTGTGTCAGGAAAATCAGCTTACCATCTCTAATGCCATTTTTAAACAACATATATATCATATACTATATATCTTCTTTTTATTCTCTTTTGACAGAATTATGATGCTTTCTTTGTCCTATACTGAAGGATAGCAGAGGCAACAGAGAAAAAAAAGGTTTTATTTTTATGCACAAACATTTTAAAAAACTTTGGAGAAGTGATTGCTGCTGGGAAACTGATCCACATCTCTGCTTCTCCTGTCCACCTTCTCCATCCATCTTGGCCCTCTACAGTCCCCCTTGCACCCAAGCTCTGTGCCACAGACAGCTTTGCAGATGAAATGCACTGACTCACCCACCTGCCCCTCTGAAGGATCACACAGTCCAGTAACAGCATCTTCCCGTCTCATTTGGGAGTCCATTATTACTCAGCAGTTAACCAGTCCTTTGCAAACCCATCTATGCAAGGATATTTAGAGCTAGATGAAATTCAAAAAAACAGTTTTAGGAAAAAAGCTGTTCACGGTGAAGGAAAAATGCTGTATTTGTTGGATAGTGCTTTAACCACTGGCTGTTCAGCCTGCTCTAACCACCGCCGTGCCTTTCCACATCTATTTTCCAACTCTTATTTTTTTAAATATAGAATAAACGGTCCCAGTCTGCCATTACATTTAAGTTACTCTACGTGACTAAAATATTCTGCTTTTCTATCTGAGCAGGCACTCTTCCATACGAAGAGCAAAATGGATAGAGGATCGCGGTCGTTAGAGAAGGAGAAGCCGTATTCGACTGGAGTCCATCATCCTGTAAGGGTATGCTATAATACCGTGACAGAGGCTGTATCAGGTATTAAATCGATATCAATACAGAATTACCTGAAACTATAACAAGAGACAGCAGCCCATGTGTGGATTTCCCACTGGCGTGATAGCTGGGGGCTGCCAGGAGCAAGAGGCCCTGCACAGGCGCCGGCGCCACTCAGGCCTCGCTGGTGTCAGCCCCTGAGCCTAGCCCCACCAGACCCAGTGCCATGCCCTGCTCCGACTAGGAATGGACAGATTTCATCCGTAGGGCTTGATCCAAAGTCCGTCAGAGGCGAGGGGAGTGTTACCTTTGATTTCTGAGGAAATGGCAGCCTGTCACCCTGCCCCTCGGCAGCTCAGCCTCTGGCCCTGCAGCCTTGTGGAAGGCACTGGGTGCCTGGAGGTGGCAGATCCTGCGTAGGCTCTAAAGGCAACTCTGATGTCTTGCTGGGAGAATGAAAAATCACACGGCATGTTTGCAGAGAAAGGGATATAAACCTTTTGGCACCCTGACTGGATCCAAAATGACATGGATGTTTACTACTTAATTCAAATTTCTCCTGCATTTTAATCGATGCAGCTTTAACTGATGTCATGCTTCCCCCAGACTGAAGAAGGCTTTGACACAGCCCTTCAACTGTCTGTTCCCTTACTTCCTCCTCCCCCCAAGTGTCAGGTGAAACATAGCATTTAACAGTGTGTGTTAAATTTGTACTGCACATTCTACAGTAGTGGAAACTGGCACTGTAGAAATATCCTCTTTCATAACTATTTTCTGTAGATGTTTTTCATCAGAATATGAAACCATGGAAAAGAAATGCTTTTACACTCTACTGATGGAGATATAATTATGAGACAAGGAATATCTTTAGTGAAGTGCTTCAAACTCACAACATTTTTTTCTGTCAAAACGCTTGCAACAAAAATACATTATGCCAGGTGCCCTGGTTTCATTTCTGCATGCGCTCTTCTCAGAGGTTTCACGTAGCTCAGAAATGGAAAGTCAAGCTACAAAGCATACATTTGCTGCTGATGGGCACAAATTCAGGGGTAGACTAATAAAAATACCACATTTCGTCTCAATACAGTATACATTTCCAGTGCTGAGTAAATACTAAACACAATGGCTGAGATACCCTGTTACTAAGGCAACCAACTCCCATGTTATCTTTAAATATATATATATATGCTCCCTATGCTATTCAATAAAAATAAATGAATAAATAAATAAATAAAAGTTCCTGTCAAGATCTAGTGAACTGAATTCTTGATGAGATCTGTCTTATAAAAGACTAAATGTTGTGGATGCCTCAGACTGGACTTTCAGGTTTAGAATAAGAGTAAGCACAGAAGCAAGTACAAGGACTAAGGACTTCTGAGTTGCAGAGTATTGCCCCAGTTGTACAGAATAGGTGTCAGGACTAAACTTTTCTAGGGTTTATGCATGCCGTTACTGCTTTCACAGAATTTGTGTTATAACATTTCATAGCATCTCCTTCTGAGACAGCTCTTTTTGCTCACTATATTCGAGAGACCAGCGTATGTCTCAACTGTGGTAATTCTTGTTACTAATAAGCCAAAGCAAGGAAATTTCCAGCTGCATGGAGTATAATATGTAGTCTCTTAAATCTTGCTGTTATTTTCTGTTTCCATATACATATTTTCAATAGTTGAATACAACATATAATAAGCAAGTGTGTACTCTGAGAGTAATTAAGGCACTACTTGTATAGTAGTTCTTGTGCTCACTCTTGCTCCCTCTCTTTAACCCCAACAGAAAAGTCTGTCTCTTCTCTCACATCATGCAGCAATGCCAGAAGGTCCTTATCCGTGTCCCTCAGTAGCTTGCTCTCTCTCCATGGCTTGAGTCCAAGTAGTTTCATCTTTTTTCTAACATCTTAGAGGTGACACCATTCTGTCCCCATTTTTAGAAAACACCAGTGATACATCAAGACTGAGAAGAATCCTTGCTCCTAAAGAAGCTGTTCCAGAAGAATCTCTTCTTGAAACCTCATTTCTTTCCCAGC
Organism: Anser cygnoides; assembly: GCF_040182565.1. Lineage (NCBI taxonomy): Eukaryota > Metazoa > Chordata > Aves > Anseriformes > Anatidae > Anser > Anser cygnoides. The sequence goes on along the minus strand of NC_089873.1, from coordinate 81,408,541 downwards.
CTTTTGAGATGTTTCCTGTGTCGTTGTAATGTCAGTGCTTTGAATTAGGGAAACCCTAAATTCCAAGCACAATTGATGCATTTCTTTGGCCAGTTACCCCCCAACAGGGATAATAGTATTTTATCAGCCTTAAATCCAAAAGTTAAATGCGATGCCATCCTGCACAACATGTTCTAGGTGATCCTGCTTGGCAGGGGGGTTGGATCTTCAGGGGTCCCTTCCAACCTCAGCCATTCTGTGATTCTGTGATTTAACCAAAGTGCTCAAACCCAATACATAACAGCAATGTAAATGAGGTCTGTCCCATACAGTCCTTTCCTTGCTCACCAGCAGATGCTGGAGGAGTGTGCCCTCCCCTTTGAGGCCTCTGTCCATCCAGAGTTTCTAAACAGCCCTTAGGCTGCACTTCTTCCTTTCAACAACAATAGTCTTCTTGCTCTCAAAACCTTCAGGGAATGTGGATTACACTTGCATGGAAATGGGATTTTTAGTAACAAGTGGCCAAATCCTGAGACGTCTCCTCTAAAGATATTTGTGCTTCTAGTGAGGAGGAAAAAAAAAAAAGCCTGATTCCAGTAAGGAATCTATTTCTAAATTAATAATAATTTTAAAAGCCCCTCAAGTCTGACATACTTTAAAATACAAGGTGACATTTGAATGCATACTTTGGGTCAGACTCTGGTGCTCTAAGGCACGTTGAGTACTGTTTTACTTGCAAGCAGTTCCATTAATTTCAGTGACCCAGTTATGGAGTAAGACACCACTCAGCAAGAGAAAAGAAGTTAAAAATCTGCCCGCAGTATTTGATGGTAATTTGATTTCTGTACTCTCTCCCAGACCCAGTCACCCCATTCCGCTTTCACCACAGTGCAGCGTCTCTTTCATAGATGCTGACATCTCTAGACGGCTGTCAGCCAGTGTGATTAAGAATATTAGAATAACACTGTATCTGTGTCAATAAAGCCCATACGCATCCATTCGTGAGGAGGGTATTCTTACAGCTATTCTCCCAAAATTCCTTGGCTTTTTTCAGTTTGATATTCAGGTTTCTGTGACTATGGTAACTTCCGTACATTTGCATATTGTAGGCTGTGCAGCCACAAAACTGCATTGGAGATAATTGATTTTCTCCCCGAAGTAATTTGGTGCTCTTCACTTCAGAGATCATCCTTTGGATTATCGACTCCTTATTATCAGTCATTTGCAAAATTATTGCCATGGCTGTGAGGTTCATAGCCCTATTCCACTTTTGGCTTCTATTTCTCACAGTTTGCTTCTTGACCTGGAAGGTTTTAATCCTCTTATACTTGTTAAAAAAAAAAAAAAAGCTAGTTCTGCTGGCACTATCTCCTGTAAGGCTGATATTTCAAATCAGTTCTTTACCAACACATGCTTCTTGCTTGCCGTTATGAGAGCTTCAAAAAATGCTACAAAGAGCTTGGTCAGTGATGATAACCTCTGTACTCTGCGGAGTACTGACCCACTGCGAGGAGAGGAGTGTTTCCAAATGAGAACAGCGTATTAGCGAATAAGTTTGTGCTTGCACTTGACTACACTATCACTATTTTCGGTGTTTCACAGTTGGACTAACACTTTGTTTATAATAGCTCCACCCATTTTTTGTTGTTTCAAATTAATTTATAACATCAGCATAAAACCTCACTCTAGGCTAAATAGTACATACACTGCCTGCCTGCAATTAATTGAAATATTTAGTCCAAAATTTTCAAATAATCGGATTAACTTTCAAAGATCCAGTGGGATTTTTTTATTTTTTATTTTTTGGTGGGGGGAGGATTGGATGATCTTTTAATGACAAAAGGTGAAATTCTTTTTTTTTTTTTTTTAATATTTTACCCATCATCTTGATAGCTGTTTACCTCTTAAAGCACATTGGTTTTTTACGTTGATTTTCAAAGCATTTAGGTCTTCACAGAAGTGGTAGTGATAATGCAAATGTAAGAGAATATTTGAGTTTAAGGTACTGCTATTTCTCTGTGTTTTCATGCTATTTTCATAGCAAGAAAGTGCTGTTTATCAGTGCAGATGCTACAGTGTTCAAACACTGCAGGTAGCAGTAGTAGTGACTCAGTGCTTCCATTAGCATCTGTGGTTTCCCCTTTGGGGCCTTTGATGGTTTCTGGCTTACAGTTAAGGTAATCATTGAGTGGAAAGGATCTGGTTTAGTTGTGCTGTGGTATCTGACCTAGGCAGAGGGGTGAAAATGATGAAACTACTGCGATAGCTCCCATGGCAGTAGTCTGTTAACTTCCATGTTGCATGTTATTTTGTTTCCAAATCCAGCTCCATCAGCTCCCTGCTGAGCTCATCATCCTGTGGGAAAATAACAGCAGAACTGGGACCTAAAAATGTAGGTACAATTTTAATAATGTCCCTGTCATGGTTTCCATAGCACTGGGGAAAGAAAGACTGATATGGAAGCACGGTGTTTTGGGACAAAACAATAAGGGATGTGACTACCAAGAACTTTTCTTTCCCCATAAAGTGTTAATTTCAGCAATATTCATGCACATACTCACGCATATGTTTATACACAAGCCTCTCATTTTTCTCTGAATGGTTTTCTGTTTATGGTGCCTCTGCCCCATCTGTATATGAGGGACTCCAGAAGACCCCTATGTGCTGGAGAAGGATTCTGAACTTCATTGGTTTAAGCTAGCCCTGACAGATGAGTGTCTAGTTTCAGCCACATATTTCTCAGGTAGTGGCAATTCTGCAGTCTTCTCAGTAAACTTGTTCCGTTGCCTAACTTTTCAAATAGTTATAATGTTTTTCTAATATTAAATCTAAATTCCCCCTTGCTGCATCTTAAACCTATTACTTCTTGTTCTGTCCTTGTTCTCTAATGAGAATAATTGGTCTACGTCCTTTCTACAACAACCCTTTACATATTTGTAGACAGTAATGCTTCCCCTCAGTCCTTTTTCCTCTAGACTGAACAGGCCCTGTTCTCTCAACCTTTTCTCAGAGGTCTTATTTACTAACTCTTTAATCATTTTTGTTGCTCTCACATGAACTCTCTCCAATTTCTCTGTCTGTTTTAAAATGTGGTGCCCCAAAATGAATGCCGTTTTCCAAATGAGGCCTAGCAAATGCTAAGTAGAGCAGAATAATTATCTTGCTTGTTAAACATGAAGTATTCCTGAACATGGCTCTCACCTCTTCCCTGAGACCTTGGTGATCTTGACTCACGTCCCATTTATTATCCTTTATAACCCCACAGAAAACAGGAGCTCTTTAATAAAATATTTAGAGCAAAGAAAAACAAATTAACTTCCAGCTTCTGAATTATCCCCATTTCCAAAGGAGAGGCTTTACCCTGCCCACCAGCTTACACTGCCAACAAGCACGAAGAGGTCTCAGAGGCTTTGAGGTCCCCCACCCCACGGTGCCGGTGCTCCTCACCACAAGACATCATGTTACTGCCTTGCGCCCCTCCTTCCCACACTTGAGCGGGGCTATGGCCTCCCACTCCTTCCCCTCATGGTCCCCCGAGGCCTCTCTTTGCCACCACCGTGTGCTGCTGGCGGCAAGCCCCGTGGTGGGGACATGTTCCCCACATGCTGCTGATGGAGACCAACGTTCCCCTGAAATGCTGCAGCAGCCTGGGACAGTAACAGCTGCCAGCCCTCAGCAGGCTTTGCTTAGCATGGAGGTTTCAGCTTGGATTTTATTCTCATGCAGGTGCGCAGCTGGCAATTTCACCACTGTTTCCCCATATCACAGCACTGCTAACCATTACTGCTCAAGTGCAATCACATGTTGAGGCCAGGATGGCTGCTAAAAGCCCAGGTCACAGGGTGGTGCATAGGCAGTGCTGCTAAGGGCTCACCTGCAGCTTCAGCCACCCACCCAACAATTTTAGTGAGGATTCACCATTGCTGTTGGGCTGCTTTGTACCCCACTGGGCATGCACAGCTATCATAAATCCACGAAATACGAATGAATCGGGACTTGTGTGTTTGAAAGAAAAAACAAACAAACAACAACGACAAAAATCCCCAAACAGAACAAAAACAAAACCCAACACATTCATTAAAAAGTAAAAGAACGTAGCCACAATAATGCAGAGTTGCTTGCCTCTTTTTCAGATTGAAAAATGAGTTTGCACATTGTTGTATACTAAATTACACCTCCTCGTGCTCCTAATTCTGTCATGTTGTGATTACTACCGTGCTGCATATAGAGTGCAGGCTTTTAGCTGGGAAGCACAAGGCATGTGTCTCATGCCACTGCTGGCTTTATTTTTGTTTGTTTGTTTGTTTGCTTTCTTCTGGATCATCTTGAGGTTTGATTTTTAAGAGTTTCCGTTTAGCTGCTTGGGGCTGTGCAAGCCCTCCCTTCTGGCCTGCCAGAAGTCAAGCCTTGTGTCTTGCCCATCTGTCTTCCTAAGTCCGCTGCAGCTCTGGAAACCTGCAATGAGCAGATGAGAAGTAGAGGCCTGGGGAGGGCTGGAGAGCTGCGACCAGCACGCTAGTGACAGAAATAGTAATTGGAGGATTGGAGGAGGAAGAAAATGCTAGTTTTTTGAGTCACACCCAGGATGCATTTATCTTAATTCAGAAACGGTTACTAAGGGCAAGGTTTTTATTTTTTTTTATCTGTGCCCTGTGTGCTTGAGCATCACTCCTGACGCTTGTTTGGGCACTTAGTAGAAAAGGATTTTCAGGAACTGCTCTGGACATTGTGGCACTGCAGTGGGTGGGTGCCTTGCGATGGTAGGCACCTTTTCCAGGCTCTCTTGCAGGCAGGAGCTAAAAAACCCAGATCCTGCCCCAGCTTTTCCCTGGTGAGGGCTGGCGTGCTGATGCCATCAGAAGGAAGCCTGGAGTCTCACTTTAATGCCAGCTGCCACCATTTAGCTTTGGAGCCTTTACCAAAACATTATCTCTTTCCCTTACAACGTACACATGATGCAGGGACAGCAATGCTTTCCAGGAGAGCCGTGTTACGTGCATACTGAAATGTCTAACAGATTTGGGGCTGGACCCAACCCTCACACCCCACCCTTCAGACATCCCCTTTGCTTTTGCTGAGCTTGGACTCAGCCCTTGAGATCCCCCGACTGAAGGCACTGCTGAAGATCACTTTTTTCAGAGACCAAGACCCTATCTGCTGACACACCAATTTGCCCACAAAGAATTAAAAATGAGTGAATTCTGCAGAAATGTTCCACTTCCAGGCTTCGAGGGAGAGTGCAAGCAGCACAAATCCACCCACCTCCCCATCCCCACAGTCAGCAAGGGCACTGGGCCAGAGCCTCTGCTTTGCTGAGTCTGTGTTTGCCAAAGCAGGATGAGGCACTGCCTATGGCTTCCCCTCTCTTTGCCTGGCTCCCAGCCCAAATTGCAGACTCCAGGGACCCGCTCCAGCATGTAGCATTTAGCAGCAACTCCCAGGCCATGGCCGCAATGAACACAGGCCGACAGTGGTGTGAACCATGTTTCCCTGTGCCCTTCTTTCTCCTCCTTATCTCTGCCTCCCCTGCCCTTTAGAGCAAAAGGGGCAAAGGAGCAGTGGAGCACCTGGAGGCACGCGTTGGTGCTGGTGATCAATCATGCGTGCATGCAGGTAACACAGCTCTCTGTTACCTCAGCACCTCTTAAGTGATGCAGAGAATGTGCCCACTATTTATGAGGCTCGTGCTGAGTGTAGCCGGCATCATTGACTGCTACATTTTTCCAGATCGGTGCACCAGTATGCTGTTTAATAGACCTCTAGCGTAATGTGCAGCAGTAGAGCTCCATACCTTGGAGCTAAAGCTGAGGAGACAGGAAGAGATGAACAACACAGTTGTTTTTCATACTGCACACAGTGAAATTACACAGGAAGTAAGTCACCTCCTGAAGAGACCAGATACCAGAGTTATCTTTCTCAGTTAAATTCAAATGAGTGATTAAATGCCAGATAGTTAGATCGTGTACAGCAGATACTCCGCAAGTGCTTTTCTTGCTAGGGAACTGACCACATAAGTTATCTTTTGATTTGAAATATCTGAGAAAGTGGAGTTATAAAAATCGCTACTGCCAATTTATTTTCTGACAGGAGTAGAAGAAACCAGCTTTAGTTACTACATAATGTATTAAAATACCGTGGCTTGTAAATAGCGCATGAACACGTGAGGACATGGTGTCTGCATTGCTCCATGCTTGACTGATGAACTTGCATGGCCCTAACAAAAACCTCATGCACTGAGCAAGGAACCGCGACACACAAACCCAGCTGACCACAGTCTGCTCTGTCTTTTGGCTTTGCAATGAACTGCCATGATGTGGGACACTGGATGCACATAACCCGACTGAAGGCAGGAGCAAGGCATCCTCAAAATTCTGCTCAAATCCAGCATTTCTGTGGCATTTTTTGTTAGTGAGGGTCAATATAGCTGTCAGAGGAAATCCTTCTCCTGGGGCATTCTCTTGCCATCCAAACACTGACCCTGTTCTGTATCAATTTCAACAGCTAAGCTAGACAAGAGTGGTCCCTTATTGCTACATAACAAATATCTCTAAATCAGATCTTGTACACAATGCTTTTATTTTTTTTTTTGCCTTTCTGATTTTGTCCCCCTCATTTGTCACCAGATAGGAAGTAGCATATTTCTCATATTTAAAGGATAAATTCAATTAATTTTAAAGGCCATCCCACTCTGTATCAAAACCTTTACATTAATCTGAGCAGATGTTGGCAACTTGCAATCCTAACTACCAAGGGCAGCCATATGGAGAGAAGGACTCATGCTATACATATTTGTCCCATTTCTAAACTCTGATTATGGAGTTCAGCAATTTCCTCTTTGCAAAGATTTGCCTCCTCCAAAAAGTACATGCCTGAATATTGCAATGGTATGGGGCTTAACTGGAACTGATCACCTGCACAAAGCCTCTCTCCACAACCCTAGTTTCTTCATAAACAGGAAAAAATGAGTGTATCATAGCAGAGTAAAGTTGTCTGCACAGAGACCTGGTGCAGTATTACTGCCCCACATGGACTACTTCATGAAGTCAAGCCTTACATAAGGCCCTGACACCTACAGGCTTCCCACTCAGTGGGAAGTTTGGGGGAATTTCTTCATGGGCTCCTGCTCTTTCAGACTCCCAGTATTAGCACAGTTCAAATTCTCTGACTCAGTGGAATAGAAGTTAAAAATAGAGGGGGCTGTGATTGCCTCTGCCTAGTGTTCTGGGCCAGGAGAGAAGCAGAAAAGCTGTGTTCAAATCAGCAGCATACTAATGTGGTTCTTCACTTTTCGTCCTTGGTTACTTCTCTGGTTGCTGTCTGAATGCAATAAAGGAATGAGAAACACCACTGCCTACTGTTTAGAGTTCACATCAAAAGTAAACCAAGCCAACCTGGCCTGTTTCTCCCCAACCTTATAAATGATAGAGACAACTTTTGTAGGATAGGAAGGGATCAAATAATTGTTTTGATACCATGTTCCTTTGAAATTCAGTTGGCCATGTCTACTTTGATACTCAGTTCTTAACAACTTGATAGGCTATCCATAACCTTTTCTAAAAAATCTTTGAAGTATGAGTGGGACAGGAAGCCTCTTAATCGTTTAGAGACCAAACCCAAAAGCAAATTTCATCTAAATCCACCTATTCCTGTTAGTAGGACTTGGCACAGCCACTGTGTCTACTCTCCCAGACCTCAAAAGATAATTTATAACAGAACTTTGAATGTTTCCTGGCTCAATGCATTTTTTAATATACTGGATCATTTGCATCAGTGTCTCTGTTCACCTTATATTTCATGAGCAAGTAAATTGTGGAAGGTTAACCTTTTCTGTTAAAAAAAATAGGACTTTATGTGGAAGTCAATATTGGCACAGTCTGTGAAAGAACTGTGTCTCAGCTGTCTGGGTGAATGTTTTGTCTGGCCTTCCTTGCAATTCATTGGGTTGTATTCAGTATCTTTTTTCCTTTTTTTTATTCTTAAAACTGAAAAAAAAAAAAAGAAGTTTCACAAACTAATATTAGTATCAAATTTTCTAAATTGTCAAGTCATGCTCTGGCTAGGTTTTTCCCCTCAATAGTGCTTCGTGCCATGGTGAACATTTATGCTTACAGCACCTCCCTCCTGGGTAATTTATAGTATTTAAAAGCTCAGATGATCTTGTGGACTTCTTGGTTTCTCAGTGCTTAAGTGGACTCTTGGCTCCATAACAGTGATTCCCGATCTAGCAGGCATTTGTGTGCTGCTGCTGTGCTTGATTGCTCCCATACTCATCCAAGGACATAACTAGCAGTATGAAAGATTTCTCCCAAGACCGATGCTCGCAATTAACTGAATTACCTCAACAGGGTGTAGATAGGATAGATTTAAAGTGGAACCTGTTACTGTGCCAGTGGCTGGATGACGATCCTGCTGTGCCAGTCGAAGGAGAAGAAAATCCTTCTCTGCCAGTTCTCAATGAAGGAATTCTTGCTGTGACAGCAGATCTAGCTCACATGCTTGATTTAATGCCCTCAATTACCATATCTTTGTAATTATCGTCCATGTCTGATAAGTCTTGTGGAAACTATCAGGTCTTGAGTAGAGGATTGAGGAGTATTGTAAGAATATAAAGTCTTGAATTGATCCTTCTGTTTAATGTTTCATCACTCTGCTACCAATTGATCATTCTTTGAATAAAATGATAGCATAGCTGTATGCCAACACTTGTGATTCATTTTCACTTAGCTAATCAAAACGTTGTTTCACAAGACTCTGATGATGTTCAGGATGCCTTTTAGGAGGTATTACCTTACTCCAAGCTGGCTGATTCAGATTCTGTTTCTTATAAGTCTACCAGGCTAAACACCATGATTTACAAGGCAGATTTTCCTCTTGCAAAGAGTTCTGATGGAGATACAAAACTGTTTAACTGCAAAGTTTTTCAGCCAGTGAGAAATTGTAATAAATATATATATATATATTTCCTGTTGAAGGAACTGCAGCATCTCAGCATATCCTGGATCAATAACTGTACATTTTCTCTTTTTACAATAAATTTAAGGATGAGGAACAGATTTCTAGCCTGGTCCATACAGATCAACCATTCATCTTTAGCTAACCCTTACATGCATCTGTTTCTCTCTGTCATGCTGAAACCATAATGATAAGATTCAAACACTGACTTTCATTGAGGAAGGCTTCTTTTAGCACTGTCAACAAAGTAAAAGTAAGTTTTTGACTCCTTTAGCAGTCATGAACAATGTTCATATTTGTAGCTGAACTTTGAAAGCACATACCCATCAGCCAAGTATGTGACTCTTTCTTGTGAAGATTAGTTGCTCTTTTGACTGATTTAGTGCTAGTAAGTCCGAGTAGTGTAATGGAGTTTGATGCTTGCTATATCAACAAAATGGCAACTAAAGATCACCTTTAGGAAGGTTTGAGCTCTGAAGCAGGAAGGGGCAGTGAGTCCGGATACTGTAATGTAGTTAAGAGACATTGTAGTTCTGAGTTTTGCAATAATAAGCAAGTGTTTCATAGGCCTTAGGGACACACTTGAATTTTACCCAGAAAAAAAAGCATTTTCCTACAGTTTTATGTCTGGTATAATTATGTTCTCAAGTTTTAGCATAGTTTTTGATATTTCATGAGCCTCAGCAGCAGTAGCATCAGGAAAATTGCACTGTAACACTGAATGCTGTCTGCCTACAGCAAAGACAGAGTTTATAAAGGACACAGAAGGCACAGAGCCCCTGCTAATCTTTTGTGAATATATATATATATATATATTTATTTTTTTTAGTACACTCCAAGAAAGTAATCTTTTTCCCCCTAGGTGTTTTTACAATCTTGGATGTTTTCTTTTCTAAAGAGAGAAGACACCACTGTAATTTTGTAAGTACCATCAGCATCAAAAAGACTCTAAAAGCATTTGTTAGGGCCAGAATTGTGATTCATGATGTCAGACACCTCCTTTCACATTAACAGCCTCTCAAACCCAGGCAGGTTGGATATCAGCCTGACTCAGTGGCTGGTGTGGACAGGCTGATTGTTGTGACTCAGTGGTTGTGGCTAGAATGGCCACCAGATGAGGTCATGTAAAATGATCAATAATCGATACTGGGTTTTGTTTTTGTTTTTGATGATCAGTGTAATTATTTACATCTGATAAAACAAGCATTCCTCTAAGTCTAATGTATTTTGGGCTGTATTTCCATGAGTGCAATTACAAATTGCACTCACTGGAAGTTGCACGTGTCTGCCTCTTTCAGAGACTGGTATGTTGGACTTCTCACCAATTGCCTTTGCTTTCTACAACATTAATGGTTCTTTGAGTTAGTGATGCTTGAATAATTCCAGATGAGAGCTTCCAGTACCCACATGGTAACATTTCTTCCTGATTAAGCAGAACAAGTGAGCACCTGATTGACTTTTACCATAAATGCTGACATTCTGCAGCCAAAGGGGAGAGGGAAAAAAAGAAAAAGAAAAACACTGATAGTGTTTAAAGCATACAGGCCATTTTCAGCACGGATTTCCATTTCAAGGGATTTGTTAGTGTAGTCTTGGATTAGCGTATATATTGAAAGCTTTACTTAGGAAGATTTTCATCCTCTGAGGCACAGACATACCACAGCTCTTTGTTGTTCTGAATCCATATGATTATATGCTGAATAATGAATATTTTTAAAAGCTTTGTGCAGCCACTCTGTGACACCTTACCAATTTCATCCATTCTGACATTCTCGCTCTAATTTATGTTGTCATTTCCTAAAATAAAACTTTCAGCAAAGACTTGTAACTATTTAGAAGTTCTTCCATCCCAGGCAACTGAAGTGCTGAGATGCTGATTAAAAAAAAAAAAAAAAGGAAAAAGAAAAAGCAAACGGTATCATATGCTGATTTTGTTTTAGAACAAGCTGACTAGCTGCAACTGAGGTTAATTGACCTTTATAATGGATACACAGGACAGTACTAAAGCTATATACATAAACTGCAAGTTTATTTGAAAGCAAATTGTGTTAATTGACATTCATTGTGCTTTCTGTTGTTTATTGCTAGTTACTTATGTGAATAGTTTGTTGATATTATAGATAGGACAAACATTTGTTTCAGATAAATAGGATTTTCAGTTGAATAGGTTTTAATTAAATGATCTCCTGTACTCAATTTTGAAACTGTGAATTACTGTACAGTATGTAGTTAATCCTGTTATCTAGGATCTTAAATTGTTGAATCACATCTCACACAAATTTGTTTATTTTTGGCAAATAATGTCTAACATCTCTGACAGTTGTGCAAGACTTAGGTCCTTCTCCAGAGTAAAACATGAAATTATGGTGCTGTAGGAACTGAGTTTATGCAAGAATTATAGGTGGCTTGTCCATCTCACAGGACAAACCAGAGCTGTAGTAAACACGTACTCACTGTTATATTAAAAGCATAAGTCAGAGTATAAACATCTGCTCTCATACATGGGTCCTATTCTGTAGATGCTCAGCTGTTGTCCTTCCTCTCACAGACCTCACTAACCACCTGTAGGGCCTCATCAATATAATTGTAGACTTAGAGACTACTTATGTAGACTCCTAACATAGAGTATTTTATGATTCCTTAACTAAGTCCCACGTATGTATGTCCACAAATTCTATACAAACCAGTTGATTTTCCCATTTTAGTTCCTAATGAAGGGAAACCATAGCTGACAAACCACACAACCACTTCCATTAGCGATAGCTTTCCCTTCATTTTGAAAACAAAATGGAAAAGTACCCTCTCCGAAGCCCCAGATAGAACCCTTTTCTAGGGTAAAAAGTACGTTTTGCTTAACAGAGTGAGCAAAGATTGTTAATACATTTTATCTAAAAATAAAAAATAAAACCAAACTAAGAAGGAAAGTAGATGTCCTGCGGGAATGCTCATAGTATTCATTCACTGGTACCAAGCTATCAGTTACACTAAAAATCTTCAAGGTCCTTCTGATCCTACCTCACTGTCTTTAAATAGCCACATAGCTAGGCATAGTGAAGAAAATAAAATAAGTATTTGCTGTATATTTTTTCTCCACAAAAGTATTTAAAGGGAGATAACTGCTATTCTGGTAAGTTACATTTTATTTTAATATGCCAGTCTAAAAAGTGATGCTAGTCATTCACCTCGAATTAGAGATGAGACCAAACCTAGGAGGAGATAAAATATTTAGGTAATATATAGAGAGATTTCTCTAAAAGCATGCAAGTTCCTCAGTTTTGTTGTATTCATTTTTCTCTAAAGCATATTTTTCCCACACGAGTGGCTCTCTCTTACTGTTTCTTTTACATTTGTTCTCTGTAAAGTGTAAGGTTATTGCTGATAGTATTTTAAGAGGTGCTTTCCCTAGAGGATTTTTTTTTTTTTTGATAGCCGGCAAGGGACTGCTCTCAAATATGATGGTGAACATTTCAGAGAGATTTGTGATATAATGTATGTCACAGACACAACTTACAAGTACCTTGTTTCTTTTCATAGTGAAGTGGTAAAAGGCTGGGGCATCCAAGCAAAACAGGTCAGCAGCATCGAGCTGAAGGTGCCTAGAAAACTGAGACAGTAGAAGCAGCACAGGCTGGCTGTCATGACGACTGAATACATTTTGCTGTATTACTTGGGTCTCTAGTCCAAACGTGATCCTACCTCATCAGCTAACTCTTAATGCTTGTATGTTAGTTTGCATTTAGGGTAACTGTGGTTTGTACAGTTTGGCTCCTTCTGCAGAAAAGCTAAGAGCTGGGAATGATTCATGTCGAAGTCCTTCTGCTTTCTCCCTCAGCGATGTGGACATGACTGGTAGCCAAATAGTGCCAAACAGCTTGCCCACAGTCTGGCAAAACTGCCCCATGGCCTTGCATGTTCTTGACCTTGCACAGTGGTTCTACACCCTTGACGTTCCACCCAAAAGACATGCATGGCACATGACAAGAGAGCCATTTGTGAGAGCCATATGTGGAGATCTCCAGAAACCATTGACTGAGGAATGGGGACAGGTATTCTGGAAAATTTGTGTTCTCCAGCTTCTCCAAAGGGAAACTAATGGGATAGTAGTAAGGATACAACTAATCCTAACTCACTGCAAACACAGAGGACCCATGGAGAATCAAACTTTGAAATTTGAAATCTCTGAATGTGGATCATTTGAGGAAAAACAGGGTGTCCCACAGCCCTGGGTCAGAGCACCAGTGAGTGGGAGCATTAATGTAGTTGGTTGGCATGGGGCATGGGCCTGAGGAAGTGAGGACACATGGCTCTGCCCAGTGAACAGATGAACTGTGGGACACCAGCCAAGTTCAAATTGAGCAGCCAAGGTATGTGGACTGGTAAGGCACACCACTTCCTCTCCAGCCCTTTAGCCCCTCATTTATGCATGACTTCTGTCACAGGCAGATTTTCTGTGCTCTTGCTCTCACCAGACAGATCTCATGCCTACCATGAAATCAAACCAACATCAGACCAAACTCTGCCCAACCAAAGAAAATGAAATGACCTTCTAGCCTATCATGGACCTCCTCCCACCTACTGCCTTCTTCTAGAGAATACGTATTTCCCAAGAGATTCAGGTTCATTATAATGACTGCTGTTTCTTATGTGTAAATGATGTAACTGCATATTTACCAGTTGTATTTCCTTCAATATATTACTATCTCCCATTCCCCTTAGCTATGTGCTTGGAGAGGCACTTCTTGGCCTTTCCCAGACAGGAGGAAATAAAAGATTTTACACTGCTTTTTTTGGTGTTCCAATGAATAGACAAGCCCTTTCTCTAGGGCCAGGTAAAATACAGAGGTTGACAGAATCACTGGCTGATTGTCAATCTGCAGCAAGGATGCTAGCTAGGGAATGATCTGCTCATTACCAACAAGGCACCAAAGATCAGGGATGCAAGTGAACATGTCATGCAGTAGAAACTCTTAGAACAAAAGAAGACGCTTATACCCATCATAAGTAACATTCCCGGAACTGACCAAAAACCATCATCGCACAAACCAGTTATACAACAACTATGTAGCCAGCAGGCATCAGAGAGTGATGCAAATAACCTCTTCAGTGGCTAATGTAACTCAAAACCTCAACTTTGAGCTGTGAAAAGGAGGCAGAGGTTTTGTCGTGCTGTCACTAGACATGATGGAACCACTTCCCTCTAATAGTAGAGAAGGTGCAGCCATTCATCATGATGTATGAATCAGTTGGGAAACTGCCATCGAGACTATTAGGTTTGCTTACAAGGCACCAAAAAGGTCTGTTTCTTCCATTATATGTTTATATCACAGATCTGGGAGGAGGAAGGGGCAGGGAGGAAAGGAGTGTGTGTGTGTCTGTGGACTGAAAGAGCTATACTGACCTTGACCTGATGGAACAACCAGTTCCCAGGGAAAGGGTCAGGTTGTACTCATCCCGTGAACCTAGTGACATCCAGAAACTAGCCTGCCTGGTCCACAGCAGCTGAGGTATCCTTTTTTTTTTTTTTCTTTTTTTCTTTCTTTCTTTCAGTATTGTCTTGGGCTCTCAGCAAAAACGAACAAACAAACAAAAAATCTGGCATGTGTTGCCTAGAAAGGCTGTGTGATTTCCAGTCCTTTAATAATTTGCGACTGCTGGACATGATTCTGAGCAAACAGATCCAGCTAGACTTGCTTTGAGCAGGGGGTTGGACTAGAAATTTCTAGAGGTAACTTCCTGCCCTCATTGTGCAATGATTCTGTGACCTGAGAAAAAGTATAGGCAACCTTTGTATAGAGAATCATTTGTGGCAATCTTTGATACCAGAGGTACATTGGAGATCAAAAGGTGACTTCAACCTCCCCTGCAAATAATTTTTTGTTGTTGTGGACCTTGTATAGCTCCATAATAGCAGGAACAAGCAATGTGCACTTGGATAGTGAGAAACTGTATGAAGGGCCACTTGCACAGGTAGCTCTGAAGGACCACAGGACAAGTGAAGTGTGGAGTTGAGTGCAAGTAAGTACACAATCCAGTTTGTTTGTAGCTTATTTTGTTTTGTGTGTTGCTAGTAGTACTTGAAAAAGTGTAAAGGAAAATAGTCTCCTTCAGAATTTCCACTAGTATACCCACATCCATGTATTCATTTACAACTTTGCAAAATTAATGCAAAACCCTCCTTGTTTCTAATGTCACACAGGTGCATTTATGGCTGCTCACCTTCAGAAGTTTGGTGGCAAAACCTGTAGAATCATAGAATGGCTTGGGTTGGAAGGGACCTTAAAGATCATCTAACTCCAACATCCCTGCCATAGGCAGGGATGCCACCCACTACATCAGGTTGGCCAAGGCCCTATCCAGCCTAGCTTTGACCACATCCAGGGAGGGGGCATCCACAATTTCTCTCGGCAACCTGTTCCAGTGCCTCACTACCCTTACAGTGAAGAATTTCCCCCTAACGTCTAATTCTAAATCTATCCTCTTTCAGTTTAAGACCATTCCCCCTTGTCCTATCATTATTTACCTGAGTAAAAAGTCCTTCTCCATCTTTTTTATCTCCCCTTTAAGTACTGAATGGCTGCAATGAGGTCTCCCCAGAGCTTTCTCTTATTCAGGGTGAACAGCCCCAGTTCTCAGCCTTTCTTCACAGGAGAGGTGCTCCAGCCCTCTGATCATCTTTGTGGCCCTCCTCTGGACCCGCTCTAACAGCCCCACATCTTTCTTGTGCTGGGAGCCCCAGACCTGGATGCAGGATTCCAGGTGGGGCCTCACGAGGGCAGAGTAGAGGGGGACAGTCACCTCCCTCAACCTGCTGGTCACACCTCTTGATGCAGCCCAGGATGCAGTTGGCCTTCTGGGCTGCAAGCACACACTGCTGGCTCGTGTTGAGCCTTTCATCCACTAAAACCCCAAAGTCTCTCTGCAGAGCTGCTCTCAATGAGTTCTTCTCCCAGCCTGTCCTGTCTGGGATTGTCCCAACCCAGGTGCAGCACCTTGCACTTGGACTTGTAAAACCTCATGCAGTTCACATGGGCCCACTTCTCCAGCCTGTCCATGTCCCTTTGGATAGCATCTCTTCCTTCTGTTGTACCAACTGCAACACTCAGCTTGGTGTCATCTGCAAACTTGCTGAGGGTACACTCAATCCCATTGTCTGTGTCACTGATGAAGATATTGAAAAGCACCAGTCCCAAGACAGACCCCTGAGGGACACTGCTCATCACTGGTCTCCACCGGGACATAGAACAATTGACCACTACTCTCTGGGTCTGGCCATCGAGCCAATTCCTTATCCACCGGATGACCCACCCTTCAAAACCATATCTTTCTAATTTAGAGATTAGGATGTCATGTGGGACCGTGTCAAAAGTTTTAGGTAGAATAGGATGTTGATTCCCTATCTTCAGGCTAGTCTGCCTGGGTTGCAGGACCATGGTCCAGTGTGCTGCTACCAATTCTGGCAACAGAGCAGGCCTCCTTTAAAGTTCTGCCAGCTGGGAACAGCAGTCAAATGGAGCTGAACATGAAGCAATGATGCAAAAAGCCACGCTAACCTTGACCAGAGGTGGTTTTTCCCTGGGGGCAAGGGGGCTTGTCACCACCTCAACTTTTCTGCAGCTCCCTTTGGCCTTTCTGAGTCACTGGCTAACTGAGGGTGAGTGGCAGCACACGTGCCAGCAGCAAGCCTGGCACAGCAACCCTATGGGGAAGTCCTCTGCACCTGCACCATGGCCCTCTGCAGCAGGGGAAATCCCCACCAGCTGAAGACTAGCAGGGCCACTTCTGGCTTCAGTGAGATTCACCTTGTTGGCTTGGTTTCTTCTGTTACTGGATGTTTTTGCATCTTTTTGTATGCTTTATAATCACTGGGAAGAGTGGACTCTCAGTTATTTCCAAATAAGAGGCTTAAAGACCTTATAGTCCTCCTTCATCACAGAGGAAAGTTAAAAAATGAACAGAGACTTGACAGCTGTGAGCAAGTGACAGAGAGGAACAAAACCCCTGCTTGCTTCTCGTCCCTGTCTCTGGTACATTTTAAAGACTCCTCAAAAGCATCTCAGTTCTCCATCAGACTAAAAGATCCTAGAATAGGTACAGCTTTAAAAAGAAACATATATTATGTATATATTATTATTAAGGTTAGCCAGCATAAAAGACAGCTAGAGGACTGTTTATGCTTAGATAGTTTAATCCACGATCACTGTGATTAACAAGACCACTGAGAGATGAAAGAAGGTTGGGTATGCTTCTTATAGGAAATACGCATTTTTTTCCTTTGTGGTATGATATTTCCTCATTCTTTTTCTCGGAATAGCTTGAGAGAACGGAAGTTTCTCAGCTTGCGATCTAATCTTCTCTGCCTTCACAGGAAGTTACAAATATGTTGAACAAGCTTTCAGTTGACACATTTTTTCTCAACGAGAAGCCCTTTGGACAGTCTTGCTGATTAGAGGCAGAAGTGGTTCAACCACAGCTCATGCTCATAGTTACCGACTAGTTAACCTTAGATGTTAGTTAACCTCTTGCCATCAGCCTAAATTTATGCAGGGTTTGATTATCGTAAAATAATAAGAATAGTTGGGTATTTTGCTCTGTTGATGAGTTGCTTGTCTCGCTGTAACTAATTAAGGAGACCTATTTTCATTTGCAAACTAATGCAAATAAACATTCCTCAGAGTATATCATGGCACATCTCTGGTCTCTCAGGTTGTTAGTCCTTGACCCAGCTAGCTTAGCTGTTTCTTGACAGTCATAATACCTGTCATAATCCATAAAGCTCCTGTTAGAAGAAGTCAAGCAGACTTCAGTCCTTCCCTAGAATGAGGAGATGGTAGAAGCTAATTCAACAATATTTTTTCAGAAAAAGTTATCAAAATCATATTAAGTACCACCCGTGATGACACACTAATGGTTAGAAATGCGTTAAGAAAAAAATATAGCTATTTGATACAAGCTGACATGTACTTCATCCCTTCATAGGCTTGTGCATCCCCAAGCACACCTGGAAATATGAGGTCATTGCTGCTAAATGATAACTATCATTGCCAGCCAAAGCATAAAAGGTAATTTAAAACCAGAAACAAGTCAAGCATCTCCCATGCTTCTTTACTTTACTAAACTAATTTTATTTACTTCAAGTCTTTTGAAATGTAATATATGTAGTTTTCTAAAATTGCTGTTTTGATACTATAACCTTCAAAGCAGATCTGTGTATTAGGAATCTGACAGCAGGAGCCATATGAGGGAACTACAACTACAGGAAGCATTTCCATTAGGGAAGAAAAAGAAAGGGGGGGGGGGTAGGGGGGGAAGAGTTTTCCGTTTGTTTACAAATTCTTCAGAAATACTATTTTGAGGGTGGAACTTTCCGTGTTTCATCTCTTCTGAAAATGATTTAAGTTGTCATCAATCTGTGGAGACTATTTAACATGAATGCAAAATGCCTTAAATTATGAAAATTGTGTGACTAATTGGTGAGCATGAAGTTTCTGTATTGATTTGATACCCAGGTGATTACGCATGATAAAAATATTAAGTGGATTTGCCATTTACTGTGTTAGTGTTAGAATGGAGCCATCTTTGCAATGTAATGACTGCATTAAAAATCAAGTAGTTTATAAAGGGCTCAAACATATGATTTTTTTTTATTTTTTAAGGAAGTACTCTAAAAGAAGACAGGCAGATATAATGTGTATTCCAGTGCAAAATATACTGGGAAATGACAATTAAATCTCATATAAAAGACAATAATGCACAATAAGCATATTAGCTTCTGAGCTCTGTATGAACAAATAATTAACAAAATTTACACCACACACAAAAGGCAAGAGTTTCACAGAAGACATTCATAAAAGCATAGTATTGATACAATTTTTTGTTTGTTTGTTTCAAGCTTTCATTGTCTTTATAATGCTTGGAAGGAATGAGAACAGTTGTGAAATAACAATATACAAATTGCCAGTGCATAAAGAATTCAGATGGCTATGCTCTCTAAAAGATGATGAACACAAAAAGCTTGATTCAGATTCATACTACAGTTCTTCTGTACCTCCAGGATAAAGTGTAAGAAATAGTCTACTTTAGAGACCATTTTAGAGAAGAATGGCCTGAAATAGTTTTAATATTAATGAGAATTAGGTTGGTACTTTTTGAAGTAGAATGTGAATGTATCAATTTTTTATTGTGATATTATGTCAATGCAAACATTTTCTGTACAAATCTCAGCAAAACAATCTGAAAAAAAGAGACACTGTGATTAATCCATATCTTTTAAAAATAAATATATACAATATTTACATTTGGGACAGTTCCAGAAATTAACATCCAGGTTATGTACCACTACATGAAACAATTATCTATTATCATAAAAAAATGCATTTGCTGTACAAATATATATATAAATATGTATGTATAAACTTTTTCAGTGAAATGTCTGTGGATTCATTGAAAAGAAAAGCATGAGATATTCATATTATCAGCTAAGATTTAGCTCTCAGGTGTCCACACATGTAGCAGTCTAGAGCATTATACATCAGACAGAAGTAGATTTTCAGTGTTGAGAGTATTTTGTGTTCTGCTTCTGTGCCACCGTACCAGCAAATCAACTTCACTTATCTGTTTGCCTTTTCTGAGCATCTGCAGAAATACAGCTTAACAGAATCAGTTTGACTCAGTGATTGTTATTGACTGCACCATGTCAGACAGGGTTTCTGGGTCTACTTCTTCTTTACCATTATCTGAATTTTCTGATGAGATGTAACAGCCGGAATCTCTTGGGCAGTCATTTAACTGTGATTTGTCAAAACTGGGCTGAGGGCTTAAGCTTCGCATCTCCTGACCACCCTCACTTGTCTGCTGTTGTTCAACTAGAGAGAACAAAATAAGAAAAAAATGTCAAAATAAGTACCCTGTGAAAGAGTTTGAGACAGCAGTGTAGCTGATCTTGAGAAACTGTAGAAAAAGAGTAGGTAATATAAACATGGCTTGATCAATATCTTCTGTCTATCAGAATCACAAACCTCAGCATCAAAGAACTAAAAATATGATGACATGAGCATCTAAGTTGCTGTTGAGGTTGGCATTGATCCCGTACTATGTTGCTCAGAGATGAATGCCTGAGACTTTGGCCTCATCCTTCAGACTGTACACAGGTGCACCAGTGACCATGCATGGTCACCATGCCCACAATAGAGTAAGCAGCCTTTCCCCTCCCACACACATGCATTCCCGATCCTGCTCATGCAACATCCTAGTTAACCATGCAGCATACTGTGCCTTGTTTATAATACATGAATGACAGGTGCTGTGTCTTTTGAATGTAATTCCCACCATTTCACCTACTCTGTGTATTGCATGGCAAGATATAATTGGCTGGTCTTTAGAAGTGCTCAGCCTAAAGATATGGCAATCAGATTTCCTAAAGCATTTGATTTTTCAGTGGGAGTTGCTGGCTGATGGAAACTTCCTAAACTCAGCTTGGTAGCCAGAAGGATATTTTCCAAAACACAAAGGCCTCAGAGAAAGCTTAGATGCTTAATTCTTGCTATGTTTTTTGAACACCGTTTCAAAACTAAGTAGAAACAGAAAATCTTGCAAATAATGTGTCCTTGTTTAGCTTGCTGCATGACTAATCTGTTCAAACTCAAAAATCTGCAGCCCAGGAAGAGTATCGGCAGACCTCTCAACAGAGCTCAACAAGCTGGTGTGTTGCAGACAAGATATACCTGTATATCATGAATCTAATGTATCCTGTGGTTAAAGTTCATGTTTGTATCTTCTGGCTGTATAATACATGATGTTTACTCACGGTAAATTTCTTCAGAAAACAAGGTTTAAATTTAAAATCTCTTTCTGTCATTCTCTTTCTTTTCCTATTGCTCTCCAGTAACTGTGTTTTTACTTTAAACTGTGGCTTACTTTCCAAAGTATGAGGAACAGATCTTACAGGAATAAAAGGTTTTACCTCAGATTTTAATCCACTGAAAAATGGTACCTTTTTGCTTTTGCAAAGAAAGTTCCCTTATTTCACCTGACTTGTTGCTCCATGGCTAAATAGTTCGCTTTGACTCTTTGGTCAGATTTAAGTTGTCTCAGTCCAAATACAGGCAGTATGGAAGTCCTAGTTCATGAAGGATTTCATCCTTCTTGGAAATCTAAATCTAATTTAGTTCCAGGGTAGCAGCATGGAATTATAAATTTTCCAGAAGGAAAATTTCTACAGACATTTGTTTCAGCTATTAGACATTATAAACTTTTCCAACATGAGAAAGATTTTCACTTTTTTTTGTTTTGTTTTGCATGACAGAGGGCACCTTTCAGAGGATTTAATTGATACCTGTAACCATTTGATCTCCTCTCACCTTACAGAATGTAGTTTGCTATGTCAAATGTTATCTCTGTAGGGAAAATATTTGATCGGGTAGGGTCCAATTGATTTCTGATTTAAGTCAGTAAGGAATTACAAAAGGAATTACAGCAAAGAAGGTATTACTGCTGCTATTAGTAGCAACAGAAGTAGTTTAGCCCAAACAACGGCAGATGCCCCAGTAAAACCCTGTCTGAACTGTGTCATTAGCTCCTCGCACCCATCCCACCAGTGCCAAGAGGACCCAGGTGACCCTTGGTCGCTGTGGGCTGACAGAGCCCAGCTGGCGGCTGCATGCAGACCTCCTAGGCGGCTGCAGGCAGGGCTCCCCTTCCCTCTGCTGTAATCCCCGACCAGCCCTAATGCCACTCGCTGGGACTTTTATCAGCTTCTGGGGCATCAACTGCTGCCAGGGCAAGCAGTGACCTGAAAAGTGTTAATCCTGTTTACATTTTCAAGGTCAAAGAGGAATCTCTATCCACTTTGTTTGTTCTACAGTGGGAAAGAAGACCAAGTAACTAGTGGATTAAAAAAAAAGAAAAAAACTGCTTCAGTTAGTATTACAGTAGTGCTCTGTTAATGGTTGTGGTAGCTTAAGCAAGTTGTGAAAAACATCTCATACTATTTTGTAGCAGTGTCTTTCCTTTGTGTGTTCCAGGGACAGAGACACAAGCAAGCATGGAACTCTGAGATTTTTATTTTTTTTTTTTAATCTGAATTTAGATCAGTTTTAGAAAAATAACAAATTTCTATTCAGGAAACAGAAATGTAAAACTTCTGTCTCCTCACTAGGAGATTTTGTTGTTGTTGTTGTTGTTGTTACATTGAAAACTGAAAAACAATAATGCTTAGGTGTTTGGGAAAGTGAACATATATTTTCTATTTTTTGTTCAAAACAGAAAAAGTTGAAGAAAAAAATCATATTTAAGAAGAAAATACTGAAATCAATCAAGTTATTTTTCTCTTTTTTATGAGCAACTTAAATATTATGCCGTATCTACTAAATCACTTAAACAGGATATTGAGTATTATAAATAAGCATAGCATACAGCTTTAGATGTTCTAAAAAAAACAACTACTTTTTTGTTTGTTTGTTTTTTAAAATTTCTTTTAGCTTTTGGTTTTCGCATTCAGTTCTACTTAGTTCCTTCTTCTAACAAATACATGTTCAATTTCCCCATTAGTAAAGGTAAGTTTACTGTGTTAATCTTTTGGACATCAGATGAAAGATACAATGCACAGGAAACATGAAATGATAAAAATTAAACTGCCATTAAATGTTGCAGAATCATCGGAAACTACTATCTTATCAACAAATGGAAGTTCTATTATTTTTCTACAGCAAAGCAGTTTCATATAAGATATATAGCTTTCAGTCACTGTTGTCTATGATATGGCCAGAGGGTCCAAAATATGGATCATTTTGACAGATATTCTAATACTACTTTAGACTGTAGTATTATATGCAGATGACTGAATAAAATGTTAGGCTTTTAGACTTGATAATGGATGTGTGATGCATATGTATCTTCCTCACAATTTAGATCTTGGAAGTGAACATTTTTTATTCAATGACATAAATGTTCATAACACAGGCAGAGATAGATCTTTGTTTCCTTTCACTAGCTTTCCCCCTCTTTTTAATCAAAGTCCTGATTAGGAAAGCACTTTAAGCTTAGGTTTAAGGCAATTCCACTCAAGAATGTATTGAGGTCACACTGACTCCAGTGTCATTATGTTCAGATGACTGGTTGAAGCTTAGATTTGTCTTATGAAAGAAAAAAAAAAAAAAAAAAAAAAAAGGTCAACCCAGCAGCAACCCGTACTTCATGAGCATGCCCTCAAGTCTGCCTTCATGAGATTTGCCCAGGAGGTGAAATGGGCTAGGAGCGTGATGCTTTAGGCTGAGTCACTTGTGTGCTTTCCTGGAAGGTGATGCAGTGCAGCACAACTGAACAAGTAACTAGAATGATGTGTATCTTCAAAACTGATGTTAGACCTCCTAGCCAGGTGTGAAGGAGGTCAACCTATCAACCTGGAGTGCCTGTACCCATTAGACCACTTAACTGTTAAGATGAAACAAAAACTCATAGTGCAACAAACCAGAAAGGATCATTGTAAAGCAGTAAATAGTAATACTTCTTGAAAAAGAAAGACCCGAAGTGGGTCTGTATACCTGCAATACTTCAGAGCATCAAAGGAGTAAATCTTTAGTGGATATTTACAGACACATAAGGTGAAAAATAGCACTTGCTGAGTCAATGACATAGCTTCTGCTTTCAATAGCAGAGGTTGCATTGACATCAATTGGGCCTTCTCTTCCCACTGGCAATGATTCTCCAGCACTCAGAGTAAAATACAAGTGGGAGAGATACTGAACAGGTATGAGAGAAGAGTTTATGCTGAAAACAGAAGTAAGCTTATTTTTCGCTAAAATCAGGAAGCAAACAGATGTGTCTGAAAAAAGTGAAAAATACGAATATTCATGCAAGGGAGAGCTTCCTGGAATATGGGAATATTACATACAGGTCAAAGGGTTGCAGCTACCACAGTGAAGGAGGGGAGAGCATCTTTCTGCACCATTTGACCTTTACATGATATTGTGTAATTCCACGGATGTAAAGGGACAGCCCTGTGTAAGTAGAACTCTTGATGCTAGGTCTTCATGTAAGGAATACAACTAAGAACTGAAAATTGTATCATCAGCTATTTTGCTGTCCAAATAAATAAGAAACAAACCTTATGTGATACTGGCAGTGGGATTTAGAGTATGATCTGGCACTTAGATACAAAGAACATGCTAAGGAAGTGGATTTGGGGAGATAAGGGTAAGATAATTATCCCCAAGATTGCACATATGTACCTTTTTTTTTTTTTTTTCCTATACATGAACTTTATGCACATATTCAAAGAAGTCTAATTCTTCTTTCACTCTAAATAGTTTCAGACTAATATAACCTACTGGACTTCAGGAATGAACCTCTTGACTTCCATCATCTAAATGAGAAGACAATCAAGCCTATTTCA
Organism: Anser cygnoides; assembly: GCF_040182565.1. Classification (NCBI taxonomy): domain Eukaryota; kingdom Metazoa; phylum Chordata; class Aves; order Anseriformes; family Anatidae; genus Anser; species Anser cygnoides. The sequence goes on along the minus strand of NC_089873.1, from coordinate 81,384,222 downwards.
CACACCCACAAATGTGTGTCCTGGGAAGCAGTCATGAAAGAAGTTGCAAACTTCATTACTTTATTCATTAACCATTCAGCAACTGCTTCACTTTAAAAATAGCATCCTACAAAAGCACAGACATCCATCTCCTGTCTAGAAGCCATGTGGGAGAAGAATGGAAAGCTATTAAGAAATGCTTTATGAAAATGGGCTTTTTTTTTTTTTTTTTTTTTTTTCCCTCCGTAGACATGAATTCATGGAAACCAATCATTTTTTTCCCCAAATATATAGGTCTGATCAACTTACAGTAAATCTAAAAAGATATTTGTGGAGGGTGGAGAAGGTCATGAAGTGCTTCAAAGACCTTGCAGTTTTAGAATAATATTGCTACGTGCAGCACTTGAAGATGGTGAATTTGGGCCTTGACTCACAGGAAAGGTAGAAAGAATATAGCACAGTACAGTGAAGGAAAAAATTTTAAAAAACAAAATAAAACAAAACAAAACACTATTCAGTAGCATTTCCTAAATAAAACTCAGTTTTTAATTCCTGATGTGAGATGCGTAAAATCTTTGCTCTTAAATTCATTGAGGTCTAAATCAAATGTAAGATGAAAATATTCTTACTGCCAAAAATCATACATTTTGGGTGGCTTTAAGAAGTATATAATGTGGAAACTATTGCTGTGAGTCCTTTTGTTACAAAATTCAATAGCTGTTTGCTTATTCTGCAACATGAATTATATAGTCTCAGGTATGTGGCATGAAGAAACCACCTAGTGTAACGTAAAATAGATGTCAGGAAAAAAAAAAAAAAGGAAGAAGAAATGAGAAGCCCTCGAAAAACATCTGGACATTTAGCAATATCAGGTATTGCATTAAAGAAATATAAAATCATGTTTTATCATTACATTTATAGTAGAATCAAGTAAAATGAGGCTACATTCCAGGATACTTGGCTTTTATGAATAGTATTAGAGTCACAAACACTCAGAAACCCTTGCATTTCAGCTCTGGAGCATATCTTCATGGATGAGATTCCATTCATTAATCAAACACATGCTTTGTGGAAACATGGATCTAATGCAAAGACACAGAACTATTCCAATCTGTGTGAGAAAGATGGGATTAGAATAGTAAATGTGATCTATGGGTCTATTATTATTATTTTCTCTCATGAAGCCTATAAAGAGAATGAACTTTTACCTGGTAGAATGCTGAACTTCTATCTAGAACACTTTTGGCCAGTAAACAGATTACCTTGTAACTGTGGGTAATTATGCTGCTCACTTCTAAACAATGCAGAAAATCAATTTTAATTAAGAAATCATTTATGTTGGACTCAGTCATGCTCATTTAGGAAAAAAAAATATTGACCTAGGAAAGTTCAGTTCAGATGCAGAATTCACTTTCACAATAGCACTCAGCTCTTTCAACCCAATTTTCCAATTGGGTTGACAGAATCACAAAGAGGTCAAATGATTTGGACAAGGTCAGACACATGCTGAGCTTATGCCCAAACTTGACCCTCCATCTTTCATTATAGTTACTTAACAGATGACGTCTATCAATTTTAGTCTTTAATATCTTCATTTTTAGAGCAGGTTGTTAAATTTTGTTCTGTGACTACTGGTCATGTGATAAGCACCATCAAACTTTGACAACCAGATGAGGGAAGGATTTGATTCAGTCCTTATTCAAGAGAGCATGCTTATTTATATAACCAAGACCTTATTTATTTGTGTTTTACCTTAAAATATACAGGAGTCTTATGACACCCAGACTGAAATGAATGCTTATAACTGGGATGGCATCTAAAGATGTCTTAGTTTTGGTCCCTGTGAGTATTCATAATTTCTGGTAAAATTATTTTATTGAATTTGAATACTCTAAAGATTGTTTATACCTATCTCAAGTGAATGTGAAACAAACATTCATTTCATCTCTTGATCAAAAATCATCACTGATTTTGAAGCATGGGCCACTCTATAAGATTTAATGTAATTTTCTCCAGAACCATTATAAGAATTTAAAGTGTTAAACTACCATACACACATAATCAGGGTTACCGTTTTACCTGGAGAAAAGTGACTTAATCCCATGCTGCTAAGCGGGAAGAACCCTATTTAGGTACTTAAAGTGAATTTTCTAATATTCAGTGTATGGGACATGTCCTTGTCAGATTTGCTTCTTGCAAAGGTTTATGTAGAAGATAAAGTTATTAACACATCTTCAGAAAAAGAAAACCTTGTTGTTATCTTCTAAAAATATTACGTGTCTTCTTGCTATGCTTTTTGCTATACAAGAAGTATAAATAGTAAACCATATCCTCACTGTCCCAGAATAGTTTGACACTTGCATAGCCTGATGAAAACCATTATGTTTTGGTTTTGTTTTTCACCCTGTTGCAGAACTCTGTAAAACTACAATCTATCATTTTTCATTAATGTTTTTTTCTTGTTAAATATTGGTATAGAAAAACATATGCAATAAAAGGTGCAGAACGTGTGGCAAGGCTAATTACCTGGAAATATACACAAAGATACATGTACTCAATTCATGGGAAAACTAAGGAAATTAATGCATTTTCATATGATTTCTAGCTGGATACCTGCAACACAATTCTTGGAAAATGTAACCTTTTCTTTCCCAGATTCATTCTTTCAAACACTACCTCTATATAGACAGCACTTCAAGAGTCCTTTTCTAGCCCCTCATCTCAAAAAGTACTGATAAGAAAGAAGTACTGGTCCTGCTGGGCAAAGAAGACCTTTTAAATGTTTCTCCAATGTGTTTGCAAGAAACTTGCATTTCTGTGATGCTGACTAAGAGAACAGGAAACACTGTACATTGAAATGGGTTTCAGGAAAAAACAAATGTAGAGTGAAATACAAGGAAACAAAAGGGTGGATTAGAGAACATCTGCAGGGAAAGTTGAATGGATGAGACATTCTCAGAAACTCATGTACAGAATTCATGTACAGAAAGATTAGGATATATGTGTGCCTGCAGGTATGTGCATATGTATGTACATATGCTGGAGTGACAAATGGAGAGCCACCTATGCTGAGGAGAGAAAAATTGGACAGCTGACAAGACCTGATATTAAAATAAAACAGGAAGGCAGGGATACCTGTTCTTCCAGGTATCCTTTTTTTTTTCTCTTTCAGATGCTTCTCAATTGAGAATACACATCTGATGAAGTAACTGGTCAGGATAGGGGTGAATTTGCACAAATATTAGTGGAGAAGAAAACATCTTTTTTTTTTTCTTTTTTTTTTCTTTTTTTTTTTTTTCTGAGTATCTAATTAAGTAGATGCTTAGCTGAAGTTTCTCAGAACTTGACCTAAATTCTTGTTGTAGCTCTCATTGTAGCTCTATTTTTTTTAGTACTTGACTACTTTTTTTAGCTTTATTTTTTTAAGTACTAGCCCAGAGTTTGGGAGGTTTAATTTTCTGCTCTTGCACAGACCTTGTGACTTTTTGCAAGTCATTTAACCTCTCTTGGAGTTGGTTTTACAATCATAAAAAGGGTTGCTCTCAAGCAATAGTTGCTATCAATGTCTAGTTTATGACCTATCAACAGGAAATCTTAAATCATTCATGTGTTACAAATATAGTAATCATGTACGTGTCTAGAAGAGATGTACAGTTAGCCGTCTGGACAAATTAAGAAACCACCAAACTCAATTTTTCATGTTTAAAAGAAAAATCATTAAACAGATCAATGTGGGGATCACTATTTCTTTAAATGTTTTTCTTCAGTTAAAATGTTCACATGACTGTCAGAGCTTAAACACTTACTGTCATAGTCCTGTAGATTTTCAATTGCTGATAACAATCTTGTCCTGTCTTCTGGGTTTGAAATATTCAATTCAATCAGGTGGCTCTCCTGTAGATCCTTTAAGTCCTCTAGAGTTTCATAGCCATTTAGCAAGAGCGTTGAGGCATATTCCTATGAAAAGAAATTTGCAAATCTCTCATGTAAACAAGCACTATTTTTTAGTAGAGGAATACGAACCATTTCTCCTTTACTTTTTCATCAGGTTGAATGGACTCCACTTTTCAGTCTGATGAACCTGCCTTTTGTACAAAACTAGAGACTGAGAGTGAGAGAGGTAGAGATATCTTGAGGTCATCTTGGCCAGCCCAGCACCTGTGGCTGAGTTGCCTGCCAGAGCTTGGCAACAAATTGGGTCAGGATAGAGGTCTGTCAAAAATGATTTAATCTACTGACCTTCTGGACTTTCACGGGTCACCCAATAGAGTGCCTTCCAGTCCAGGAAAGCCTCTGATGTAGGGCGTGCTCTGCCTTGGCACAGAAAGAGCCCTCAGATAAAAATGTGAGTGTGAGAAGCTGAGGGAACCCTCAGCCATGCTGTGTAACACATGGTCCCCCTTCAGCTCTGTGTCAACACAATATGAAACTCTACATCTACTCCAGGATAAGGAGTGCTTGCATCAGTACAAAAAGCAAAAACAGCTAATAAAAATATTACATGTAAATCACGACCTAAGTATGCTTTTAAACTCAGTCGGGAACTAGGGATCCAGAGAGGGAGAAGCACAAGATGAGCATAGGGCAAAAAGAATACTGCTCCCAAAAATCATGCAAAATTAGAAACCTAAATTCTGAATGTTGGCACTTGGGTCACATTGCAGTCCTGTCCCTGAGATTTCCACATACTCACACACCTCCTGCCCAAAGGCACACAATTACAGGCAAGTTACTTGACAAGTCATCACTGTGCCTCTGTGCATGGAGCCTTTTGGCCTAACCAAATCTTGTGGTAAAATGCAGTTATATAAACCACTGACATCAGATAAGAAACAGACATTAAACTTATTTGTGTTGCTGACTTCAAAACTGCTGAAACCTGCCGTTCTACAACTGCCTGTAAATTACATCAAAACCCAAGTGCACTGAAATTAGAGATTTCAAACACAACAGGAAAACGTTTTCTGACCTGCAGATGGACACATTCCAAGAGTTCTTGCAGCGTTTTAGGCTTGGTCCTTTTGCTTCCTCTGTGAGTCTTTATCTTTTTGGGTGCAGCTTCTTCTTCCAAAATAATATCCACATAAATGAACTTGAAGTTTCCTACTTTGTTGTTCAGCATGCCTGTCCATATGCCCATGGGGGTTTTACAGATGATATCTATAATATCTCCTTTCTAGAAAATAAATAATAAAAAAAAAGCATAATACTGCTTACACATCTGGTTTGTGATATGTGAATTTTCCTCTATGCACCAAAACCAGCACAGAATCTTAACCGGTCAGTGTGAAGTAACTTTAAAATGACCTAGATTTAGTTCCTTTGCTTTTATAAAATCCCAGAAAAATGCAGTCACAGAAAATGGAGCTAGACCTTATCTCCAAAGCTCTGTGAAGGAGAGGTGAGCATAAGCAGCACCTTTCAACTTCTAGTGCTCCACTTGGACCCTGAAAGGGCATAGGGTTTCACCCTGCTAGCAACTTTTGCAATGGATACTGGGCATAGCTTTGGCAAAAAGCAAGAGAGCACTGTGAAGTTATTTTCCAAATACATGCTTTACACAGCTTCTCACCTGGTTCCTTCACTTTAAGCCACTTACACAATAATCTTATTACCCATCATCCCAAAGGTCTTCAAAAACTAATAGCTGAGCTAGATGAAAGGTGAACTCTTACCCATTTTACAGTAAGAAACACTGGCTACACTTCTCAAAGGCAATAAAGAACATTTAACTCCCTTAATATCTTCCTGTCAGTCCTTCCCAAAGGACTGTCAAATTCTCCCATTATTATTAACCCAATTGACTGGGAAAATAGTAGAAACACCTTAGCAGACCGAACTAAAAGCTTCAGTTCTCCACACTTGTGTGTGTACTCACAAAGGCAAGTGCAAAAAAAAAAACCAACAAGAGTGACAACACAGCAACTTCAAGGAGGCTTGTTGATAACGGTGCTCTCACCAAGCTGTGGGAACTGACATCTCAGCTCAGCACAACAGTCATTCTGAGTAATTCTGGTAGCAAAAAAGTCATACCTTCTATGCAACTTGCTCCCATGACAGTAAAATTGAGTCCTCTGTTCTGGTGAGATACTATAGAACTTACAAAACCACTGGAAGTCTTTAAAGAGTTCTACTACAAATCGCTACATACACACTTAATTTGTCATTCTGCTACAAAACAGAAAAATTAAACTCAGTTTGTTAAAATATCTTATAACAACTCTGAGATCTTTAAATGTTTTCTGATCTGGTCAAGAAAATGCAAGTAAAGCTGTCACCCTAGTTTGGTTAAAACCCAAGTATGAAATTCACTGTGTTTAAATGACCTGATTTCATTAGAATATGAAGCTTAGAGCTATGAGCATGTTTGAAATGGGAACTAAACAAACATTTGTTTAAAGCTCTATAAGCATATATATTATTCTACACACTTATGGAGGGCTCAGGAACTTTAGATATGGATGCACATCAGGATTAGGTAGCTCTAAGGCAAGCTGCAGTTTTAATTCAGATTCAGGACACTGAAATTTATTGTGGTATTCTTAGGGGTTTTCAAACCTAAGTATTAGTTTTTAATTGTAAAATACACCACCTTAGCAACTTTAAAAGTAACCTAGGTGCACCAGCAGAAATTTGCCATTTCATTACCTGATAAACTGTTTTGAAAGAAATACCCTAGGTGTGTGTAGAAGTGGAGGGCAAGTGTTGAAAACAGCAAATACTTGCAAGCGATTGCTGTAATACAGGCCTGAGAGGAAAGGAAGGAGACTGCAGTGAGATACATATGAGGATTTTGACAAGAAGAGGCTGTGAAAAAGATAAAAAGATGAGGCATGGATACAGTCTGGATAGGAAAGTGTTTACAGAGAGGGAAAAGGAAGATTTTCTTTTAGAGAAGAAATAACAGATAACAGATGCAAGTAGTCTGAAGAATGATGATATTGATTGTATCTGTGCATGAATGGAGAAGAAAAGGGCTGGACCTTTTTAGTAATGTTGAACTGGTGCCATGTCTGGAGCTTCTTTTTCTCACTCCCACAGCATGGACACCCCTGCCATGATGCCAGAGCCAGAGAAAATTCATAGTTCAAAAGTGTGAGTAAATAAAGGCTTAATGGAAAAGTGAGCTGTTTCCATTAAAGACAATGAGTGCCACCAAGATTTTGACACAACCTAGCTGGGGAGGGAACTTCATGCCCCATGAGACTCTAGATTTTCTTACTTCAGATCTCCTAGGGAAGCAACATGCATTTTACTGTGAGGAAATATTGTACTGTACTCCACACTGATGAGGTACCTCCCTGGAGGCCTATGCCTTAAAAAGCCTTTAGCAGCAGCTGACTTAGCAGCATTGTCTGAACTAAGTCATTACCGAAACACTGCAAAAACAGATCTGTATTGCTTTTAGAGCGATGCATGTGCTTAACAGTTAAAAATATTGTAGCAAGTACATTCTTCACATCTAAAACATGCCTCCAGTGGTTTTCTTACCTTAATTTTCAGAGAGTCAGTGTCATAAGGACTTGGTGTGAAGTCGGTGTGCACTTTGGCTCGACCACAGAATGGCCCACTGTAAGGGACTTCATCATCAAACCGGAGGCTATCCCTGTTGCTCGTTCCATCAGAGCAGCTGGTCACCCCACCTTAAAGAGATTCAAGTGGAAGCTGAGATCTCCTGCACCTAGGGCCCAGACATTCAATTCTGCACAGCAGCAGAGAGGAAGGCGTTCAAAAGCACAGAATTAAGAAAGAGCATACCCCACATGGTTTTGACACATTCCAGGAAAAATACATTCAATAAAAAGCATACTACAAGAGACTGAAGAAAATAGGTTGGAAATCTTTCATTAACATCTTCCCTACAATAATCTTTTTCTGGTGATGATACTAATAGACTACACATTTTACTTACAGACTTTTTTGAAATATTACCTCTGCAGATTAATAACATGTACTCTGAAAGTGCAATTTAGAGAATTAATTTTGCTGAACTTCTCCTGTTTATTCAGAGAAATGAAAACAAGTACTGTAGAAGTTATTTTATTTCATTACAGAGCTAGCTAAAACATCAAAAGAACCTGCATTGCAGAGTAAAATTTTAATCTTATCAACATTTCTGCCTGTCATTTTATCCAAGTTGAGCAATAAAATATCGGCAGAGTAATTCAAGCAAATTTGAGCAAGCTCTGCAATATCGCATCCAAATATGTTTTTAGATAAGAGCAGCAGTGTGTTGGAAGTAAACTCCCGTATATAATTTTCACAAATCACATCACAGAAAATGATTTTTTTTTTTTTTGAGGTGATTGCTTAAGTGCTCAGCTCCATCTCAGTGCCAGATAAACAACTAAGTGAAAACAGCCAGGACTGCAGTTCAAACCCCCACTTATGGCTCACGTAACGTCAGCAGTGATGGCACAGCAATATCATCATGGACAGCTGTGACCTGCTGCCCAGGGACTGTCCACAGGAGAGCAATTGAAGATATGTTGAGGCAAACTCCACCTCTCATCAGAGATTCGTTCATCCTCCAATTGAGAATACTCCGTTGGGTGTGGGGGTTCAGTGGGATTTCAGAGAAGTAGACTGTGTCTCTGCATCATGATCTGAAGCTGCCAGGTCAGGCTCCCGTCACCTGTCATCTCAGACAGACATCTCACATTGTCTGTCTCACATCCACAGAGTGAAAAATGAACTCACAGCCACTATCCGCAGAGAGGATGCTTGTGTGGTTGCACCCAGGAACTGCAACTCTGTGGGTGCCAGCACCCCAGCAGTGCTACCCTCCCAGAAACATTCATGGTGTATGTACCAACATCATTCACTGTAATCCATGTTGTTGTTGTTGTTAGTGTTATTATATTTTTACTTCTTTTAATATCTCCACTCTTAAAAACACTCAGCTTATTTCAGGCATACCTTAGCTGCCACCCATTTGATCAGATTATATTTTTGTCTGCCAGACTGAAGAGCTGTCTACTACCACATTTTTGATCACCAGCTCTGATACCTCAGTCTTAAGCAATAACAACATTGAACCAGGGACTGAATAAGAAGTATGGATATCTTGTACTTACTAGATGAGCTCTGACCACTGTTCAGACTGTAGAGACTTTCCATAGAGTCACTGGCTTTTATGGAGCCCTTCTCAGTGTGTATTCCACTACCAGGGTCACTATCATCTTTTTCTTCTTCATTCTTTAAAAGAAAAATCAGATGTTAACTACCCTAAGATTTATTTTAGTCAAACTTTTTTTTTTATTTTTCATTTTCAGTCATCATTGCACTTGGAGATTTATTCATAACTACATTTTATTAAGAACCACTCCAAGAGAGAAAGCATTTTAGGAGTTGATGACTAGTACTAAGGATACCCAATCCCAACACCATGATCTTGGGGAAATCACTTATCTCCTCTCTGCCCCACTCACTTAATTTCACTTCTTCTCAAGTGATTCTCCATCTCAGAAGACTGCAATATATTACAACAGAACAAAGGCTTATAATGAGAAATTTGTAGGTAGCCAAATAAGATGTTTTTTTTCTGATTTTCTGAGGAAGAAATATAAACTTTAATTCTGAAAGCTCATGGTGAAGGCCTTGCTGACACACCTATGTTCTGTACTGAGCCTCTGAAAATCATGGGCACTTAGAGGTATGCTGGCACACAAGCAAGGGCATTCCAGAGACGGCTTGCACACATGTACAGCATCAATATGTTTTAGCACCATACTCACTACCTTGCTTAACCTACACATTGGCCTCAGAATCCCATGCATTGCAGAATTAACAGATGCATTTTTCTCTCACAAAATCCAATGGTGTACAAAATCTGTTCCTGGATTTAATTTATGACATTAAATCACACCTCAGAAATCACAGCTTACACACTTAACAAATTCAAAACAAGAAGGCCTGTATTTCAGTCACCGATAAGTTAGGGATGATGTAACAACTAAGTAAAATAATGTTGAGCTCTCAAAAGAAGGAATTTCTTCAGCAGATTGCATCACATTTTCAATGTGCCTACTACCCTCTTGTACTTAGGATGTTACATCACATTTGCGGAAATGTTAATCATCCATCAGGTGACTGATGAAGTCAAGTGAATATGACACTGTATGTACGGAGACCCATACAGGTACATACAAGGCATAACACTGAAATGAAAGACTATATTGGTTTTCAGCAAGGACAGAGCTTGTTACACCAATCATCGGTATAAGCCATAGATTAATCAGTGGACCAATATCATTGGTCATCATCTACTGCAGGTATGAAGATCACACTATATGTGAGTCCAGCCAGGTAATTCATTGAATTTCTGTCATGTGAATAGTTTCTGTAAATGTGCAGAAGGTAAATGTTGAAATGAGTTTTCTTTCTCATAGTATAAAATTCATGGATTGCAACTTGCTGAATTTTAGCGAAAAATAGAAATTAAGGTAACAAATTAGGAATTCTTGTCTTTGACCTCCAAAACTGTTAAACTTTTTATTTTATTTTATTTTATTTTATTTTATTTTATTTTATTTTATTTTATTTTATTTATTTTATTTTATTTTTTCTAGTTGGGAAGTTTCATGTTTATTTTTCCTAGTTATTTGGTGTTGATACATGTATGAGATAAGATGCAGACCAGCTAGATTTTTTAGGGATCCTTTCTCCTTATGTGTTTTAAAATTTGGAACTCAGTGACACAAAATAATGAGGAAACAGGGTTTACAGTGGGTAAAACAGATTATATGTTTTTTATATTTAATAAAGATAGCTTCACATAGTAGATAAGAGAAAAGCAGATAAAGCATATGAGTTGTCATGCTGTAGGATGCTGGCTGACCTCTACAAAATGGACTTTGGAAAAAAATCTTGTATTCAAAGACAAATTCTCCAAATGAAGCGTTTTGTACAGGCTGAGTATCAGACTGATGACTGGGTTCATCCAATACTCCCCTGTGTTCACATCAGGAGATGTTTTGTGATACTTATACAAATTCTCCTTGATGACAAAGTAAAATTTGATGACGTAAAACTCCTAGGTCTAACTTGAGCCCTTACTGTGTGATGCTGTACTTGTTTATGTGCATGTGTGTGTACATTAGCATGCACAGGAAAGAAAGCATACATAGTATAAGTTGTTTTAATTCAGTACTTTTAACCATGTTTTCATAGAATCTAATAACTGATAGATGCTTGAAACAAGAACAGGAAAAAATGTACATAACATTGTTACTTCATATGCATTATCACAAAATACAAGATTCTTAAGCCGTGTTTACCATCTCCTCAGAGAGTGCCTTGATGTACTTTTTGCCCATCTTTTTCTTCATGGTAAGGGAAATGGCTCTCATCTTCTTACCCAGGCTTCTTCCATTACTTGCTGCTTTGGTTTGTACTGCATCTCCAACACCACTTACAGTCTCCAGTTCAGAAACCTGATTTGAAATAAAAATGTAAGAAACAACTCACCAAGAAAATATAATTTGGTACAGAGGAATGAGAATTACAGAATAATATTAAGGACACCAATGCAGTTAGGATGACAAAAGTTAGTCACAGCCATTTTCCTGGGGAATAATATACCTAAAGAGGTTTGCAGCACACCCCTGCACTGCAAATGACAGAAAAAAAAATATAAAATATATATCTTTCTGGAATTGTTGTTTCCCTCTGTTAATTGTCTTTAATCCAAACAAGAATTGAGGGGATTTATACAGGTTGCTTGAAAACAAAAATGACACATCTGTAGTCTGCATACATGTGTTGGTTACTTCGGGAACACACCAAAACAAAGTGCACTTTTGTCTTTTTTGAAAACTTGCTTCTAATCTTCACACCAAAGTAAGAAAGTTTAAGTGTGATTCTGTTGTTCATTTTGGCAAGAACTCAATCATCCAGACAGATCCAGATACATAAGACAAGTTCGCACCGGTGTAGAATTTATACAATAGTTACCCAATGTTTTTTGCACAACTGTTTTGGGAAAGAGATCTGAAGAAAGTAAAAATTTGTGTGATACAAACCTCAGCTGAATCATCTGTCTTTGATACTGAGTGATGTCTGAAACGGTCAAAGCTTCCAAAACTACTTGTGCGCTGTAAAGAAAGAGAAGACAAACCTGGAATCACTGATGGTGGTTTTATTTATTTATTTATTTATTTATTTATTTATTTTCTGTTTTGAAGACTTAAATACAGCTGTCAAGTCACTGATTTACGTTAAAAATTCCTTTCAAGTCATTGGACTGAGAACTGCTACACCCAGTGGAAACAAACGAGGAGGTGACTATATGGAAAATAAGTATTACTGTACTGCTGGAAACAGAAAAATCAATAAGAGAAACAATACTGCTTCAAATACAAATTAGATAAAGGGTATGATTCGAGTTCTTTTCATGAGTTTCACATAAATATACACAGATATCTGTGAGTTACTTCTGGGTTAGATTGCTGTCTGTGAGCTTAGAAATAAAAAGCTATTTCCATAAGTATTATGTGAGCCATAGAGCTGGTTATGGTCATGGAAACTTTTCAATTTTTATAGTTTACTTTCATGGCTGTGGATACTGTCCATGATTCTTTACCAACAGGAATAGTCAAGGGCCACTGTGTAGTGTGAATGCATTTTGTCCAAAATGTGTATGTTGTGGAGGAGTAACAGAATAATCAGGCAGGCCCCACAGTTTTGTTGATGACAAGTCAGAGACGCCTTTAAGTTTGCTCCTAGTATCAGCCAGAGTTTGGACATTTATCAACTATACAGAGTCCTTAAGGTCTTGTTTTTACATCTGCACCAGTACTCAATGCTAAGTCTGGAATGAATTTTTTTTTTTTTTAAACTCTTTACCCTTACATACAAAACGAATGTATTTTAATGCAGTGTCAGATTTCTTGAGTAGGGCTTACTATTATACACAATGCAATATCATCTCAGTTTATTTCTAAGTGTTCAAAATTCCTCCTGGAGGAAAAGAAAAATCAACATTGAACTAAATAGCAAACCACAAACTGTTTGCACATCTTGAATGATTTAACAAGTGATTTCAGACTACCTGGTTACAGACTGTTCTGGATTTATTCATCCATTTACTTTGCCTACATGATTTCAACCAAACTGATTCCTTGCTCCATTGCTTACATTCCCCCCAGCCACACGAGCCCTCTTTTTCTCTTCCCCTGGTTTCTAACACGCCTGTCGTGCCCTCTTCCCCTGGCATCGCCAGCTACCTCTTTTCACTGTTATCCAGGAAACCTGCAAGCTTGAAAAGGACCTGCTAGCTCCTTGCATTGCTCTACCATTTCAACTTTCACATCTTCTCTACCAGGTAAGGTAGCTTGAAAGGATACTGAGGTGGATCATCCATTGGGCAAGAAAAGAGGAGGAGAAAAGGATTTGTTTAATAGCTGATCCAATTGCCTGCTTTTGTGTTGCAGACATGCTTAATGCTGGTATAAACCTGCTTCCAGTGAAGCTAAGGGGAAATCTCTCCACAAATGTAAAAGGAGCAGAAAGACACAAACACTGAGTGCTTTAGGAAATGCTGCCCTTACTTTGCCTGCTCTCCAGGTCCCTATCCAGATGACTGGGTTAGTAATGCTGTTGAAGTGACGTGCTCTGAAATGCTGGAAGACCACAGACCATTTTGAGCTGACACCTAAGTAAAAATTTCAGCTTCTGGGGACTTGTTGAGTGCTGATACAGTACTGTGCCTGCTCTGCCCCTCTGCCCACAGTCACCAAGATGCTGTTCACTGCTCTGTCTCCTTACGCTCTCCTTTCCTGGCAGTAGTTAGTCCTGTGAGAGACTCAGCAGTAATGCTGCCATACTCCTGAGGCAGTACAGGGTGACAAGTTGACATTCAGTCTTCACAGCTGTGGTCTGGTCTTAAGGAAGGAGTTTATCAAAACGATACCAGCTATGATGAGCACACACACCCCTCCCCTGAGTATTTCCATCCGGGAAGGACCCCATCTTATTCTGTCCCTGCTCATAAATCACAAGGTTACTACACATATTAGCTTCTTTCTCTCTTACACACAGTCACTTTTAAACTACAAATAGTTTGCAGAGGGGAAAAAAATAAGACAAAGAAAAGCAACTAGAAGCCACGTGAAAATACTTTGTCTTAAGTCTCTATTTCTGAAGAAGAAAATTTGCCTCTCCTGGAACAGAACTGAAAACAAAAACTCCCCACCGTTTCATTTCCCTGTTTTTCCAACCACACTTATTTATTAACAACCCCCCGCATCCCCGGATAAATAAAAAAATAATTTGGACATAGCAGTGGGAGAGGCCTGAATACAACCAGATAGGAGAAGAAAGTGTGCCCACATTTTGGGTCAGTGTTTTAACCATTGCAGCTTGAGAGGAGAAGAAATAACACCTTTTTTTTTTTTTTTTTTCCCACTAACATTTCTAGGCCTATGTAACCTGAAAAATATTTCCAGCCAAAGGTTATTTGAAGAAGCTGACCCAGATTTGTGAATGTTTTTGGACAAGTAAAATGACATTTACTATTCACTGAGGTGAAAAAAAAAAAAAGGAAAAAAAAAAAGAAAAACCGCACATCTCTGCTCTTAATTGATTGTAATCTCACAGAAAATCTCTGTTGGGTAAACATTGTGGTTTATTTGTTTGTTTTTACCCTGTGAAGTTGAAAAGGACCATTTAGACTGTCCACTTTAATTTTATCTAAAATTCCCGTATATAAATTTGCTATTAACTAGATGGACAATATCCTGTGACAAGAGGTTAGCTCAATAGTATGATATAAAAACACAGCCCTAAGGATTATGGTTCTATTAGACAGGATTAACACCTTTCACTGGCTTGTCAACCCAGCCAAATGTGCCCTGAAGCGTGGAGCGAGAGGCTGGGAATCACAGCAATATTGGGAAGGTATAAAATAGTCTCACACAGTGATCTCTAAACATACACTGACCTTTCTGTTGCATTCAATCACTTGAAGATGTCTAGTAGGAATAACTGTATATTAAAGTGCAGATGTGCTGCAAATACTTTAAAAGGAACAAGAGGAAAAACATTGTTTATTGTTGGTCTTACCTATAAACAGCTTGAGCACAGGGAAATCAGTTATTCTTTTTTGACCCCTGAAACAACCTTATATCCTACGTGGGCAGAAGCCTTGGGCTATTTTGTAGTATATTTCAGTGTTGTTTCATCCCTATTAAATATTAATAAGGGTTAGAGAATGATTTCCACTCTTCTAGATAATGGTCTTGTTGCACTGGAGAGTACTAAATAGGGCTGCTTCAGCACTTCTCTATACTAACTTTTTCCATTAAGTAATCAATAGCTACCACCTTTTAAAAATGTATTCAACCCCATTATACTGATAACAAAAGGCAGATTTAGGAGCTACGGGCTGCAGGGGAGCAGGACGATGACTTTCAGTAGTTTCAGTCACTGTATTAGTGTCAGGGAACACCTACCCTGTGAAGATAAGGCCAGGCCTTTTTTTTTTTTCCAGCTGAGGGGAAGCTTTTAAAGTAAATGCAAAGCTGCTAGGAGAATATACGCTATTGACTTTTGATACCAGTGTTCAGCATCCTATAAGATTAAGTGATTTTGCTGGCTGGATTCATGGAAGAGATACCAATGGATACGTTAAGCAAATATTAATTTGCTCAATAAAATCTAATGGAGGCATGGGCAGGGACCTGGGGAGAACACTTATTTTTCCACATAATGACCGATCAAATAATTTCTACAAGTCAATGCACTAATTTTTATCCTTTCCCCTCTGGTATACCTAATTAGCATAATGGAAAATGTCACAGACATTTCAATATTTTAAATCCTTCTTCAATCTTTTTCTTATCTTCAGTTCCCTGAAATTTGGGAACTTTATTTAATCATTTTTGAGGGGTAAACAGCATCTAATCACTGTTTATTTTAATTTGGACAGTCTGCAGTTTGTGATCTGGTTTGTCTGCAAATAGACTATCATTTTCCCCTGAAAAGGGTATGGTATACAAATAGAAAAACAACAGCAAAAAGAGATGTTGCAAAACATGTCTTTCTGTTATAAAACACCCTTCCATTGTAGAGGATATCATCAGGAAAGTCAGGCAGCTCTTATGATAAACTAGTCAGAGCTTCTCCGTGTCTAAGGATAAACTTTGAGCCAAAACTAACAGCAGTCATCCTGCTAAATAATCTTTCTGGGTGCTATTCATCTCATGTCTTCCTTCGGACAATTTAGACTGCTCACAGATCTCTATCCCTGCTGTGAGAAATTCTGGCTCATTACATTTTACTTCAAGTCCTATTCAAAATAGAATTTCAGTCCAGCATGATGCAATGGCTTTGTGCTGACCCTTTTGCTCAAGTAAATCTCTTCAAATTCCCCCATGCATTTTCATTTTTAGCTTCCATTCAACCTTAGACTACCCAGACCATGTAAGCTGTGCAAGGGCAAATGCAGTCACTGAGTAACAAAAAGGGAGCTCAGTGTGTTGCCCAATTTCCTCTCCTGCCTTATACACCTGTATTCTTCCCTCTCTGCTCAGAAGAAGCCACAGCAGCTCCCAAGAGGACAGTGCTCTGATCAATGGTGATAAGTGGAGCCCAGGATCTGATTCATTTCACCTGTTCTCAGCTGGTCCCAGTCCCTTCAGAATCAGGATACTCTACTGGGAATGAAATAACAAACTACCAAAGTGGGGATGAATATAACCACTCTGCTAGCTTATCTTACTTCTTGCACAGATAGTCAAAGAAAATTCTCTCCTACATTCCCAGAAGGCAAGATAGTAAATTTTAGCTTTTGGGATTTTCTGTGTAGAACAACAACAAAAAAAACCCCTCTCACTTCTGTATAAAGAATGAGTATTTGCATACATGATTCAGTAACTCTTAAAAGTGTAACAAAGAAGTAAAAAAAAAAAGAAAGGACATCACAACCTCCCTACCTCAGGGATTTTTCCTATTTACACATTATTTACACATATAGAACATCTGACCACTAACCAAGCTATTAATATAACTTTATAGCCCACCGAAACATGGCCTAAACCTTGTACTTCGCCAGTCAAAAGCAATAAAAAAGATACAGCTTGTTCTTGCTAACTCAAATAGGGCAATCTACTGAAATGGCATTTTTAACTGGCTTAAAAATGACTCTATAAAAGACTCCGGTTGTTAGCATGGCCTGCTATTCGTGGTCTGCATGGAGGTAGGGAGCGAGGAGAGCAGGGTGGGCTTTGAGCAAGGCTCCTCCCTTGAAGGTTCAGAGCAAGCACCCTAATTTTAACAGCAAAAAATAACTAGAAACTTAAAGCTGTGTAAAATAATGAGTCAGTCGTACTTAACACTTCCCCAGGTCAACAAACTTCACTCGTGGAAGTAAATTCCGAGCAGCCCTGTTATAAATGCCCCTGGCTGGCACCAACCTCAGCCTCTACAGCCCAAGCCGACGGTGACACACAGCAGGCAGTGCGGCCAGGGACCTGACCCAAGGACACCCAGTGCAGGGCAGAGAGCCAGGGGCCACTGCCATTACAGCAGGGTGCAGGGCTCCACAGGGTGGGGGCCCATTTCTGCAAGCCATCCTTGGGAAGAGGCAGGCCACATAGGAAGTCTGAGCAAAAAAAAAAGGTGATTTCACCTGGCAAAAATAAAAGTGCATCGTGCTGGTGAAGCAAGTTTGTGAGGAAAGAAGTAAGAAGGCAATTTAAGAAAGGTTGTTAGTAGCACTAACAATATCTTTTCTGCAGCCGAGTTTTGCAAAATGTACAAGGGGGGACAGGAGGGGTTACAACTCCTCTTTCTTTGAATTCTCGTTTACCACTGCAGAACTTGGATCCTTGCAATCAGTGTTTGGAGCCGGTGACTGGGGATATAGATTTTTTTATAGCCCTTTTTCTTAACTTGGAAAAGGAGATAAAACAACCAACTGCTCAAGTGTTCCTGCTCAGGTCAGTGAGTGACAGCATCCAGCACCCTGTGTGGTGGGAACTTTTACTGGAGATAAAGAAAATGTACATTTTAAACAGCACCATTGCTGCCCAGTTGCTGCAGAGCACTCTCACCCCCAGTGAGAAAAAGCTCCAAGTGCTCTTCTGGCAACCTGGCCAAGTCTGGGAGCATGCATACAGGTATTGGCAATAATTATGTAATTAAGACTTTATTATTTATATGACATTTAATTAAAAGTGACTTTCAGTGGCACACAAAACCATGAAAAGAAAATGACTTTAAAAGAAGGTTAAGGATGTGTGACAAACTCAGAGGAGCTATGAAAATGACAGCTAAGGACTTGGCGTGATGTGCACCTCTACTGCACTGTTATCCTTTTTTATCCTTCACTTACACATGGGCAGAAACGCTGAGGGACAAGCTTGGAAATCCACCCTCCACAAAACAGTGACCACAATGAAGGGGAGTGTTATGTGAGCAAAGACTGGCTAAACACTGCATAAGCACTGCAGGCTTTGGTCTTTAATCCCTTAAATAATAACATCTTTTCTCTCCTGAACCTTCCTCCTCCTGAACCACAGCAATTTGCATACAAATTCTGGTGTTTTAAAAATGAATTGCCTTGTTTCAATTAAAGTCCTTTCTGTACTTCCTTATACAGCATGCTATTATTAATGCTGGGTGTTATCCTGGCCCTGACCTTGCAGGGCTCAGTTGGATTTCTCTTGCGAGAGAAATCACTCACGTGTTGGTCTGCAGGATGGGCTTTAAGAGAAGATGAAAATACGTGTGCCAAAAGGTGAGCCAAGAAGAATGAAGTGCCCGAGGAGTCAGTTTTGCAGGGAGACCTGAGCATCCTGCACACATGGAGTGGAACAGGCTGCTTGGCTAGCGTCCCCTCCCAGAAGAGGCAGGGGTCTCCTCTGTGTGGCTATCAGGGGTATTCCCCCATTAGCAGAGAAGCAGCAGCAAGGACCCCCACCGCCTCATCATACTGTACAAAGACCACAGGTGGAACAGCGCAGGGAGCCACAGCATGTCCGACGGCCTTGCTGTCCTCTTCTGCACGGCTGAGAAGCGGCTGCAGCTGCCGATGGCCAGCCCTGCAGTGCAATGGGAAGGACGACACTTTGGTCAGAGCCTCTGTGACTTGGCTGTCGTACCACAGCCATACGAGATCCCTTGCAAGGGTCATTACGGTGGCATCAAGAGACTCCTTGCCTATCTTGCACTTCATTCAGGCACAATGTGGGAGCTGGTCCTGCTCCCATGGGAGTCACCGTGAATGAAATGCAGCTGCTGCTTTCCTTGCTAAGGAGAGGCACATTTTGAGCGGAAGATATTCCCTCAGATGACCTTCCAAAGGGAAACAGGATTAAAAAGTAACCTCTAAGTCACGGTTAAATCTGACCGTCTCAAAAGCTCGTTTGGTTTTTTGAAGAGTAAGCAAACTTTAGAAAACCCTTGTACAAGTTTTACTGCAGTCCTGCAGCCTTATCCTTGACAACAGGTAATGACCAACAATAAGCTAATTCTAAGAAACTTGGGGGGGAGGGAGGGAGGAGAGGAAGTTAGTTTTTATTACTTTTAAATGAGTGTTTGATACATCATGTTGGTTCCTCTGATTAATGTTCACAGCAAACTCAGCCATTGGAGTTGTAATGTTTCTGCAAGCTTCCCTACAGCAAAGCTTAGCCATTAATTCAGTGGCATATGTCAGCTCAGCAGAGCAAGGTCACTCTTCTCTTTCAAGGGGAACCTTTTTAGAAATAATAAAACTGACAGAAAGTTCTTTTTTGCATGCTTTATGTCACCTGAGGTTGAGTGCTGCAGTTAATATCACAGAGCTTATAAACATTCCCATCTTCAGCAGTCTCCAACCCCACTGGGCTCTTGGAACCTAAACTTTTTTTTTTTTTTTAAAGTAATATAGTGACAGCTTTATGTGGGGCAGATATACTGTATGTAATCCTAAATGAGTAAAAAATGAGTAAAAAATGAACAAATCTTTTCTTAGGCTCTTTAGAGGAGAAATTTTGGAAGTCACTAAGAGACTGCTGATACTGCAGTATGGATTTAGGATGTTAGTGCTTAGAGGAAAAAAATTAAAGACTTTGATAATTTGTCTCCATGGATTCTTGTACCTTTGGCTAAGGGGGGGGGGGGGTGGATTTTAAATGTTACTGGTCCACCTTATTCCCATTTCACTGTTAACTAATACTGCAGGCTGGAAATCTGTGTAGACATGTAATGTAAAGGAGAACACAAAGTTAACTGATGTATTTATGGAATCATTTTGAACTTGCAAGTAAATAGAAATGTGTTAGTCATCTGTTATTACAACTAATTGCAACTGGAACATATTTATCGGGATACAAATATTACAAAGCATGATAAACAAACTAACTACTGGAGAATAAGATCCAAACAATAGGTCAATTTCCCCCCCTCATTATCTTCCTTCAGACATCCTGACTGCACTTGATTAATGAATCCATAGTGAGATTAGCTGAAATTGCCTTAATGGAGATGCACTGCAGTGGAGAAGCAAAATTCAGTGTGGTATCTATCATCAGTCATTGTGAATTTTAGTGTTTCATCAAATCTATATGTCCATTTATTTACATTATTTTTATCTTGGAGAACAATAAAAATCAAACAAAAGACTATACTCATTACAGTGCGTTAACTTTTGACTCCTTTAAAATGATGACCAGTGTCACCATGCTTTTTTTCCTTCATATATCCTCCCTTGTCAGAAAGCTGAGCTCCAATGTTGGCTTATTGCCATCAACTGGCCAAAGTTATCTTCATCGTCCAGTTGAAGAAAACATACTTTGCATTTCATTGCAGCCTTGTAAACTTCAAAACCCAGACATGCTTGCTTGCAAAAAATATGCATGGGAATCCTAAATGTTTGTTAGAAATTTGAGTATAAATAAATAAATAAAATGAGCTTCTTGTTTTGGACCAGTACATCAGCTGAAATAAGGTTTCTAATTCAGAGTTTTCTATTGATTTAGAACTGTCTAAGAATACCTCTTAGCGTACACGATATGGTATGTGAGATTCTGGGCTTTCTTTGTAGCATAAGTCCTATCACTGCAATCCTGGGGTGACGGGGTGGGGAGAGAATAAATATAGTTCCCAGAAGGCAAGATAGCATCCTGATTCTGTTCAGGTCATTTTTATATCAGAAAGGAACAAATAACAATCAACAGCTCAGTGGGGGTACTGGATATGGCAAATGGTACCCATCTAGTATCATCAATTCCCCTTTCTCTGATTATCTCTGTGGCAGTGGGGTTACTGTGACCACAACTCAGTAGAAGACTGAGATTTCATTACATGAAAAACAAATTCACTAGACATTTGGGTTGTGTTTTCTTTCAGATGCCTGACAAAATTGAGGCTAAGCTCTTGCAACCTCCATGAAAATCGTGCATAACTGAGAGACACAAATGAGATGATGCTTTCAAGGAACAGGTAGCCATGAAAGCTTTGAGGAGTTATATGAAGCCTCAAAACAAGGCCATACTCCAAATCCTTCTCAAATCTGGCCTATGGCTGCAAAGGAGATTGCATTATCTACAAGGTTTTAAACTTTTATGAATAGCAGGAACATGTCTACTTCTCCCATTCCTTCAGATACTATCCAAAATCCCAAACACATAGTTTTCAAGCATTTTTTTCCAGGTTGACACAATGACCCAGAGACTCTCACTAATCAAACAAATATAAGCTCTATTAGAGAGACAGGAAGAAAATCATGGAAGTACCCCAACAGGCTATATCAGAAGAGCTTTGCTATGTACTTGTGGTTAGAGCTGGATGACTGCTGTACCATCATCATCATCTATTACATGCGCTCACTACACAAGCTTTGAGCTTTTCATCCATCAGTGAACCATGTCCCCTTTTCAGTTCTGTGAAGCACTTTGTAGACTTAACATAGGATCTTTAAAAGGAGGCAGACAGAAAGAGGAATGAGAGAAATACAGTTCAGCTGTGGAGAATGAAAGCAATTAATGAGTGTTAATGCTCAACATCAACTTTGCTCAGGTGAAGGCAGCAGAGAGTCAAGCTTTGTAAACTCATTCAGCTGCCTCGGTTACTTTGTCATCTGTTCTTTACACATCTGCATTTGGCTGTGCTGTTGCTAAGTGAAGCTGATTTCTTTATCTTGTTACTGCAGGCTGACTGACAAAGCTCCATCTTGATCTTAAACGTAATGGCAGAGGGAAAACATGAAATTACAGCATAGCTTTTCCATGCTTTCTAGTTGAATGGCAGTCCTACAGAGCTTCTGTTTTTCCTGAAGAAGCCACCAGAAACCCTGCAGAAAATCTTAAACCCAAGTACTCAAGTATTTCACTAGCCCCAAGTATCGCTTACCTTTCAACATGCCTGAAAGAACAGCAAACTTACCACACATTCTGAATGAGGTCAACATGACCAAGAAGAGGAACTCACTACTTCCTACAATTCTCAGTAAAAAACAAGGACAGATATGTCAGGTTACTTGGTTGTTCTTGTGAAGATGATAAAAGAGATGAAGGCATAAAAGGTATAAGAAAAGAACTAAAACTCCATCCATGAGACATAATGGCACAAAACATTAGATGGATCACAAAATCTTTGTCCCAGAGAAGGGTTTTCTTTTTGGCCTAAATGCTGGATGATGGCTAGGAATGACAGACCCTTTGCAGCTGATGTTCAGCATACCAGAAAGATGCCAGTAGATGTTAGGACTGGCAACTAAGAAGCCTAAAGTCTGTGTACAAGTGAAATCACCATCCAGCTTTCTGTGTATCCTTGGAATAAACATACAAAGATATACTGGAAAAAAAGTGGCAGTACGATGCATAATACATCCAGTCAAAGAAGCAGCTTTATGGAAGTAGTTCAACTTCTCCAGATTTCTCTTAGGGCTGGAATTTCAGCCTCAAGTTTGGAAAGAAGAAAAAAAGTAAGATGATGCTCTTCCGCTATGTAAATGAAATAAGATATAAACACCTAGAAAGGTAAGAGCATGCAAATACAGGAAAGATTTCCCTTGGGAAAAAGATAGGTGGTCATTCGTCATCCTCTGGAATATTAACACACATGCACACAGACTCCTTCATCTGATGTATGAAACAAAGTTTTCCATTACAATGGATTAAAGGACTTGCTAAATATTCAGAGCATATATAATCTGTAGCCTGTTGCCAAGCAGAAAAATGTCTAGAGCAAAACCACAGACATTGCTAATTTGTAGAAATGAGTGAAACTGCTTCTAACAACTGAAGTAATTCTGCTGTCTCTGTTACAAGCTTTCAGAAGATAAAGCTTACAGGATATTGCGACTACAGAGGCCCAGAAGACTTCTCTTCGTTTCCTGGTGTGGGTTTTGCCAGGGATTTCAGCCCAACAAAGCAAGAGGTTCATTCTTCTGGCTAAAGTGTTTGTAGCCACCCATAAATTGCTTATACCTGTCAGCGACAGCTTTATAAATTCAGTCTGGATTTATATAATAATACAGGTTACTAGAAGGATATTGAAACCTCCAAAGAACTTTAGGCCACATCCTCTGTCCTGCCCCTACACAGTTACTGTTTTTTACAAACAACGACCTGGCCAGTGTTTGATTTAAGAGTATTTTGGGTTTTCTGGAAACACAGTATTGAAGTAAGTTGAATGCTTTATAAAGCTAGTTAAAGAATTAGAAGGCAACTAATGCTGATTTATATCACCTTGGTATTTGTGCTACAGTACTTATCAGAGAGTACAGTTATAACTGTTGTGGTTGCTAATCAGATTTCCAGAAATGGCTGGAGAATGTAGTTCAGACATGTTTCTTGAAATGTCATTCCTTGCTTAGAAAAACAAAGAAAGAATTGCACTGGTTTTGTTTGTTTGTTTGTTTTTAAGAAAAATTCACATTAGTGTAAAAATATTCCCTTCAGGAAATTTGCTCTCACTTGTTTTAGAATATCTTGTTATCTAAGGGCTTAAGCCTGGGTAGAGAAGGTAAATCAAGTGAGGGAATAAATAAGAAATGGCCTGAATTTTGAACATTTTATCTTATTTTATCTTATTTTATTTTATTTTATTTTTTATTTTTTTTGCATGCAAGCTAGTCAAGAGTTGTGTGAGTCCTTAATGATCCTTTGTATTGATCTGAGAATCAGAATGTGGAGTCTGGATATCCTACTCAGCCTCGTGGCAAAGGGGAGGAGAAAGATAGTTGTTCCTTCAAAACAAAGACCCTGGACCTTTACTTACTCTCTGGTGAGAAAACAAAATTCCAGAAATTTCAAAATCTTATTTTGAAAGAGGTATGCTACCATGTAAGTTAGGAAACAGTCTGAAACAAACAAACAAACAAACAAAAATCTCTATGGGCCTGCTGTAAACCAAAGGAAAAAGAAAATTTTGGATGATAATCAATATTTAGAAACAAGATGTTGATATGAAAAAGGAAGAAAAATAACAGAGGTAAGAGGAGCAGTAATATCACTGCAGAACTTTCCACTCACACAAGAAAAATACCCCAGGGTTAACTCTAACCTTGTTCCAATTTTTTACAAAGTCTGAGGGAGACAGGAAACACCTTCTGATGTGTAACCTGCAACCCCTTTTTTCCCCATCTGCACATACATGGTTATTACTAGTATAATTTTTTCTTTCTCTGAACCCTTCCTTGATAAAGGCCCACAGGTATTTCCACTACGATCCAGATTCTCAAAACTACTTCCCAGATGTCATCTGTTTCTGCTTATTTAACAGAGTTCAAATGGATTTTGACAAACAGTGTTTCTTCAAGAGGCAATGGAGTAAAGACCTTTAATGACAGAACTATGTGTCATCTTTGCCTACAAGCATAAATTTGCACAGCGGGCAGTATGGTGAAAATAGCTTATCATCAACTCATCACCTCTCATCATTGTTAGAATTAAATGCAAATGGAAATGAACATCACTTCAGTCATGGCTGTGAAAATTAGCATTTGTGACATTAGCAGTGGCTCATTTATTATACACTCAAAATTTCAGGGAGAAAGAAAGAATTTAAAACTCGCTATTTTCAGAACTCTACCAGTCTTTACCTTTGAAATAAAATTAAACCCCTCAGCTTTCCCCACTCAAGGATAAATCCTAGTTAATATTCATTAGCATTGCACAATCTCTTCACTGCAGATCTTGTCCCACAGATGATCTAATTGTCTTGAATTATTTTTGGTATTTAGGTTTGCTGTACTTATTTTCTATTTTATTTTCTTTAGTAAATATTCCGCATTAGCGAATACTGCACAAGCCACTGTCTAAGAAAACTGCAGCACCGAAAAACTTGCTTGTAGTATCTGTCTGCACTACAGGCTTCAAACACAGGCAAGTGATAAACTTTACACAGATGACAAATCCCACAGAAATCAATAGGATCACAGCTAATTTGTTCAATTATATGTTTTTCAGGATAAGTATCAGGCCTTCTGTGAAGAATATATACAGAAGAGAAATCCCGGACTCATTACATCTACGGTAAAAACGTGCATTGATTTCTGTGCAGGCAGGGTTTCAAATAATGCTTATAAAAAGGAAAATTAATGATATAAAATACTACTAGGGGACAAAGTTGTGCATTAAAATATTTCCCTCCACTGGATTTGCCACTATTTTATTATAGCCCTGAAAATAAATAATAGTTTATCACCTTAGTAAGTGAATATTGATTTAATTAGAAGCTTGGACATATTTTTGCCTAAACAAAATACACAGGCATTGACCCTGAATTGTCTTACACCAGAAGTAAGCCAGGTTCCACACATAGAGTATGTTTCGAATGAGAAAAAGGAAACAAAAATGTCTCAAACCTTTAGCATAAACATAGATCATCTGTCATGTAAAATAATGACACAAGACTTTCCAGAAAGTAAAGCCAGGAAAAAATGGCACAAAGTCGTGTTTGCTTCAGCTTGAAGTAAAGCCAAGAATCATCAGGCTGTTCTCAAGTTTGCTATGTCTGTAGGAATTTGAGAGAAAAATAAGAATAGCTTCCGCACAGCACATTACATTGTATGAAGTGAGCAGCACAGTGCAGGGACATTTTACTGATTAGTTTGCAACTTCCATTGTCATTTACACCTGGTCAAAACTGTAAAACACCAAAAAGTGGAAAGAGGAGTAGCTGAAAAAATGCTGTAATAGTGTTTTGTTTTTATTTTATTTTATTTTATTTTTTGTATGGTACTGCATGAAGCACATAAAAGAGGAGACTAGAGCCTGTATAATTTCTCCAAATGATTTTCTTACCATTTTTAAAATCTACTTTGTGCCACTCCCCAGATACACAGAGATCTGTAACGCCTCCATAAGGGCCAAAGAGGATAAAATCCAGGCGATTTCAGGGGTCTTTGGTTTATCCTCTAAGTCAACTGCTCTCCTCCTCCCAGCTCTCCAAGCGGTGGTGGGACAGAGTACACCACCTCATGGCTGAAGCACATCTGGTAAAAGCATTCACTCCTGCTCCTTGCTACAACACTCTGCTGCTCTGCA
Source organism: Anser cygnoides (assembly GCF_040182565.1). Taxonomy (NCBI): domain Eukaryota; kingdom Metazoa; phylum Chordata; class Aves; order Anseriformes; family Anatidae; genus Anser; species Anser cygnoides. The sequence goes on along the minus strand of NC_089873.1, from coordinate 81,357,766 downwards.
CCTGCCCCTCCAGCAATGCAGGGGACCCGCTCTGGCTGCAGCGAGCTGCCGGGGCCAAGGCGGACTCCGGTGATCAGTGCCACAAACATGATCATGCTATGTGCAAGTCCTAGTTTGTTTGACCTCACCTGCCCACAAATAATACTGAGCTGTGGATCAGAACAGCTGCACCACATAAACCGAATCACGTCCAGGCTGACAGAAAAGTGAAGGGGACAGGTGAGTTCTGAAAGGATGCGCTGAGAGTGCTCTTCATGGGAAGTGCTCATGCTGTACTGTGATAGAAAGTCATTTAAGGACCTGGACAGACAGACAGGTTGGATTAGAAAGAGGACAGGCTTGAAATAGAGAGCTTAACCCCTCAATAAGTTTGAATTTCTTCAATATTAGGCAGTGTATTTTTATGCCTTAGGACTGTTCCTTTACAATTCAACTGCCTAGGTTCTCAGCTGCTGTACAAGGAGTAAACATATAAATCCACAGCAGTATGTGCAGCTACAATGATAAACATTAGCAAATGATCAGAATCCTTTCATTATCTCTTTTGAAAATATTTATCTCCCCATGTTCTCTGGGATAACACCAGGTTTAGATTTTTTTTTTTTTTTTGCTCAAAAATGAATGTTTATTACATTCATTATTTACTTTACATACAAATCATATAGTAGTTACATACATATCCACACATATACAAAAGCTGCCAGATATGCAATAAAGTTATTAAGCATGTCTGCAGTGCTATAGTAATCCTTGCTGCATAAGGAAAAACTGCAACACTAGTATTTCATGGCAATGGACAAATATCAACCTTTGGATAGAAGACACTGAGAGCTGCAAGATGATATTTCTTATCTATGTAGCACCTAGCACATTTGCAGAATTCTCTAAAATGCCACAACAATAAAGTAAATGTATTACAAACAGAGAATTGGCAGTTAGATAAGTGAAAATCTGTATTAGTCCTCCACTGGCCACTGACCTGCCCACCACTACTAGTGGCTCTATAGAGGGACAGTGAATTGCCAGGGGAAAGGTTTTAACACCAACTGTGCTTGGCATTCTTTATCAAAATGCATAACCACATACTCTTCATGGACATTGGGTAATTTCACATTAGAATGTAATAAAAACAAAAGGATTAAAAAGAAAATCAAGGTGAAACACTTGAATTGATGCACAAAAGTTCATACAAATATGATAAAGACAACTGGTCACAATGGGTAAGACTGAGTTGCCTAAACAGATGTTTTGGTTGTCCTGTTTGTGGGTCTAAGGTGGCAAACCACATTTTCACTTAACACTCCTATGGCTTTCCCATAAGTCTTGTGTCATATGTGTCAGCCCCATGTGTCTGCTCTGGAGACACTAGGACATCTGAGACAGCCACCTAAAGTTGAGGAAAGGTAGCCCAAGACCTCCACAGTGACAATTACATCCTTCCCTGTGAGTATAAGGTGACGTCAAATATTGCCCATGCAGAGCGGGGGTAGCCAGGAAGACATCTAGAGTAGTCACTTATGAAACTCTGTAACTTCTGTCGGGAGGTGAAGACCTGCATCCCATGTTACCCAATTCTGTATTGAGCAAGTTAGGTATTTGCATTGCTTACACAGTGCATGTTTCGAAACATGCTACATCAAACGAAAATTTCTATTCTGTGTGAAGGAGGTGGCGGAAGCTGTCTTCTCCCACAACCTTTTTGTGAATAGCATATTCAGCAAAAGATTCTCATAGTGGAAGGTTTACACAGTTCTTTGCAAAAGTGGGACTATAGTAGATGAACTGTTTCAAAGTATGCTATTAAGGCAGAAAGAGATCCTGAGCTACTTCACAAAGACTTTCCAATTTTTGTTAAACATTTAAAATAAGACTAAGTCAGCCCAGCAATGTCAGGAGGTTTGACAATCAGTCAAGTGTTTAGACTCTCTTTATCTCTGCTTTACACACACAGTGAATCCATATATATATATAATGTTCACAGACTTTCATGTGTATATATAAATATATATATATATTTGCAGATTCACATAGATTCAGAGATTTGAGAAGCCACAGTGACAGCATTTTAATAGCATGGAGTACATTCATGAATGAATAACCAACTTTGTGGAAAAAAAAATCAGACCATTTGTTAAGTAAAATATTATTCTGGAAGTAGAGAGTGACCAAAAGTGAATTTTGCAAATAATGATTGGACAGGGTCTCATGACCCTTTCTCACTTATAGTGTAATTCAATATTAACTATACTCCTTCCCTGCCTTTAAAAAACAGTATGATGATGGAACAGAAGCAAATAGATACCATATAAACAAATGAAATGCTTAAAAGATATACAAATCCATGGAAAAATGACTTCAAAATTGTTTAAAATCCATGGAATATAACATTAATTGTTAATGAATCAGAGACTAGACTAAAGCTGCAAATGTGATATATAAAAGCCAATGCCATGTAAAACCAGAAGACGTTCCTTCTGAAAAAATGTCTTCAATAAGCTTTTGGGATACAGAAGTCACAATATGAGGTGTGTTCCCAAACAATGAGAAGATGGGTATGTAAACTAAGAGACACTGAGTTACTGAAATCAGACGTATACTAAAAGGGTTTTCTAGTCTCTTATTTAAATTTTAAGCACTGAAAAAATGATATGGAAGTGCTCACATCTAGCAGCATCCATTTCTCTTAAGGCTCACAACACAATTTGAAAGGTTATTCTACACAAAGTCCAGGGACTTAAAGCAAATTTGTAGGGCAGGACGTACCCTTATGCATCTTCCAAAACTCACACTTTCTTTCTTGCAATTCCAGATTGCAGAAAGTGTCCAGTGTAGCAACTTATCAATTTATTCAGAGTATTTTTTTCAAGCTGAAAGTATAATCATTCCCAGAAAAGTGAAGATGACAAACACTGATTGCCAAGTACCATCTCCTCCTCTAGTTATGGTAATGCAAAAGCAAATTTATTAAAACAAGGACCAAATATAGTTTTTCTAATCCCTCACTACTTCCCACACTCTTTCCTGGGACATCATCCGTTTATTACAAGTGCAAGGGAGAAAGGGAGCTTTTGTGAGAGTCTCTGATAAAAGCCTATTGCAGAACATACACAGATAGACAACATCCAGTACCATGACCCTTCAACACAGCTCTAGCAGCTTCAGAATTATGATTTCTTGGATCAGATCATTACATTTATAAAGAGAGTACATAAAAATAAATTCTTGAAATTATACTACAGAGGGACTTGCTGAGGAAATCCTGAATTACTTCAGGTTTTGGTTTTCAGCTCCACATTTTCTGTAGAGGCTGCAAAATCTTAAGAGCTACTCCACAGAATTACAACCAGTCCTAGGCCTTTCAAGTACCTAAATATTCCTTTTAAAACTTGTTAAGAATTCCTGTCATAATTCATTGACAATAACAGTTAAACATTCTTACCTTTGGTTTTTGGCTTTTCTCCTTATCAGACACATTGGATGGTTTTCTCTTCAACATTTTAAATTCAGGTTTATCCAACTGATGTGCAACTGCTACTGGCTTGCAACTAAACTAAGCACAAAAAAGTGTATACCACACAAGGGCACATCAGTTAATGCAGTTCCTTATTCTGTCAGGATGTGACCACGCAGCTGCTTTGCAGAACGGGTGAGCAAGCTGAGATGGTAGTTTGGGGAGGGAGTGAGGAAGGAGGGAAGGAAGTGACAGGGGAGAGAGAAGTGCACTAGCGAGATGAGTTGAAAATGAGGACAGGGTGCAGAGTAAGAAATTCTTTAAAACTTCTGTGTTAACGTCAGGCCTCAGTAAGACATTGTACAACCTCAAGAAATCATTCTCTTTTCCTCTCTCATTTTTCCCACTCAACCTTGTGGCACTAACTGCACCTTTCATTTCAGCTTGTGCTGAGACTTGAATGTGAAGAAGGTGTGCTGCTCTTCTGAGCACCAAGAGATATTATTTCCCAGCAGATCTGCACTGCACTGTGGCACACGGTCAAGCTGCTCCCTAATGTCTCTCTTTCTCTCTTAGCTATACAGTCATGCAATAAATGGAAGAAGATTAACGGCTAGTGTTTGGGAGAGAAGGAAGGATTTCTAAAGCCATTTTCTTGTTTTGCACGGTAGAATATTTTTTTTGCCTTTCATCACAGAATTTGGACACCCTGAAATAGCACTCTTCAGTCTTCCACTGTTGTTGATTCGGTGGCAAAATAGAAGCGAGAACAACCAAGTCTAACAGAAGACTTACAACAAAGAGTCAGGGGAGAATGACAAATTAAAGTTCTTTTTACCCCCTTTAAAAACAACTCAGAGGCTAAATGAAAGTGGTGGTACCAAGATAGCTTAGAATTTCTGCTTATTTTTGTTTGATATAATTTGCCAAAGTGAAACACACACACAAATCTGGACTATCCTAAAAAAAAAAAAAAAAAAAAAAAAAAAACGTATTTGTTGTGAATCATAAAACACGAAACCTGAAACCATGAAAAAAAAAATCAGCTTTTTGCTGAAAGATGGATGAAAATTCTCAATTACAAACCTAAAATCTTCGGGCTACCCACAGAACTTCAATGAAATCTTACCATTAATACAAATGAATAAAGAAATCTATTTTTAAGTGAATTGCAGAACTGACAAAATGAAGAAAAAAACTTTGGTTAAAAATTTTTTTTTTCAATATTTTGTTGACATTTTTCCAAAATGAAAAAAGAAAGTTTTCAAAAATACCCAATTTAAACAACTTTTTCTCATAAGATTTGCACCAGTAAAACCTCTTTACAAAAAAAACAAGTTTGTGAAAATCTCTTGCACCAAATAACAATTCACAAGTCATTGTGAATCCAAATGCTGAGTGCACACACCCTAGTAAAGCCCAGTCTTTTCTTTCTGAATGTCATCATTTTAATAGTAGATCTGGGTGAACACAGACTTCAAGAGAAGCTAAAACAAGAACCACCTGAACTGAACAACAGAAGAACTGATAGTCGGAAGCTGATAAGAGACACACAGGTCTGATTTTTTAGAATTTTCTTTCCCAGCCCCAAGCACACTTCTAATTTTTTGAAGCATAAATGAGGAGACGATGCTGGATAGGCAGGCAGTCTCTTTGTTTAATTGCTCTGTTTATCCTCTATCACATGAATACTGCAAGGAGGGAAAATACACTATTCATCAGATGAATGCCCATTTCAGTTTGCTATTTGGACTTCTAGTTAAATATATAAGAAAAGTTTTGAAGGCCTTCTTAGATTCTGATGGATTTACAACTGAATGGACTGAGACTGATGGGTAAGTTATTATATGCTAATGGTAAAATGAGGTTTTCCTTTTCAGAGCTTCTAAGAACTGGGTGGTTAAGAAAGAGAGGAGGAACTGGGCTTAAGATACAGAGATTATGCCAAATATAAAGCAAGATTGTTCTTCAGGTTACTGGGTTGCAGTGAAATACGTGTTGAACCTCAGCCCATTAACCAAGATGTTTCACTTCACATTTTAATCAGAACTACTCTCATTTAGAATAGAGCTGAATTTTGTTATCAATAATAAGATATCTCTCAGAGTTCATCATCATTATTATTAATTAAATATGGATTAATATTAATAATAACAATGACAAACTCGGAGGGATATGTTATTCATAATTATTAATAATTAAAATCATTAATTGCTATTAATAATATTGATGAACTATAAGGTATATGTTTCTTCCATATATCTGTTACCAACACCCAAAAAGTCCATTTTAATTTTTAACCTTGAGGAGGTTTTACCATGGATATTTAATCAACCTTAGTAATTCAGTAGAGCCATATGTTGTTACAGTAGTTGTATGTATGTTTTACAGTGATTAAACCCGATTATTTATCTACATAGATAAACATTGCAGTATATTGCTTTTCTTTTTAATCTGATCCAAACCGGAGGATTAAATAAGACTGTGCAGATAATTAGACTGTGATTTCCTGTTTCAGGCCACTGTTAAAATCTTCATGATTAATAAAATGAGAACTCATCCGAAGAGTAATATATGAGCTTCCTTTCTGTAGAATATTTATTGTTAAACAGGAAGAAAGAGGCCATTTCAAGAGATATAGTACCCACCCATATCTATTTCCTTTCCTCATCCACATATCAGAAAAATTATAGCAGCTTGAAAGCTGACCTGATTAGGTTCTTGCCCTTGGAAGGCTGACCCACACTAGTTTTAAAAGTAACAAAGTGAAGAAAATCAAACATATATAACAGTAAATTCATTTAATCCAGTTAACCAATACATTTAAAAGAGGGCTCTTCTGTATTAAAAATTAATAATAAGCCTGGTGCTTATATCCTCTGTATTTCAAGCTAATTTTTCAAAGGGGAATGAATACCTATGTAAAATTAAAATAAAAATTCTCATATTTAATTTTCTGTTGGACATGATTACAGGTAACCTATTCCATTTCCTTGTTGGTTTTTGGAACTGATCCAAGCCACAGTGAAATCAATAGAATTTTTTCAGATTAATTTTATGAGGCTTAGATTGGACTCCATCCTGAAATACCTAGGCAATGCCACTCTTCTCTCTCTAAAGTCCAATGGGGAAAAAGGTTTTCCACTTAAAAATAATTAAGATGACCCCATGAGAATGATTCCCAATGTCATTATATTTATAAAAGGCAGTATACATTATAGCTTATTATCATTATTCAGTTTTAATGAGTGGACTATGATGAAAGATCCTGGATACTCAAGTGCTTTATGTGTCACCCTCCCACAGAGTATCAAGTGTCACAACAGTATCAAGCACCACACTCTTCAGTGACTCCGTCCAGTTACCTTGCCTGAAAAGAAGACACTGCTTCCAGTCTAAACTGCAAGTATAAACTCATACTTTCTGTATCTGACTATTTTTATAGATCTACAAAGTAGAGTTAAAATTAGAATTAAGGGTTTGGCATAGTGGTCACATGTCAAAAAGCAAACAAAATGAGATATTTTTCATATTAGCAACTCATTTTTTACTGCCGTCAGACAAATCTGGCCCAAGTTTAACTGAAGACTCAGAGATACCTGGGGTCTGTACATTGCTTTCCCTTATGCTAAGTGATCCCAAAGTGTGTTAATCTATTTTAATTAAATTAAGATTTGTATATTTCACAAGAAAAGAAAGGTGCCTTCAGCCTCTGCTTTTATGTCCATGCCTCTCCCTGTATGATCTAGCTTGCTTAGGTATTGCAGAAATCTCAGAACAGGAAGTGGAGCTGAGTAAATAATTTGCCATGAATAATTTACTTAACAATTTTAGTCTTTATTTCCTCAAGTCTTTATTTATTTATTTATTTATTATTTATTATTTTATTTTATTTTATTTATTTAGTCTTTATTTCCTCTGCTCATGAGCAGAACACAATTTCCTCAAATGTACTAATTACTGGTCAGAATATAGCTAGATACTTCCCTCTCCTGGTCTAATCTGTGCAAGGGCCAGCTACAGTGCAGTCACTGCTACTTGTCAGCATAAGTAATATGCTTATGCTATAAGCATAAACTATATATAAACTATGATGGCAAAGAGGCTACAGAAATTAAAGGAAGAAGAGTGAAAAAGTGAGATCTCTCTCTGACTGGAGTGAGGGTCCCTCTCCCTTTAACAAAAGAAGCCAGATGTTGTTGGCTGGGCTGTCTTTATAAGTATTTAAACTAAACACTGACTTCTTATTTTAACTCTGAAGACTGAAGCTCTGCTTTTTCTTTGGAATTCTGGGGAATGGAGCTGGAGCTTAAGGTCCCATTTTCAGAACTCAAGCATTCACTGCAGATTCATCACTCTGAACACCCAAAACTTAGCACTCAAAATTGGTCCACAACACTTATGGGCTTTTCTTCACGCAATGTGTTGTGTAATTTCTTATTGAATTGGCTCCCATGTGCTTTTTATCAGGAGAAAAAAAAATAAAAAAAATAAAATGAGGCAACATAAACTCAGGTTCTGTGAAAGACAAACAGGATTAAGAATATTTAAGTTTACGCCCTTGATTTGCCATAGGGTTGACACTATATCAAGAAAATTCCTATCCTGTATGAGGCAGAATTCTTATGAAGACTGCAGAAACTGGCTATTCCACAAAGCTAAGAATCAAACATCTAAAGGTTGCTTCAAAAACTTGATCTTTTCGAATTAATTTAAATTGGGAACTGGGGGATTTTTAATGCTACACATCCACTGAGACAGCATCAGGGAACAAAAGAGTGGAGTCCAAGCTTGTTAAAGCAACAGTTAGGGCACAGATAAGCAAGATTATCACCATTATGTTGAGTCCCAGAAATTGTGAGTTCAGCCTCCCTGAGACTCTTGGGCTTCCTTTTCTTCCTGAAAAAATATTTTTGCAATTCTTTCTTTCTGCATGCTAATCCTTTGCCACTAAGGTCAATGGAGTCACAAAGAAATATGGCAGGGACAAGCTATAGAGCATCACTACCAAAGCTCCTACTGAATTTAGAGACATGTCTGGTACAAAGAACAGCTCCTAGTGGGTAAGAAAAAATGTCTTATTGCCAGGCCCCCAGACTATGTCCTTGGCATGCTCCCAACATCACATGGCCTAAAGGGAAAATGAAGTACCAAGAACTTATCTCAAACTTTGCTCCCAGCACATTCTCTTGTATTAGCGGTAGATGAACAGATCAGTCATACCTACACTATGTCAAGTTAGCACTAACACTAATAAAAATCTATTCTATTGTGACAGAAGGATTCTCAAGGAGATTGGCTTTCACCTATTGAACAAACCCCTTTCTTATTACCTTGAAGAGTAAGAGCCAAAGTTGCATCTATATCTTCTAGGTATGCCTGTTGGGAAAACTCAAAGTCAGCAAGGTTGGTATCTTGTAAAACACAGCCACAGGCTTATCCAGTATCCGTGTAATAATTTCCAACAGAAATATGTGCGTCACTGGTGGTTTTCCTGTATAGTTTATTGTAAGCAGAGCTCATTTTACAGTCTGTGATGAATAACAGAAAGCAACTGACAAGATGCTGCTGCTGTGGGTTCAGGCATGTATGTGAATAGGATGCTGTTTCTCAGAGTGAATGTTAAGTGGTAGCTCAAAGCTGCATGGCAATGTTCGTGCCTCAGATATCTCAGTGGATTCTGTTAGTGAACACTGAGATTGCTAATCAGATACAAGGGCATTTTATCCCACATAATTTGCAGGTTTGTATAACTGTTGTTTTGTAATTATCCAGATGAAGCTCAGCCTCCCAGAAATGCATTTAAAGATAAAGAACGACAGCTGCCTTGCATATCTATTCAAAAAGCCCAAACATGAAATTTGTGATGAAGGGAACTGATGCAAAAATAAATTTAGGCTCTCTGTCTTAATCTTACAAAACGTGACATGCTTCATTCGGCATTTAGAAGACCAGCTTAATGCAGCGGCATTGGCAGTGCAGCAGGGGATTTTCTCAAGGTATGTACATGATGTCTGCCTGCCTATCTCTGATTAGAATCAAGATCAACGAAAGTAAATTCTGATTAACTCTAATGCGCAACCTGCTGTCAGGAAACTCTTTGTAGTTTGAGCTATCTTTTACAAGTAAACATCTCCTGCTGAATTTCTTTGCTGATGTCAGTGTCAAGTTTCTATGCCATCACAGCATTAGGACTGCTCTTCAGATGATAACATGAAAAGGAATAAAGACTGGCATTCACTTGCAGGGTTTCAGTTTCATTTTGCTTCCAAAGGAAAAAGCTACTCTTTCTTTTTTCCTGGTTTGAAGTGGATGAAAATCAAAATTTGGAAGTGACAGAGAGGGATAAATTTGCTTTATTTGCAATTGTTTTATAAATTTTCCTTCAACTCATCTAACTGATGTGATAGTCAGCAGAAACACAAAATCACTTCATTGCCAAGAATAGGTGATTAGTTTCAAACTTGTATTTGATTTTCTTCTCCTTGAAACACTCTGCACTGGAGTTGTGGGCTTATCTGTTGCAACACTTGATTGAGGCGCTGACATCTATGGCAATACCTTCAAAATCAAGCAGTGTGTGGTCAGGTTAGCTCTGTCAGCAGACCTGCCAAATCACATATACTGGGAATGAGACTTGAGCAGACGATTTGTTCTTGCCTTTGCTTCCATCCAGACCTGAATCTCCCTGCAGGGAGGTCTGCCTCCTGCTCTGGCAGGCACAGGTGGTTAGCCCAACCCGTCAGCCTCATGCTCCAGTAAAGGGGTGATCCAGGGCGGGCAAACTGCAGCCACACTGAGCTCCACCATACAGAAGAGAAGGTGCTTTTTCTGATGGAGTTCAGCACTGAGTACCTATCCAGGGAGGACTGGCCAGGTGATTGCTTGCCTTGCTCGGGCCTTCAGGGGACACTTCAGACTGAATGATCATGATTGAGCAAGTTGCCCTAGGCCAGCTGAGCCTCACTAACAAGGTGGGAAGATGCTCTTAGCCCATCACCAAGATGAAGTGAAGCACATTCTCATAAATTTATTTCATTAAGGATTTAAGATAATGTGTATTATCTCAGGCTGTCTGTGGACTAAAAGCACTCAAAGGGACAGTCACGGTACTCAGCAGTTGTAAGGTAATTACCTACATATCAGTAACTTGTCTTTGGGGATTGAAGGGAATGGACAGAGGAGGCTGTCTGCAAAACTCTGCTCTGTGGAAAGAGAGATGGATGCTTTGCCTCTTTACAAACAACCCACTTTCCTTTAGGATTCCCTCTGCCAACCTTGATTTTTTTTTTCAATGTGTTATCAAACTCTTTCCCCTCTCACTTCCCCATGAAGTGTATGAGCTTTTTGACTCCATCTTTGTATATCACATTTCTAGAGAGTCTTTTACTACCTCTTACTTTCTCTTATGTGATCCCTGTTACTTCTTTCACACACACTGTCTTGGGTGCTTTCTATTTCCTTTTTCTTGCTGCTGCAAAGGTAAGCAGATGTTGATGAAAAAGTGACAAAACCTTTCCCTACAACAGCTCGATGATCTGCTACAAGCTCTACTGAGCTACAGACTAGGACAGAAAACTGGAGAGGTGTCTCACTCCAGGAGTAGAAAAACTCTGAAAGGTAGATACAGGCCTGTTATTTTACAGGAAGTAATTTTTTCATATATATGTACAAATATAAATGGTCACCCGAATTAATTGATTTCATTATTTTCCACTTGTACAAATCTCTCTGTAGGATGTGAGCTGTCATCTGTATGCATCTGAGAACTGTTTCATGAACTATCACAGTGGCTAACACACTAGTCATAGAATCATAGAATGGTTTGGGTTGGAAGGGACCTTAAAGATCATCTAATTACAACCTCTCATGCCATGGGTAGGGACACCTTCTGCTAGTACCCTGTCAGTGTTTTTGATTTTTGAGTTTTTTGATTTTTTGATTTTGATTTTTGATACAAAAAGGCTACACGTACTACTGTATTGCTGAGTTTTGGGCAAGGATGATCTGCGAGAAAGGAAATCTGTGTTTTAAAACACTACACAATCCAGAAGTAAACACAGAAACCCCCAAAAGATCTGCAATATCACCTGTTTTGTGATCCTAAAGTATCTGAACTCTTGATTTTCCCATTTCCCATGCACCATTTTTTGTCATTTCTTGTGGTATGCTGTCAAACGTAAGTCATCAGTAGAAGTGAACAAGAATTTTCATGTCGTTTACCTAATTAATTTGGTCCTTTAACAAAAAATAGCCAGATTTCTTCAAATGGATTAGAGCATAAACATTTCCAGCAAGAATTATGTTTTGTTCAAGTTTCCAATTTGTTTTGCTCATGTATTAATGAAGGTGAACTTCTTCAATCAATTAAATATTGTCAGAAAATCAGTCCAGAAATTTCATACCATAGATGAATTCCTTTCAAAATAAAAAGGAATATTCTGATACAAGTCATTGACCACTTCTTTCTCAAACAAATAAACAAAAAACCTAGTCTCTGTCTTCTAAGGATCTGTTCATATACCTAAAAGTATTTAAATGGCAGAATTAGAGGTGTGTCCATTGTGTATCCAACGTTTCATTTCCAATTTTATTTTTCAGGCCTTATTCTTTATTTTACCCACAATTATTTTTTAAAAGCTGGGTGAAAACTCAATATTTAAAGTGAGTATTCAGTTTCTAAAAAGAAGTTTGAAATTTTGCAAAATATGCTCTGCTTTTATACAGTGTCACAACAGACACTTTACTGGACTTTAAAATACATTCATTCTAATAATACAGCAGTCCTGGAAATCTTAATGTCATTCTGGCACTGAAATCCTCACTCCTCCATTTATGCCAATGCAAAGCACTCATATCACGTGACTTTACCTGTACTTTTATGAGATGAAAACAGAAGTAATTTCTCCTAATTTATGAACGGCTTATTTCACAAATAGGCTTTACAGGAACACTTTAAAGCATGCAAAATGTCTTACTGAAGATAATAACTAGCCCAATCAACACTCACATAACAAGCAAGCAAACATAATCATCTCCCGATACAACTTGGAAATTCCAGAAAATTAATTTTTCTTAAATGAAAAGTCATTTACATTAGCAGAGAAGAACACAAGGAATATAAGGCATTTTTGTATGCACTGCTACCTACCACCTACATAGTCTTATAAATTCAGGCAAACAAAGATCCTTGAGTCATCCCAGGTTGTGGTTTCCCTAGCCCTGCGTTCAATCAAATTCTTACCAAATTAGCCATATAAATGGTATACTGAGATAAAGCAAGCAACATGAAGATTAAATATTCTGACTACAAAAGGGAAGTTTTTCCCCAATTCAGCAAGCACAAGATCAGACCAAAGTTCATGTTTCAAAAGTGAATCTATGCAGAAGTAAAACTGCATTACTCTATGCAGGGAGATAAATTGCACTTAAAAAGTTGCAGTCTCAGGCAGATCCCAAGGCACCTAATGGCTTCATTGGTCAAAACCTTCATGCCAGCACCAGGAGCTAATGCATTAACACAACACAGGACCAGAACACTGCCTGCAGCAGCTGACTCATTCAACAGGAACACTGCTCAAACAGAGTAATGCATACATTGTTTTGCTTTGTTAGATGTATGGAAAGAAATGATGACTTTTTATATTTTTAGTAAAAAAAAGAAGAAGAAAGATACCAATTATAAAATACTGGAATGACATAAGATAATGATCCACAAGAAGGATAATATTATCACAGCATAAGTATATAAGGCAACAGACAGACAATACATTTTCCCTTGGTATGCAAAAGTGTATCATTTTGGCAATTCTAAAGGACGCTAACAGGAAGTCATCCTTTCATCAGACAGTTGGTTATCAACAACTGCACTTAGTTTAATTATATTTTGACTCTTAATCATGTTTCGTGAAGCACGTAGCATTTCCTTTTCCTTTTGTGAATTCATATGCCATTTACAAAGAAGTATATGGTATGCACTATTTTTCCTGCACTTTTAATGATTACATTTCCCTTCATACTATATTCACAACAGCGATCCAAAATAATCTTTCATTTCTCTCTCCAGCTGTAGCTCTAACTGCTATGTCAGAAGCAGAACCATGAAATCAGCTGAGGTGAATTGCAATGTTCTTCTGCAGTTATCTGAAACTGTATTAAAGGTACTATGGTATTTTAAAAATCTTTTACTGTAAATAAATTCACTCAGTTATCATTTGGTCTTATCCATACTATCAGGTACTAACTGCCCAAACTTACAGAACAGACCAGCAATGTTTGTAGGAAAGTTTGAAATTGCTAAGCTTTTTAGTAGTTAGGTACATTCTCTTCTACAATTAACAGAAAGTGTGACATAATTCCCTACATAGCTATGAAAAATCCAGTAAGGTATTAAAAATATAAAGTAAGACAATAGTTACCATAGTGAAGAGCAGCAGCATCAGATTTTTCGTATTTGTAAAACCTACTTTGAGATTGCATATTCAAAGTCACTGCAGACAAAGACAATAAATTTCTAAAATTTTCATGCTGCTATGCAGGAAGGAAGTTAGAAAAATTGTGTGAGGCAGAATGGCAGCAGCAGGTATACCGTATCAGCACAACTCAGTGGTGCACCTGTAGAAAGGCTGGAAGAATGGAGATTGAATCATGCCCTCCCAGGCTCCCCTCCTGCAAGCACAAAGATTGAGGAATGAGTCCTTATACTTTAAGAGGTGATTTTCACTCACTTTGTGTATTCAGCTGAAGCAAGCCATATGACATTTAGCCACTTTCTGATCTAACAGTTTCTTAAATAAAGCTCCCCATGACAGAAGGCAAAGTAAGGCTCTACAGACACTGCAAAAGAAACATCTACAGACATCAGGAAAGAATCCACAAACATTAGGAAAATGAGAGCTTAAGTCCACTAGTATTCATGTCTTTTCAGCTAATTTCATTTTTTTTCTTGGTATTTCTATGAAAAGTAAACACTGAAAGTTCAGTCATAGATCTTGACTCTTCTCCAATCTTAAAATCAAAGCCACTCCAAGTCCACAAGCATTTGCTTTCAACAGACACATGTAAATATATCTCAGTTCCCATCGCCTTACAAGGCTTAAAATTCAAAATAAGCTTTCTCAAGGCTCTGGGACAGGGTTTGAACAAGGAAATAGTAAGTGCCTTTTAAATTTAATGATATGTTAGATTTAGCTGTAACACTGTTCCCTTTTGTCTGACCCTTCATGTATCTTCACACTCTGCAGTCTGGGGAGCATTGAGGGGTTTCTTGCTGTCTATTTGCCCTGCAAGAGAGGTGCTGAGTACCTGGGGAAAGGCTGAGCTGGTGGACTGATAGGAAGATCAGGGTTACAGGTGAACATAGCTGGAATGCTATAAAAAGCAACAGGAAACCTGTTTTGTAAGTGAAGATAGCATAGAAAAGCGGCTGGGGATAGTTTCATTTCTTAGAAAACTAGTCCTGTTTTCATGTCTCAGCCACAGCTCATCACCTGAACAGCCATCATCATGGTCCTGCATGCTTTACTGCCACCATTTCAGCTGCTCTTTTCTTCTTTTCTGGGCAAAAAAAATTGTATCTCAGCTCAGGTACCTGTGAGTAGGACTTCCGTAACACCAACAGAACAATGGATTTATTCTAGGCAAGGATCTGGCTTCCCATCCTGTCACTGAAATACGAACTAGAGCTGCAGCTTTGAAAAGTACCACTTATTACTGACACTGAAGTAGCTAGCAAGACTGAAGCAGTTGAAAACTGATGTCTCAGAAAAGCATTTTGGCGTATTCCAGGCATTCTGTTTAGCACTATATTTGTGCCAATGTGATTCCACATGTAATTGAGAAAGCTCTTCTAAGGCATGTGCAGGCCTCTTTCAACAGAAACACATAAATCGAAGAAAAAAAAGTCAGAAAAAAGTCAAATTGATTAAGAAAACTGAGCAGACAGAAAGACTGAAAAACCACAGTGCTCTAGTGCACAAGAGAAACTCCTGTTTGAAATGAAAAAGAAATCCCTCAGCCATTCTCTTGGCTGTGCAAAAAGCAGAACAGGTCAAATGAAGCTTTCAGTTCTGAAGTACATTTTGCTGTAGAAGACCACTCTCAGTCCTGTTTTTTTTTTTTTTTTGACTGTCTGTTCATACCCTAACTCCACACTCCACTAACCTAGACAATGATGCTCTTTAGGAATGATGATGGTCACTGGTATCACAAGAGATCCAATAACCCATGTAAACCTCTAGGCATTACACAGCACCTCTTTGAGAACCAAGATGACCAGGAACAGCAGTGGCAGCACAGAGCGCAGGATATGAGCAATCATATCAAGCAAGCAAGGCTTTTTGGGGGCAACCAGGAACCAGAGCTTATTAAGCAGACTATGCCTAGAAGAGTTAGGACAAGAAAATGTCAAAAAGTAGAGCTGAGGAGAAGAGTGTTTCTTCAACAAAGCAATAAGTGTCAAAATATGCATGTCTACTAAGGGTCAAAGGGAAGATGGCTTGTCTGGCAAGAAAGCAAGTCAGACCAGCAGAAGAGCAAAATGCCACATGGTCACTGAAATGACAGAAAACCAAGACCATGCCAGAAGGGCTAACATATTCATTGTAAGACCATAACACATTCCTGAGAGGAATGGGGAGTGAATGAACACAGGCATTGGCATAAGCAGTCACTTGCAGTTTCCCCAAACTAATCGTTAATTCCACCACAATATAATTCATCCATATAGAATAGAAATCAATCTTTTGAAGCTTTCTACTCTCCTCTTACCTGCAAATGGAAGAAAAAAGATATCTTGATCTGCAGTAACCTTAGATTTTTCTTTCTCCTCACCAGAATCCCAGGTCTCCCCAAGTTCTGGGACTTTGGTCTTTCATTCTCACTGAATACCAACCACAGGCTGCAGCACATGAATATTCTTACAGTATTAAGGACTAAAACCTTCTTCTGTTAAACCTAACCATGTTTCTAAGACACTGTAAGAGAGAAACCCACTTCCAGTCACTCTCTGCTGTTTGGTCTCCAACATGAACATTTTAATCTCCCAAGTCCTCTCCTCTCCATTTCCTGTAAAGGATGCCTGTGGCATTCTACAATCACAGCCTCCATATTGCACAGTTATAGGGAGAGTGGATGGGTCACCCCATGAAGTAGAATGGTCCTAATATTTAAGGTATTGAGGGAGATGAGAAATATTCTTTTCTCTCTTTGTCTCAGGCTATCCAAAACAGTTTTGGAACACAGTTAGTGAAGAGGGCCCCTCAGCTGTGACCCCAGTAGGTCACAGAACCATGTTCTACCATATGCCCTGTCAGGGCCAGTCAAGCTCACCAAGCTCCCATACTTTAAAAGCTTCCAATTAGATTTCCATGCCTTACATAGGGATGCAAGTCTTATTCAACTGCACAGACTGAGAAAAAGCAACAGAAGGCTGAAATGGCAAAAATGATATGGACATCGGACTTCTAAGCATACTACTTTGTAAAGGTAGTGAAGATCTTAGCATGCAAGTAACAGAAGGGCAGCTCCTAGTAACCACAATAAAAAAAAAAAATAGCAGTCTGGGACAGATAACTGAACTACTTTCTGCAAGGCTAAGCTTGAGGAATAAACAGTATAAAAATCAACAACCTTTCACATTAAGGTCAAGTGGTTGTTAAAGTGGTGTCTGTAAAGTCTGTTCTTCTATTTTCTACCTGATTTTCCGCTGATTCATAACATTGCGAACAGCAGACTGGATCACTCATTTCTCTCCCCAGTGTACTTTGTGGTAACATGAAACTATATGCAGCATAGTAGTTTCTTTACCTAGGAGTAATTGGTTTTGGTTTTGTTGTTTGTTTTTTTTTTTTTCTGAAATATTAAGTATTTTCTTAAATATATTTGTCCACATTCTAAGGAAGAACTATTTACAAATTACAACTGCTTTAGGAAGAATATTACTAACAATAATTTCACGTGGCAGTCTTGACACACCAAAAAAGCAATGCTCTGTGTTGCCCCTAGCAAAATTTTAACCAATAGATATATTGAGAACAGCTGAACAACACAGAAAAAAAATGACCTATGTCTAATTTAAATTTTCACAGATTTGCAAACAGTGGCACCATGGCTATAAAATGGTAATGTAGCACATTCAGTTCTGTATTTAATGAAAGGACAGAAATACAGACTTCTAAAATGTTTTCATAATATATGAAGGTGGGCAGGATGGGTGAGATCTGAGCTGTCTAAAGTCTCTGTGCCAGAGAGTCAGCTAACACAGATATTTAATGTGTATGCTGAAGGAAGACTAGCTGGAGGAGTTTTGTGAGTTTGTTGTAGCTGAGGATGGATGTTTATTCTCACAGTTCTTGTTGAGGTGATCAGCTTTGATGATCTCTGTCAGCCTTTTACTGGTTTAGGTGAAACAAGCAATGGCAATGTGAAACACCATAAGGGAGGCCCATATAAAATGCTGAGGAGGAGGAAAGGAAGAGAAAGAAAGGAAAGAAATACAGGGAAGAAACTGGAGGAAGAGAATTGGGATCACTCATATTTTCTCTTCAAATAGCAAGCTATCACTAAGAGATCTAGGTCTTTTTCCTTGTGATAACAGGAATAATTTACTGATAATTTACTATCTGCATATCAAGCTTTGATTAAACTTGGGCTCCAATCAGCTTTGTATATGTTGCAGGGATGAATCTGGACAGTATGTATCTGACCTAGTTATTTGACTATTCACATAACCAAATCGGCCACAGTTTTCTGACAGAATAGGACCTTAGTCTTGCATATACCAGTTTTGCCTATTTGCTTCAATTCAGGACATTCAGGCATTTCAGTACCACATCTCAGGCTCTCTCTTCCACATCACGCTGTAGCAAAAACAAGAGAGTAGCTGCCAAGCCAAGATCAGCCAAGAAAATAACATTTTACTTTACTTATAGAATCAGAAAGAGTATTATGCAAAATTCTGTGTTTACTCTAGTAAGCAAATCAACATCAGAAAGAACATCTGCAGCATTCTCTGAGTCTAATCCCCTCATAGCAAAATCACAAGTGTTGGCTTTTTTGATTCTTTAAAAGCAAAACCGAAAATCCAGTCCTTGTAATCTTCAATTGAGCCAGTTGGTTGAATGTAAGCGCAAAGAATGAGATGTCTTACCACTGCCTGTAATCTAAATCTAAAGAGACTAAACCCACAGAGATACATTAAAGTCAGGGAGCAAACTGCCCATCAGGAAAGCAGATGGCAAAATAAACAATAATGCAGAAAAAAGAAAAAGTACTAAACCTCTTGCTGGCACTTAATAGTAACATGTGCAGGACAAATCTCACCAGGGTAGAGAATGTTAACAGACTTTTTGTGACAAAATGAAATAGAATTATTTGAATTGACACTTATGCTCTTATAAATCTGACCCATACTATGGGTCAGATTTTATACTATGAAAATACTAATAGCATTTGCCCAGGGGCTTCAGCCTTAGCTTGGGATGCTGAGAGTTGCTTTCATTAGGAGCTGGCATATGATGGAGCCCAGTGTTCCCGACACAATCTGGCTTCTACAGGGAATCCTACTGACTCACAGACAGGAGGAGTCACCCAACAGAGCACAGTCTTTGTGCACTTCTCCGAGCCTATTTCTGCCAAAACTCTGGCCCAAAGGTCCATCTCCAGGGGCTCTCCTTGGGAGTCTGTGCTGCTGAGCCTATCCAGGGTATCACTGCTGCATCTTTATTAACTTTTTCTAGGTCAGTTTTCTCTCTCTCCTTATTATAGTTCTATCAATCAATGCTTTAGCCTTTCTGTTTTCTGTGTCAAATCCCTTGAAAATTTTCTGTGCTGCATTCGGCAAGACAAATTCCATGTATCAGGTACTGCTTTTGTTGTGTGGACTACTGTATCATAAAAAAAAAAAAAAGCTCAATGACTACCTTAACATATTTAAAAATATGATTGCTATATTGACCCACTTCATTGCAGCAATGATCTGTGTATGTGTACCTTTCCTAAAGATATATGAGCACACGTTAGAGAAAATGCTGTTTTCAGCATGTACAAAGTCAGGACAGGAGACTCTCTGATATGAGGTTCTGGTTACTTGGGGCTCCATTTGAACCGCCATCTAGTAGTTGTCTGCAGCTATCTTGCCTCCTGTGGTTTAGATTCACTTTCCTGGGAGCTGGCTTTATTGCACAGTATCACAGAACCATAGAATGGTTTGAATTGGAAGGGACCTTAAAGACCATCCAGTTCCAACCCCCCTGCCATGGGCAGGGACACCTCCCATCAGACCAGGTTGCCCAAAGCCCCATCCAGCCTCGCTTGAACACCTCCACAGAGGGGGCATTCACAGCTTCTCTGGGCAACCTGTTCCAGTGCCTCACCACCCTCACAGTAAAGAATTTATTCCTAACCTAATCTAAATGTACCCTGTTTTAGTTTAAAACCATTACTCTTTGTCCTATTGCTACACTCCCTAACAGAGTCCCTCTCCTGCTTTCTTGTAGGTCCCCTCTAGGTAGTGACTCCCTCAGCCTGTCTTCATAGGAGTGTTTAACAGCACCGGTCCCAATACCACTCCCTGGGGAACACCACTCGTCACTGATCTCCACTTGGACATTGAACAGTTGACCGCAACTCCTTGAGTATGACCATCCAGCCAATTCCTTGCCCACCAAGTGGCCTATCAGTCAAATCCATGCTTCTCTGATTTAGAGACAAGAATTTCATGGGGGACAGTGTCAAATGCTTTGCACAAGTCCAGGCAGATGATGTCAGTTGCTCTTCTCCTATCTGCCGGTGCTGTAACCCCATCATAGAAGGCCACCAGATATTTCAGGCATGATCTGCTCTTAGCAAGGACATGCTGGTTGTCACCTAACACCTCCTTATTTTCCATGTGTCATAGTACAGTTTCCAGTAGCATCTGCTCCATGATCTTGCTGGCAGAGGTGAAACTGACTGTCCTGTAGTTCCCCTAGTCTTTTTTTTTTTCCCTTTTTCAAAAATTGGGTTATGTTTCTCCCCTTCAAAGGGGAAGTTCCTTCAGTCCCTGGAGCACTGTACGAGAGAACAGGCATAAAAGGGAAAGAGGTTACTCTTTACTTTTTTTTTCCCCCTGATATTTTTCAGTCAGCCAGTCACTTTCCATGTGCTTACCACCATCACAAGGAGTGCCAGCAGACCTGTTGAGTCCAGTAAGAGGGAGAAAAATCTCATCACAGTGTCCATAATTTGTATATCTTGCCAAATGAAGTCGTCGTCCCCCCCCCCCCCCCCCCAGTTTTAAACTGTCCTTTTAAAAAAAGCCTTCTACACATGGCTATCCAGAAAGACAATTTCAGAACAAGATCATACTCTGGTCCTTTCTATCCACCCCTAAGAACTTCTTTTTGCCACAAAGGTAATTGCAAAAACAGGTTCCAACAGCTGACCTGATCCAAGAAGGCAGAAACATCAATACTTCTTCAGCCTCTGACCTTTCTCTAAATAACTCTAGTGTCCTTTACTAGTATTGCAGTGACCTCTAGGGGTCTGATCCAAGCCCACTGGTTTCATTGACCCTTACTGACATTTGCTTATGTCAGACTTCCAAAAAAAGTTTTCTAAGCCTGGAAGGATGAGTATTTAATGTATAGATAAAAAATCCAATGTGTCTGATGAGAAGCAGAACAGTCCAAATCTTTCCGGCTCAATGCTGCTGATGTCTGCATGGTTGAAAATGAACTACCTCGGGGTATATGAACCCCTGGTGTTAGTCTGAATGACATTCATGTCCATTTACTTGAAATCTAAATCTGTTTTATTGCATTTCATAACCATATGGAAAATGACAGCATCTCTTTATGCTGAACCAGAGCAAAAACTTCCACTTTTTACACATTTCAGCACAAAAGGAACCACTTTCACTTACCCAGGAGTACTGCAGATCCATATCAGTTAGGGAATAAGTAAGATGTGGGTAATGAGAAGAGCAAGTACAGTTTTCCCATTCTTCTATTTTTGAAATCAAGAAATCACAAGGACAGAGCTGGTTATCAGGAAATGGCTTCCAGTCACTCCACAAATGAAATTCAGCTTCTGAATGGATTGAAATTGTTCCTAAATTGTTAAATTTGGAAGTATATGATCGTCCCAAAGATGCAGAAATAAACTCTGCCCTAGTCTCAGTCTCTTCTTTTCTCCTCACATTGTCTTTCCAGATCTTCTTTTCCTGATTTTTTTTTAGTTTCATGCATGAAGTTAATGCTTCTTCATCCTCTTCAGAGAGATAAGTATCTTCTAAGGTATCTTTAAAAATACAAATACTTGTATTATAATGTGTTGCACTTCAAACAGAAAATAACAGACTTTTTTTTTTTTTTAATTGGTGTATGTTGCATTTTAAATAATGAAACAGCCAAGAACTACATTAGAAAAAATCTTCATAATTAGGGAGATGGAAAAGATTTTGTAGTGGGTCAGACATCTGAGCCAAAAGCAAGATTTATTCTCCATTTTGTAAATTTGTGTCATTCCCTCAAAAGCCTGGAAATTTGTACCATTTCTGCAATGAACATAAAAATTTGCTAATTAGATGTCATATTGCTGCAATAGTTGCAGAGAATGTGAATTTAGCTTAAATACTGGAAAAAGTTCAGATGTTTTTTCTGGATAATTCCTCTCCCACATCTTTCCATTATGAATGTCTTAATTACAAAGTAATTGCTGAAATCTAAATTTCCTCATGTGTTTCAGCTCCAAAAATGACTTGTTTGGAGTAGTGGTTCATCAGATAATTTAAACTCAATTGCTGGTATTAGCTTTAAAATAATCATAAATGCCGATGCATTCTACTTCAAATGTATGCACTGTTAAATAAATGTTGGCAAAATAAGTTCAGATGAAGAACTCCTGCACAGTCAGACCAGTGATCTGTAGGAGGAGACTCAAGAAAATAACCTGTGCTCAGCATCAGTTTAGAACACCACGTCTTATGGTCTAAGGCAATCAGGTATGATGAGATTGACGTTCGTATCATTCCACAGACCTTCTTGCACTCCCAGTTGCTACTGACTCATGGATTAACACTGAAAGTTATCTTTGCATTTGTGAGTTTTGCCTTCCTGATATGAAACATGATACAAAACCAGGAACTACTCTTAAAAACAAATTGTCCTCAGCATGAAGGCCCCAGTGTTATATAATTCTATTTAGCTGAAATCCCCACTTGCAAGATATACCGTTACAAAACTCAAGCTAGTGTGACAGGAAACAGGTTTTCACATTATGAGGAAGTCAGCACTATCACAGTGCTATCACAGTAACATCTATCACAGTGCTATCACAGTAACATCTCAGCTAGAGTTTGAAAATCATGGGTGGAGAATGACGGACCAGGAGAGGATTGTTTATAGTTATGCTCAATACTGTGACATTTGCCAAATGTTGGAAAGAATGCTGATATGATGCTTTACTTACTGAGGGGGATCAAAACATGTTTGACGTCCTCCAAGCTTTGTGTGTTGTTTTTTTTGGTTCGGACCAATTTCTGCAATCGTTTTAATGTTCCCATGGACTCTGCTTTATCATCTGATTCTGTAGCCTGGCAAAAAACCAAAGATGTTAATAGTATTAAAACCTCATCAAACAAACAACAACAAAAAAAAATCTATGGGTAACCTGGTGCTTATTTTGAGAACAGGAAAATCTCATCTTCAAAGAAATAATTATCTTCACAATGGTTTAAAACTTAGGCATTTCCTTGCCTGTGACCAATAGATACAAAAAAAAAAGAAAAGGCAAGTCACAAGAGACATCAAATTTTGATCAGTGTTTGTATTGCTATTTACATATTACTTTAATACTCCACAAATTACTTAATACTTAATTCCAGATTAATTCTAGAAAGAATTTTAATACTTATGTCTACTATGTTATCCAGAATCATTTTAAGTATGCAGAGAAATCCCAGATATGTCAAACTACTGCATTTAAATATGTATGGCAGTGTATTCTGAAATACTGATTGGTATAATTTCTTAAATCAAGGCTTTACTTTCTTTCCTAGACTAAAGGGCAATGGCATAAATGACAATTCAGATCTATTATTGTGCAGTTCAATAATGCCCAATTGGAATAACTCAAGGTTTGGGTTTTACAGACTCTTAGAGAGGAACTTAGTGAATACGTGGCCATCTCACATGCTTTCAAGTTGTATTAAACTAGCAGTTGTCTTGCAAATCAGTCCAGAAACAGTTGAGTTCTCTTTCAGTCTGACTTAAAATCCTCTCTGCCTTCTTAGGGATCTTGTAAATAAGGACTAAGCAGATCCACCTTAAAGCTCTAGTAAGCTTAGGGTCCTTTTACAGCTTGTATCTGAATATTCATCGTCAACTGCGGGTCAAATCCAAACATTGTTAGATTAGTCATGTTCTGATTTATTTCAAGCCCTTGTCTCCTCTTCCAAATTCAGGATAGCAGGACTGCAGTTTTAGCTTATTTAAGGACAGAAATTGAAGTATAATTTTTCAGTCTCCCATTGTGTGATGTCTTTGTAAAATGAATCACAAGGGACTTAAAATGCTAATATTGCTCTGTTAGATGAGAACTCTCGTAGCAATAATCATTTTTTCACTTATAAGTAATGATACAAAAGCAACATGATGACTGAGGTATGATCTGGGATTTCCATCACGGAGACATCAAGATAAATAGAAGATAATCTATTCAGATAATTTTTTAATGTCAAACTCTAATCCTCTTTGCTTTTCATTGGGTAGAGTCTACTGTTAGTGAAACGTCATATGCACTTAATAAATGCTGGAACCCTCTTTTACAAAGAAACAAAGCTCATGCAGTATCAGTTAGTGATGGGACAGCTTTTAAATGTACAGTATTTTATTTTGGTTTATCTAAGTATTAAAACCCAGAAGTTTAGGTTCCTATCCAAAAGAAATAAAACATTCTTTTCTGTAGAAACCAGATAGACTAACAAGTAAACTGATCATCCTGGTCTCACACAATTTAGGTGTGTTTTCCTGGCAAGCTTCAGCCAGAGCTTTTTGAGTGTTAAAGCTTTTTGAAACTGTTAAATGTTACGCTTTGGTTTCAAGCAACTTTCTTCTTGCTGTTTGTTTTATCTGGAAAGTAGCATCTCTGGTTGCTACTGTCCACAGTATGGCAGAAGGAAGTACAGTGATACTGGTTGGACTAATAATGATGGATACTAATTTGGAGTATGCTACTTTCCAGTACCTTCTTCCTCTGTGCAAGGGGAATGATATTCAGCAAGGAACACTGGGGGGATACTGGAAGCCAGTACACAGAGCAATAAGACTCCCCACACAAAAATTGTTAAGTTCAAACACATTTAAAGACCTTTGCCTTTGTTTTTGTTGTTGTTTGTATGTTTGTTTTCCTCTGTGTTTTAGGGTCAGAGCATTTGTTTGTCTGAATATTAAGCTATGCTTGTATTTTGCACAATTAGTGACCAAAGCTATCTATAATTAAAGAATCATAGAATGGTTTGGGTTGGAAGGGACCTTAAAGACCCTTTAGTTCCACCCCCCCCTGCCATGGGCAGGTACACCTTCCATTAGACCAGGTTGCTCAAAGCCCCATCCAGCCTGGTCCTGAACACCTTCAGGGATGGGGCAGCTTGTTCCAGTGCCTCACCACCCTCTGAGTGAAGAATTTCCTCATAAAATCTAATTTAAATCTCCCCTCTTTTAGTTTCAAACCATTCCCCCTTGTCCTTTGTCTGACTGAGCAAAAAGTTACTCTCTGCCTTTTTTATAAGCCCCCTGTAGGTACTGAAAAGCTGCAATAAGGTCACCCCTGAGCCTTCTCTTCTCCAGGCTGCACAGTCCCAGCTCTCTCAGCTTTTCTTCATAGAAGAAAGCTCCTGAAGCTATCTATAAGCTAAGGATTCCCTCAAGAATAAGAATATTCTTTATTTCACTGCTTAAGACATATCAGTCTTGCAAAATGTTGTCACACTACAAATAAAAAAAACAAAAACAAAACAAACATACAAACAAACAACAACAAAAAAACAAACACAACATTGTCCAAGAAAAATCACAAGCTGTGTTTTAGTTGCAAATAATTTGCATGAAGTGTACATGAATAATTATGGACAAAAGTATACATTTAAAAATGTACTTATCAATATGTATTACAGAGAAAGAGTTAAATTGTGTCTGGTAAACAGTTCTCAGTTTATCCTAATATATTCTAAATACCTTAGAAATCCTTGCTCACTGAGATGCTGTAAGGATTGACCTGGTGACAGAAATACAGCAATTTGAAAGCTAAATGTAAAACACTGTTGGCCTGATTCCAGCTATCTGTCCTGTAGAGCACTCCCTTTACTGGGTGTAACTGCATTAATTTCAATAAAAGTACTTGCACAGCATGTCACTTCTCAGCATAAAAAATTTAGTCATGGCAGAGTGTAGTCTTTGTGATTTTCCCTGAACTCGTTTGCCTTTCCCAAAGAGCTGTAATGATTTGATCATGACTAGTTTTGCACTTATATTCAGAGTACAATATAATAGTAAGAAGGCAAAAATTATTGCATGCTTATTGTGTCTATGGTGCTACTATTATTGTAATGTATAAATTTTTTGAAAGTTGCAGTAATATTCCTGTTGCACATGACTATTAAAGTAGTACATGATATAGAACGTTCTACCATATTTGTACACAGAGTTCTGTAAAATTTGGATAAATTTTATGTTAAAAATGTCAGTAAAGACACAATCAACCAATACACAAACAAGTACTACGTAAACCTTTTTTGTATGCTCCTGCCCATATATACCAGTTTAACCTTTAAATATCGACATTACTTTAGTCTGTTTCTCTAGCTACTGAACAATAACTTCAGAGCCAAACTTAGCAGGCTAGGATTATAGGTAGATTTTATCTCGTGGAATCACAGAGCTATAAGATATTCTATAAAAGATGAAGAAATATGATTAATAGCATGAATTTGGATAAAGATCTTTCAACTTTTAGGGAAGCCACATGCAGTAAAGGAAATCCTATTAAAACATCATGTTCTTTCAGGCTGCTATCCACTGATGAAAAAAAGTGAACAATTTTCATGGCAACTCACCATTTCACCATCACCAGCTGCTCTTGGATTGTGAACTCGTGGTGGAATCCACTGCTCATAATTTATCACCTCGATGGTAAGAAAAGTAAAAAAGAAAAAAAAATGCAACATAAATAATTACTATCATGTCATTGAATACAGGTTGAGAGCTCAGCAGTCTTTCAATGAAGTACTGTGTGCATACAAAAGCAATTGCTGACAGACACCAGCTGCTGACACCCAGTGAAATCAGTTTGATATCAAGCTGTGTTAATTTCCTCAGCTATCTGGGACATCTTGGAAGCATCAGTGTATGCATTAAATCATGGGATGCTTGGATCTCATCCTAGATCTTGGCTCTCCTTTCTGTGTGAGCAGGAAAGCCCCAGAAGTCTTTCCTCAGCAAATCCCTGGTTGAGGAACAAGTGTCACTGGTGCATTTCTACAAAGAGCCTCATTCATTTTGCTTCTTTTTTTGCCAGAAATGCTGAGCCCCAGGGGTGTGAGTATGAATTGGATTAATAATGCAGAGAAAATGGGATGGTCCTCAGAACTAAGCAAAGACAAGACTATATACACTTTCATCATCTGCCCACAATCCTTTTCTTGGTTGCAATGTCCTCGTGAAAGGAACATCGTGAGAATACACTTTCCCTGGGGCACTGATGAAGTCCCTGGTGGGCAAGCCTGACAGTTCTTATAGCTTATCAGTGAAAGTAATGAACGCTAGCCTCTTTTCTTCATGAATATGAATGACACTTTGAAGGCTGAATGCAACCTGAGAATTTATGTGAGAAATGAGGCATGAAACATTTTTGAAAATGTATTAACCCAAAACTGTATTACTTCATATTTTATTTCTTTCCCAGTGTGCTACAAAGAGCTTGAGCTATCAAGGGAGCCCTGCTAGACATGAACAAACAAGAACAAAGAAAAGAAAAATAAATGCAGATGGTAAAGCTATTTTTTATGGTAAAGTTCAATTATTACAGTGTTTCTCATGCTGTGTCCCTCTACCTGTATTTCTGTTCCAATCTCCTGTTTTCCATTGTTTACAGACTGAATGGAATGGAATGAAATGAGCTTCTAGTTAGGAACTGGAGAGGAACTAAAGTTTTCATGAGGCACTCAGAGAAGTTTATTTGCTTTAGAGGGAGCTAAAATATTCATTTATTTTAATTGTTCTTTTTTTTTGCACATTTGGCTCTTCCATGTCTCATAGAATCACAGACTCATGTCACCTCTGTGGAACATCTAGTTAGAGAAGGTTTGCTACAGCAGGTTGCCTGCGTCTGTGTCCTGGCAGATTTTAACCATCTCCAAAGATGGACATTCCCTGGCCAATCCGAGCATCCTCTTCCAGCCACCCTCACAGTTAAAAAAAAAAAAAAAGTGCTTTCTTTATGTTAAAGGGAATTTTCTGTATTTCAGTTTGTGCCCATTGCCTCTTGTCCTATCACTAGGCACCCCTGACAAGAGTTGAATCTCTTTTCTTTACTCTCCCATCAGGTATTTATACACATGGGTTGGATAGAATCATAGAATAGCTCAGGTTGGAAGGGATTTAAAGATCCTTTAGTTCCAATCCCTCTGCCATGGTCAGAGATGCCACCCAGGGCAGGTTCAGATCAGGTTGCCCAGGGACCCATCCAACCTGGCCTTGAACACCTCCAGGGATGGGGCATCCACAACCTCTCTGGGCAACCAGTTCCAGTGCCTCACCACCCTCTGAGTGAAGGAATACCCCTGAGCCTTTTCTGTTTTAGGCAGAACAAATCCAGCTCTCTCAACTTCTTGTATAACAGGTGTTCCAGTCCCTTAACCATCTTTGTGGCTTTTCACTGGATTTACTCCAGTATTTCCTTGTTTCTCTTGTATCCAGGAGCCAATAACTGGATTCAGCGCCTGTATGGAGTGGGTCAGCTCACCAGTGCTGAGCAAAGGAGAAGGATCACCCTCCTCAGTTTGCTGGCAATACTCTGCCTAATGCAGCCCAGAAGGCTGTTGATCTTCTTTGCTCCAATGACACATTGCTGGCTCATGGTCAGCTTGGTGTCAACCAGGACTCATTGGTCCTTTTCTGCTAAGCTGCTTTCCAGCCAGTTGGCCCCTAGCCTGTACTGAGGGAAGGGGTTATTCATCCCCAGGTTCAGGACTTTGCACTTCCCTTTATTGAACTTTATGAGGTTCCTGTTGGCCTGTTTCTCCATCCTGTTGAAGTCCCTCTGAAGGGCACAACCCTCTGGTGTATCACTTTCTCTGCTGCTCACAGCTCACCAGCTGATGAGTTGTTAACTACATTTATGTTACTATTATTATGCAAACCCAGGGGTCAGAATTCCTTATTTGCTCATACTAGTGGGCTGATTAATGTAGTATTATGAAGAGTAGACATGATATATGTTTATATAAATTCAAAAAGCATTAGAATACATGTGCCAAAAGGACTGATATCAATATTTGGTACAGGTCTTGCTTTTCACAATTCTAGCACATCAATTTAACAGAAATGTGTTTGTTCAGGAAAACAAAATGTTTTCTAAGTAATAAAACCCATATGTTCATCATAATGAAAACTACGCACAGCTCAGGTAGTCATCAGTCTTCTTTTGAGCTTGGCTTTTAAAATACACAGGTATATTGACCATGAAGTATATGGTTGGCAAATTCATACTGAATGGAAAAAAGAAATATGCTTGATGTTTGAATGAAATTTTAGAATCTGAAGAGTAGTTCTTCTACCTGGCATGTTGTTTCTTCTATCTTCTTTCCTTTCAGCAAATGCATCCCATCACCAACATTATCTTCTGAGAATTGTGACCAAGAAAAAAAAAAAAAGGAAAGAAAATGTGCTTTCAAATATCCTGTTTTAAGTTTTTCTAAGGAGTATCATTTGAATTGCACTTGATATTTTGAGCTGACATTTTGACTCTGAAGTTAATCTTGTATCATTTAAGCATCCATTTTATCTCAAAACTACTTTGAAGTAAGACTACAGAGCAAATTGGCAAACTGACACACACAAATAAAACTCATTCATGCTTAATTCTTTATCTGAATTTAGTCCTCAGTTTACTAATCCAGACTCCCACCAAGTGCTCCCTCTTGCTCAGCTATTTAGCACAGAAATGTTTGGAATATTCATATAAAAAAATGAAGCCCCTGGGCAAAAATGGTCTTTCCAATTGATGTCTGTGTAACTTGATCTTTTGAAATTACTTTCAGAGGATGAACTTTCACCTATTCCTTCCAAGACATTAATGCTTTACTTGGGAAGAATATTTACCTTCATTACAACAATGAACAATAATAGGTCAAATGACTCTGAAAAGTCTACATTTTAATAAGTCTTTAAGAAGAAAAAGATCTACTCTCACTTTGAAAGATTTTCTCTCACTTCCAAAATTAAGAAAAGGCAAAGCATCTACAATTACACTATTATAGAAATGCCCTAGCAATTGCATTCCATCAACAGAGACATCAGAGGCACGCAGTTATTTTGCAAGAAAAAACAAAAGAAACATAATTTGCAAATCACAGCATTAAGTGCTACTCTGGCTTTCCAAAATTAATAGAAAAGAGTAAGAATGTTTTTTGTTTTGTTTTGTTTTCCTCATGAATCCTAACTTGGTTTCCTTATTGCTGCTGAGGAATACCTTACAATATCAGTAATTCTCCTTCTTGAAAAAGGACAGCTAACTTAAAATATAGATTCAGAAATGCTAACTGTAGGCAGGCAAGAATGATTGCCTTGGTTTTTTTTTGTTTTGTTTTGTTTTTTCTCTTTCCAATCAACAGAAAAAGAAAGGTTCATTCAATAAATAACTTCGACTGACTGAGATTCTTCATCTATCATATGAAAAAAAAAGTATTTTGATATAAGCATACAAATTTATATTCAAAGAGGTAAGTAAGATCCCAGTCCTCAAAACACCTAGACTTACATTAGAATTAAATGAGACCACAGTGTGTGTAAAGCTGGTGAACCCTCCCAAGCCCTTGTCAGTCAAACAGTTAAAGGGCCACTATACAGGCAAGTTAGCCCCTATATTTTAATGCTATTTTTAAAGAAAATTCTGAATCAAGAGACATATTTAGGATTGTTAATATTCTTAAAGGACAACCCTCTGCAAACAAAAAATTGAAACAAAATAACAATCTTCCTTGTAATTACTTGGATATTGTAAGATTGAGTTAAAACCCAAAAATTACAATCTGAGCATGAAATGAAAAAGAGAGACACTCCTTTCACACTTTAGTTCTGCCTTTAAAATATAGGTCAGTTGCACAGGAAACCCCATCAAGCAATTTCCTTTATTTGGCACGTACGTCAACAGAAAGAGGGAAAATGGGTCACAGAAATTCTTTTTTACATGAGTTTGCCTTTAGAGGTTTCCATAAGAGCTTATATATGCTTAGAGACACTGTCTTTCTCCTACAGACCTGATTATTACAGTAACATCAACATGTTTTCCAAAAAGTATGTTAGAGTCCAAAATCTAACATGACTGACCAGACATCTCAAGCACCTACAAATCTCCTTGAAGTCACTGAGGGCCAGGTGTCTGATAATCCATCCATTTATTTAAATATAGAGCTAGCTGGACTTCTGTAGGCATCATAACTCATGTCAAGAAATTCTTATGCAAAGTCAGATTAACATAAGTGGGCTCTTTCTGGTCACTTTTCTGTGGAGTGAATTAGGAGCAGCAGAGAATTACTCTGACTTACTCTGCAAGGTATCAGTCCTTTTCTGTTTGTCTCAGAAATGCTCTTTCATGGAACTGGAATGACTGTGACTCATGTAATCAGCTTTTTCTGTGATGGCACTTTCGGGCTGGCAAGTCTGGTACTAATGATTTGGGTTTGGGCTTGTGACCAAAGATGGGTATTCCCACTATTCTGTCTGTAGGATATGTATGTTTTTACTGCCCAATAAGTTTGGATTTTTATTTATTTATTTATTTATTTTGTAGAGGTTGTACACACAGACACATTAAAGACCCAATGCAAAGGCTACAAGAGTCAGAGGATGTCTTTTCATTGACTTCAGTGAGATTTGGATCAGGTCTAACAGAAATTCATATTATGCAATAGACTTACAGACCCTGAAGTATTATCTCTGTTAAGGGAAAAGTTTGATCAATACTGACAAATTATCTTGATCAATAGCAATGAACAGTAAATCTTCTGAAAAGTGGTTTTCACCACTGTGCAAAGGGGACTTCCCTTTTAATAATTTTACTGCAGTGTGGGAAAGGGAGATTTTTATTTAGCTGCCAGCTTTGCTTCCTGTTCCCTCTGGGCCCCTGCCCTTCAGTTACAACATTTGTTAGCTTTTAAAATGCGCACTGCTTCTTTTGCATGCTTTGGATATTTAAAAGGGTTAAAAAAAAAAAAAGTCTTGAGTCTGGAGGAAGGTCAAAAAGTTCTTTCCTCTGATTCAGCTTTTTTCCACCCCCAAACTGACAACCTGTGCAGTACACTGAAGAATCATTCTAGATTTTTTTTTTTTTTGTTAAAAGTAAGACTTGTCAGGAAAGAAATGTCTAATTTTTCTTTCTCCTATCATTAACACCTTTCTTCTTACAAACCAATAAGATTTCTTTTCCCCTCATCAGTTTATCACAAGGGCAGAGTTCCTCTTTTACTGTCATATCTTCATTCTGGTTCTGGTTCCTAGAAACCCTATTCACACATATATGAGCAAATGCATTAGACATTACAATTTCAGATCTATTCTCACTTCACCACTTTATCTTCAAGTGATGAAGTGAATGAAACCCAGAGGGAAACCTGGCACTCTGTCCTCTTCTGTCTTTGGCATATGCAGTTAACAGTGGAATCTCTGAACAGTGGATGATACCTAAACCATTTGTACAGGAGATATTAAAAGTAAACACACTTCTCATCTTGTCACATTGTTAGCTTAAGCAGAGAATACAGGATACATCCACTTTAATCTTACATGTCAAGGTTTCTGTTTCTGCTAATACAGGTGCTGAACTTTTACTGTTTTGGTCTGATTAGGCAACTGTAATGGCAAACTGACTTTAAAAAAATACAAATACACACTTAATTCCTGGAAGCAATGTTAAGCAGATTGTCAAATAATTTTGATTTTTAAAAGTCTAGTTTATCTTTAAATAGACAAGGTGACTGCTCACTTGTTATTTCTTGTGGTTAATTTAATGGATTTATACTGGTCAATTCTTAAACAGTGTCGCTAGCAAATTCCCGTACATTAGCTGTAAAGCTGTTTCAATTAAAGTTAGTTGAAACAGGCTTTAGAAAGATAACCGGATAAAAGAATTACCTACAAAAGTCACACCTACACAAGAAGTTGGATATTTGGAGCACTGTAAAGTATACAGGGAACATGGATTCCTACTGTAGGCGCATATTACAGTTGTCAAGCCCTGTGCAACACAACTATTGCAATTTACTGTAGAAGTCTTCTTTGGCCCATGGACCACAGAATGAATTGTTCACAGAGTGTGTTCTTATCTTCCTAGTTTTAATGTAAGCTTTATTTAAACTACATTTTCCCTCCTTGAGGACAAAGTAGATCTCAAAAGGACTTGACAAATTATTTAGCTAGATTATTGGTGAAAAATGAAAAATTTTCTTATGTGCCCTTTAAAATACTTTGTGGAAAATGCAAAATCAGCTGAAATACATTTAGCAATTACCTTTAAGCTGACAGTGCCTTCTGATGTACGAATCATTTTCTGGCTTCCTGGAACCCTGCCAAAGTGTGCCATTCACATTTTTCCTGTCTAAAGTAAAAGCACAGAGAGCAGTCACCTGAATTCATAGCAAATCTGTGAAATAACAGGAAAGTCTATAAAAATAGCATCAGAATACAAATCAAACAAGCTTGTGGAATGCTATAGAAAGTGGTCAAACATGGAAATGAATAGATGATTTTGCAATATAGGAAATTTGATGGACAGATGCTATTTATTGTGGGCAGACTTCAAGTTTTATCATCTTTTGTCACTGTCTAATACCTCATCTAATACTGTTAAAACATGATCAGAATGATTTTTATCTTAACACTGTTTTTAAGACCTAGCAGCCCACAGAACACATGTACCTTTATTTTGCTTCCAGGAAGCAAAGGTTTTTTTTTTTTGTTTGTTTTTAATTTTACAGCTAATCAGATAGTGTGTTAGCACCAGCAAGAAATAGCATCAAAGATGCCCACAACCATGTCGCACACATCCAAGGCTGATACTGCCTCAGTGAACAACATAGCTTCACAGCGTGTTGATAACTATGAAGTTTTTGTATCTTTTTTTTTTTTCCCCTTTAAACTCAGTTAGGACAGCACCTGAATTCCAAACTTCAGAACATAAATAATACAATGTTAACAGGAAGCGCTCACAAAAAAAAAAAAAAAGGTGTTATTTCCTACAGACTATATACAAAACAGAACCTATTGAATCGAAGCGTGCATAATAATATATATGATAACACAGAGTGTCAGAAGCATTTGAAAAAAACTTGAATTTCTTCTTTGGAAAAGTTGTTCGTGAAAGCTAAAGCAAATGAGATTAACATGGGAAAGGGCAGAGGACTGAATTTGATTATATCAGAGAGATTTCAATTTTTTATTGAAATGATTAAAATAAACACTGAATATGCTGAGTATTTCGTGTGCTGTTCCATAACAGATACTTAAATATAGAAATCTAACTGAGATTTAAAATGGTTTGGTTTCAACATCTAACTTCAGATATGTATGTAGAAAGGAGAGGGGGGAATACATTGATAGTTTAAGTGTATTTTTCCTTCCCTTTCCTTTGCATTTTCTCCAACAGCTGTAAAGCAAAACAGACCTTTAATTAAAGTAGGCTCTGTGAGATTAGCAAGTATATAGTAAATGATTGAAACAGTTACTAACCAAATGCTTCATTTTCAGACAGAGACTTCTGGATGGATCTAAAAGAATTAAAAGAATTAACCATTAGCTGAAAGTCAGAATGAAAAAAAGAAAGCACATTTAATCAAATATGGATATTTTCAACCTAATTCTTCAAAGCAGGGCACAGGGATTTAGCTGTGTAATTCCCACTGGCTTTAATTGGGGTTACTTGGCTTTTCTCATTTACTCAATCATCTACTTTCACCTGCCACACAAAGCTCTGAAAGCTTCTGAGCTTTGACTCTGAAAAAGTATTTCATTCAAGTTTCTTTTTGTAATTAAGAATTCATGACTGAATCAGGGAGCCCATCAGAAATAGAATAAGAGATACTTTTATTTAGATGTGATCTGAAATGTCCTGCAACTTACAGAAATTACTGTCTGAAGTTTGGTGACATAATAATGAATTGAACCAAACAGCTACATATGAACACAACATCGCCACAACCTAGAGTGACATTTTCTTGCCCAAATAAACCTTGAGCTTTTTGCATGTTTACATCAAGAAACAATGCAGATAGAAGCTTGAGTTAGCAGTGAGTTTATAGATCATGAGTTAAACAATACATGAAGTTAACAGAAGAAAAAAGAAATCTCTGAATGAACAAAGGATTATCCTGTGAATTAATTTGTTATATTTTACCCATAAAAAATGATAGTAATTCATAAGCTAGAGGATGAAGCCAGAAGATTATACTAGGCAAAACCAGAGAGTCTCTAATCTGTGACAACGATAAACAGAAGGGAAAAAGGACAAAAATTGAAATCCCTCTCTCACATTCAGGTAGGTAGGGGGTGGAAGGTTTCTTGAGTGACAGGATGCAACTGAACTATTGTTTAGTCTGTAAGTGTTAGTTCCTTTTGAAACTAGTTTGATTTATTTGTTTATTTCCAGAGTTCCACTGTTAAGGCATACTTCTGTTTGTTTTATTTCTACTACTCTTTATCATTGGTTCCTTCTATGTTTCACTGGTGCAAGTGAAAGAGAATGATCATTCCTTATTTACTTTCTCCATATCTATGGGTAAGACCAATACAAAATTTCCTACATCATCAGTGTGAGTATCATGCCTGGATAAGTGAAGGCTGGACATTCACAGTGAAATATTTGCTATTAAATCTTTTCACATTGAGTGAAATTATTGTAACCAATCCTATTCATTATTCATATTGATTAGTCAAAGGATCGAGACAACCTTTCTAAATTCTGGTTAATAAGTTGGAATAGAGTTAGTTTTAGAATAGAATAGTTTTGTTTGCATTGTAAGATTTGAGAGTGGAGCTATAAATTACTAATCCAGTCACTGGGGAAGACATGGTTCTGATCTAAGCAGGAGAACTGAGCAGGTAGGTGATTGCAGCATATTTGGTAGAGCTATTTTAAATGATTTATCTTTGGGTAAACCCATGCCAGCCCACATAGTAGTTTGGCTTCCTTAAAAGTATTAAAGGATGATCAGAAAAATAAGAATAACAAAGTTATATCCATACTTAGATTAATGGAAGTCTGGAAAGGGAGAACGTTTTCGCAAAGTCCTATCTGGTCACTGGTAACAGAGATCTCACTGCACTGAGTGCATACATCTGTGTTTGCAGCTGATAATTTACTAGTAGTTTTATCAGATGACAAAAATAGATGAAATCTCTTTATTAAGACAAATTAGACTTTCTTTGAAATCATTATTTTGAAATTTCTCAGCAATAGACATAGATAACATTGCTTTTCTAAGTTTACTGGGGCCTCACCTAAAAAATGAAAAAATAATATGATATCCAGGGATTTTCATGTCTGTCACAGCCAGACAGATAAGATCTTTGTGTATCATTCCATTAGGCAGGATTTCATTTGAAGGGAACCTCTTCAGTAATGCAATAACCTTCAATCTCAAGACAAAAAAGAATTTTCAAAATAAATTCCTGTTTACTAATATATATTAATCATTAACCCATACCAATGTATTGTGTCTTAACAAATGGAAGTGAAGTATGCTGCTATCTCGAATGTACTTGATAAAATACAGTCTGACCCACTTAATCTGAATCATTTTGCAAACTAATTTTTTATTTGGATTAAATACACAAAGAACTCTTCAGAAGATTATCAGGTCAATGGTACAAACATGCTGTAAAATAGGTTACCACTTCAATCCTTCAGAAAAGCAGGCATATGGTTAAACCAAGCTCAGATTAACTGCATTTGATTTTAGCTTTCCTGGTCCCAGTATTTTGGAAGAAAGCTTTATGTATATGAAAAAAATCATGGCAAAAGAGCTTTACTAATGCATTACAAGCTTGGTACTTGCTTTCCAACTGCAACATTAATACATGTACTCTCTGAAAATTAATGCAACATTGGCAAACACATTAATAAAACAACAAAAGTGAAAAGAACAGACAAATATAGTGACAGTGTGTAGATCTTGAACTGGTCTCAACTTACTTTCTTTTTTTGGTCACTGTGTTCTCAAAGTCAGGAAATTCCTTTTAAAAAGACAGAGAAAAAAAGACTATGAAAATCAAAAATCCAAATATAATATTTTCTTTACTGGAAGGACACTGAAATATGCTTTTATGTACTTTTGAGGCATGTTTTTAATATCCACTATTATTCCCTATCTTTTTCCAACAGCTGGAGCTATGGAGAACAGTGCAGCAGAGAATATACGTAGTCAGGTGTCCTGATTTTTAGTGGTTTCAATATCAGTGACTCCCAAGAAGTTGACATCGACAACTGCAAAACCCCTGAAAAATCAGAGCACAATACTCTTACCCCAAGAATGCATAATATATTTTTAATACAATATGATTATTTAAAATATTGCCTCCAAAATGCAAAGTTCTCTGAGGATAAAATGCCCACACATTACAATGGGACATAGCATTCTGAGGAACACAGAAGGATGCAAACCATGAAACCCCAATGCATTCAGAGGAAGTCTGTATGTGGAAGAGACCAGGAAACAATGCAAGTAAAAGAAAGTTGTTTAAATCAACCTGACAAAGCTCTAAGAGGCACTAAATCAGAATCAAACACTGGGCTGGAGGCAAGACCCCTGAGCTGCAGGGCCCCAGCTGATGGCCACCTGCCTGCGCTTGATGACCGTGTTTTGGTTGAACATCTCCTTAAACCTTTCATCACCTGCTTCCTGTTCTCCCCTTGTGCTGCACAGAAATTCTCAGAACCTAGTTGTCTGGATCATAGAGGATTACCTTGTTGTCCTTCTTTGGAGACCAAGCATTGGCTGGTGACTACAGAGTCTGGGACTTTCTTTAAATAAAGTCCATAGAAAAAAAAAAAAAACACGGCAAGAAGGAAGAGAAGGCTTATGTGTGTGTTGAAAGACTGAAGAAAAGGGTGCCTCACTCTGTAAGGAATGCCATAACGTCTCCTTGCATCTTTGCTATCACAGTCACCCTGGGACTTGAAGTTAATTTTAACTTTAAGAAAACCTGAGTATGTCATTCTAGGACAGAAGAGATCTCTGATTGGAATACTATTTTGATGTCTCCTGAGAAAGAATATCAAAGCACTGTATCACTTTCATACCTATTTCTTCCAGCCTGGAAAGCAGAAACCAGGGTTGGTGAATCATGATGAATGCCATTTCAATCTGCTGGGCAACAAGACACATTCCAAAACAAAACAAAACAAAACAAACAACCCCCCCCACACACACACACACAAAAAAACCCACCTTATTTTACTTTTTTTTTTTTTCTCCTTCGTCTACATCTGCAGATCTCTGACTACAGTAATTTTAAAATGTCATTCAGGTTTCCTAATGAAAAGCCAAAATACATTCTACATAAAGTTATGTAAGTGCATAACTAAGCATTTTATATTTTTTCCCTGTCTCAGTAAAACCCAGCATAGAATATATATATATATATTTTTTAAGCTTCTTCAGAGACTGCATTAAGAAAAGCCTGTTTTACTGCACTAAAGTTATTTCAGCTGAGTGTAGGAGGTCCTACTATTACCTGGACATTTGTGAATGCTAGTAATTATATGCAGTTTCCACTTTTTTTTTTTTTTAAATATATATTCATTCACAGATGCTGCATGCAGATCAAAAGAGCATACCCTTTACCTTGAAATATTGCAAGCAATGCAAGATAAACTTCTTGCAGAAAATAAATCAAAACAAAACAAAACAGCATGTTAGTCTTGGGACAAATCTTTTCATAACTCTAAATAAGTGTTTGAAAGATGCTGAAGAAGAGATTTTTACGGCTCTTAAAAAGGGTAGCACCAACTATCTCATGACCATTTAAAACTATCAATATTTTGATTTCAAAGATGCTCATTAAAGGAAGCATTATGCATAGAGGTCAGAGACCACAGGATGTTGTAAGTCAGAATCTGTATATGAACCAGGGCAAAAACTGGAGACGTGGCACTATCTAAGATTCAGTGTGGTCATATACCTGGAAAGATTATTAATTCACATCTTCACATGCCAAACACCTGATATGGAACATGAAACAGAATTGTAGGTTTAATCTTTTGCTCTACAATTTGAAATATCAGCATCAGTTTCTTAAAATGCAGTCAAAGATAAATGCATGGCATATGCTGAGGCGATACTGTGGTGAGTTCACTAGATATCATGGGATGCAGAGTTGCAATAGAATATGACAGTGGATTTCAATGGCCATTTAAAAATGGCTCCCTTCTTTCAATGCTCCTCTTCCTGCTATGTCTGAATCAGCTGGCTAGTTTGGGGAAGAAGAATAAATCATTCTTGTTTGTACTTTTTTCTCTTTAAGACTCTTCAGTACTTGATTATACTATAAAGCCCTATAACTTTAATCTGTAACTAAGAATTAAGCAGTTTTACAAGCACGTTTTAGCTTAGAATTAAATTAACTTTCATCTAGAATCTACTCTCTACGTTCTCTGAAGTGCATCATTATCTTTTCTACGGGAACAATTCCCTATTCCATATATGAATAGCCTGCTTCCTGAAACCAAACTCATGTATGTAGAAACTCAGCATTATGAATTAATAAAGTCCTTTCCTCACTGCTTTCATCAAATAACTCTGAATTAAAGAATTAATCCGTCTGCTGTTTACAAGCTGGCTGAGGAAACTAGAGCTCCTGTGTCTGTCAGATTTCCAAACAGGGAAATGATGATTTCAGATAACTGAAATCTTTCCCTCAGTGGCATCAATGGAATGCCAATTACAACACTGCATACTAAAGTATGTATCATGACTGACTGTGATTTTGCTGGCAATAACTTAGACTGATAAGTTATTTGGCACTTTTCTAATATACAGGGTAGTCAATCATATCACAGTCAGCAGTTGAAAAATATTTGGATCTCATGACATTTGTGATTGCAATCTGACAGGAAATATATGAAAATAGTTTTAATATGGAAGAGTGTTTTTTTTTTTTTTTTAAGAAGCTTAAGTGCCCTGGCAGCCAGGAGGGCCAACCGTATCCTGGGGTGCATCAAGCATGGCATTGCTAGTCGGTCGAGGGAAGTGATTGCTCTACTCTGCGCTGGTGCGGCCTCACCTCGAGTACTGCGTGCAGTTCTGGGCACCACAGTACAAGAAGGACATTAAAGTGTTGGAGAGTGTCCAGAGGAGGGCAACGAAGATGATGAAGGGCCTAGAGGGGAAGACATATGAGGAGCGGCTGAGGTCACTGGGCCTGTTCAGCCTGGAGAAGAGGAGGCTGAGGGGAGACCTCATCGCAGTCTACAGCTTCCTCACGAGGGGGAGTGGAGAGGCAGGTGACCTATTGTCCGTAATCACCAGCAGACCTGCGGGAATGGTGTTAAGCTGAAGCAGGGGAAGTTTAGGCTGAACATCAGGAAGAGGTTCTTCACTGAGAGGGTGGTTGCACACTGGAACAGGCTCCCCAGTGAAATAGTCACTGCACCAAGCCTGTCTGAATTTAAAAAGCGATTGGACTGTGCACTTAGTCACATGGTCTAAACTTTTGGGTAGACCTGTGCGGTGCCAGGAGTTGGACTTGATGATCCTTATGGGTCCCTTCCAACTCAGGATATTCTATGATTCTATGATTCTAAGCTTAATACAGGTCATGAGGTAGAAGACTGTAACACCAAGCTACAAGAGGCAGCAAGATGAAGAAATTCAGTTTCCCTGTTAATAACACCTTTAGAGACAAAGGGTTCATGAATCACTATGCACTCTTGGCTACCAGCTGTTTCTGAGGAAAGCCTGATTCAGCTTTCCTATAAGGTTCAGAAACAGCTCTGTAAACCTAGTTTTTGCTTTCTGTCTGAGAATATGATTGAAGCTGAACAACAGGCAAAGTAACCAGAAAGTTAGGAGGCTAGTTCCATGCGAGGATTAAAATAAAAAAACAAGTGTGTATAACTGGCACAAGCTGTTACCACAGGAACCCAGAGTGGGAACATTCCAGGCAAAACATTTCATATTAAACAGGTCATCTAAATTATGTGAAAAACAATGTACACAAAAGATTATTCTTCATCCAGAATGTGTTGTTTGGGCACATATTTTGCCAGGAGCAAAAATAATTGCAGTTCAAAAAGGCGTCCAAAGAGTGTGTTCTCTGACTTGTCATGCATGGCTTCAGACACCTCAGGACCCTGTATTTTCCATGTCTCTGGTGAAACATCACTGCCCAACTATGATTAGGACAAATCACAACAGACAAGATAAATGCAAGACGATAATTACTTTGCTGCAGTAGGAGGAAAAATTTCCTCTAGTACTAGCCTCGCTCTTCTGTGTTGAGAGGAGCAGACCTGAAATGCCTGCCCTATTGATTCATAAAGCAGTATAGAAAAAAAGAAGGGTGCAAAGTCTCTGAGGAAGGAGATGTGCAGTGCCAGGCTGCTCCATCCTGAGATTTAACAGCACTGTGGAATCTGCATGGCCATGGCTCAGCCAACCATTTAAACATACACTCAAGCCCATACCTACTTAGCAATGCACTTAAGTATGTGCATTACTGAATAATGATAGATGGCTGAATCAGGGCCTGAGGGAGCCAATAATGTTCTGAATTTATCATGCTATGGGGGCCTTCCTGCAGCATGAAACCAAGTGACGGAATTAAAAATGGGAGAGAAGTACAAATGGGCTCAGTTAATAAGCTTAACGGCTTCATCCAAGGTGTAGGTCTAATA
This sequence comes from Anser cygnoides, assembly GCF_040182565.1. Lineage (NCBI taxonomy): Eukaryota > Metazoa > Chordata > Aves > Anseriformes > Anatidae > Anser > Anser cygnoides. The sequence goes on along the minus strand of NC_089873.1, from coordinate 81,316,173 downwards.
ACTCACATGCTAGAAATAGTAGATAAGATTACACAGTCCTTTGGCCTTAGCAGCATTTTTCCATAGGTCTTACTGTCGACACGTCATCGCTAATCTTGTTTTCCATTTCTAGTGAGTATTTTATAAATAACCATTTTGATTCTACGGCCAGCACAGTGACACAGCATCAAGCCGTTACTTTTAGTTAAGTGCTGAGCTGAATATTCTCTAAAAACAGAACACAATAAAACCCACAGCCAGTCTTATGAGGCTTCTTGTTAATATCTAGTGAGTCAACAGATTGCTTTCCCATTTACCCTAGCTTTTATTGATGATGAAATTTAAATTTATGATGAATAAATGTGCCATCAGTAAAATACCCCCTTTAGGAAACAGAAATGTATTATAAGAGTTAGAAGAAACCCCCAAAAAATGGTTTCTTATATTCAGTGTTATACATGCATCTTCATGGACTAGGCAGTGTCATCCCACAAGAAAAAAAAAAAAAAAAAGCACTGAGCACTATGAGAATAATTTGCTACAAATTGTTCAGATTAATATATATGATTTTATAATCCTACACTAGCATTTTATCTGCTTTTCTAGGCTGGCTTAACAAAAATAAAATTCTGCATTGGGCAGGTTGATTACGTTTATTTAGCTGAAAAATGTATCAAGCCTAACTCAAAATAATGAGGAGTCTGAAGAAATGCCGCTGTATCAGAAAACAGAACAAAACAAGAAAAAGCAAAAAATAAAAAGTCTGAGGTCACTGCATCCTTAATTCTTACCATTCCACATTGTAACAAGCTGGTGCTGAGCACAGTTTTATGGACCTGTCTCTATCATACGTTGACAAGACAAAGAGCAGTTTCTAATAGTTATCTATAGCAAAGTATATAAAGTATATGAGGAGGTCATTTGTCACATGTTGGACACAAAAAAAAAAAACAAAAAAAACAACCTGCTCTTAATTTTTGACTCACTTTGGCTAAATCCAGTTCCTAGCAGATAGGCATTGTACAAAGAAATATTAGTGTAGTTGTCTTTAACTGGTAAGCTGACTTGCAGTCATACAAAAAGGGAAAGTCTGAATGCATGTAGAAGCTGATCCATAATGTCTCACCTTCATTCAAAGAATAGCATGTTTCAGTATGGTTGTGTACCACAGCCCTAGCCAAATAGCTAGAGCTCCGCATATCTGAGGTACTGCAAGCATGTTAAGATCAGGTTACAGGCATATTTCACAACCATGATTAAAGACACTTAGCTGGAACAGTGTAGAGGGGGCTTATTTTTATAGTAACGATGTCACAACCAGATAATGGGGAGAATCTGTCACACAGGAAAGCATCTCCCACTTGCTGCAGTAAAACTATAATGCAGGCACATCTCAGAGCCCAGGCTCATACATCTGTGGTGATGTGATGAGGCCTCTGGAGATCTCTGCACTGCCATGCTCTCAAGACCAGAACCATTACACAGAGCATTAAGGTGATTATCTGGCAGAGAGCATGCCCAGAGCAAGATGGTTGCAGCAGAAGGGTCTGAGAAGAACAAGTTATTTATTTCCCTTCCTTCAAGATTCAACAAGTGCATGCAATAATTCCCTGGCCATTCTCCTATCCCACCAGCTCAAATGCTCTCTCCACACAAGTACTGCATGCAAACCTGCCTTGTGACACTGCAATACCATAGCCCCAACATAGGACCTACCTATAGGACATATAGCACCTAAGCCATAGGACATATGGGTAAAACCTGGTATAATTTGTGAAGGCAAGGCAGTCTTTCTTCCCTGATAATGAACAGCATGGTTTCTTTTTATTCCTTCATCAGACTGCATCATATATCACTATTTGGCAAAGATATAGTAATTATAAGTGAGGCATTGTTAAGCAGAGGAAAGAGATTATAAAATGAAAGAGACTATAACATTTAATATAATATGTTAAATTATTTTTCAAAGCCTCAATGACATATTATACCAATAACATACCAATAATAAAGAATTAAGTAGGGTAATATTTATGAAGAAGAAAAAACAGAAAACAACTTCCTTCACTTGTTCACCTAACAATGTCTTATAAAGTGTAAAGGCTATTCCACTGAGGCCATCACTTACAAAATTCATACAACTCACACCTTCAAAAAGACAATTAAATACATTGATAGTAGATCCTGTAGAGACATACTCTACTAATATATATACCCACTATTTCCATACATTATTACTTGCAAAGAGAAATTTCCTTGTATTGTGAAGCAGTACTAATCTCAGTTTCTTGCTAGCTGTATAGAAACTCATGACCTCTTTTTAAAGTGTGCTTATTAAGACTGGACAGAAATCAGGTCATTGGGTACAGGGATGAGATATGAACAATGGCTCTAAAGAGCCTAAATACTTCAAACTGGCAGCTGAGCCAGCTGAACACACGTGAGTCTGCATACACTCTAATATTTTTTATTCCAAGACACATTGCATACTTTGCAATTAACTTACCAAAGACGTAGACCTATCAGGAAGTCCACAGTTTACATGCATGCTCACAGGAGTGCTTGCCCAGCTGCCAATACTAGTTGTATCCTTGGGTTCTTGATGTTCTGGGACAGGCTCATACAAGCTGTCCATTGAACCCTCCTAAAACAAATTGAAACAGATTTTCAAAGTTGAACACTTGTAAACCCACTTTAAGAAAAAAAAAAAAGAAAAAGAAAAAAGCTTCAATTTTGTATGATTTACAAAATAAAAGACTGATTTTCATCCATTATCTTTTGAAATCCTTCATTTCTTCTTTCTTTAAAAAGGATATGGCAATTGATTATAGTAAGCACCAGAATGCTGGAGTTCATGGTATCACAACATAGATTCCACAGATTGGCAGGAGTAAAGCTGAGGGTACAATAAAAATGAGCATTATCTGCTCAGGAGGAGTTAAATCAGGTGTATATCTCCTCCTGAATACTACAAGAAATTTCTATGAAAACAATACATTATGAAAATGTCTACAAAAATATTAAAATGTTAATACTTGTTATTTATGGGAAATGTTAATTTGATGTAAAAAGCTAACCCTATTCTATAGCAGTTAACAAAAACAATGCTGCCAACTCCCAGAATTTTGAGCCATGACTTCAGCCCCCAAAGTCATGTCAATGGCTAGAAATGAATTAAAATGGATTCCATTTGCATTCAAATGTTTGAACTTTATATTATAATATACATGTTGGCTTTTTCTCCAGCCAAAAAGAATAGACGCATTTTAACAGAAAACAAGATTTTCACATTTAACCCACAACTCCAGGATCAAATACTTCATATACACACCACCATTCCACCATACAAGAACTAACTGAAAGCAGATGGCAAGACTGAAAACACTAACTAATAATCCTAGACTTTAGATGTTGCTATTTGATCTGCATTGAATATTTTCCCAATGAATTTTGATCTCTGATTTTAACTGCATTAATTAAGGAATAAATAAAATTTTTAGCCGCATGACTTGTAGCAGAACACCAGTATTGAAATCAATGTGTCATTTTATAAAAATATTTATTCCTCTAGTACAGAAGATAAACACAGATGCATATTTGAAGCTATATTGCTAATATGTAATGTTTTACAGTCAATATGACTGACTGGTGAACAGCAGTTCAAACACGATTTATTTTTGCAACCACAATGTTCATCTATGGAACTTCATTTGCTTCAGTCTACTAGAGTCTTGATAAGCTAATATAAATGCTGTGGGAGAAATATTACAGGTTGTACCTCTTGAAAATACTTATTATATTCCAGGATTCATTCTAGTTGTTAATGAGTTAAAGCTTCCTGGCAATGTGGCAGATGGGTTATGAAGCAGACTACTCATGGCTGGTGCACCTTACAGCCAGCTGAGCCTGGGGCTTGAAAGCAAATACATTTATTTCTGCTTGGACCTGGCTCAGTATTACAAGAGTTTTGTTTGTCCCACACTTGCATTTTCTAAATAAGAATGCCCACTAAAAACAATTGTTTGACCACTGGTTAGCAAGGTTTTAAAAACCCCCATTAGAAGGAAAGATGAACATTTGGGTTAAGAAAATGGGATACTAGCACAGACAGCAATCAGCGATGCTCAGATCAAATACCTTTAAGACCTTCTCTCATATTGAGAAGAGACATTTTTCCTTTGTAAACCAAAGGTAATTCAGTAGAGTCTGAACAGATTAAAGTGTCTGGTATGCCACCAGATCTACAGACTTTCCAAGACTATGATGAAGAAAAGTCTGTGTGTCTCCACATGCAATGACCTTTCTTATCTCATTTCTTCTAATAAGCATTCATACAGTACCTTCCAAAAAGGCGTGTATATTTTTTAATAATCTTCAGGAAGAGGACAGGCAGGAGAAACTATGCAAAGACACCTTCAAAAGAGTGATATTTTTTACTTTAACTGTGTTGCCATGTAGCAATGAAGGTTCAGGCTCCAGGTCTGAAGTTCTGGAGTGAAAATTTCTGGACAAAAATGATGAGTTTAAAACCTTGTTACACACTTCCAGGATTCACAGTGTAAAAATGTAATCATATACTTCTCCCTCAATGGGTCATAATGCTGGATCTTGCTGAAAAGAGTATTGGATTAAAAGTTGAAAGCATAAAAAAAGCATAAAAGAGTGCCTGTGTGAAAGGTAGGGGGTGGGAAGAAGTGGGGGCGAGGCAAATGGGGGGCCATGAAAGAGGAAGAGGAAAGGAAGGTGGTGTGAGTGTGAAAGGGGTAGGAGAAGAGGGGACATACAGAGGGGCTGTGAGAAAGTGCTTAAGGAGGGGGGAGAACGTGCAAGGAAGCCCAAACAGGAAAGAAAGGTTGTGAAATAAAGATGGAGTGTGGGGGCATCAGAAAGGGCAGGTGCACATGGAAAAGTAGAGTGCAGAAAAGAGCAAGTGCATGTGAGAAAATGAGGGCTTGAGAAATGTGAAGGTCATAACAAAGAGGGCATGAAAAAAAGCGTGTGAGGAGTGGAGCACATGACAAAGTATGTGTACATAGGGAATGATGCAAGGGAAAGCTAGTGCTTGAGCATGTGAGAAAAGGAGCATGTGCATGCAAGTGAAAGCATGTGGGAAAGAGCACACCAGAAAGTGTTTGTGGAAGAGCGAGATGGCACAGGAAAGAGAATGATGAGAAGAGAGATGGCATGAGAAAGAAAGCAAGTACAAGGGGATGAGAGAGAACAAGCACAAAGTTGCAGGAAAGAAAGTGTGAGTGTGACAGATACTGGGCATAAGAAAGAGAGCAAGGGCGTGAGAAAAGGAGTGGGCTTTGCAAAGAGCATGCCATCATCCAGAAAAAGTGAGTGGGGAAGAAAAGAAGAGAATGAGGGAGAAAGAACAAGGGAGAAAGTGTGAGAGAGAGTGTGAGAGAGCAGCATGGGAAAAACGGCATGTAGGGACGTAAGAGATAGAAAGGATGAAAGGGTGCAAGCTGCCAAGAAAGGGGGTGAGGTCTCAAGAACTGGGGTTGCCAGAAAGGGTGTGAGGAGAGGTTTAAGAGCACAAGAAAGGGAGTGAGGTTGTGAGAAAGGGAATGAGCACACAAAGTGCATTGTTGTGTGTGGGAGAGCACAGATGCACATGGGAGAAAAAGTGAGTGAGCAAGAGCTGGGGGTTAGGGACAGGCAGAGAGAGAAAGGGCCTCCAAGAGAGCTCTCAAGAAAGAATAAGAGAAAACTCCCCCAAGAAAAAGCAGGCACAAGAAAGGATGGGCACGAGGGCACAATACAGAGTGCAAGCGTGCGAAGGGCATGATCGTGTGTGATGAGGAGTGAGTGCACACATGAGAGAAAGAAAGAGAGGGTGAGAGAGATGAGGGTGGAGAAACAATGAAAGGGACAGAGCAAAGAGAATGAATGAGAGAATTGTTGAGACAGAGGGAGAAAGACAAGGGGATGGGAAACAAGGGGGAAATAAAGTAAAAGTGTGAGGGGAGAGAAAGAAAGGAAGAGAGGAGAGAGTAAGAGGGAGGAGAGGAAGAGGGAGGGAAGCGGGATATGTGCAGAAATGAGCAGGGAGGGAAAGAGGATGTGCACGTGAGGAAGCGGGTGCAAGGACATGAGAGGGTGAGACTGTGGTTGTGAGGAAGGGCATGGCAGTGCAAGATAGGGTGCAAGAGTGCAAGAAAGAAAGGAAGGGTGTGAGAAGGGGAGGAGGTGTAAGACAGGGGAGTATCAAATGCAAGAAAAAGCGAATGCATGCAAAGGAGAGTGAAAGCATGTGGAAAAGCTGGTGTGAGGTTGCAAGAAAGTGTGTGATGTTGCAAGAAATAGTGGAATTAAGAGAAAGGGCATTAGGGCATAAGAAAATGAGCATGCATGAGGAAAAGCAAGCACACTCAATAAAGTGCACGTGATTAAGGGAAAGAGGGGAGAGAAGAGGTAGTAAGAGGACAGCTAGAGGGAAGAGAAACAGTGAGGAGAGATGGTGAGAAAGCAGTGAAAAGAACTAGCATGTGAGAAATTGAGAGCATGAGAGAAAGAGAATGCTTAAGAAAGGGAACACAAGAATGTGTGAGCATGTGCAAGAAAGGAAGCACAAGAGCATGAGGGAGCATGAGCATGCAAGAAAGGGAAAGTAGTGAACAAGGAACAGAGCATGAATGCACAAGAAATAAGGTGTTGAGAGAAAGATGGTGAGAGAAAAAGTGTGCGTGGAAAAGCAAGCATATGGTTGTGAGACAAACTGAACATGAGGTTGCAAGAAAAGGGCATGAGGTTGTAAGAAAGAGCATAAGGTTGCAAGAAAGGGTGTAAGGTCAGGAGAAAAGGCTGTTAAAAAGGATGTGCTAGACTGCATGAGAGAAAGAGGAGGGAAGGGAAGGGGAAGGTGGGACAAAGAAAGAGATTGGCAGAGGGAGAGAGAACATGAGAAGAGTGTGAGGCAAAGAGATGTGGTGGGAGAAAGAGAAAGCACACGCAGTAAAGTGAGGGTGTGACAGTGAGAATAAGGTGGCAAGAAAGGGTGCATGGTTGTGCAAAAGGGTAAGGGCATGAAAGAGGTTCAAGGAGGGACATGAGACAGAGAGCAATGGTGTGAGGAATGGAGCCGGCTTGAGAAGTGTTATGACTGTGCGTGAGAAAGAGCCAGCACGGGAGAATGAACAAGTTCATGGAAGAGAGAATGAGGCAGAGGGAGCCGGTGAGAGAGAGAGAACACGGTGTCCTGGTTCCAGTTAGGACAGAGTTAAGTAGCTCATAGTAGCTGGTAGGGTGCTATGTTTTGGATTAGGATGAGAAGAGCGCTGATGACATGCTGATGTTTTAATTGTTGCAGAGCAGTGCTTACACCAGGCCAAGGACTTTTCAGCTTCTCGCTCTGTCCTGCCAGCGAGCAGGCTAGGGGTGCAGCAGGTGCTGGGAGGGGACAGACCCAGGACAGCTGACCCAAACTGGCCAAAGGGGTATTCCATACCATCTGACGTCATGCTAAACAATATATAGGGGTGGCTGGCCGGGGTGGGGGGGCCGGCTGCTCGGGAATAGGCTGGGCATCGGTCAGCGGGTGGTGAGCAATTGCATTGTGCATCACTTGTTTTCTTACACATTATTATTGTTAATACTATTACCATTATCACTATTATTATTATTATTGTTATTATTATTTTCCTGTCTTAATAAACTGTCTTTATCTCAACTCACAGGCTTCAATTTCCCGTTTCTCTCCCCCATCCCAGAGAGGGAGGGGGGAGGGTGAGCGAACGGCTGTGTGGTGTTTAGCTGCCAGCCGGGTTAAACCACAACAGTCCTTTTGGCGCCCAACGTGGGGCCCGAAGGGTTGAGATATCGACAAATCTGACCAGAGTGTGTTAAACTAAAATTGGTATAAGTATTGGACCTGCTTAATAGTTGCTAGTCACGATGTTGATTGCCTTAATCTCCAGTCTGCTGTACCTGTATTCCAAATTGAGTTTTATGGTGCGTTACTTTCTGTATGTGCTCCCTGTTGCACTGTTTATCCTTTCCGGGCCCTGGTTTAAGATTGTTATGGTACTGTGCGGTGTAGCAATGGCTTATGAAATGATGAAATATCTGGTCACAACTTTAACCTGGTATTTGTACTCAGCACTGACGTCGACTCTATACTTTGGAACCCATATCTCGGAAACTATTAGCAATTACACCTATTGCCTGTTTTCGTTAGGGAGCCAATCTGTGAAGGGGACAGGGGAAGACATGTTTCCCTACCTGTTCACTCTCCCTTTCTCCTTCACCACCACCCTCTTATCCCCCGAGCTAGTTACGGTGGTTCTCCGAGATGTTGAATATCCTTGGGATACTCAGACCAGCCTGCTCTTGTTGTTATGTCTCCTGAATGCGCTTCAGATTTTGTGGAGGGTTAAACAACTACTTAGGAATCTCATCCGGAGATCTGTCTTGAGGCGGGATAGTTGCGAGTGGCAGGGAGTGTGGGAGGATATGGGCAGGTTTCTAGAGCAGTGGTCACCTCCAGTGTTTTGGACATTCACCCCTGAACAACTGCAAAATCCTAAAAAGCTGGCAGAATGCTTGAAAAAAAGGTGTCATGACTCTGGCAGTTCCAAAGTGACACAAATCACTGTAGCGTGCTGGGGTCTGGCTTGTGCCTATCGAGCTGCAATTGATGCTACTAGCAACCTAGCTCCAGCTCCTGCAGCCGTTCCAACTCCAGCTCCTGCAGCCACTCCAGCTGCAGCTCCCGCAGCCGCTCCAGTTCCAGCTCCTGCAGCCGCTCCAGCTCCAGCTCCTGCAGCTGCTCCAGCTCCTGCAGCCACTCCAGCTCCAGCTCCTGCAGCCGTTCCAGTTCCAGCTCCTGCAGCCGCTCCAGCTCCTGCAGCCGCTCCAGTTCCAGCTCCTGCAGCTACTCCAGCTCCAGCTCCTGCAGCCGCTCCAGCTCCTGCAGCCGTTCCGGCTCCTGCAGCCGCTCCAGCTCCAGCCCCTGCAGCCACTCCAGCTCCAGCTCCTGCAGCTCCAGCTCCTGCAGCTACTCCAGCTCCAGCTCCTGCAGCCGTTCCAGCTCCTGCAGCCGTTCCGGCTCCTGCAGCCGCTCCAGCTCCAGCCCCTGCAGCCACTCCAGCTCCAGCTCCTGCAGCCGCTCCAGCTCCAGCTCCTGCAGCCGCTCCAGCTCCAGCTCCTGCAGCCGTTCCGGCTCCTGCAGCCGCTCCAGCTCCAGCTCCTGCAGCCGCTCCAGCTCCAGCCCCTGCAGCCGCTCCAGCTCCAGCCCCTGCAGCCACTCCAGCTCCTGCAGCTGCCCCAGCTCGTGCAGCTGCTCCCACTCCTGTGGCTGGGTCAGAGAAACGAGCTGTAGCAGTGCAAGTTGACCCCGCAGAGGGTATTCCAACCCCTGTGGCAGACCCTGTGTCTGGGTCAGAGAAACGAGCTGTAGCAGTGCAAGTTGCCCCTGTAGACAAGGTGAAAAAATGGTATAGAGGCTCAGGTCGTTTAAAACGCAGACAGTCTTCTGCTAAGTCTGGGCGTAGTGAAGACGAGGCTGGGCCATCAAAGGTGCAGGAGACTGAAGATGAGGATGAGAATGGCGAAAAATCAACAGTAACTACCCGGACTCCATACCAGCCATCAAAGGTGCAGGAGACTGAAGATGAGGATGAGGATGTCGGAAAATCAACAGTAACTACCCGGACTCTACACCGGCCATCAAAGGTGCAGAAGACTGAAGATGAGGATGAGGATGTCGAAAAATCAACAGTAATTACCCGGACTCTATACCAGCGTGAGCTACAAGATGTGCGAAAAGATTTTGGTCGCTGTATAGGTGAGCAGCTTGTCACCTGGCTGCTCCGGTGCTGGGACACGGGAGCCAATTATGTGGAATTGGAGGGCAAGGAAGCCAGGCGGCTGGGATCCCTTGCTAGGGACGCATGCATTGACAAAGCAATTGGAGATGGAGCACAATCTCGCAGCCTCTGGAGGCGTCTCCTGTCAGCTGTGAAGGAAAGGTATCCCTTCAAGGAAGAACTTGTATGTTTACCAAGCAAATGGACCACCATGGAGAAGGGAATTCAGTACCTGAGGGAATTGGCCGTACGGGAAGTAATTTATAAGGACCTAGACGATGCACAAACATCCGCAGATCCAGATGCAGTCCGGTGTACACTACCCATGTGGCGGAAGTTTGTACAGAGTGCCCCATCATCATATGCCAGCTCATTGGCAATACTAGCCTGGAAAGCGGAGGAGAATCCCACAGTGAATGAAGTGACTAAAATACTCCGGCAGTACGAAGGAAATCTCTCCTCTTCCCTAAAGGCCTGTGTCTCAGCTGTGGAGAAACTCTCTGAAGAGGTCCACCAACTTAAAGAGAATTTATCTTCCCCTCCACCTGAACGAACCAGTGTCCACCAGCTAAAAGAGAATGCTTTAGAGAAACTTTCTGAAAAGATCCACCAACTTGAAGAAAGATTATCTTCCCCTTCACCTGAACGAACCAGTGTCCACCAGCTAAAAGAGAATACCTTGGAGAAACTTTCTGAAAAGATCCACCAACTTGAAGAGAGATTATTTTCCTCCCCACCTGTACAAACCAGTGTCTCAGCTATTAGGGGTAAACGTTCATCTATGCAAGGAAGACAATATGGTGGGCACACACACCGCGCCACCCTGTGGTTTTACCTACGTGACCATGGAGAGGACATGAGAAAATGGGATGGAAAATCTACTGCGACCCTAGAGGCACGGGTACGTGAATTGCAAAGGAAAACAATTGGGAAAAAGGAGTTCTCTGAAAGGTTTGCTGCTCCAACTTCCAGCAGGCAGTCCTTTAAACACAGAAATGAAGATTCTGACCAGGACTAGAGGGGCCCTGCCTCCAGCCAGGGGGAGGAAAGGGACAATCGAGTTTATTGGACTGTGTGGATTCGATGGCCTGGCACGTCAGACGCACAGAAGTATAAGGCTTTGGTAGACACCGGTGCACAATGTACTCTAATGCCATCAAGCTATAAAGGGCCAGAGCCCATCTGTATTTATGGTGTGATGGGGGGATCCCAGCAGTTAACTGTATTGGAGGCTGAAGTGAGTCTAACCAGTAATGAGTGGCAAAAGCACCGTATTGTGACTGGCCCAGATGCTCCGTGCATCCTTGGCATAGACTATCTTAGAAGAGGATATTTCAAGGACCCAAAAGGGTTCCGCTGGGCTTTTGGCATAGCTGCTTTGGAGACAGAGGACATTAAACAGTTGTCTACCTTGCCTGGTCTCTCAGAGGACCCTTCTGTTGTGGGGTTGCTGAGGGTTGAAGAACAGCAAGTGCCGATCGCTACCACAACTGTGCACCAGCGGCAATATCGCACCAACCGAGACTCCCTGAGTCCCATCCATAAGCTAATTCGTCAACTGGAGAGCCAAGGAGTGATCAGCAAGACTCATTCACCTTTTAATAGTCCCATATGGCCAGTGCGAAAGTCTAATGGTGAGTGGAGACTAACAGTGGACTATCGTGGCCTGAACGAAGTCACGCCACCACTGAGTGCTGCAGTGCCGGACATGCTAGAACTCCAGTATGAACTGGAATCAAAGGCAGCCAAGTGGTATGCCACAATTGATATCGCTAATGCATTTTTCTCCATCCCTCTAGCAGCACAGTGCAGGCCACAGTTTGCTTTCATTTGGAGGGGAGTCCAATATACTTGGAATCGGCTGCCCCAGGGGTGGAAACACAGCCCTACCATTTGCCATGGACTGATCCAGTCTGCGCTGGAGCAGGGGGAAGCTCCTGAACACCTGCAGTACATCGATGACATCATTGTGTGGGGTGACACTGCAGAAGAAGTTTTCGAGAAAGGGAAGAAAATAGTCCAAATCCTTCTGAAGGCCGGTTTTGCCATAAAACAGAATAAAGTTAAAGGACCTGCACGAGAGATCCAGTTTTTAGGAATTAAATGGCAAGATGGACGTCGTCAAATCCCAATGGATGTGATCAACAAGATAACAGCTATGTCTCCACCAACTAGCAAAAAAGAAACACAAACTTTCCTAGGTGTCGTGGGGTTTTGGAGAATGCATATTCCAAATTACAGTCTGATTGTAAACCCGCTCTACCAAGTAACCCGTAAGAAGAATGCTTTTGAATGGGGCCCTGAGCAACGACAAGCCTTTGAACAAATTAAGCAGGAAATAGTTCATGCAGTAGCCCTCGGGCCAGTCCGAACAGGACCAGATGTAAAGAATGTGCTCTACACCGCAGCCGGAGAGAATGGTCCCACCTGGAGCCTCTGGCAGAAAGAACCTGGGGAAACTCGAGGTCGACCCCTGGGGTTTTGGAGTCGGGGATACAGAGGATCTGAAGCCCGCTATACTCCAACTGAAAAGGAGATATTGGCAGCATATGAAGGAGTTCGATCTGCTTCGGAAGTGGTCGGTACTGAAGCGCAGCTCCTCCTGGCACCCCGACTGCCGGTACTAGGCTGGATGTTCAAAGGAAGGGTCCCCTCTACGCATCATGCAACTGATGCTACATGGAGCAAATGGGTTGCACTGATTACTCAGCGGGCTCGAATAGGAAACCCCAGTCGCCCAGGAATCTTGGAGGTGATTATGGACTGGCCAGAAGGCAAATACTTTGGGATATCATCAGAGGAGGAGGTGGTTCGTGCTGAAGAAGCCCCCCTGTACAACAAGCTACCGGAAAATGAGAAGAAATATGCCTTGTTCACTGACGGGTCCTGTCGTATTGTGGGAAAGCATCGGAGATGGAAAGCTGCTGTATGGAGTCCTACACGACGAGTTGCAGAAGCTGCTGAGGGAGAAGGTGAATCGAGTCAGTTTGCAGAAGTAAAAGCCATTCAGCTGGCTTTAGATATTGCTGAACGAGAAAAGTGGCCAGTTCTCTATCTCTATACTGATTCATGGATGGTAGCAAATGCCCTGTGGGGGTGGTTACAGCAATGGAAGCAGAACAACTGGCAGCGCAGGGGCAAGCCCATCTGGGCTGCGGCATTGTGGCAAGATATTGCTGCCCGGGTAGAGAACCTGGTTGTAAAGGTACGCCATGTAGATGCTCATGTGCCCAAGAATCGGGCTACTGAAGAACATCAAAACAACCAGCAGGTGGATCAGGCTGCTAAGACTGAAGTGGCTCAGGTGGACCTGGACTGGCAACATAAAGGTGAATTATTTATAGCCCGATGGGCCCATGACACCTCAGGCCATCAAGGTAGAGATGCAACCTACAGATGGGCTCGTGATCGAGGGGTGGACCTGACCATGGACACTATAGCACAAGTTATCCATGACTGTGAAACATGTGCTGCAATCAAGCAAGCCAAACGGTCAAAACCTCTTTGGTATGGAGGACGATGGCTGAAATATAAATATGGAGAGGCCTGGCAGATTGATTACATCACACTCCCTCAAACCCGCAACGGCAAGCGCCACGTACTTACAATGGTGGAAGCAACCACCGGATGGCTGGAAACATATCCTGTGCCCCATGCCACCGCCCGGAACACTATCCTGGGCCTTGAAAAGCAAGTCTTATGGCGACATGGCACCCCAGAGAGAATTGAGTCAGACAACGGGACTCATTTCCGAAACAACCTTATAGACACTTGGGCCAAAGAACATGGTATTGAGTGGGTGTATCACATCCCCTATCATGCACCAGCCTCTGGAAAAGTTGAACGATACAATGGACTGTTGAAGACTACACTGAAAGCAATGGGTGCTGGGACATTCAAAAATTGGGATACACATATGGCAAAGGCCACCTGGTTAGTCAATACCAGGGGATCTGCCAACCGAGCTGGACCTGCCCAATCAAACCTGTTACGCACTGTAGAAGGGGATAAAGTTCCTGTAGTGCACGTAAGAAACATGCTGGGTAAAACAGTCTGGGCTACTCCTGCCTCAGGAAAAGGCAAACCCATTCGTGGAATTGCTTTTGCTCAGGGACCTGGATGCACTTGGTGGGTAATGCAAAAGAATGGGGAGGTCCGGTGTGTACCTCAAGGGGATTTGATACTGGGTGAGAATAGCCCATGAGTTGAATTGTAGTATGTTAATTATTATATAATACTGTATGTCATCACTACCATGATTGCTATATATCATAGATGAAAATGGTGATTAATTAGAATGTATTGGACAGAGTGTAACCTGAGCATGACATAAATGGTATGGAATAAGGGGTGGATATCTGTCCTGGTTCCAGTTAGGACAGAGTTAAGTAGCTCATAGTAGCTGGTAGGGTGCTATGTTTTGGATTAGGATGAGAAGAGTGCTGATAACATGCTGATGTTTTAATTGTTGCAGAGCAGTGTTTACACCAGGCCAAGGACTTTTCGGCTTCTTGCTCTGTCCTGCCAGCGAGCAGGCTGGGGGTGCAGCAGGAGCTGGGAGGGGACAGACCCAGGACAGCTGACCCAAACTGGCCAAAGGGGTATTCCATACCATCTGACGTCATGCTAAACAATATATAGGGGTGGCTGGCCGGGGTGGGGGGGCCGGCTGCTCGGGAATAGGCTGGGCATCGGTCAGCGGGTGGTGAGCAATTGCATTGTGCATCACTTGTTTTCTTACACATTATTAATTGTTAATACTATTACCATTATCACTATTATTATTATTATTGTTATTATTATTTTCCTGTCTTAATAAACTGTCTTTATCTCAACTCACAGGCTTCACTTTCCCGTTTCTCTCCCCCATCCCAGAGAGGGAGGGGGGAGGGTGAGCGAACGGCTGTGTGATGTTTAGCTGCCAGCCGGGTTAAACCACAACACACGGGGACATGCAAGGAAGAGACTGAGCATGTGGGGAAAGCCTGTGTGAGGGCATGAGAAATGAGAAATACTGGGTGTGGAAAAGGTGTGGGCATAAGAAGACATGAGCACATGCAAGAGAGCAAGCGTGTACCAAAAAAGTGTATGAGAAAGACAATGCTATGCCAATAAACTTTTCTGTTACACAAACACTAAGTCTCGTTTAAAAGCTATAAATATGAAAAATCTCCAGAAAATCCACCCCTTTTAACCTCTAATTCATACAGCACTTCCATATTCACTTCCTAAAACCTGCTATTTTTACTACTGTTTCACCCGTAAGACACATACAAAACAGAAGTTGTTAGGCCATACCAGGAATTCTTTGGATACATGGGTATACGGAGACACAAATTTCTTTATCTGGCAAAATAAGGTCAATATTTACTTATTCTGAAAAGGGGAAATGTAATATTGGTGCACAAAAGATATTGCTATTTTGCTGTTGTTGGGGTTTGCTAGGACACAAAGATCATTCACAAAGTAGTGTCTAGGTCTGCCCCTTGCAACCAACACCAGTCAATGAGAGAAAATTCTTTGCAGATATGAGCTGGTGTAGACTTTGCATTTACTCAACTCCTTTAGTACTTCTGAGCACATTAAATGGCACAGGACAATACAAGAGAGAGCAGAAAAAACCAATAACTTAATTCTGTAGTACCTAGTACTTCTTTCTCCTACACTGTATAAGAAAGCATTTTAAAGCCCTTTGCCTCAGGAATTTTATGGGAGAAAAGATTCTAATTCAGAGCTAGAAGAAAATAGTTGTCTGCAGTTCTTTACTTTTCATGTTATTATTATCATGGTGTGCAGTGACTACACGAATCATAAGGCAGAGAGAAGCGCATTTTGCAATGCAGTCAGATAATTCTCTAACTCAGTGTTTAATTGTGAACTCCTGTGTATCACGGGGTGACAACTAGCTAGCTAAAAAGAACAAGAAGATGACTACATGGGAAGCATGGGAGCTCGAATGCTCAGATGTCTTCTACTCGCACTATACTTCAGAGAACGTTCCTTCCACATTCAGTTAATTTTTTTTTTGTTAAAACACATTTTAAAATAAAATCTATTTCTGAGTAGCATCATGTCCCAATGCCCATTGCAGCATTAGAATCTTTCTATTTATTCTATGGTTTCTTTAATGTAAGGGGGTTCCATGTAGTTATTAATATATCTATCACACCATTTTTTAATATGAATTTTCTCTGTATTCTTCACAGTAGAAACATTAGTTTAGTGCCAATGGCTGTTTTAGTTAATAACATTAGATGTAATGCATTTTACGTTGCAGTCAGCACATCTTTAAACCAACTATCAAAAAAAACCATAACTAGTTCTATGCTACTTAAAATCACTGAGCTGGTGAGACTTTCACTCAGTACTTTACGTTTTACTACCAAAACTGATAGTAAGAAAGCTACCATATGGAAGAGAAGTAGAAATGCAAGGGATCTTATTTGGCTTAAACCCAAAGATTAGTGCTTAACTCGAATAACTGATTTGAGCATCCATGTGATTATGAGTGTTGTGTCCTTTCCCTAGCTCCCTTCTTTCACGGGTTTCTGATATATATGTGTTGTCACCCCTGAAGCATCTGAAATTCTCCCGTCTTCATCGGTTCCATTGTTAATGCTACTGTTCACTGCTAAAGGGTTGGAAATAGCGTTTAAATACTGCCTTTGTAAGGAGCTTTTTCATGCCCCTCATATCCACTTTGTTATGGATACTTTACTGAAATTCAATTTTTCTTTGAACCAGAAATACATCTGGTTGTACATCTCTCTTAGTAAATGAAATTATGGACAAGAACAGTCCATGACACTGTAACATGATCATCTGCAGTCCCTGACTCACACTTGTCTTACAGTAACTAAAAGGCATCCAAATGACTTCTCAGCACAGTTCTTAAAACCCCATCAAGATGATACTCAACAGGCAGGTTGCATGCAGCCACCTTGTTTTGGAGGGTTTGCTAGAAAAGGCCTAAGTTATTGCAACCTTAGGAGCCTCAATGTCTCGACATGTTCCTGGGCGTGTGTGTTTTATTAGTAGAGTTGCAGACTGTGTCTTTCTTGTGGGTCCAAGAGTACAGAAATAACTAAAAGCTTGTAATTTTGGTTAACTGCACACCCATGTTCAAAGATGTCCCCATCAAAGGTGAGCATTACGCTGCTTCCAGGAAGAATGCTACCAAATCAGTAATATAAGCACACAGTCTCAGAAAAAAAAAAAAAAAAAGAAAAAGAAATGAAAAAAAAAAAAAAAAACCACCCAGAACAGGATTAATTGGAGGTGTTCCAGGTGAACTGATGTTAACCACAGAGTATATAGTCTGCAGATTTGAGACTTGATTCAGGAAAATAATATAGGAAAAAAATCTACCTCAATTAAAAGACTAGATGTTTTAATAATATTTTCTATTCCTTAGATTTGTAGGATGCTTCCATTTAGTAGGCAGGCTATTAAAATAGATGATTTGAAGACATAACCCTGCAATTGACACAGTAGCAGTGCTTGATTTGGGTACCTCTCCCTATTGCTCTAAAACCAAACAGTATTGTTCTGATTTAAGCACCTGAATGTTAAGCACTGTAAGATGGAAAAGACACTGCAAATTTTGAGTGTAAGGCTGACATTTTAACATGATATGTTTACAAAAGCAGAGACATTTATGCTTTAGACCATTTTGTAAATGGAAAAAATGGCACAAGGTTATGAAGGAAAGTCTGCACATTTCTTGAGACCAAGGCAAAATTAATCTCATTTGAGAAAACAAATCATTATGAAGTTAACTGAGAACACAAAACACTGCTGGGGAAACACCCCATGCCGGAGCACTCATAGCAGGAGACAACAGGCCTACCAAGCAGCAACAGGAATTATTCCAGTCTCAACTATCTGCTTCCCAGGAAAGGGCAGAGTCCTGTCCAGGCTTCCAGAGACCTTACAACCCTCTTGTAACTTGAGTGTCTTCAGCCTCCTTGTCACCAGTTGCTGGACTGTCTGTAACACTTGGTGGTTCCTCATGCTAAAAATCCGTCTTAGTGATAAGGACAGTTCCAAAAGCAAACCCACAGAAACTCAAATCTGACAACAGAAACTGATGTTCCTTTAACTACCAGTTGTTCCACTGCTTTAAATCTGCCAGAAGTCTGGTTCCACCCTGTTTTCAAACACAATATTCTTGGCATTCCCTAAGATTATATCTTACTTTGTCCAGTATGTTCAGTAAGGTAGAAAAGTATTTTTTGACCTATACAACATTGTATTTTAAAATATATATTCATGCATATGTGCACACACACACGCTCATTGCAGTGAGTCTTCTTGGTCTATGTGAGGAAAATACTTCCATGAAAATACTATTTTTGGAAAGCTCTTTTAGTTATGTCTGCCAGTAGTCTAAGATTCTTCTATGGCTGCAGGTTCAATATTTACACCAGATGTTCACCTGGTATAAAATATTTCAATTCATCATTGGTCATTTTACATCTGCAAAGGAACTGTCTCCTCTGGTGCTTTTTAAAGATGTTTTTAAAGTCTAATTATTTTGTTACTGCACATTATTTTTGACTTGCCTTTCTTGAAGAGAAAAACACCCTCATATCTTTTTTGCTAGTTCAGCCACTGCGTTGCCGGCCTTTTCACAGCCACAGACTGAAAAGTAGCTAGTGTACATATTTGGATCACTAGCTCATTTCCAAGCTAGACAATCTGATTACAGAAAGAAATTGCACTCTGTTGCATGCACAGGGAGGAGTACACATGGCTCTGAGTTTTATGAAATACAGACCCATGCTAGTGACTTATGAATTATCTTTAGATCTCAATAACTTGTGAGAAGTTTTGCCAGCTGCTCAAAAGATTACCACAGTAGACAGAATGGCTCCTATGGAAAGCTTGTAATGAATGGAGGTTATCTTCTTAGCAGCAATCTTTAAACAGAACTAATTTCATTACAGAAGCTATCATGGCACTAGCTTTCACTTGCCTGAGCCATCTATAATTACTGTAGTCATTATGTTTGTCACAGAAACTCTAGTTGATGCACAGCCAGCATAACATAAAACTGCAACTTGACCTGCACTTGCCCACATGATCTATCCCCCATTCTGTTTAAAAGCTGATTTCTCAACTGTTACAATGCTCAACACCTTAAAAAGTGAACTACATAGAAAACAAGAAGCTGCCCCAATGAAACAATAAAAAATTGATAGAACAGTTCTGTCCCAAAAACCTGCAGAAACAAGTATTTTCAAGATGTTACAGATTGTACCACAAAGCCATTGGTAACTTTGAACAAATTCACAGGTATTCACAATAAACTGTGATCAAAAGTGTCACTGAATTCCCATGATATTATTTTTATGAGGGGACTCTTGTCACAAAATCCTGATATATCATTGTATTTTACTTTAAGTACTCCAAAACAGCTTTTAATCCTCATGGTCTGGAAAGCACCAATACTCTGTGCTGAGATTAGCATTAGCAACTAGCAACAATGGTTTACACAAAGCAGCTTCCCTATTTGAATTTGTATAAGTGCGGCTTGAATATTGATTTTTATTTTCTTTCTAAACATATGGGGAAAAGATACAAAACATCTGGACAAAAGATGAAAAAATGGGCAAACAGATCTCCTTTTCTGTGTAAATACTGCAAATATACTCATCTAATTACTACTGCTAATACTGATCATTGGTATTGGCAGATGGTTAAGCTTTTAAAACAGAAACGGTTTCTATGGATTTCCTACCCTGATTTACCTGTTCATTCTGACCAGTAGTCTTAGGGCAAGAGAAAAGGAAAAAAAAAAAAAAGAGAGAGAGAAAAACAAACAAACAAACAAACAAATCAAACAACAAAACAAAGAAAACCTGGAGAGGGTCTTAGATCAACTCCTCTGTCCTTCAGTAAATATCGCCATATGATTGGATTAACCCAGAAGACTATGTATTCATGCTTGGCTAATAGAAAACTAATGCTGTAAAAGTTCTAGCAGATTTCCCAGACTACTATAAAAGGAAATCAGACACTACTATCTCAAACAAAATAACTTAAAGCAAATTATAGCATACATATATTTTGTAATTTTAAGACACATATGTTTTACTGTGCTGGCGTCAAATGTGTAATGTTTAAATATGCAGATTTTTGGAATAATCACAGAAGTCACACAGCACATTTGTAATATGCTTTTTACTTTATCTTATTTTTACTGAATCATGTTTTGTTATGTATAATTTCTCATACATAAATTCTTTCCTCTATGTTAGAGAGAATCATTGTCATTACACAATCTTTGTACACTTGATGATACAACACCTTGAATTTTTTTCCTTCCAAACACACCCACTGGTTCAGTTTATCAGCTCAGCAACCCTGTAAAGAAAAATGTGTGTGTACACTTACCAGAGAAAAACAGAAAAGATTCATGTTGCTATTGAGATCCACTCCAGCACCCCAAAATTCTGCTCCAAAGAACTCCCACTGCACAATGCAGCTCCTCCTTGCTCTCCCAGCTGTTTGTACATTTCTCCCTGCAGATTACTGCAAGATAAAATCCCTGCAATAATCCACTGGATTCAAAGCCCATTATCAAATGAGACAGGCTTTCTCAGGACAGTACAAACTGTTTTCTGAATTAATGAACAATGTTTACAAACAAAACAAAAGCATGGTCTGAATGATTATGATGGGTTCAGGATATGCTCTCTTGTTGTTTCCATTTTGTTTATCATCTAATATAAATAAAATTATTTATGCCGAAGGCCACCAGAACATAAAGCTAACCCCAAAGCAACTCTTCACATCTTGCTTGTATTTTCCAAAGAAGCAGATATTCTTGGAAAATACTTCATTTCTATACAGATTAATTAGTTTACAAAATACAGTAGCTATTCACTGCATTTAGAATGGAAGCATCTTACTTAAGTACCTTGAAAAAGAAACCTATGTGCCATAATCAAATTATAAAGAAAAATATATCACATTCTCTTTGGGGCTGTACACTAATGAATAATTACCAAACCAGTGCCTGACATGTTGACTGCTTGATGATGCAGATTAAGATTAAACCAAGTTTGCTATTCGAAAATATGGCAAATTTGGAAATTAAAAAATTGTGAATATTCAAAGCTGATTCATGGGTTATAATGAAACTTTTCCGTATATACTTGCAGGCAGATGAGGGAAAATTAGAAATAAAAACAGTAGCCTATGTGACTAACTGGTAAAAATCAACAAAATTCCATCAGCCCAAGGAATTCCCATGTATTCATTTGTTATGGAGTAGAACTACAGTCTGAAGAAGAAGTAATGACATAGAGACTGTGAGTCTCAAGTTGTTTCGGATTATAGAACATGTAAACTTAATCTGTTTTTGGAATAATGTTCCCTTGCAACCCACCAGTTAACCTCCCACAACTCTAATGTGAACACTATGATATTTGGTTATATGAATGCGTAGTTGCTGGTACCAAAGAGACACAAGTTGAAATTCCATCAAAATGGAGAGGTACTCTCATTTTGTGACCGAGAGCTCAATTTCCCTTTTATAGGGATTTATATTAGTAAATGCCAAGTATCTCTTTTATTGCTCATACTTCTGACTACTTCAGTTTGTGCAAGTCATTTTGCAGTCTGATTCTGCACCCCCGGTGCATTCAAAACCTCTGATTTTGGCAGGATAACTACATTTTAATATAACTTATTTTCTACTTTGAACAAAACCCAAGCAAACCTCACAAAAAGGCACTCAGACAAACTCCAGAGGACAGATAAGACATAACATGAAAAAGAAAAGAACTTCAGTTTGTGCTTTCCCTATTTACTTTGATGTATATTAAAGTCTATAGAAGACTTGAAGGCTTTTCCCAGGCCTCCTTTTTAGTTATAATTTCAGGTTGGTTTCACATATTAGAAAAAAAAATGGTTTGGCTATGAAGAACTTTATGAAAATTGTTATAGATAAACCCATTACACTGGAGGCTTCTCATTTACTCTTACTACAAACTTGAGGAATACTAACAGATTTTGTCAACTACCACCTAGTGACACTTTTCTAACATGATTATGCACAAATAGACATATGAGAGACCTCACTGACCACAGATGGGCTTGCATTTGGTTTCTGGCTCACTCAGTAGTTTTCTCTTCAGGGACAAATTTTGATCCTTTCTGTGCCTTAGGTTCTTCAGCTGGAAAAACTGAAATAACAACACAAACCTCACATGCATAGTACTATGAAAGTAATGATGAAAAGTACCCTAGCCCAACTATGACTTTTTTTTTTTTACACATATTTATAGGAATAGCTATCTATAAAACTCTAAGAAGACTAAAAAACTGGTAACATGACTAAGGAATCAAAACCTAAGTAACTCAGGGGGATGCATTTTGTATTCAGACTGGTTTATTTTCTGGATTTTTTTTTTTCTAAACATTTTTACTCTCAGACCCCTGGGAGGAAGTTTATTCATTTTATACCACAGATCTGTAAGTTAAGTGTGGCTAAGGAAGCATGGATCTTATACTGAGCTATTCAGTTTACATTTTGCTTATATGTGCAGACACACAGAAAAGAGGATAGTTGAAGACCAAAAAAACAATTTAAAACATAAAAACCAGCCTGTATCTCTGCTTACAGACATACACATATGTGGAAAGTGACTATATAGCAAAGCAAAAATGCAGAGCTGTACAAGGTAACCTTTTATGAAGAGAGATAAATGCTCATCTGCTGACTTTCTAAGGCATTGGGCCAACTCTTGTTTTAGTTGTTCTTGCTTCACCATTTGGACAGGTGCAATTCATCACATCAAGCCTGAAATCTCGTGAGCTAAGCACTAGTCCACCGAAGCAAAATGTGAAAAACAGAGGCATGCTTTCCTCAAATACAGAGCTGAAGATTGCAACTGGGAGTGACACAGGTTTAAACTTTGTGAACATGCCTCCTGAATGGATGTCCCAGATGGCTTGTCTTCCTTCATTCTCCAAAAGGCAGACCTCCAGCATTCAATTGCTCTCATTTCATATCCTGGTGTATTAGTCCTTCAGTTTCCAGCTGTATCAGCTATCTTTGTATATCTGTACTGAAGACACTGCAGCGTTTGTGAAAGTTCTTCCAGTAAGGTATAAAATATTCAGTTCAGATATCCTGCTTAAGAAACAGAGAAAGTTAACCCACTCTGATTTCCATTCTGCTAGGGTAAAAGCTTTACACATCCAGTTCAGATATCCTGCTTGAGAAGCAGAGATAGTTAACCCACTCTCATTTCCATTCTGCTTTACACATAGTAGTCTTCAGTAAGGACTTCAAGGAGGATCCCAAAGGACAGCTACAGATAGTCTAGATATGAGCCACTAAGACTCTAAAGACTGCAGACTTGCTATTACACATTTTTAAATACTTAGAATACTAAGACTCCTCTTACGAAAAGTTAGCATTGTGGACCTCTACTAATTCACTGTTATAGCCATCTGTACAGGTCAAATTGATACTTGTAAACCAGAGATGACATTACCCATCATGTTCCAGCCCTAGACTAATGGATAAATTACCAACTGTGAGGAAGCACCTAATATAATAATTAATATAAGATGCAATAGTTTATAATTGGTTGGTCAGGATGAATCATATAAATAAAAGCTCAGCAAGAGTTCTTAATGACACTTGATATCACAGCTCTTTGTGTAAAGAATTTGAGCTATAAAAAGAAAAAAAATCTAGTAAATAAAAAGAACAAATTTGAAGGTAAAGTCAGTGTTGTGACATCTATGTACATTTTATCTGACATAAAAAGAGCAATTTGCTGCAACAGCAACACAGCAGAGCAGCAAAAGCATGTTGTGAGAAGGGTAGACAAATAAGTTTTACCAAACAGGAAGCAGTTGAAACCTTCACTTGCTAACTCTAATCTTGCGCTACTGTTAGCATTTAATCTCTGTGTTCACTGCTACATGGTTTCTACATATCTGGGTTCTATATCTGTGCAAATTGTTCAGACACCATTAAAAAGAAAAAAATGCCCACAAATTGAGGCTTTCCTATATTGAGGTTTCTGTTCCTAAACAGTGAAAAGACTGCATAGCTGAGATCTCTAGGCATTCTTGGCCTCTTCAGAAGGCTTGATTTCAGGCTATTCACAGTAAGTGGCAACATAAAATCTAGCCTGGTTTACAGCAGTCGAGGTCAAACCACGATTCAGGTACTTGTAATTCAGTCTTGGCTGCAGGCTCACAGACCTATGCTAGCCTTTCTACTGGTGCAGCTTCATCTGTCACTGTGAAAACTCACCAGCAGAACTGTGTGACTCACAGATGAGTGAGTCTGAGTTCTTTGGCTAACTGGACAAACAAATATATACTCAGTAGTTTTAAACACAGTAGTTAATTACTACTTACATTTGAGTAAAGCTGGAACAAATACTTACCCTCTTTTCTTCCCCCTTCTTTTTTTCCTCCTATAGCACAACTATCCTTAATGAAAATGTGTCTACTTTTCTGATCATCATCTATCTGTCATATGAGCATCTCCCCACAGATTTAAAACCAACAGCAGCAATGCTATTGTCTGATAAGGTATGAATGTTAAATATTCAAATAATCATATGGTGAGCAGTCACGTTTCTCTATTATCTGCACATAAGAAGCTGAATTATTACTTCATCATTAGCTCAAAGTAAATGTAGTGCATTACTACAGTGCTACAGAGGCTCTGCTGGTAGAAACTGGGAGATTCAGAAATTACGACTCAGTTATAGGCTTTCTCTTGGTCTCCCATTTCTTTGGAAAGGGATTGTGTGTCTACTTTCAGGAAGTGCCTATTCAATATGTTCCATATTCTCTAACATATGAGGGCAACCTTGTGTTGGCACAATGGATAAAAAACCTGCCTTATTTCACCTCCTTCTGTTCACTTTCAATAAGCAGATGACAAAGCTGTTGTGTGCAGAATGCTTTTCTTGTTGACCCACTACCCATGACGAGTGCTCTTTGACAGGCCACTATTTGATCTTAGGAAAATGCTATGATAAAAAAAGTTTAACACTTTCTATCATGAACATCCCCTGAAGATACCCCAAATGGTAGAAAGCTCCATTTCAGACCACAAACATATCAGAAGCTGTAAGAGCTACTAACATTTGATGTTCCAGAATCAAATGTTCCAATCATTGGTTCTAAATTACAACTACTTAATAGTTGGGAAAGGAACCATGAAGTACTAACTAAAAATCTGATTCTTTAAACATTATTGATTTTTTTTTCTTTTAGAATCTCCTTCAATTTAGAGACAGCTTCTTCATTTCCACCTTTTACATTCAGCAAGTAATTAAATTTGGTAAGGAAAAAGCTTCACAACTATCCCTACCTCTGCCAAACTGCAGTACTCCCCTTCTCCTTTGAAGAGACAATTTTACAGATGCAATGATTGATTCAATACAGCAGCTTTTACACATTTGCAATGAAGATTGGCAACACTGTTTAGCTCAGTTAAAGACTATTTCAAACTCACTCAGCACAAATAGCCATAACATTTACTTCAGCTCAGAAAATCAAGCAAATAAAGACACAAATAGCCAATATTCTATAACTCACAATCAAAAAGGCAAGTAAAACACTCACAATTTCCAGAATCCCTCTACAGGTCTATGTCTGTTAAAGTCACTGGCAAAATTCCCATTGAATTCAGTTAAATCAGAATTTCATGCACCTTCTCCTGCTAACAGATCGCATTTAGTCACATCATAAAAGCACATGGTATTTCCCATGCAATTCATAATGTTCGGTCATGTTTTGAAGCCAACATTGCTTTCTGGATAAACAATCAGATTGTTCTTTCCCTTGTCCCAGAAGACTTACATTTTTCTTCAGAGCAGATATATTTTAATCAAAGGAAAAAACATATCACTGTTCTAGAAAGGAAACATCTATTTCCTAAATGGGAGGGCCAAATTCTATGCTCCATAATTTTACTGAAACTCCATGAATCAGGCCCACATATTCTATATTGCTATCTAGCAATATATTGCAATTTAGAGGGAAAACTGCTAACTTCTCTCATCAGGCCAATTTATATACTGCCAGACAAAACTGATGTCTACAGTGAATTATGGGTATAGGAGTCATTATCTTTCAGAAGCACCTTGAAAACGAGATGTCTAATCTCAATAATGTAAGTTTCCTGGTTAAATAAATCCCCTGTGCTTAGTAATTCTATGCATTTATAGAAGAGATGTCAACCCTCTACCTCCTTAGACCTTAAAAAACATTTTAAAGCCTCAAGGGGATTTGAATCCTCACTAAACAGAATTGATTTCTATACTTACTACTTAATATTTTTAATCACACAGTTCATGCATTTTTTTTATGTAATGGGCTAGTAAACTCAAAGAACCAGACTGTTCTCTAAACATTTGTCTTCCCATCACCCTGTATTCCATTTATTTTTGATGTTTTTGTTGGTGGTGGTGCTGTTTTATTTTTTGTTTAATACCAAGATGACAGTCTTATTAAGCACACCCTGCCTGCAATGGCTCCAAAAAATTAACATTGCCTTCTGAGTCTGTAGCCACCCAGGCCCTGTGTTAGCATTTAAGAACAGAACTTTGAAAGGCCAGCAGAGGTTTTTCCAATCCACTCTGCAAGAGAGATTGCCTTGCCACTTTTGCCTATGAGAATTTAGGTTAAGAACTTTAGTCATTCCTTGAGGGACTGATCCAAAGCTTAATGAAGCCAAAAGGAATGCATCTATTGATCTGAGCACTCCTGGTAACTTTACTCAGAGCTCCTCTACTAATTATGAGGTACATGCTAAGGTGGGTACAGCCTGAGGACAGTCGTTCTAACCTAACTTGCACCCACTCCCTGCAGCCATAGCCACACACTTCTGCTCCCATGCACCTCCTTAAATCCAGGTGACACCCGCAGGTAGCTGTTGACAGCCCCAAGCTCCAAGTGAAATAGAAAAGAGCCAGCTGACTCACACAGCCAACTGCACCTAGATAAGTAGCCTCTGAACAGAACATAATATTTTGTCTGTACCACCATTTCATCTGCAGTTTTCAGGCCTGGAGCTGTTTCATAGCTAGCCAATTCAGACTTGCATCTGCCTATATCTGTAGACACAACACCAGATGCAAAATCTTCTTCTGTCCTTCAGGAGTCTACACTGAGACTCTTTGGTCCTGTCTCTCTACTCACATTGAGACAAATCAGCAGGAATTCACTGGAAGCTAATGAAACCACTGTAGCATCGACAAGAGAAAAACTGAAGACTAATTTTATTGATGAGCTTCTACCATATGTTTTAATTTTCAGGTTTGTGTTAGTCTAACCTTGTTGAAAATCATAATTAGAGACTCAGAAATTTCCCATTCAGTTTCCAGATACCTCGTGGCTCCTTAGCTGATTGAGATACATATCTGCTGCCAGTAGCCCATTCTCTTGGGCATCATTCCAAATAAATAAATAAATCTGCTGTACAACCATCACAGTTTGATCACACTGGCTCTAAGTTTGGCTCAATAGTTTTTTTAAAAAAATCTCCTAATAAAAAGCATTTCTTCTTTTATACAGAGATGACCAGCAATCCACACAAGTTATACATTAAAGGCTATGCAGTTAGTGTCAAGCAAAGCTTTTCTCTTACACTCTGCAACTTAGGTTTCAATCTGTACTTAGTAAAATATAGTGATAAAACCACTCTAAACCAGTTATGAAGTGTGAGTACAAATGCATCCAGGAAGTACAAAATTTGCTTAAATCAAAATGGTCTAAACACTTCAGGACTGTAAATACAGCCATGAGCTGGAATCAACCACATGAAATTGCTCATGTTGCAGCAAGGAATACGTGCTGCTACATAGAGCATTTCTCCCCACTTTATCCTTTTGTATTGCATTAACAGCTACCCACTGTTTGGACAGACCATTTGTATTCTTTGGAAGTTAATCTGAATAGATCCTTAGTTGGTAGACATTAGTAGAACTTCATATTCTTCAACAGAGTTATGTCAACTCGTCCAATGTCACCACAGTTACAACTGTGCAGCTAATTTTTACTACAGTGCTGTTTTTTAGAGGCGAGGATACATCAACTGATGCAGTGGCAATTCGAGCTGTTTACATCCCTGTGCATGTGATTTGCAGAGCCTCCAGCTTGGAGCGTCCTCGGTTTTGACTATCCATGACCCTGTTATACTGTCTTACTTCCTCTCCATGTGTTATAGCACTTTCTTTCATTTCTACAAACATATTGTGCCATGTGAGAGACGAACTCTATTTGCCACTTAGGACCTCTTTAAAAAACAAGTGGCAGCCTTTATGCCTTGTGGCAATTCACACCTTCGTGTTCCTGCAAAATATGCCCTGTCTGTACCCACTGTTGGATAAATTACCAGCATTTATTAAGGTAATTGAATATGCAGAAGAGGCTGACATTAAGGGGGAGAAGTCTGTACACTGCCATCAGGATATGTTGCAGGAACGACACATAGGATATCAGTGTGTTCTAAAATATTTGGGGAAAACAAAATTTAAATTTGATTATCACATGCCAGTAAAAATTTGTATCCACTACACACTGTCCTCACCAGTCACATTAAAACCAGCCTTATCCAGTGGGAACTGTAGATGCCATCTGCATCCCTAGAATAACTTTGGCAGCATATCAGCATATATTCATTTCTGTGGAGAACAGCCTTCCCTGCTGTAGCTGAGCCCTCATGGTACTTCAGACTGCCAAATTGTCTCAGAGCTAGTAACTGGATATTATTACTCACTTAAATCCATCCTAGTTAAACAACATGCTTGGAGTTGGCAGTTCCTGAAACTTTATTAAAGGTTGAGTAGGTAACCTTCCCCCCCCATCCCCCCATGCCAGTTTAGTAGGAAATGATTACCTCAGGCAACCCACCAAGAACCTAAGATGGATAACATGAAAAATGGAACATACATGAAAAAAACAGTCTAGAAAGACTTGTTTAGGTAATTTCACTGTTGTTCTGCTTTAGGAAGAACATGGTCTTCCAACAGGAGAATGAGTTATCATCTTAACGAATTACAGGTGGATTGAGAGGGGAGAGAGCAGTGCACAGCAGTGTTTCTGTATTTGCATAGGAACTTCTACCTCGCTATACTAACTTTTTTAACTGATGACAGAAAAGAACAATCAAGACATTTCTTGAATAATACTGGCATCTAGAGATCTGCAAAAAAGGGTACATGCAACAGATACAGTTACAGATCAAAGACTTGTACATCAAAGAGTGACCCAGCCCCCTGTGACTCCCCCTGCTCTTTTATCATTCAAATTCTTCAAAGTAGGAGTCAATGGAATAGATTACATTTTTATCCTGGATAACCATGGAACAGCCAAAATTTTCCCCTAACTCTATTCAATCCAGATGTGGTTCAACAACCTGTTACTCTAACAATGCACAAAAAAAGAAAACCACTGCTATATGCAGAAATAATGTTCACAAATAAGCTATAAATGTCCACCAGGAACAGATTAGTGAATCACACACATTGTTTAGTGCTACAGAAGCATTTTTACCCAATATACCCAGTATATAGTTAGAACTTCAAAGCTGGCTCTGCTAGATGTACATTCCTACCTTCATCGTAGGCACTTGCATGGTACCATTATTCCCACATTCAAAACATAACAACATTTAGCATAGTTATCCTTTGAACATCCCTATGACAAGAAAAGTGATGTTATTCCCATGTTATCACACAGTTGGGCATATTGTCTGTATCACTAAAAGACAATCAGATATATGTAATCTATTGCTCACTGATGGTGGGATGCCTGAATCCAAAATACTGATTTTTAAATCTGCAGTTTAAAATGCTTCCTCATTCTTCAGGTGCTTAAAGATACTTAGAAATGTAAATTTTCTCTATGAATAAGTCCAGACACTATATAAATCTTGGCATTATTGAGCAGCTAGACAGCTAGTCTACATTTCGGTTAAATCAGGATCTGTAAATTGCATCTTGTTCGTATGTTAACTCAGTGATTAATCTGATTGTTGTCCTCAGAGCAAATAAACCAAACAAGCTTTGAAAAGAACAAGGCAAATGGACTGGACAGGATTTCCCCCTCCTGCTGCCTCTTACCTGTCAGCCCACTTGCTGCAGCCCAGCCATGGCAGCATCCCTTCTCACTGGGGTGATTAGGGTTCAAATTTTCTTCATGGATTCTGTTCTCCTCTTCTGTGTGATTTCTCCAGCCACCAGGTGAGAGACTTATCTGAACTGTGTTTCTCCTACTTCAGACTCCTAAATTATCTGTTCTACTTTATACATACTAATTAGATCTGTTAAGCTAACGGGTGTGTGTATGAGTACATACGTGTGCATACGTTTGTGTAGGTCTCTGGCCTGGTTGTTAGAGTAGTCACTTGACAAGGGATACAATTGAATTCTCCAGGTCCAGCTCCAATAAGCATTGAATATTAATCTAGTTCACTGGAGCAGAAATGAAAATCGCTGCAGCAAGTATTAAAATAAAATGCTTTGGAGGAGTGGTTGTAGGTGCTCAGGCAAGAAGTTTGCAGAAGAAGAACCAACTCTCCTAAACACTCCACCAAGACATTTTTTTTTCTTCAGAATAAAACTGGAAACAGATTATTTCTCTAGCTAGTTTGAAAACTGTGCAGGATATGTAGTACAATTGCCATTCTCTAATTTTCTTGATTATCTCTAATGTATAACCCCTGGAGGGAGAAAGGAGGGCATGCATCTTCCTCTCTCAGCTCCCCCTGCTCAGCACCTACCTTCTTACTCCAATCTCTGGGAACTTGCAGGAGATAAACTGTCAGGATGAGGAAGGAGACATTTTATAAAGACAAATGCAATGAGCTGATT
Source organism: Anser cygnoides (assembly GCF_040182565.1). Lineage (NCBI taxonomy): Eukaryota > Metazoa > Chordata > Aves > Anseriformes > Anatidae > Anser > Anser cygnoides. The sequence goes on along the minus strand of NC_089873.1, from coordinate 81,285,521 downwards.
ACTAGTAACTTGCTGCTGTGCATAGCTGTGTGCAGCATTATCCACAGGCAAGCCAGATCATTTTGTCAACAGCACCTTGCTGTAAAAAAATCAACAGTCAGATTGAGTGGATATAGGAAATCTTATTAAAGAGCAAATGATACTATGTGAAAATTGAGTAGGAGAGGATAAATGTGCACGCATATGTCCCAGCCCAGAGCTGTAAACTGCTACTGCTACTAAAAGCGGTGTTATTCACAGCCACAGCTCTGCTGGGTGTCAGTTTACACTTACTTAAAGAAGGCATATTATTTATCCCACAAACAGCAACTGAGGCATAATATGCTATTAAGGGATTAGATAGTCCAAAAGAAAAAGCACAATATGAGGGCTGGAATTATTTTTCTGAATATGACTAATAACAACTTCAGTCACTGTTGGAGACTGGATACTCATGCATTCTTCTTCAAATGTCTTGGTATACCTTGGCACTATGTTTGCTCATGTGCTTTTACATATTCAAGAGATGCTTTCCCATCATCAGAAGGTATCCTACACTTGCATATTATCCATTGACTTTACATTAATCCTAGCAGTGGAAGATAAGCTAGATCCCAGCCTACAAAAAGCCAATAGGAGCAAGGATGAATATGACAAAAATTAAGAGATGAGAAACAGCTGTGGTAGCAAACATTTGCAGTGAAAACTGGCAAAAAGCACTTGTAATAGAGAGATTCAGTACAACTGTGTATGAGACTTCCAGGCTTTTACATAGAGGTTCTAATGAAATTTGACATAGAGGTCTTGTGGAAAAAATTTAAATCAATTTACCTCTTTCAGGATGAAGTGTATACTCTTGACACAGAGAAGCATGTGTGTGCTTATATATAAATATATACACACACTGAATTATATACGCTGAATTCCATAAAGTGGTTTAAAAGAACATTTAACAAACCCTGCAAGTATAGATCTTCTACACTCTTTTCTTAAAATCCATGCTATATTAATGGTTTTATTGACAAACTGAACAATAACTTTGTGGTGTCATCCATTTTACACAAAATCACAGTAAACTTGACACTTGAACAATATTACTTTAGATTTGTAGAAATTCAGAATCATTGAAAAACTACACAGTTGTAAAACTCTGCTAAGTCTAAATCTAAATCTTAAATAGAAGTATCTAGAAAAGATACCAAAGCATGCAAGTGAAAACAAACATGAGGGAGATATAATTACAAGGGATAATGAGACTTTGGTTGTAATCTCTTGCATGTATCTGTATTATCAGCTGAATCTTTGGATAGGCCTGATCCAAGGTCTGCTAAATGTTAATGAGGGTATTTCTTTTGATTTGAATAAGTTCTGAACTTAATCCTAAACAAAATAATTTAGTTCAGTAAGTCAGTAAGTTGTAACATGAAGAATGGTGCATGAACACAAACCTACTGTGACAAGAAGTATTAGAAATAGTGCCTCATTATTCTTTATTTCTGATACAGCAAAAATAGCCTTTTTAGAAATATAGGCTCAGAAAAATAAATTTCTCAGCAGTCTGTTTCTTGGGTCCATGCACTTAAATATACTGTGATCAATATTTTCAGGTGAAGCAATTTGCTTCCTCTGTTTGGCATGTGCATAAAATTTGCAATGCAACTTTGACTTTCATTTTGGTTGCAGTCTGTTATTGCTAATGAAAAAAACAAACAAACAAAACAAACAAACAAACAAAAAAACCTTCCTAGCTTTTCTAATGTATCAGCTAGATAAATTGTTAACACTTAAGAACTTCCCAGGCAGTAATGAATGTCACAGTTTTCTGTGTTATCCCTGATAAAGTTTAGGATGTGGAAAGCAGTCTAATCCTCTTTCTATACTCTCCCATCTGTGCTTTAGAGCTACCATAGTAAATTACTACATACTACTACTTTAGATGCAATTTCATATTTTCAAAGCTGAGATAATTTTATTCTACACTGAATTTTTTAATCTTTGTGGAGAAAAAAAAAATAATAAAATGTTTAGAGAAGCCAGGTCAGATAAAACTGTTGAATTAAAGAGATGGATGGTAGTTTTCAGTAAAATAGACCTTTCATAAAGCTTGTTCAGAACACAGAGTTAAGCCAAACTAATCACTTTGTTTACAGAAAATCCACAACACAAAATGTTAAGATTTAACTCAATTGTAATCTTCCGTTAATTATGAGACATTTTTTATGCAGGAATAGTTGCTGACAAATATGGCTTGAGGCATTCTTTTATTTGTACCTTAAATATGCTATTGCCTATGCCTGATGTCTTTGAGGCAGCATTAATATTGCAGATTGAATTTACTTGGTGCAATTTTCCCATTAACCTGTTCAGTCACAGTTAGGGCTCATTTCTTTCTCTGTGAGGGAAGCTTAAGATTTGCATTAGATTTCTCCACATTTTATCAGATGCACTTTGCCTGTTCTGTAATTATTATGGGTAAAGGGCCTGATTTCGTATCTATTGCAGTAAATTCACTACTCGCTTTGAGGGTGAGCATAAACAGCTGCTCCAGGGGCAGAAGTGAATGCAGAGAAAGAGACTGATTTAATAAATTGTTAATCTTGTATTTTTCTGCATCCATAATAGGAACCTACATTCAATAACACCACCGAAATCCCGTCAATCCAGTATCTTGCTCAGGTTACCATATGGTTGTGGAACAGCTGGTTGATGTTAAACCTTCACAAAATTGAGATTATACTTGCAGGAAACAGCAGACACTTTGAAGAATCTGTAGCCACGGTGTGCATCTACACATCTAAGGCAGATAGCCATAAATCATCAAAACACTACCAGAGAAAGAATTCCTCTGTGACCCTTTGTTATTTTGAATTCAAAAATGACCTCTTAACCTGTCTTGTGTCATAGGGCTAGCGTGCAGAATGTAGCCCATCCTACCTGATGCCCTAAACCCAGCTAAACAAATGCTTGTCACCTCACAATGAGATTATGGCAATCCTGCACTTTCTCTGAGACTTTGTAATTACTTCTAAGACTTGTAAAGTCTTAGAAGTCTTCCTTCCTACGTCCTTTTTCAACCACCTTTGGAAACTCCGCATTACCTGTGTGCAGATGAGCTGCTTATTGGGAGCTAAAGCAGCGGCAGAAGTGCAGTCAGGCTGCAAAGCTGTGACTCCATGCTTTCTCCCCCAGTTGTTATATATATGCATGCCTCTGAAAAGCACTCTGCTCTACTGCACAGAGAAATGGTGCAAATTCCCAGTGGAACTTGCATAAGGAAGCAAAAGAAGGAGCTCTATAATGGCTCTATGGATTTTTCTCTAGGAGCAGATAACCTTGCTCCACTAAGGGTAGCCTGCTGATACCAAAACAGAGCTGCTTCACACTCTTTGCCAGTAAGAAACTTCTCCTGCTCATTTGAATTTCTCTAGGTCTTCATTGCTGCTGCTGGAATTGCAAAGGAACAGGCTCCTATCTTTAATGCCCTACCCACTTGCACCTGCTCCTCCAGAGCAGGGTGGGATGGGTGATGAGCAGAGGAAACCTCAGTGGGAGAACAGGGATTTGTGCTCACGAGCAGGAGAAGTTACACATGGGATAGAAGATAGCTTTGTAGCAGTAGAAAACTAGGCAGTGTGGCTAAATTATAATATTGTTGAAAGAATTGTAAAGTGACAAAAAATTGTAAAGTGACTCTTGTAAAGGTGGAAGTTTTGGAAAGTTTTTGAAAATAGAAAAATATCTAAATATAGAGCATTTATGTGGCCTTAAGTTTGCCCCTTGTGTACCTAGTGTCAATACTGACAGTGGTCCAAGGGATCACTTAGGAGACGCGGGTGGGGTGGGGGGAGCAGTCCAAACCCTGCCTCTGGGAGGGAAGGAAAGCGCACTTCAAAGCTGACGCCTCAAGAAACAAGAGAATGAATAACTGAGCCCAGGAAGGTGGGTGGAAAAGGATAATTGCTGGCAACAGCCTAGCTCTCTCCTTACTCCCTGGTGTGAATGCTCTCCCTCAGAACCATGATCAGAGCCTGCAGGGCTCACACACCCCCTGCAACAGTCAGCTCCCCAGGGACAGTCGCTCAGCTCCCTGTGCCCCCAGCTACCTCTGGAGAGCAGAAGGGGAAAAAAAGAAGGAGGAGGACCTTGCTACGCTTCTGCAGTTTAACCTGAATGTAGCTTCATAATGTCAAGCAATAGATGCTCCTACAGTACATGCCACATTGTAGAGTGTGGGGAAGTGTCAAAGCTTTCCAGCTAAGGTTGCCAGATCTTCTGATGACAGAAAATGAAGGAATCTTAAAAATATGCTCTTCCAGCTACCCCTACAATCAGGCACAGGTAGGTTATAGAATGTTTAATATGTGCCTAAGTAAGCTGTCCTGACATCACTAGTCCTTTATTTAAGGCACTGATAGAAGAAGAACTAATTATTCATGAATATTCCAAGTGCTACTAGGACAAACAAAGCATGTAAAGAGACAGGTATGAACATTCTTAAAAATGTGATCCAAGTAAAAATAATTAATGTTTCCCAGTCCTGACCTTTGAATTTTTGTGGCTATGATACTATTTTTTGTGGTACTGCTTTGTGCAATAACAATATAGACACAGAAAACCAAGCAGGCTTTTGGAAAGGTTAGCTAAAAATTAGTCAGTTTTTATAGCTTGCTGATAAAAGAATTGGTATAGTAGAAATTAAGTTTAGGCCGTGGATAAAAATATAGAGCAAGACACATGGCTTTCTTAATGAAACAAAATTACTTAGCCTTTTAGTGAATTTGTATGTTACATTGGAAATCTTTGTAAACAGGGTAACTAGTGTATTTTGGAACTCAGTATTCACATAAACTACTAATGAAATAATTCTGGGATTTCTGAGAGGTTCAAAGTTACTGTTTGAATAACAGTATGACTCTGAAGACATCATGATATAGGAAGGATGTAAATAAAATACTAAACATATTTAAAATATTAAGTATTCAAACTGTATTCAAAATATATTCAAAGTACATTGTGGAGCACTAAGCCAATGGATGGAGCACAAGTAAACTGTGTGATTTAGGTATAAACACTGGGAATTTAGGAGTCTTCTTGATAGTAAACAATGTTTATTATTGATGTTCTTTAACTTCTATGTTGCTATGTCTACCACACAAATGTGTCATATTTCCAAATGTACAAATTTTTTAATAGCATTCATGGAACTGTTTAGAAGGAAGAGATGCATTCAATAACCATCAGAGATTTACCTGGCCTACCATTATCTGACAATCAACACCTCTTCACTGGAGCTTGGAATACAGACAACCAAAGATTCATTGTAAAACCAAAATGTATGACTTGAAAAGCTGGAAGAAAGAATGCTTAAATGCTTAACAATAGACTGAAATGATAGGTAAGAAGGTTTTGATAAAACTATGATTTATTGTTTTTTTTTTTAAAGAAAAATTCATGCTTTCTCTCAAAATGCTTTCCAGGAAATACTTATTTTCTAATCAACTCTAATCATAAGTTACTAAGGGCACTAATCTTTTTTTTTCTCCCTCTGACAAGAAAAACAGCAATTAAACTACACAGATGTCACTTGTTCTCAGGAGTATGTCCAACTGTGTCAAAATAGTATTACCTGTAAAAGACAGTAAGCAGAATTTGAAAATATTAGTGTAACCATCCAAGGGCAGATTATGTTCAGGCTTATGCAGACATGAGAGTGATGAGGAGGGGATGTGAGTGTGTTTGGGCAGTGGGGAGCAGGTTGTAAAGGGCAGACGAGGATACAAGAGAGCTCCATCATTCCCAGCCTTGAGTTCACTTGCAGTCAAAAGAGACAGTATGTTTTTCTCAGCTTTGTAGAAATATCAAAAGCTTTGAGAACAGGAGCCATCATTTCACCAAAGGGGACAGGGATTTGACCCTATTCACTCATGCACTGACCCACAGAGCTTGTTGCGTACATGCACTGTGTATGTATATTATACTTTATTAAGAAGACTCTGACAGAGGCTGCTAGAAGCCTTTTGGGACATTATACAGTGTAATGTTCTCTGAGTGACTACCTCTGCTCTTCGGAGATGAGGTGTCAGAGGTAGCTAACCCAGAAAGATCCAAGAAGTCTTTAGCATCTTCATGTTGGCTAACTGTGCTTTCCATATGTGATGTATAGACAGTCTATAAACTAAGTTGAATAACTGTGGTCAATCTGTGGCAACCTTAATTAAACTTTTACCGAGCAAATTTAGTTAACCATTCAAAGCATATTTGTGAGATTCTCCAACATGAGCAGCTTACCCTCTACCTTTGTGAAATTACTGTTAGTCATTCAGTAATGTCTGCATCATCCTATTTAAACCTTCCCCCGTGGTTTTAGAATTCTTTCTGCTTACTAATCCACCACAGGGGAGTGATATGTAAACATGAAAATATATTTTTATAGACTTTTCCTGTTTGTGATGGTAGGTTCTATCAAGCCATATTTATAGCCTCACCAAGAATTATTTATAATTCATTTGCCTCACATTCAATTGAATTAATTTAAAGGTATAATTCAATTTAACAAACACACAGCTCAGTGTATTGAGCAATGAGATGTACTGCAGCTGTTTCAGGCACCCTGCACTTCACCCCATCTTTCTGTTTTCAGCCAGACTCCTGGCTCGGTAGTATTTGTGTATATCAAACCAGGTACCATGCTAGAACAACAACATACCATAACAAGACAACAACGGCTTTTAACCTCCAAGCTATGTAACTTATCTAGATATCCAAAATTTATCTGAATTCTCCTTATCCATGTAGAGTACATCCTTTACTGTGCAGATCTCTATTACAAAATCCTGTTGATGTGAACTATTGCACTCTTGCTGCTAACTCTGCTGAAGTCCATTACAGACAACCCTTTCCTGTGATTTATGCCTCATTATAAAAATCAAATTTCTTGGTTGTCAAAAGTAAATTGACTGCAGCAAGCAGAAGGAACAAACTCTCTGACATACAGAGTCATCACACCAGCCTAAGGGTGTAACTTCAAATGTGATAGGATATGCTATAAATACAGAGCTTCAGAAAAGAGAGAAAAACTGATCAGATGGAGTAAAGAAAGTGCTGTCTTTCTCCTAACCTTAACCCTAACCACCAGCATGGGCTGAGACTTGGCCCACACCCACAAACCATAACCCAGATTTAAAAAAAAAAAAAAAAAAAAAAAAAAACTGTTGGAAGAAATTGTTCTGCAGGATACTGCTCTTGCCAGCCCTTTTGCAGCCCCACTGCAGCTGAAGATCTAGATATGGTCACTTTCCTAACACTAAATCTAATCTTACCCACAGTTTTAATCATAAGCTTAAAATGTATTATGCATTAAGACATAACCTGGGACCCCAAGCCATGGTTGAGATGAAAAAGTAATTTCAAGAGATATCTTTTTGTAGGCTGCCTCTTCCCTTGGCAGCCCAGATGCAGCATCAGTCCACCCAGAGCCAGAATTTGTCTCCCTCCTGACCCTTCACCAAATTATAATGTTAACTCTAATGGCCAACAGAGGCTCAGCTTCAGCCAAGAACATACAGCCATGGCCCAGAAGAAAAAGTTTTCTGGGGAGAAATACTTTGGCAATTTACCCCTTCCCTTAGCAACCTCTTTGCAGCCCTATTCCACTGGGGATATAGGCTTTGTCTCTCTCCTAACTTTAATCCTAATTCTATCACAAAGGATGAGCCTTACCAAGGATGCCAGCCATGACCCAGATGAGCAGTGTCAAGAGGAATATTTATCAGACTAATCCTTCCCTCAGCACTCTCTTTGCAAACACACCCCCAAGAAAATCTCTATACTTTGTCAGTCTCCTAATCCTAACTCAAAACTCAGATATCATTGTGGGCATACCCACCACTTCCCTTTCCAGCCACTTTGAAACGGAATGGCAAGAATCTGCCTCTCTTAAACTAAAACTAACCCCAACTTTTTAGCTTGGTATTGGCTCAGCACTAGCCCAGGACATTCAAATATGGTACAGATTAAAGAGTAGTCAGGGTAGAAACCTTTTGACAGCCAGTCCCATCCACTGGTACAGCCTTTGCAGATCCGCTCAAATGAATGCTCTAGGTTTTGTCTCTAAACCTGTATCTTAACCTTAAAGGTTACTATAACTACAACCTTACTGCTTGTCCTTTGTTGAATCCCCCATGCATGGCTAGATAAAAAAGTTGTCAGGAGATTAATACTCTTCCAGCCTACCTCTTTTGGTAGGCCCTTTACAGTCTGACTCCAGCAGGAGCCTTAGGCTTTTTCTCTCTCTTAACTCTAAATCTATCCCCAACTCAAAGGGTGGTCTGAAACTTACCCCTTGCTGTCAGGAGTAGCCCTAATGAAAAAAAAAAATAAAATAAAAAGCCCAAGGGAGAAATCTTTCTGTAGCCTACCACTTTTCTTGGCAAATTCTTTCCATTCCCAGTCCTACAGGAGATCTAGCCTTTTTTCCTCTCCTAATCCTCATCCCATCTATCTATAGCCCTATGCCTTGACCTTGGCTGAGCCTCAGGTGAGGATACCCAGGTATGGCCTAGATGAAAAGGTGGATGAATCTTTTTGTAGCCTGCTACTTGTTTGGCAGCTGCTTTGCAGCCCCACTTCAAAAGTAGGTCTAGCCTTTGACTCTTCCCTAACCTTAATGCTTCCTGTCGTAGAGGGTTCAGCCCTAGACCAGGACTCCCAGGCACCATCCATACAAAAGTGTAGATGGGGAAGAAGTCTTTCTATAGCCCACGACTTCCTTTGGGAACCCCTTTGCTGCCTGGTCCAATGGAATCTCTTGGGTTTCTCACTCTTCTAACCTTGACTTCAATACTAGGAGTGGCCTGAGCCTTACCCAAGGATCCTTAGTCATAGCTCAGGTAAAAAACTGTTCAGTAAAATAATCTTTCTGTAACCCACTACTTCTTTTGATAGACCTTTTGCAGCCTCACTTTAGCTGGAGCACTGGGCTTTGTCTCTCTCCTAATTTATCCTCTAAGCCCAGGCTTGGGCTCAGCCTCACATCAGGACCCTGCTTTCTACCTTTTATACCACACAATGCCATCAAAAATGTCACTGTGAAAAACAAAGAAAATTATGTGTAACTAGTGCAATTTCAGAGTAAGATTGTATTTTTGTTTTACATGTAAGTCACTGATTTATATAGCTAATTATTTGCTGAATTAAAATAAGAAGCACAGTACATCTTCAACAGACCCTTCATTATATCTTTCTTCATGGATCTTATCAACTATTCCTCATCAGTGCTGAAACACTACTTATATTCCAAACCTCCTTCCAATCATCAGGAATTCTAGCAAAAGAAAAATTTTAAAATTAACAAGGGTATACTGTATATAACCTTTTAAAAGAAACCACTTTTAAAATAAAACACTTTTTAAAATTAAAAAACATACTTTTAAAATAAAACACAGGTTTTAGGTCTATTTTTTTTCCTTTAAAAAAAAAAAAAGAAGAGAGATAAACATAAATTTATTTTATTTGAAAATTTTCCAATGAAATTAATAATTGCATTGAGACAGTTTTTTTTACACACATGCATAAATATTACAGACTCTAGCTCTAGCATTTTTTCTCAGATTGTCTTCATTTTTCCTCAGCTACTTTGCAGCTATTTTTTTGGCTTATTTTACATGTATTGCTAGTTTTAAAATATATTTTCTTCTTCTGTTTGCTTTCAAGGTATGCAACTTAATTGTTTGAATGCACCAATACTGTCTATCCCTGACCCCTTGTTTGGTTACGCTGGCTTCTGCAGCTGAAGTTATTATATAACCAGTTGCATTTCTTACTACCTTTGACTCCTCCATGCACATGACAAGAAGCTATTTACAGCAAGGTTACCAACGGACAGCTTTGGGGCTGAATCAGGAACACGGTATGAACTCACGCCTCCAGCTTTGTCGTGAAACACCTTAACGATCTTTTCAAAAGGCCACAGTTACATTAACTTTGCTAATTATTTTTAAAAGTATGTCCTTATTCTGCTTATATTAAAGAGTAGCAGATGATATATAGAAATTTACAAAAGAACTTTTTCTACGTTCTTGCTATATCTAGGAAGTCTGAGTGTATTTACTTTATCCACATCATGCTCCCTTTTCTCCATACCTCCTTTCTCTGTACACACACACACACACACACAATCACTTGCTAGATTCATTTTTTTTTTTTCTGTTACTCTTTGCCATTTACAATCCACCTTAAAACTTGGGAAAAAAATCATGTATTATAGTTACTGTTCTGTGTATTCTATACCAACAGAGCAACTGACATCATCAAAAGAGAAGAGCTGAATATGTCAAATGCATAACATCAACAAACTGAAGGTGTTTCTTTTGTTGACACGCCCCTTCAAACTTTAAAGCCAACTTTAAAGCTCTTAGCACAAATTCTGACTTTATACTACAGACAGAAATTAGCAATTATACAAGGCTTTCAACCAAAATGGCTTATTAGTGGTCCATACCCCATCCCTATCATATCCGAAGAATGCCATGGCCTTACAATGGCATGCTTTCTGAACCCTTTCCAGTTTCAGATATTTCCTATCTCTTTTAATACCTCATTGCTTTTGCATCAATTACAGCCTGACCTAAAGCCACACTGGCAGTGAAAGTGATATATAGTGGAATCCATTTAAATGAATTTCTGATGAAAGAATAAAACTGTTAAAAGAATAAATTTACTGCACAGATTTATACAAATCCTGTATATGCACTGAAATCCTCTTAAAGGAAAAACTGATGGAAGATTAAAATGTTAAATGAATTAAAACCCAGCATGCTAGTGAAATATAATGATTATTTGACCTACTAAATGAATAGCTCCAATAACCATATAATGGTAAGTATTCAAATATATGTCAATTTTAAATATGTAGTAAAAAATGTAAGGCAAACAATGATCAATGGGAGTATCTGTTAAGACAGTAAACTTATAAAACAGCAGTGAAATGTTCTTGAAAAGTCTTTGTTCACCCAGGCATGGAGCTAGCCAGTCCTTCATTTCTGTTCAGAAAGAGAATTTTAATGATTATTAAACGCTTTTAATCACATAGCATAAATGTAATTTTTGCTTTGCTCAATTTCAACATATCCAAATGTCTAAGAAAGCCTTTCTCTTCCCTTTCAGCTGAGCTCTCCACTTGTGGCAAATTGTTAGGAATCTGTTTTACAAAAGATATTGACCAATGTCTGCCATTAGGGCTGGCTGTATTCCATTTCATGGAAAGTATCTTTTAAAACTGTGCCAGCGAAACTGACAAAAAAGTGTTGTGAGCACTGTAACATTATTTAACATTTGTAATTTTAATGCACGTTCAAAGACATAGCAAATAGACACATTTTTGATATTACATCTAAGTATTAGCATTGCAATGCTAAACAAAAAAAAAAACACAAAAACAAACAAAAACCTGTTTTGTCTTTCACCATAAAAAGTGGTATTTAAAACAATAAAAATGATCCCATTTATATATATATATATATATATATATATGCTTTACCTGTACAACTTGGATTTGGCTAGCTCTTCAAATAACTGGGTTCAGGTTTAAATCCCAGATTAAACCACTAAAAATGTGAACTCTAAATCCCCTGAAATGAGTTTAAAACAATTTTATGCATCAGCTTCCTACCTGAGAAGAGTTGAGTTCATAATCAGTTTAGGTCATAGGTGAAATGAGTTTGTCAGTTGCAATCTAGTCTGTAATGAATTTATATCTTGATCACAAAAATTACTATACTACCCAATTAAATATTGCCTGAAGCCACTGTTCATTAAAGATTGAGACCCAGTGATGGATATTGGAGACTGAAGCGCATTTTTGGTGTAAGAAGATCTATACAGTCCCTAGACAGTCCTGTCTTGGTAGCAAGATGCTCTGTTTGGAAATGGCATCCTTGCCTCTGTCAAGTCTTTATATTTTCACCATATCATGTTTATATGGCCTTACTAGTTTCAAAAATATCGTACCAAGAAATGTTAAAAACCTTGAGTCACAGCCTTCTTTACAGAATATGCTTGGTAGAAATTCAAGATTTCTTTTAGTGGCTAATTATGCAGCTGTGATTACTTTTGTGCCATTTAACTCAAAGCCTATATTGTTGAAAACAGAGTGTCTGTATAAGGCAAAGCCTTTATTAAAGGGTTCTGGCTAGCAGTGAAGCATGCTGAAAACTAGAACTTACCTATACAGAGGGAAAAGAGAATATATGTGAACTGAAGGCCACCAGAAGAATGCATATGATGCAAAAGCCCCTAAGGGAAGGTTAACTGTGAGTCCTTTGACTTTTCCCCTGACTCTCCTGTAAGATTCAGGAAAATACGGGGAAGGGAAACTTCTGACTGCCTGAATGACAAAATCCAAAGAAAATGTCTTAGGTGATTTGACAGTGGAAAAGTTTAAATGTAGAGTTTCTTCTTGATTACATGGAAAATATCTCCCTTGTGTTCCATTCACACTGAGATGTGAGACTACAAAGAAATTTTTAATTTACCAAAACTCCATCTAGCATTATGTTCTGGTAATTGATACACAGTAACAACCATAAACAAGAAAGATGTAAATAACAATGCAAGCACTCCACATATTCCTAAAACTGTGTTCTACTGTACCTTAGACAACACAAACGTACATTGAAAATACAAGTGGGTGATAATAGGGAAAGACAGAAGATTAACTCCACAGAGACAAACATAGAGCACACATGAAATACACAGGTAGTCATCCTGGCTATTAACACGTTAAAAGGCACAAAGACTCTAGAGATTTCTAAGTTTCCACAGAGACATCTGGTACAACCAAGTGTTCAAATCTTACCCCACGACATCCCAATGTGGGGGAAAGAGAGGGTCAGCCCATTGACAGATCCTGGAAGTCAGAAAGGTATCCTTCATGATGGTATCTTCCCTAACATCCCCTTTCTCTTAAGCCAATTTACATTATCCGCTGATCTATTCTGTTTAGTGACCAGTGACAGGACCCGCAGGAATGGTGTCAAGCTGAGGCAGGGGAGGTTCAGGCTAGACATCAGGAAGAGGTTCTTCACTGAGAGGGTTGTTGCGCACTGGAACAGTCCCCCCAGGGAAGTAGTCACTGCACCAAACCTGTCAGAGTTTAAGAAGCATTTGAACTGTGCACTTAGTCACATGGTCTGAATTTCTGGGTAGACCTGTGTGGTGCCAGGAGTTGGACTTGATGATCCTTGTGGGTCCCTTCCAACTCAGGATATTCTATGATTCTATATTGTCTCGGGGGTTTTTAAATTAGAGATCTGATGAAGAGATGATCAGGTTTGAAATTCAGTACTCATACTAAAATGCAAGTCTGCCAGCCTATCTTATTGAGAAAGGTACAGTTCTTGAGAGCTGGCTGAAAACCAGCTCTTGTTGACAAGCTGTTGTAGATATCAACTGCTGAAAAGAACAGGAAATAGCTGGATAAGGAACAGGAAGTCTCCAAAACCAATTAGAATCATAACATACCCTCAGTTGGAAGGGACCCAAAAGGATCATTGAGTTAACTCCTGGATCCATACAGGACCACCGAAAAATAAAATCATCTGTCTGAGAGCATTGTCCAAACACTTCTTGAACTCCTTCGGCTTCGGTGCCATGACCACTTCCCTGGGCAGCCTGGTTCAGGGCCCAACCACACTCTCAGTGGAGAACCTTTTCCAAACATTCAGCCTGAACCTCTCATCTCAGTTCCATGCCATTCCCTCAGGTCCTGTCGCTGGTCACAAGAGAAAAGAGATCAGTGCCTCCACCTCTGCTCCCCCTTATAAGAAGTCTGTAGGCCATCATGAAGTCTCCTCCTCAGTCTCCTCTGCTCTTGGCTTAACAAAACAAGTGACCTCAGATGCTGCTCATTCATCTTCCCCTTTAGACCCTTCACCATCTTCATAGCCCTCCTTTGGACACCGTCTAATAGCTTCCTGTCCTTATTATACTGCAGCACCCAAAACTGCACACAGCACTCGAGGTGAGGCCACACCAGCACAGAGTAGAGCAGGACAGTCGTGTGCCCAGCTCTCTAATTCACCAAGATCTCTCTGCAAGGCCTTGACAGAATCAACAGCTCCTCCCATTTTAGTGTCATCCACAGACTTATTTAGCATACCTTCAAGTCCTACATCCAAGTCATTTATGAAAACATTGAAGAGAACTGGCCCTAAAATGGAGCCCTGCAAAACCCCTACAGCGACTGGCTGTCAGCCTCATGTAACCCCATTTGCCACAACCCTTTGAGCCTGACCCATCAGCCAATGGTTCACTCATCATGTTAGGTATTTGTCTAGCTGTATGCTGGACATTTTGTCCAGAAGGATTATGTGTGAAGCAGTATGGAAAGCGTTGCTGAAATCCAAAAAGACTATGTCTACCTTCTTCACCTGGTCAACTAGGTTGGTGGCCTTGTCATAAAAAGCGATTAAGTGTGTTAAGCAGGACCTTTCTGAACCCATTTTGGCATTGACCAATGACCGCATTGTCCTTCAAGTGTTTTTCAACAACTCCCAGAAGAATTTTCCCCATAATTTTACCAGGCACTGAAATGAAACTGACAGGCCTGTAATTACCAGGGTCTTCCTTCTTGCCCATCTTGAAAACTGGAATAACATTTGCCAACTTCCAGTCAACTGGGAGCTTTCTGGATTCCCAAGACCATTGAAAAATAATTGAGAGAGGTCTCGTGATGACATCAGCTGGCTCTCTGAGTACCCTGGGATGAATCCCATTGGGCCACATGCATCTAGCTGGAGCAGTAAATCCCGTACAAGTTTGGGGTTGGCTGGGAGTTTACCATTCATGCAGTCACAGTCCTCCAAGTCAGGGCACCTACATTCCCAGGGCCCATTATTGGTGTTGAAGACAGAGGCAAAGAAAGCCTTAAAAATCTGCTTTTTCTATGTCCCTGTTTGTGACATGATCATCTTTAATTAATGCACTAATGTTAATTTTGGTCCTCTTTTTGCTGTTAACTTATTTTAAAAACCCTTTTTATTGTCCTCCACAGTACTGGCCAACTTCAACTCTAATTGAACTTTGGCTGCACAATTTTTTTCCCTACAATGGCAAACAGTATCTTTGTTGTCCTCCCTTGTCGCCCAACCTTGCTTTCAGTGACCATACACTTTCTTTTTCTGCCTAAGTTCTAAAAGAATATCCCTGCTTAGTCAAGCTGACCTTCTACCCTGCATGCTTGGCTTCTGATATTTTGGATTTGCTTGCTCCTGGGCTCTTAAGAGGTGGTACTTAAAAAGTCACCAGCACTGATGGACACCAATGTCTTCAAAAGCAGTTTCCTAGGAGACTTTACTAATTAGTTCCCTGGACAGCCTGAATTCTGCTTTCCCCAAATCCAGGGCTGAAGTTTTGTTGGCAGTTTTCCTCCTATCACCAAAGACTTTACACTCAACTACTTCATGGTCACTATGGCCAAGATGGCCACTGATCACCACTTCACCCAGTAGACCCTCTCTGTTCACAAGAAACTGATCTAGGAGGGTGCCTTTCCTAGTCAGTTCTCTTAGTACCTGCACCAAGAAGTTATCAACAAGGTGTTTTAGGAATCTCCTGAACCTGTTCATATCAGCTGTGTGGTATTCCCAGTTCAAATCTGGCAAGTTAAAGTCACCCATAAGGACAAGGCCAGCTAATCCAGAGGCCTCTCTTAGTTTCTTAAAGAATATTTCACCAGTTTCATCATCCTGGCTGGGTGGTCTATAGGAGACTCCTACAACAACATCCCCTTTATTTGCTTGTCTTTTAATCCTTACCCAGAGGCTCTCAACTGTGTCATCGCCAACTGTAAGCTCCATACAGTTCAGGCCCTCCATTACATACAGTTCAACCCCCCACCACACCTGCCCTGCCTATCCCTTCTGAAGAGCCTATAACCCTCAATCATAACACTCCAGTCACAGGATTTCTCCCACCAGGTTTCACTTATGCCAATGATATCATAGCTCTGGGACTGAGCCAAGGCTTCTAGCTCCTCCTGCTTGTTCCTCATGATGCATGAATTGGTGTAGAAATATTTAAAACGTGCCTCATTTTATCCAGCACCTTGTGGAGATGAATGAAGGATCGCACTAGCATGCAGTCCCTCAGTGTGGCATGCCACCCCATAGCTTATCACTGGCAGGCCTGGTTTCATCCCTTTCCCCCTTCAAATCTAGCGTAAAGTTCTATTGATCAGCCCTGCTAATTCTGTGCAGAAATCGTTTTCCTCCTCTGAGAAAGGTGCAATCCATCAGATGCCAGCAGTCCTGGTGTTGTGTAGACCATCCCATCATCAAGAAAAAAATTAGGAGTCAGAAAGCCTCAGGTGAGAAATTAAAGGTTTTACAGAAGCCTGTTTTGGTGATAGTTTTAATGGACCACATAGAATATGAAGTTTTTCTTGAAAAGAATTTTTCTTTAATGACAAACTAGGTGAAGTGTGGAATACATTCCAAGAAGCCATTCAAAGCAAGGATGGGGAGGATGCCAAATATATATGCAACACCTTTTGAGAGATACACAAATGTTGTTAGCTTTATGGGACATCAGTAAAATGTTAACATGAGGAAGCACTTGACTGTTCAGTTGTCACATATAAGTAACAGTTTGCATAATGCAATATTTGCAGTAAAATCTTTGGCCATGCTCCAGAGAAACCTGCATTTCCATTCTTGTCTCTTGGGACTCCTCTTCTCCCCAGACTCCTCCTTTTTAACTGGTCAGCCCACATCTCTTTCTAGTAGTATTAAGAGGAGAGTAAGCTCACCATCTCTGACTGTCCTGCTGGTATTTCAACACTCAGATCGGGTATCAGCAACCTGTCCTTTCTCTGCCAAACTCTTCTGTTGAATCTTTCTTGTCTCAGTCATAAAGAAGACCGAATCAACACAAGGAGGACTGAAACGTCTTTTAGCTACAGGAAAAGAAATAACTGAATCAGGATCTGAAGCTATGAGTGGTGCTTAGTGAGTTAATCTGTTTTAATCCAAGAAAATAAAAGTCAAACCGTGCTCATTAAGAGGACTTGAATTTTTAATTATTTTTAAAACAACCTAGGGAACATCTGACCTCCCTGCCAATAATTTCTCTGCAGTATTTATAAGCATTTTTGAAGGTGCTGATTACAGTAGTGAATGTCAACAGGATTCTGTATACTATTAATGTTATTACAGGACTGAATGTCAATAGGATTCTGTCTACTATTAACGTTATTACTATTGCTGTAGCACTCTGAAGCTGTAATTATGGAGCAAGGCCTGCCTCTTCTATGTGCTGCACAGATCCAGTGTAAATGACAGTCATTGTCACAAGAACAGTATGAGAAACATTAATACTTAACACAGATCTACATAAGGAAAAATGTAGAATAGCGCTGGTCAGCATGAAAGAGTGCAGTTAAGTCACCAGTGCCTTTATTGAAAAGGAGAATTTTAAGGAAGATTTGAAGCATGATAAAAAATTATTTTTTCAGATATATGATCAGGATCATTGCCCAAGGATGAGGACCATCTTGAGAAAGATTTGAAAATGTAATTAGTGCTCAAAGGAGGCTGGACACTTCTGCTGCCTAGAAATAAACATGTGCATCTCAGTAACAATCAAGGTGAAGATGAGCAGCTTATATTTGATGTAATACAGACAGGAAAACCAGAAGAAGACAACAAAGAGAAAGGTGATAATACTTTAGCTGTATGTTATGACAAGAATTTAGTGTCATATCAACATGTTAGGCCTGAAATGGAAAGATAGCTATTAGAAAAAATGGTATTTGCATTTGCTTGTAAACTTGAGGGTATAGAGAGTGGAAGGAAAGACAGCAAGCTCTCTTTTTCATTGCACCCTCCAGATAATCAGAGAATTCACATTGTGATGAGATGTGTAAAGACTCATACAGAATCCCAGGAGTATACAGAACCAAGGAACCTTGGACAATTTCAGTAAAAATAGATCGTTGTCAAAAGTGGTTGATACGTCAAGAAGAATGAAAGCTGAGCAACAGTTCTGGACTTTGCTGAGAGAAAAGGTGTTAGTAAATTTGATGGGAGAGGTCTGATAAAGCAAAAAGGGACAAAAAGTGATGGTGTAACTGGGAAATGGACCTTCAACATTCTAAAGAGTACATTCAATTAAACAGGAATGAAAAGGAGAAAGAAAACTGAGTATGTACTTGTACAGGCACATGAAGAACAAGGACAGAGTAAAGAAGGGAATATATACAGATGCAAGGCAGACTGAGCACAGAATAGAATGGTATTGATGCAATGCAGGTAATTAGAGAAGGAAGACTGAAGAACTTGCACCTGAATCAGAGAAGAAGATGACAATAAAAAAACTGAAAGGCAGCCAGCAGTAGGGCAAATGGACACTTCATGGGAGAAAGGCACATACAGTTTTCACTGGAAAAAAATGCTGCCAGTTTGTGCAGAGGTGTCAAGAGCAGGGGTGTAGAAGGTTTAAAACAGGGAGCCAAGGTGAGAAAAATGTGACTGAGGTAGTAGGCATGGGGTACAGTTGAGATGGAAGAGAAAAACTGCTTAGTCAGAAAGACTATAGGAAAGAAATTATTTTGCAGTAGGGGAAGACAGGTGTGGAGCAGTGGCTTTCATTGAAATGCTGCAGTGTATATGTATAAGTTCAAAAATGTGAATGCTGAAAGTGATTCAGAGTTGCAGCATGGTGGGGCAGACCCTGCAATTAGAGAAGACATTGGTAGAACTTACAGTAGAAAAATGGAAAGAAAACAACATGTAAGTGTACATGCTAAAAATAATAAAAATAAAAAATAATTTTAAAAAGCCTGAGAATAGATGATAGGTTATTAGAAATTATGGGGGAAAAGATCACGTAAGAAGGCCTGTAGGTGACACTGACCTCAGTATCTTGAGAATAAATACCTTCTTACAATGTGTTCTCTACTTCTGTATTTCAATTCTATTGATGAAGAACAGGAATGCATAATGATTAAATTATTTGTGTGATGCCACACAAATTACAGTCAAACACTGACCCCAACACTCTTGAATCCCAGGTCAAGCAGTTCATGAGCTAATTGCTGTCTGTTGGCTGGTATGAACAGAGGCCTCATATCCCCCTACTCTCTGCACAGCATCTATTTCTTTTCTCAATAGAGGTCTATTAAGAGAAGGGTGTCCTAATTAAGATGCTACTCAAGATATAGAGTAGAATAGACAAAATACTTCCCCATTTTCTATATTCCCTATGAACTTAGAAATGGTAAGAGCAAAGGCATACCCAGAAACGGCTCATTTTTTTAATCTGTAGAAAGGTGGGCAGAGAGGAAAGCAAACTATGCCCCATCACATCATAGACTTTAATGCTTCCCTTAGAATCATAGAATCACTTAGGTTAAAAACCTTAGACCTCTAAGATCATCAAGTCAAATTATTAACCTAGCACTGCCAAATCTACCATTAAACAATGTCCCTAACCAGCACAGCTACACATCTTTGAATACTTCCAGGGATGATAACTCAGCTACTTCCCTGGGCAGCCTGTTCCAATGCTGCACAACCCTTTCAGTGAAGAAATTTTTCCTAATATCCAACCTAAACCTCCCCTGGCATAAATGAGGCCACTTCCTCTTGTCCTATTGCTTGTTACTTGGGAGAAGAGACCGATCTACACCCTACCAGAACTTTCTTTGAGGTAGTTGTAGAGAGCAGTAAGATCTCCCCTGAGCCTCCTTTTCTCTAGGCTAAATAACCCCAGTTCCCTCAGCCGCTCCTCATAAGACTTGGTCTCTAGACCCTTCAGCAGCTTTGTTACCTTTCTTTGGACACACTCCAGCACCTCAATGTCCTTCTTGTAGCGAGGGGCCCCAAACTGAACACAGTATTTGACAGACACAGTATGGGGCCCCACACTGACCCAGTATGGTGCGGCCTCACCAGAGCCAAGTACAGAGGGACAATCACTTCCCTAGCCCTGCTGGCCACACTATTTCTGATGCATGCCAGGATGCTGTTGGCCTTCTTGGCCACCTGAGCACACAGCTGGCTCATATTCAACTGACAATCGACCAAAACCCCCAGATCCCTTTCCACCAAGCAGCTTTCCAGCCACTCTTCCCCCAGCCTGTAGTAAATGTTGAATGGGGTTGTTGTGCCCCAAGTGCAGGACCAAGCATGTAGCCTTATTGAACCTCATACAGTTAAACGGCATAAACAAAGGGTAAGAATTCACTACTCATGAAGTATCTACCTATGCCAACAGGCACAATTTAGGCACAATATACAACACCATGCAAGAGAATAAATTCTTATGACACATCGAGTCTAGAATCCAGGGCAGCCTGCTAGTGATATTGAGGCAATACATTGCATGCATACTGATTTCTATGCCATTGCTCTTTGTTTTGAAAAAGATCTATATGCAGTTCCACTGGGAACATAGGTGTCATATCCAAATAAATAAGGAAATCTAGAAACTAGTTTGTTAACAGTTTGTTATGTAACTAGGGAGAGACACCTTCTATGGTTTGGGGGTTCAAGTTCTGTTCTTAAAACATAAGTTAGGGAAAACTTTTATTTTATTTTATTTTATTTTTAGTCCCTTCAGATTTTGGAGATTTAAAATATGTCCTCATCTAATTTTAAAGATTCTGACTGTGTACCCTATGGAGTCATTTTGCATATTATTTTGATCTATTGATAATTTGCTGAACATTTAGAAACAACATAATTCACTAGCTTTTTTTATTTGAAGGATCTTTGATTGTGAATGTAGATTGTGAATGTCACACACCCTCTAGTCTCTATGGAGAACTGCAAGATCTTCCCTTCAGAAATCTTGTATAGTTACTTTTAAGTATATTGAAGAACATAAGACATTGCTTCTCAAGATCAGGGTGATGGGTGCAGTCTTTCCTGGATGTTTGTAGTTCACCTGCTGATAGAATAAAAGGGATCAATAGACTTCCTATCTGTTCAGTTATGGATGACACTATAGCATGAAATGTCTCATACTAGCATACTGTTAAAATAAAAATGTTTTGTACTATTTTATCCTATTTCTAACCATACAAAACAGTCTGACCACTTCTGATCATTAATAATGTTTTGCAGCTTTCCACAGCATTAGAGCATTTCATCAAAATGTCCTTTGAGAATTCCAACTAATGTAATTGTATATCACCTAACTACATCCTTATTTCACCAGCTGTGGGGTTCTATCTCACGTCATATTCCAAGTTACCATGTAATTATACTGAGTATTGCTCAATAGTAGCAGCTGCTAGCTTCCAAAGTAAAGGAGTTTCTGTGTTGGAAGGAGCAAACGCATATAGATACACATCAAATAACAGCAATGATAAAGCACCTGTTGGAATATAAATACAGTAGTGAATCTGAATAATTTGTCTGCTTAATGTTCAAAGAAAAATGTCTCTAAAAACACAAATGAAGGATGCTTAGAATGACCATGCAGAGCAAGTACTTTGAGACCTTTGGGTCTAAGATATACAAATGTTGAAGTTTTCATGTTTTTTCTTATGTTTTCTTTGTTTGTGGAGTTTTTGAATAAACTACTTTTATATTAATTTTAGATATATTTTCCAGTGCTAGGCTATCCCAGGCATTGGGAATGAGTCCTGCTGAAGAAAGACGGAAAGAAATTGTTGGGTACTTAGGTTTGTGAAGATACTGTTCTTTTCACAATTAAAAGATAAAGAACTTGGTTTTCAATCAATATTATGTTATCATGATGAAACAACTCACCCTTATCTTACACTTAAGTCAGGCCTAACAGCCCCAGAGTAACTGTAGCAAAAACAAAAAACCAAACCAAACCAAACCAAACCAAACAAAAAAAAAAAAAACCATGGGGAATGAACAGCCGAGAAGAGGCATGGCAACTGTTCCAAAGTAATGGTACAAATGCGTCATGATTTGATAAGTGATAAGACGAGTGGAAACAGCCTTAACTTGAACCAGAGGAGATTTAGGTTGGATATTAGAAGAAATTTCTTTGCTGAAAGTGTTGTGCAGTATTGGAATAGGCTGCCCAAATAAGTGGTTGAGTCACCATCCCTGGAATTCTTCAAGAAACATGTAGATTTGACACTTAGTAGCACGCTTTAGTGGTGGACTTCAGTATTAAGTTAAAGTTGGACTAGATGATCTTAGAGGACTTTTCCAACCTGAATAATTCTATGATTCTATGATGCAGTGCTTGAATAAACTTCTTTCCTAGCATTTTTGCATCATCAATTATTAAACTAAATATTCTATACATCATGAGTACTTTGGCAGACAGCCCATTTTGTTCATTTTTATACCAATTTTGTACAAACAACATATATAAATCTCAATTTTAGAATAGCTCATTAATCTTCACTTGGCTGAAGATCTTCAAATCTTCACTTTGACCAAGCTGGCTTGTCAAAGCACACTCAGTAGCTGTATCATTTGTGTTATGACATCATCCCAAATTGTGAAGATAAAAGCAATAAGAATTCAAATAAAGGTGTTATAAATCTTACGTTTATATATTTGACCAGTAATCTTACACCGTTAAAATGCCTGGGTCACCACTTTCCAGAGATGCCCATGTTTCTGTTCCTGGTCAACATTGGAACACATTCCAGTGCCTACTCATGTGGTGTTTTCCCTGCTGACATAATCAGCTAGATAGGAGAGAAATATAAAAGCTATAATGGGACACAGTGTTTTCCATGTGGCAGTAGGGCCCATAAACATATGTTACAAATTAAACAGTTTTAAACTAGCCTTTTTTCACTCAAAGAAACCTCCAGTGTTTCTATTATACCCTCTTGATTTAGTTGTTTTCATTCAAAGGGCAGGTTCTGACCTGTTGTGACCAGAGGCTGCAGTGCTGTTAACAAACTGCATGCATTTTTTTAAAAATGCTCTGATTCTGGGAACCTGTATCAAATTTATGACAGCTATGTGGTTTACCTGTCAGTTACCTCTGTGTGAAAACCAGCCCCAGACTTTTTAAGTGGCTCAGTTCTATATGTTAAAGTAAGATTGAAAACTAGCAATGACACAATTCTTTCTGTGCCTTTGAATTGACTGTTGATTTTGGTAAATAGCACTGACTGCAGTGAAGGAGGTTTTGGGACTAAAAACTGGTTATTGAGAACCATCTCCCTTACAGAGATAAGAACATTCATCTGCCCCCCTTGGCTTTATTAATGCTTCACTGAACCCAGCTTCCAGGGCCCTCTTTTCTTAGAAAGCTTTTGTCTATAAGGACCCGCCATTTTCCAAGTGGGACTGTATCTGTTTCTATGAAAACTCAAAGGCAGGTGTAGCTTATAGTTATTAAATACTAATTTTTTGATATGCAATCATTATGGTAATAAATAATAATAATAATAATAATCACTAATACCTGTGAAGTCAGTGGATGGAGGGAAATAGGACAATTCCTAATAGATCTACACACTCATTAAAAAGTCTTCCTGTACTCTCCTTGCAGGTGAGTTAAAGTATGAATTATTTACAGGAACAATCTTACAAATAATTTAAAATAAGGAACAACTGAGAAAACTGTGACCTCTTCCACACAAAATTCATGAAGAAATGTACAGAAAAAGAAACTTTAATCACTTATGTTATTCGTGAGTAATTTTACAGCTTTCCTCTTTGTCCACCCCACTGCCATTGGGAGACATCATAATCACAGCCAAGTTTTTCCCATTTAATATTTTTATCTCCTATGTTCTTCCTTGTCAGACTTGAAACTAGTACAAATAGCTATCTCTGACTTCAGTGAAGGAATGTCCTTAGACAGTGTAAATCACATATCTCCAGGTCTATTTCTCTTTTCTCTCCCCCTACCTAAGTAAATAATTTGCTAACTCACATGCACAATTCACCTAAATTATGCACCAGAGTGAGCAAAGGCAACATGATTAGACTCTGAGGATCAGACTTCTGATGTGACTTTAGTTGCAGACTTTTTCTTTCAAAAAAATAAAAAGTGTAAGGAAAATGAGATACATACTGCATAAGCATATCCTAAGCAGCCATAAACATCCATTTGCTCTTCCCTTTTCTCCTTTTGCTCTTTATCCAGCTCTCCTGACTGACAGCAGCTGTACTTGTGGAAGCATTTAAGTTCACCGAGAACCTAGAAGTAAAGAGATCCTTTGAGTCTTACGGATTTAATATGAGGTTTTGAGCTCTGTGGAAATCTCAGTAAGCCCAAACTGTGGTATACTCTAGAGATCATGACTCATCTCACTCTCTCTATCTCTGGACAGGTAAATGCATGTAAGGTAGTCACTCCTAGCATCAGTACTCTTTGCAGGATTTCCCTTCACTTCCTAGAGAATGGAATGCAGCACACAACATTTGCAAAATGAGTCCCCTTTCCCATCATGCCTATTGTCACCGTATCTGCCAGCATATCTCATTCAGGCATTTAGCACTCCTTGCTACTGTGACCCTAAGGAGTATATAGAAGGCTAGGTTCAGAACTGTAAAATGCTGCCAGATGGCCGCAGGTGAGCTCAAGTTGTATTTCACCTGCAACATTTAATTCCATCCTCCTCATTTAAGATGCAAAAAAACTCCTAATAAACAACACTATGAGATACAAAACTTTTATCTATTTCTTCTGGGAGAATTATCCATCACTTGTAGTCTCTGAAAAGAAGCCTGTCCTACGAACCTGTAGGCACAAAGAAACCACAAGTACCAGAGGATTAGATATTCATGCTCATAAATGACAAGGCCAGAAAGAAGACACTACACTAAGGAAGCAATCCCCTACTTAGGTCTAATAACTATCCATGGTCATTAAGCATATTAATGCATTTGCTTAAAGTGTCTGAAAGGCACTAAAACATCAAGAGTCCGTGAGCCCACTGTCCATAGGTCTTGTAGCAGTTACTGAAACCTACTTCACAAAGTTGTGCCTTTTTTTTTCTCCCCTCCAGCATTACCTTTGGTGACATTGCTAAGGGAAGGGAATCACTGGATTAACTGGTTAAACAACCAGAAGCTACTTGGAGAAACTGAAATACAAAGCTGAACTCAAGACCCAGAGTTGCAGGTGAAGACCTCTTTGAGACAGGGCAGCTCTAAGATATCTTGAAGCTATGCTGAGTTGCTTCATGTCAGTGCATCTTACAGCTATTTTAAATTGGAGTCTGCCAAAACCTCCAAGGGGCCATTATGACAGTTAGAGATTACCACTGAATAAAGATTTCTGGTATGTTCCCTTTGTAATACTTGCTGCAGGGTTGCAGGATGAAAATTAAGGACACTATCTCCTTAAAGCTCTTCCACATTTTCTGACTTTTCAGATAATCTTTCTCTTCTCCAACTCCCTTTATCATTTTATCTCATTTCCCCTGGCTCCTTCCACTGGCCTCACCCCTAGTTTGTTCTATAATCTGCATGCTTCCCTTCTCTTCCTGCCCTCGGCTGCTCCTTTTCTCACTGAAAGCCCTCTCCAGGTTTAAAATTCAGCTTTTCCAGGTATGCTTTAGGCCAGTGTCAGCTTTATTCACACTCAAGGCTCATCTTTCTCCCTATTCCATGTCTTCCTCCCCACCCCCATCAGCCACCAGGAACTGCTATAAATTTTCACATGTATTTTCTTCCTTCAGGAGCTTCTTCAACATATCAGCTACAGTTTCTTTCACTTTATCCCTATTATTTTTGATAACCCATATTCACTCTTCTCCACCTCTTTTCTTCTGTAGTGATCTTTGAAATTATCATTTGACTTGAAACACTCCTTACAGCCCAGTTGTCTCCTGCAATTCCAGTTTTCTTTAGTGGATGAGTTGGTGTTGGTACAGTCTAGTTTAAACCTTTATTTTATCTGTACCATATATGTGTCAGTGGCCTCAATTCTATTCAACAGCAATGGTTTCCAATGACAGTTAATATTCTGAAGCATGCACTGTATTTACACCTGTCTTCTAATGTAATATATCAGCTCTCTAACCAAGTATGTTTTCACACACCTTTGACATCGGAGAAACTGTCCCTCATTCCTTGTTCCATGCTCTGAAAGTATTCTTTCTACCTCACTCTAGTTTAAATTTCTGTTTCAATATAGCTATTCTGGGAGAAAGTTATCCCCCAAAACACACTGAATCAAACATATCACGCCAGAAAAACAAACAAACAAACAAACAAACAAACAAGCAGAAAAATCCCTGCTCAATTAGATACAATACTACTACTACTAATAATAATAATAATAGAAACACAAACACATCACTAAGTGACAAAAAATACCCAAGGAATTGTGTGCACTCAACTTGTCTTAACCCCTTCTGAAGCCCTCTCTCATTCACAGTCGCAAAATACCTTCAACACTTTCCCCAAGATTAACAGAACACTGCAGTAATGTTTTCTGTCCTTCTTTCAGTGGATTTATTCTGTCAACGATTGTTCTCTGCTCAAACTAAAAGCTTCTTCTCTGTTCAGCTCACACGGGGCTGAACCCTGCAGTACTAGTCCCACTGAAGCTGGTGGGGGTGCTGACTCTGCAAGAACCAGATGTTGCCCGTTGAACAATCACGTTAGACTGAATGAACCCCCAGAAGTTGTGTGTTCAGATAAACATTCACATCTGAAGGTTCTTAATCAAAACAGGAGACCCACTAAAACAACCTTCCCCACTACCTCCCAACAATGCCCTCATCTACCTCTTCAAATAAATAAATATGCCCACTTAAAAAAAAAAAAAAGAGATAGAGATAAGATTTCAACTGTTTAATGTCTTTCTCTAACACCTAGTGGGGTATCCGCAAAGGAGTTCTTTTTCTCACTCAGTGACTTTTTAAGGATGAACACTTCTATTTTACGGTAAATAGCCCCAAATCTGACTTTATTAGAAATGTGTAGTGCTGTCTCTTTCAAAAGGCAAGGCACTTGCTTATTAAATCCTCCCTTCTTTTTCTCCTTTTAACAGAAATTGCTTAATGCAAGAAAACACAAAGAGAAACAGTTTCAAATTAATCAACAAAAGATTGAAGCATTAAATCTTTCCCAACTGCATGTCATTTGACTTTTAAGCATAGAGGCCAGCTGTTTTTATCTGCTGTGGAAATACATGCAAATATTTCTAGTGGAAACTCACTTTCTGAAATTTTAATAAACCAATGTATGGTAGAGATATGGGGAAGTAGAGCTCCTAGTAATATTTAGGAGACTGCAGTACCCACAGCATTTAGAATTGTAGCTATTGGAGTGGTATCTCATTGCTGTCTAGATGCTGCCTTATTGACACCTAGTTTCTTACTTATCTTCCACATTTTTCTTTCCAGACGGTGCAGATACATTGTATGAGAAAATGATGGGGAAGACTTGTTCTCCTAGTGAAATCACAAAAGACTTAGTGTCTCATTTTATCAAGAATTTAAGATACACAATCAAATTTGATGTTAAAATCAAAGAGAGGCTTCTAATTTTAAAATGTCCTTTCTGGTGAAAAATAGCTTGAAATATGTAAAACCCCAGATAGTCAGAAAATGCTTCAAAGACACTTGAACTAAATCCTGGTGATAACGTAACTTACTGGTAGATAAGGGTGCCATTCGCATTTTTTTCCTTGTTCTAATAGGAGATGAAAACCATCAACCTGGAAGAAGACAAGCCCAGTAACACTAGTTGGATAGGCGAGAATACGGAAAGAGAAGGCCTAACATAAGGACCAGGGGTAGCTCCTACCTTGGAGACAGCAGTGTCCACTCCCAACCAGGACTTCAAAACCCTCAGGAAGCCTTTCTGAGTCCTGTTTCCCTCTCGCACCAAGCCCATGCAGCAGCACACATGCTGGCACCAACCCAGCACCACGGCACAAGGCTTCTGCTTAGTGGCCCTCGGTAGGGACGTCCACCAGGTAAAAATCATTAGACCTGCCACCAACAAAGACAGTTTCAGAAACAGATGAAAATTTGGCACCAGCAAGAACCCTGCTGCAGCTGCATCTGACCAACCAGTCAGTGACAGGTCATCTGTAATTACCCTTAGAGCTTGCAGGAGCTACATGATTTATTTATTTATTTTCCCAAAAGTTTCCATAAGAACATCTAAAAGGTAAAATGCAAAACAAACTAAATTCTGCAGGGAGATTCATATTAGCTCCACTGACAAAGCCAAGAGGTTATAACTCCCAACAGAGTCAGATGCTGCAGTGAGAGGGAGGAAGAGGTGGTCTTCTCATGTCATTGAACAAGTGCAACTCATATTGGGACAGGTGAGTTAAAACTAGAGCTTGAGTTTCAGATCAGATATTATCGACCCTGTTCTGGTTTACTTGAAAACTAGGGACTAAAATCTGCATGGCCAGGGATACATAGGTCAGCATAGAAGAAGGTGGCTTTACTGCTATCTTGGTCAAAATGACTCCCCAGCCAGGGCAAACACAAAAGGGTACGGGCAAAGGGTACAGACAAAAGGGTCAGGGGAGAGTGGTCGTGACTCAGATTCATTCTCTGATCTCTACCTGGGGCAGTGCTGGTATAATCCAGCTCTTAATATGCAAGTTACTGGTGGAGAATACTATAAATACGGAACATCAAAATGTCATTTGCACAGTCACTTTAAACAGATATGTCCTAGCACTCTCTTCCTCCTGTGTGGAAAAGATAATAATCTGTTAAACTTTATCCTGGAACCATATTTTCGCATTTTAATTAGAGACCCAACACATGCACTAAACACACCCTCAATAAAGGGCACACCTTCATAAAGTCAGTACAGCATGCTGCTGTAACCCAGCAAGGTCACTACCTGAGAGGAATTACCAACAAGGGAACTGGCTTACTGCCAGGACAACCGGCAAAGGTACCAGGGCCCACTTCTGGAGGCCACTGCTGCTCTTGGCCAATGGAGATGTGCAGAGGCAATGTGCTGCCAATTATTTACACCAGTGTTCATCCGCAATAGAGCAAATTAATTTAACTGTCGTTTTTATTTCTTTCCAATGGAGGGCTGCTACTGGTCTGAACGCTAATTGCTGGGTGATTACTGGTGGTGGCTGTGCTGTGCAGGCAGCCTAATCCTTTCTTCCTCTTTTGAGCACTATCTCCCTCTGCTGTCATGCCACAGCTCTGCACTTTGACTGCAAAAGATGACTTCGAAAGCATAACCAAAAGAAGTAGAAAACTTGGACAAAATCCTTGTAAAATTTTTGCTTACTAGTAGTTTGTTTCATCAGAAATGCTTCAATGTCAGGAAGGGTCAGTCCAAAACACTGGAGGCTTTCCAGTGGAAAATGCATAAATAAAGAACAGCTAGGAAATAAATTTTGTTCTTACATAGCTCCCCAATCAGGTTTCCATTACTAGTAAGAAATAATAAGAAGTAACAGCTTCTTCTCTGGGAGGTAAGTAACATGAATTTCTAAGCAGCTTAGATCCTCTGAGGAGAAGAAAACATGAAAAGTTTTCTTAGCTTTTTGATGGAAAGAAAACATGGTGGAAATGTCTGTCCAAGGCAGCGATAATTCTTGCATGTCTTTGTATTTATACACAAAATGTGAGGACTCAGAAGGGCCAATCCTGAGCATGGTCTTTGAGGTCACCTAAAATTAAAAAAAAAAAAAAAAAAAAAAAACACTTAAAATAAAGCTTGAATAAAGGTGTTACTCTGTTGCTTTTCATTGGCATGGATGCTTAAGTTCCTTGCAAGTTTGATCTTCGTTGCTACTTCAGATAGCATGTTAGCAACCTCTCCAAGAGACCCTGGTTTCTTTGTAGATTGGCAGAACTCCCAAGTCAATCTCAGCTCTGAAAGGTAAAGTGATGACACTGTTAGGATTTTGCTTTGATTGATATTTTTCCATCTTTTTGATGAGAAAATCCAAAAGTTTATTTCCTTCCATAAGCCCACAACGAGTTTGAAGCAGCAAAGTGATCTCACACTAGGTTTGCAGTGTCAATAGCTATTTTTATGTTCTCTGTACCCAGGTGGATGAACCATGACAATAAGGTCCCGAGTGATAAAAATGCGTATTAAATCACAGATTGCAGGCATGAGGCTACAGTCTTGATAGTCTGTTTTTCCAACTCAAAATGAGGTAGATTTTTTTTGATTACACTGCATTGAATTCTTGCAAGCATTATCCTAAGTTCTACTATGATTTAATAAGGACCAAAATTTATTCTTATTTGGTTATGAATCTTTCAAAACAGTCATTGTATGCATAGGAGAGCAGATTTTTTTTGATCTGGATAGGTTGGAGAGCTGGGCGATCACCAACCGCATGAAGTTCAATAAGAGCAAGTGCCGGGTCCTGCACCTGGGACGGGGAAACCCTGGCTGCATGTACAGACTGGGCGATGAGACGCTGGAGAGCAGCCTAGAAGAGAGGGATCTGGGGGTTGTGGTAGACAGCAAGTTGAATATGAGCCAGCAGTGTGCCTTGGCGGCCAGGAGGTCCAACCGTGTCCTGGGGTGCATCAAGCACGGCATCGCTAGTAGGTCAAGGGAGGTGATTGTCCCGCTCTACTCTGCGCTGGTGTGGCCTCACCTCGAGTACTGCGTGCAGTTCTGGGCACCACAGTATAAAAAGGACATGAAACTGTTGGAGAGTGTACAGAGGAGGGCTACGAAGATGGTGAAAGGCCTGGAGAGGAAGACGTACGAGGAACGGCTGAGGTCACTGGGCCTGTTCAGCCTGGAGAAGAGGAGGCTGAGGGGGGACCTCATCACAGTCTACAACTTCCTCGTAAGGGGGTGTCGAGAGGCAGGAGACCTATTCTCCATTAACACCAGTGACAGGACCCGCGGGAACGGGGTTAAGCTGAGGCAGGGGAAATTTAGGCTTGACATCAGGAGGGGGTTCTTCACAGAGAGGGTGGTTGCACACTGGAACAGGCTCCCCAGGGAAGTGGTCACTGCACCAAGCCTGTCTGAATTTAAGAAGAGATTGGACTGTGCACTTAGTCACATGGTCTGAACTTTTGGGTAGACCTGTGCGGTGTCAAGAGTTGGACTTGATGATCCTTAAGGGTCCCTTCCAACTCAGGACATTCTATGATTCTATGATTCTATGATTCTATGATTTTGACACTTGCTATTTAATGTACATATATACTTCAAATTATTCTCTTAAATGATCACTTAGTGCAAGACACAGTGAATGTTTTATTTACACTAGCAGTAGGTTAGGTATTGAAATTTTCATTATCCAAGTTTTTAAGATTGTTGAAAAAGTAGCGTCATGTTTTTCAGTCAGCTCCATTTTTTTATTACTTTTTTTTTTCTTTTTTAATGATGTCTAAATAGAAGCACTGGGAGAACATAACTCCGTAAAATTTAGGGCAGAGACTGGAGCAGAGATTCGGTATCATTCTGTAGCTCTGTGCTGTGTGCCATGCATCCTGCAATTAATTAATGATATCTGAAAGAGAGAAAAAAAAAATATTTCTTTGCATAACATTCCCACTTTGCATCTGACCAGTGTTCAGACAGCAGTGGCACTGTCCCGCTGGAGTTACAATGTAAAGTAATAAACCAGGGTTCAGTGTCAGACTAGAGAAACCTGACCCACAGAAATTAATCTGTCTGTGTGAATCCAGGACAACATGGAATTTTCAAAATCTTCTGCCTTGCTGTGGATCCAATAGCTCTTTGGCAGAAGTCCGAACCCCATACAAGAGCCATCTCAGAACAGCTTCCTGAGGCTTCCGGTGCCTATATAAGATAATAATATTGTGCTCTTTCTGTCAGTATAACAATTGTATAGCTTTTAATTTGGGTAATGGTTGACAGGTTTAGCATTTTTATGTTTACTCCATTTCTATGTTTACTCCATGTACATAATTCCAGAAAAATATAAAACAACCAACAGAAGCAAAATAATTGCAATGTTTCTCCAATACGCACAGACCCAACATTTACATGCTACTAAATTAGTATGCTAATGATGTTACTGCTTTAATTAACCATGCTACTGTGCCTGTACTGGACTCTTTTCCAAGAACTGTTCAGGTTACTGCATAAGGCAAGGACACTGATTTTCTTTTAATTCTTTTTTTCTTTTTTTTTCCCTTTATTGACAGGCCTGCCAAGTTCACAGAAGAATCAATAACCAAGGATATTCACATAGGATAAGATTTACAATGCATGTTTCACAGACAGTAACAACTGGGACCTCACAGCACTTACTGAAACCAGCAAAATGACAATTGATAAGTCCTCCAGTGCATCCATGTTAAGACATTCTGTCTTTAGTAATTAAAAACTAGGTAATCTCACTGTGTGAAAAGCACACCATAAAATCAGCTCCACTTAGTAGTGTAACTTGACATGCTGACTTTTTACATCAGCTGTTATGTCCTCAAAGCCAGATTCCGGCCCCTGTATGCTACGTAGCACCTTGCTCAATAAAGAGCGTATTCAAATCAAATAAAGGAGAGTAATGTGCTATTCACTGTTTGTATTCTTCTCAAGTGTTCCTTCTTGCTTTTCCTACAGTTTCTTTTACTCAGTATTATACGTGTGATGGTCTGATAATCCACTAATTACACACAAACAAAATATTTTTTTCACTTAGTTATTTTTATCTTAGACATAAATTTAGTACTAACTATATTTCTTTTTCAATTATTTGAGCGTATTTAAGCAAATATGCCTGCTGTCTGCAAAGAAGCCAAGTTTTCTGTTGTGCACTAATAGCTCTGCAAGGTCTAGAGATCACTGAGCACAAGGATTCCTTGGGCATTCAGACTGTAATGTATCCAATGAAATTGATTGTATTTCTTCCTATACTCCAAAAATATTCTTAGCCTTCTGTCAAAATCTGAACAAGCACATTGAAACAAGGAATCCTTTCCATATTTTTCATATATGTGTTTGTACTGACTTCATGCAGCAACTTTTATGCAAAGAAATACTGAAGAAAAAAAAAGGAACTAACCTTATCATAGGTTACTACATGTAGGAAGTATTATAAAAATTATTAATTGCTTGGCTCTCTTCCTTCTCTGTCATATTTCCCTCAGGTCTCTGTTCTGTGCTCAAGGCCATTATTTGATGGGGGAGGTATAAAGTCATAACAGACTGATGTAAATTTCCTTTGAGATGTCTTATATATCACAGATACCACAAGGGAGATGAAACAGCAATTTTGTACCCTTTCATAAGTAAGGATGGAAGAAACGCTTCATCTAAAGAGAACTAAACGGATGCCAGTTCTCTAATTGAGGCCAGTATAGTATATGATTCTTCAGGTAAATCTTTGATAACACTTATTGCCTTTCTCAAGACCCCTTCTGGAAGGAGGGCTTGTAATTCTGAGGAGGAAATGAACAACTCCGAAACTGAAGGAGATAAAGAAGATGTGTATGTCAAGATTCTTAGACATGTTCCATCAGTGTACTGAATTTTATGTCTCTGCTAAATTAAAATCAGAAACTCATTACAGATATGGAAACAGGAAAGCAGCTCTGGCAGTCACTTTTTAAGATCACCATCAGCCTCTGAAGAGTTCAGAAATGTTTTACCAATCTAGTGTGGATACCTGAGTTGTTGGCAAGAAAAGGTGCAGATCTAGAACTCTGACAGGGATATTTTTAGTATCATGGCTTTCCTAAGCATGCCAGGAAAACCACTCATTGATCTTTAAAAGCTTAATTAGAAATTTACCTGGACAAGTTTACAGAAGATGATAAAAACCTGGGGAGAATTCATTTCACAAATACTATAATAAAACAACAGTGCAGGTGAACA
The DNA here is from genome assembly GCF_040182565.1 of Anser cygnoides. NCBI lineage: Eukaryota > Metazoa > Chordata > Aves > Anseriformes > Anatidae > Anser > Anser cygnoides. Next base: position 81,251,817 of record NC_089873.1, on the reverse strand, counting down.
TGTTCTATACAATAAGTGAGTTCATGCCCAATATCCATTTCATCTCCACATATTGCCTTTAGAAATCACCTATTATTTAGCACAATTTAATAAACTTTTTATAAAACACCAACTAAGTACCATTCAAAAATATTTCTGACTTAACTACAGTGTCTAACTTTTGATGAGCAGCATGTTTGTGCCTTTGAACTGGTACTAAAGAATTTCACCATCCACATTAGAAATAAAGCAGATCCCATGCAGATGCAAGTCTACTGCAGACAAGGGAGGTACCCTGCTTCTTAACACCAGTCAAGGTTCTATCCCAGAAACAATTTAGGCTTTGATTCATTTATAATTGTCACAGCTGTTTTCAGTTGAGCCAATTCATTTGAATAAATTCATAAGGGGGAATGACACTGCTATCCTACAGCTATCTTGAAATTGGGTAATAAATATCAACTTTGGTGCACCGTTCAACCCTGTTAAAATTGTATAGCACTGCTCAATAGGAAAAGAATCTGCAGAAATCCAGTTCTTGTTCAAAAGTGACCAAGAAGCTGCTTATGTGTAGTTTTTGCTCATGGCAATTCAATCAGTAAAACAAAAATATCTTTGCTCAGCTAACTAGTAACTTACCCTTGATGGGAGGGATTGTTGTATATTCAGTATACACAGAGATAATCACAGTGTTTTGCTGTCAAAATCAATGGTAGTAAATTATGAGCAGACCAAAGCTAAGGATGAGAATGAATATCAAAGTCTAAGTGGGTTAATACTGGCTGAAACATAGAAAGGAGGAGAACTACACAGTAACTTAAAATAGAGCATCAGGAATTGATGAGGAATGAGTTGGGGAGCCAGGAAAGTGTCTCAATAGATGAAGTTGGCATAACTAATTATTGAGCTACATAATCAAGATGATAAAATATATATGTATGGTTCCTGGAGAATGGGTTTCCCAGAATTTTGTGTGCTATTGATTTTTATTTCACTCTAAGTGACATTTGGTTTTCTAAACTGCTTTCACTGAGACACTGTAGTGGTAAAATCAGAATTGGCTGGTGGGGAAAAAAAAAAAAGGTGATGCACTTCATATGACAGCGAAATGGACCATATAAGCACTTGCACAGGCAGAAACTGGCAATGTTGTAGATGTTCTTAAAATTTCAAGGGTCAGGCTCCACCAACACATTTAATCCTATTAATTTCAGTGGGAGTCTTCACTGATAAAGATACTAATCAGGAAAACTGTGGAGAACAGCAACCAACCTTTAAAGGGTGACACTACTATAAGACTTCTGGGACTATTACAGGACCATTATAACAGTTCTAATACATTTATCTTTCTTGGTATATAACATTTTTTAAAATTACTTTACCTTATATTTTTGAGGTCTTAGCCCTATATATTTTCAATCTCAAAATTAATCTTTTGTACTAAACATTTTCACTGTCTGATGCTGAACTGTAGAGGACTATCGTATCTCCATCTTCAAGACATACTTTCAAAATGCTGATAATACTGTATGATAAGACTGTCATATATAATTACCATGCTAGCAGTTATGAGGACATTGCTATCTGATTCCTTTAGGTCTTAAATATATGACCATAATGTTTGGAAACAGCTGTCCATCAACAAATCTGCTTATCAACATCTATGTGGAAGAGTTTTAATACATTCTCTCAATGTTTGCAAACTAATATTATCTGCTGCCTTTTCTGTAGCACACAAGGGCCAGCCTAACTGCCAATCCATGCTCTAATCCTAGTGAGACCTGAGAAGAAAAAAACTTACTGCCCCGTCTAGAAAGAGTGAAGGTCAAGCTAATCAATCTAAAATAAAAATGACACTACATGAAAATGCTCACTTTGTCTGAATCCATAATCATTCGTCCCTAATAGAACACTGATCTCCTGCTTTCCCCTTCAAAAATCAAGTCTTATCACTGTTTCTAGGAAAGAACTTGCAGCTCTGTTATAATCAGTTGATGAAATATCCTCCCAGTTTATTCAGTGCCTGTACTTCATCCCATTCCATACAAAATACCACATTCCCTGCAGTGTGGCATATCATCTATTTCAGTCACACTGCTAACATTTTCTCCATTTTCTCTGAGCCTGTCCTGCAGGAATCTGAGCTTGTCAGTGTATAACAGACAGGCAGCCCCCAAGTTCTCAGGCTTTTAATAAAGTAGTTACTCAGAACACCGAGAAAATCAATTATTTTAGAAATGCATTAAATAAAGAAAAAAAAATAGTTACATTTTTACAGCTAACTCCTTAACTGGTATGAATTAGCAAAGAGCAATTGACTTTGTGTTAATTCAACCCTCACTGGCCTTAACAGGGTAATGCTAACTGGGGATCTGACCCTGACCAGCCAATCCTCTGGAAGCTGAAGAACCTCATTTAAAAAGGAGCAGCATTCTGAAAGACGTTAAGTTCCAATTAAGTTCCAAAAAAATGTCATGAAGGGAGGTAGCTGTGTGGAGAGATGACTGCCACAGTGGGACAGCTGTAGTAGAATTTACTCATTAGGCTACAGCAAGTAATTCACATGGGAGAAACTATGTATGTTTCATCCCAGAGCAAGTATTTCATTAAAGACCTTCTTAGGTCCAAATGAATCCAATCACCAGGCTTGAAGCCTGGGAAACCAGACTTCACATGTTTTACCACCTGCAGACCTGCTTCCTGTGTTACCTTCTCATTATTTGTTTTGATCAATAAAGCTTAGCTCACACTAGCTACCATGAAAAACATCCTTCTATATGGGTTCTTCCTTACTGTTCTCTGAAACATCATCCCTGTGGGGGTCCAACACATCTTCCATCCATGCTATAGTTGCTAACAAAAGCCTTTTCTGTTTTCAGCATTTTTGGTGGGTTTTGAAATATATTTCTATAACACTGAAGTCCTGGCTTGGCAATTTATGAAGAGCTTCTTTAAAATCCAGATATATTATGAACTGTCAATGTCAATCTTGAGTGCAATCTTATCAAAAAACTTGAGGTTAATTAGGAAGGATCCTTCTAAATCATCCTAGATCATCCTTCTAAATCCATGTAAGCTTAACATAATAATTGAGAGTTGAGATCAATTACTCATGTTATGTCAAGGGTATGAACTTACATGGTAATGATTGAGTGCTTGGCCTGAAGGTTCAAAAGTTAAGGTCAAAAAGCATGCCAAATATGCATTTAAAATTTTCTGAAGTCACAAGTTGGAATCAGGACAGGGGGAAGGGGGAAGTTTGGTGTATAGGACTAATGGCTATGGTGCATACTGATCTGAAACTTTGAGGCCAAGTTCAAAATACATTGTAATAGCAAATACAGAGAGAAGCTGGGAATTACTGAGTCTGAAAAGAGGATTGGCAATAGTTTAGAAGCATTTTCATATATTCAGAAGTACCACTTCACAAACAAGAACAAATGTATCTTGTTTTCCCAGTTGATTAACAACTTTAACTAGAGTAAGGCCCTCTGTCCTATGCAGGGCATGAGACATTTGTTGTGCCACAGACTGTCATTAACATGACACTGACCCTCCCTTCCAAGTACGATCTTCATAACACTCTCCAGTCCTCTGGAAACACACTGCCACTCCTACTTTAATCATATCAAGACAAGGAGAAAAGGAGAGTCCTAAAGCAGTCTTGCTCACTCTGGAAGACAACAACAAGAAAAACAAACAAAAGAAGAGATTGGAAAAGACTCATCTTGTTTCCTGTTATTATACTTTTTTTTAATTTTTTCACTTTTTTTTTTTTGGGGGGGGTGGAGAGGGGGGAGGGGGGTCTTTTTACTGAAGTTATTTATTTATTTTTCTTATTTTTAAAGAAAAACCCACATACTGTAAAAACATATTATTGCCAATACTCTTGAAGGAACTGCCTCCCAAGACTGGACTGGATGTGTATGAATATATCTTTCTAATTGAGACTTAAGTCAGGAATAAAATCTTCAGGAAGGGGATACAAAACTATAACATTACTTAAAGCCTTATATATGTCACCAGACTGCAGCTGGGATTTTCACTGTCTTAAGCAGGCTCTGTAGACTTATTCTGTAGGTCAGAAGAGATAAAGGATTTCTGGTAGGGGATTCATCCCAAACCTCTCAGTTTCCTGTGCCTAATTTCTCCCATCCTAAGAATGGGATGATCTAAAAGGGAGATTGTGAGACTTGTGACCCTGAGTGGATCTCTCCACTGATATAATGCAGTCTACAGTAAGAGATCAAAAACAGACTTGAACAAACTAGCTCAATTACCAGGAGCAATACAAATGTGTTAGCTCAGCCTGCATTCCACCATGGTAATTTGCATAGCTGACAAATTCCTGTTTCACAGAGCACTGCACTGACAGGGCTACACTGTCCTGGTACCAGGTGAAGTAAACCGTCCCTCCAAGGTAGCTCAGGACTCTCTAATGGCAATGTAGTGTTGACATAACCTTTAAAGAGTGAGGTGTTTCAGTTCTGCAGCATACAGGGACCATATGGCAAGATAAGTACATGTGAGACTTGTGGAATATTTAGAATTTTTGCAATCATATGCTAACCTTTCTGCACATGAAGACTTCTGGTGAGCATTCCCTGGAAGCTTCTCCCTCAGTATGCTCACAAAACCCGTGTAACCTGAGGCCACTACCTCAAAGAGCATTATGGCTACAGGAAGTTTGTCAACTCCGTTATTATGTGTAGGCACCTATGGCTAGAAATTTCAATGAGCTAACTTCCACATTGCACATTATGAATACAGGCTGCCACACAAGAACCCAGACTTATGACCAAGTAACTGCATTCCAGCTGTGCCGATGTGGCTCTTGGTTTGTGCATTCCCAGCCATATAACAGGTTTACCTTTGCATTTGCCATAAACTAGGAATGCATACAGTGATGGCACAGCTGATACCATGTAATTCATCAATACACAGTAGCTTCATCATGTGTTCGCACTGTAGGGAGCATGGAGAATGAAAGAAATACACTGTGAAGAAAAAGTGGTACAAGAGTGAGAACAGGAACAAGGGATAAATGAGGAAAGAGAAGAAAAGAAGCATACTGTGTCAAGAAAGAAGTAGGGCAAGTGATGAATATTTCCTAGTAACCCCCCTCTGAAGCAACATCTAAGGAGCTCTTGATCCTCAGAGGTGTATTTTCTGTTTCTTTTTGCCCTACAGATCTAGTCATGGTATAAAATTCATGTCTTCATTTCCCAACCTATTACTTCAAACCATATAAATGCTTAAATATTTAGAACAATAACTCAGACAAAGCAAAGCTCTGAAAAGCCTTTTTGGATATCCAGAAAATAAATTTATAAAACTGCTATGTGAAATCCTTTTTGAGCCTATATACTGTTGGTAACATTGCAAATCCTCAGTCTATAGCTTGGCTCACTAAAGACCTCAAGCAGGTATTTATTAGAATAGAGCCACCTTACTCTGTAGAGTAACTGTATTTTCTCAGCAATCGGCTACTGCATGTAAAACCATTATGCATATCCTTTGCAATTAGGCTAAATCTGTAGATTACTGGCTTCTTGGTCAAAGTTCCTCAAAATCAGATGTATGTTGTTATCTACTAACTCAGCATTTGCCAGCCTATGGCATGATTTGTTATTTAGGTCTACAAAACAGTTTTTGAGTGCCATCCCATGCTAACACTTGACAGCTACTCAAGACCTATGTGAGGGCTGTGTTGGACAGCTATTGCAATGATTCTTTGCCATTTTCCCTGACCATTACTATCCCTTACTCTTACAGTTTCTGAGAGACTAGACAGAGAGGCAATTTTTCCTTCCAAAATAGGAAACAGTGCATTGTCAATCTGAGCTGACCATTGTGCCTGCTCACAAGGCTCTTTTAGGCATGACAGTGCACTAAGTGACCTTTTCCTGGTAGCAACACAATACTGTAACAAAGTCCCTGGGCCTCCTGGAAAGCCAATATGTCATCACCCACTATTCTGACCAGGCCTTCTTGCCACATTTACTATGTGGAATAAAGGTTGTGTTACTTCTCTGCAAATTTGCCAGACATGCTACAAGTATGTGCCAGCATGTTTAAGTGGAAGAGTCTATACTGTGACGCTTGACCTGTAAAGATACAGCTGGTCTTATTTCCTTTAATAAGGTCAGTTGTGATACAGTCACAACGTTTTCACATGTTCTTTCCCTGGCATCTATTCCAAACACCCTTCAGAAAACAAGTCCCATTACTCACTCTACAACCATTTCTGGCTTCCAGAGTTGTACTGCCACATTACCAATTACCTAGAGCCTTAGGTTCAAGACGGATATTTTGATGCTAGAAGTACCATCAGAACTGTGCTCCATTCCATTGCTTCTAGAGTGGATTTTGACACTAGTTTAATAATGGTTGACTCACAAATCAAAGATTGTCCTTGAGAAAACTTTCTGCAGAGTTGACAGACAGCTAGCATACTCTATGACATTTTCTTCTGTATTAATTGGCAAGAAGCCTGAGACAGTTTGAACAACACTGTTCGCAACATACCCAGCTTAGCCAAAACTCATTAAGTGTCGTCTTCTCTTGTGTGTTTTGTGAAGTCCACCCTTGATGGGCAGCAGTTATGCTAAGATTAAAGATCACCAAATACCTTTAATGTACCACTCAAATTGTATTTCTCAGCTGCTTATATATTGGTGAATATTCTGCTGCTTTATCAGATGAACAATGAAGATATAATTGCTGTTCTTCAGCTTCTGAACGTTGGTAAGGACTTGCTCTGAAACGCATTTCATGGGATGATAATTTCAGCAAAATGTGAGACAGTTGCCAAAAGATGCTCAAGTTCATGACTACATTGACTCTGGTTGCTACTGAAAGATTCCTCCCTGTTGAACAATGTAAGACATATTCATCTTTGATCAATTTGGATTATATTTTTATAGAATTATGCTGGATTTTGTCCTGGGAGTCTCACTGATTTGCAAAGCAATCAGTTAGTTTAAACTCCATTCACAGTTAACTTAGGAGCACTGCTGACTTACAGCACTACAGATTTGAAGGAGAATGCATTTTTTCAAAAGCAGAATGTATTTTTTCAAAAATGGATGTTGCATCTTTCCTCCTCCAAGGACTTTGCTTTATTTTTAAAGTTACTGAAGTGTTCAGCTACTGTAATATTTGCTAACAAATCAAACTGGTTTAATTGCTTTAATATTGCCAAACAACAACCACTACCCTACTTTCAGACGTTTCCAGAAGTAAAGTTCCCTGCCTAGGTCAGCCAGTTCATGATAGAGGGTCCTCATGCAAAAACATCCTTCTTGGTAAAGAATAGGCGCCAGATCTTGGCCTGATAATTTGATCTTTTTTTTTTTTTTCCCCTAAATTTAAAAAATAAAGTAAAAACATTTTTGGAATCGGTATTTGTGAAATATTCCCACACTGGGCTTACATGCTTCTGTGACTTACAGCATTTGTATTCAAGCAGCAACTGAGTAACAATTTAAATAATAATGTGAAGAATATCAAGACTGATATTCAAAACTGTTAAAGCTGGTTGACACAGCTCAACAGGTTTAGGGAAGGATAATAGTTCACAATAGGGACTTTAGAATAAGATACATTTCAGCAACAGAAGTGGATGGATTGGCCTTATATAAACTCTGTGTCTGATAATACACAGGACAACAACAGATGAACTGGGGGAGTGAAGAGGAGGGAGTACATTCTGTCAGAAGGATTTGCTCTAGCATTCTTACTTTTCCTATTTTTGCTATCACAAATTTCCCTCTCCTCCTGCCCTCCCATCTACAGGCCAGCTAGGGTGAGAAGTAACTATAGGAGACATCACATCGATAACTCTAAATTCACTTTTTTTTTTTTTTTTTTTTTTGTTAGGAAAGTAACATGAGCCTGGTCCTTCACTCAATGAGTCTACACTAATTAATATCGGTCAAGGCCACCCCTTGAGCATCATTCACACACAGTGATCCTACTAGTGGTAAATAAGGAGAATAATTAAATGAGTGCTCAAATGCTATGAAAATGACAGGTGAAAGCAGGCTGCTTGAGGTATCAGAGGAAGTATTTTTGCTTTGACTGGCTAAATCATGGAACAGAGATATAAAAAACAGCTACATGACATCTGAAGCAAAACTTGCCAAGAAATGGACACAATTCAAGAACAGACAAGTCAAGGAGATGTACAATATGAAAAGGATTTCAGCCAAATATGAGTAGCTCAAGAAGAGCCAGAAAGCATGACAGAGATTATTAAAATGAGATTTGACAAGGATCTTCAATACACACCACCTTTTTCAGTAGCTGATATGAGTCCTGTCAAAGCCAAGTAGCAATGGGCCTTCTTCACCATATAGCTCAGAAGGTCCTCACTCCCAGCATCAGCAGGCTGACACAAAGTGCCCACGGAGCTTATCAAGTTTATCAGCCAGTTTGAAAATGAGTCAGGTTGGAAGGAAAATCAGAAAGGGGAAGATGGTGTTACTAAAATTGTTCTTAAGTAACTAAACTGAGAAAAGAAGAGAGGAAGAGAAAACATAATTGTTTTAATAATACAAGCATTGTTGTTGTTTTGTTTTTAGAAATAAAGGACTTTCTAGGTGTTAGAGTAATTAATTAACAAGAGGCAAAAAAGAATTAGTTGAGGTTAGTAGCTGCATTCACCAGTCAATTTGAGTTGTACACAAAAGCAACAACCAAGATGCAGTTTAAAAATTGTACACAAGATGGCATGAGGATGCTCCACCAGAATTAGCTTAGTATTTGGTGCACCAACCCCAATGCCCTTACATGACTCTACTGTTGGAAACATACAAGGACAGGAGCTTAAAGAATAAGCTGTTTACTCAGAGCTGTACCATGGTTTACAAACATACATACAATAATATCCTGAATCTACCTTGACCTTTTAACCAAGAGGCTCTGTTCTGTTTGAGAGATCCAAACTTGTCATTTGCAAGCACAGCTAACCCCAAATTGTGTGTGGTCTACAGGTTTTAAGAATGCCTTGCTGAAAGCAGAACCAAGGGTTATGCTAGGCAGAGTCCTGGGTGTGAAAAGCACAATATATTTTGAAATTATTAATAGCCTCATGAAATAATTTTGAGAATCAAGTAGAGCAAAGTGGACATGAAAATAATTGACTCACACTAAGATTAAACTTGGAAAATAACACCCAAGAAGAAATATTAATAAATAATAAATAATAATGGAAGATAATAAATCTTCTTAATAAAGAAGAAATATTACATACAAAAGACTCAGCTTTAACTACAGATAAAACTTCCAAACAATGCCAATTGTAGTGCTTCTGCTAAGCTCAGACAAGAACCACAGATTCACATAGAACAACTGGGGCAGGAAGGCATTTCTTGAGATCACATAAGCCAACCCCTGCTCAAAGCAGGGTCACCTACAGAAAGTTGCTCAGGGTCCTGTATATCTCCACAGACTCTCTGGGAAGCCTCTTCCAGTGTTCGACCACCTTCACAGTAGAAAAGTTCTTATGTTAACTGGAATTTCCCAAGTTTCAGTTTCTGCCCATTGCCTCTCGCCCTGTCACAAGGCACCACTGAGAAGAGTCTAACTCCCTCTTCCATCAGGTGTTTACACACATTTTCCAGATCCTCCTGAGCCTTAGGAAGCATCTGTAAGCCTTCACTACTCCAGGCTGAACAGTCCCAGCTCTCTCAACCCCTCTTCATGTGACGGATGCTCCAGTCTCTTGATCATCTTTGTTGGCACACTCCAATATGTCCCTCTCTCTCTAGTACTGGGGAGTCCATCACTGGACCCAGCACTCCAGATGTCTCATCAGGACCAAGCAGAAGAGACAAAATCACCACCTCTGGTCCTAATGAATACCAGGAGGCTGTTGGCCTTCTTTGCAACAAAGATGCATTCCTAGTTCCTCGTTGGTCTGATGTCCACCAAGACCCAAGTTCTTTTTCTGCTATGCTGCTTTCCAACTGGTTGGCCCCCAGACTGCACAAGTGCCTGTGGTTATTCTTCCCCTGGTGCAGGACTTTGTTGAACTTCATAAGATTATTGTTGGCCCATTTCTCCAGCCAGCTGAGGTCCCTCTGGCTGCAAGCACATGTCTATCGACAGCTCCTCCCAGCTATGTATCACCTATAAACTTGCTGATAGTGTACTCTGCCCCATCGTCCAGGTCATTAATGAAGATGTTAAAGAGCACTAAACCCAGGACTGACCCCCTGGTGTACAACACTAAGGACTGTCCTCCAGCTGGACTTTGCACCACTAATTACATGAAAGAAGAATGTACCAGTAAACAGTTACACTTCAGTCAGCATTGGAAAGTCAGCATCACTGTTACTTTGGAAGCATCTTTGAAAGACACCTGGTTTCTACGGTCATTGTTTTAGGTGGGAAGACTGGAAAAAAAATGAAGCTAATGTCCTCAAATATCAATTATGTCGGACTAGATGCGGTAAAGATAAATGACAATGTCAGGATTTGTGAAAAATAAAAATAATAAACACATCTGGATTGTTAATAGAATACTGAGCACAAGCATGTGGGGACTGTCTTTTATCTCAGAAAATGCTAAGCTTTCAAGAGAAACAAGTATGTCCTCTATAGTTTTAGACAGTAATAAATTTGTTGGTTATTCACCAGATAGTCGTTTTCTCCAAAAACGATTATCTCTATAGTCAGATTAAATGAAAAGACTTGAAGACCTCAGGAAACATATGGATTTTATAATAAGACCAAAAACATCAAGTGACTTATTCACATTTAATTCCCAGCAAGGGTTATAAATTTCATAGAAAAAATAAGGTTATTAACTACAGCAACATAATTTTCCATGTTCATCAGTGAACTGTGTAAAACATCTGAAGAGAAACTTGCTACAGAGGAGATTGCAGGCCAGCTACATTGAGAAATCTTGTGCTGTCCTTCCCTACCTATCCTTTAATAAGCTCTGCTTCACATCACTGAAACATAAAATATACGTGTTGTTATTTAATCACTTAGGAAATATTTGTAATTGGAGATGAAGGAGAGGAAAACTTGTAGGAAGACCAGTACACACAAAGTCAAGAAAAGTAGGATGAAAATGAAATCAAAATGCAAAAGCACCTTACCCTACCCTATTATTTTCATTGCGCTTAACAGCATAGGTTAAGAACACCCTAATGTCCTTGACTTGCGAGTGTGGTTTTGTGAAATTTGGACATCAGTGACAAAGCCAGTTTATGGAGTTTCCACCTCCCCATTTCCATTGCCTCATCCCCACTTCATACCTATTCCTTGAGTACCTCAGTTGTGCTGATACCTGGGTGTGTTTCAAAACCCTTTCTAACCCAGAACCAAACAAGGTTGTTTCACTCAGTCCCGAGGAACTGCAGCAACACTCCTGGCTCTACTGAGGGGTCAGTGCTGAGGCAGAGTTAGGGAAAGGTGGGAACTTAAGCTAAGACTATGCTTATAAAGCTAAATCTTAAGTATCAACTGTATTGGCTAATGTTTGTAACAGAAATCTGGTCAACAAAAGACTTCAGATACTGGGTGTCAGCTCAATTTTAAAAGGCAACTAAAGTAAGACCCAACCTGAAACCTCTGAATACCAGTCTCTGCCCAGCATTTGCCTCAGACAGGAAAGTCTCTTTGTAAGTCATGCATGAGGTGACATCAGTTATTACCTAGCCATTTCTATAGCTTGAGGCACAAATAGTACTACCAACCACAAACTCCCACTTCTCAAAGATTTCCTGAATTAGGAGTACCATTAAAGAATCCATTAATCTTTACTTTGATTTCATACTTCGCTGAAGATTGGATATTACTTAATGATTGGTTTGTGAAAGGTAGCAATCCAAAACTTAGAAAAATTTATGTATCATACCCTTGCCAATCAAAACACAATGGCAAGACAGAACTGGAGCAAACCTTTCTTCAGTCACCCATTATATTTGAATAAAGCAATAATTTAGTGGGATATCTAAGCAGCTTGTCATACTTAACATTATAATTACTCTTTAATAAAAGCCTGGATAAAAGTGATATAACTAAGCACAGCATACTCCTATTTCCGTTGAAGGTTAAAAAAAAAAAAAAAGTCAATTTGACTCAATAACAGCACAAGAACACCTGAAGAACACCTGATTTCTGTCAGAGTTACCTACTCTCATATCTAGGCATATACCTGTTGCTCTTGAATTTGCTGTCTCTCCAGGGAATATCAGCATGAAGAAAGCATGAATGAAGGAATGAGTAGAGGTCTGCCTTCATTTCAGAAAGTGTGACTAGTATATTTGAACCAGGAAAAGGTACAATATAATTGGCTAAAGATACTGGTAAGCACCAACACAGAAACAAGAAAAAAATAAATAAATTGAAGGAATCGTACCTTAAAGCAAGTTCCCAGAAACCAATACTCTACAAGGCTGCTCCCAGGGGAAGATGATTTATGTAACTCGGGGTTTGAGACAAAAGTATTATTGTAGGCTGTTGTCTCGTGCAACATAAGGGAGTCCTCCAGGCAACCTGCTCCAGTTTTCACAGAATCATAGAATAGTTTGTGTTGGAAGGAACCTTAAAAACCATTGAGTTCCAACTCCCTGCCATGGGAAGGGACATCTTCCACTAGACGAAGTTGCTCAAAGCCCCATCCAACCTGTCCTTAAACTATGAGTTAAACTGTTTTCTTCTGTAACTTAACTAACTGTTTTCTTCTAATTCTTTCAGCAATTCTCTAACTTTCAGCTGAACTTATTTAACTAGTCCTCCAACTCTAACATGAAAATCCCTTGCCTCCTCTCACATTTTCCAGTTGCTGAAATACAAACTTAGGTGTCCCCCAATCTTCCCTAACAAAGCATATTTTGTGTATCCATCATCTGCAATCTCTGTCCCAGCTCTTCCTTTCTAGCAGCTGTCAACACTCCAGAAATCTATATAGTCTGGGCATCTGCTATTACTCAAAAATAAGTCATTCTAGAAAACAGCAGGTCAAAGGCAATTCCTACCTACTCCTCTTTATGGCTCATCCACCCTGGGAACTGTGGTAAAATAAGGTTAGCAGCTTCCTACATTTTTGCTCTGTTTTGTCTTTCCAGTGCCATTTCCTAAATACGTACTCCTCTCTTACTCTCTGTCTCTACCAAAGCTGTTTCTGAAGTCCCTCCTTATTTTGATGTCCTTCTGGATAGTCTTTGAATGTCTCTCACTCATTTTTGTCTCTTTGTCTTTGGAAAGAGACAGTACAATTCTCCTTTGTGACTGTTTTACCCTTGACAGACTTCCCCTTGGAGTCATGCCACTGTTAGTTCTTCCACCTGCTGAGCATTAGAGCCATACAACCCAATTCCCAGTGAGCTCTAGTCATCTCTTCAGTACTTTCTTTCAAAGATGCTACAACATGGACCCCATTCTTCTGACCCTAGGGGCTCTCAAGAAAATACTCTGTTAAGAGACACAATTGGTGAGTTAGGCAGAGTTGATTCCTTTAAATTAGTCACTCAGTTAAAATTAATGGAGTGAAAAAGAGAAAGTGGTTCAGAAGTAAGTCATTTCATCCAGAAGTAGATACATAAATGTGATGAGGTGATTTACACCCTCAAAGTGCTTGCTTACTACTCAAAAAAGGCACAGTGTCTGGCTTAGATGAATACCTCAACACTGCAGACAGCCAGAGATGTGTGAAAAGAATAGAAGCCAAAGTAATACTGAGAACAGGCACTCTGCCTCTTTCATCAGCATTTTCTCTTTTAGATGATTAATGATCATATTTCATGTTATTTATTTGTAGAGCTTTGTATATGCTGCTGGAGATGGCAGAAACATTTAGGATATTTTTATTGTTTAAGTAGAATAGGGACATATTTCAGAATTGTTTTTGGACTTCTCAACTAGCTCTGTACACTACCATATATGCAACGCTGGTTGAGTACTTGTAAACACATTCACTGCTTTATTTTATGTCCTTATAGCACTCTTTACTCACCAGATATTATGTCATGTGGGTATACTAGATACTCATCTGTCCCACATACATTGCTAAAATGCAAATGTCAAAGGCTGAGTGCTCCCACCAGTATGGGTACACAAGGTTACTGCTAAGATGTGCTATTGTTATTTTTTAAGCAAACACATTCAGACCTAAAAGTCGATTACAAGGCACTCATGTAAAAATGGTTATACTAAATCTAGATGCTTTGCAAATCCAAGATTTTTACAATGTAGATGTAACTCAGTTCTCAAAGTCAGTGGGAGTTTCACCACACACTTCTGGAATGATCAGAAGCCTTAAAAACATGACATTTGAGAGAGCATAGAAAGAACTGAGCTTGTTTAGTCTAGAGAAGTGAAGACTAAGAGGTGACATGATAACAGCTTTCAAATATGTAAAAGGTTGCTACAAAAATGGAAGGAAATAAACTGTTCTCCTTATCCATTGTGGAGAGGACAAAAAATAATGGGCTTAAATTGCATGAAGGAAATTTCAGTTTGACACTGGGAAAAGCTTTTCTAACTGTAAAGCCAGATTGCCTGGGCTGGCTGTGGAGTCTTCCTGCTGGCAGTTTTCATGAATGTCTGACAAATATCTGTCAGGGCTGGTTGAGGTAGGGCTGATCCAGTGTCAGGGCAGGGGGGAATGACCCTTCAAGACCCTTTCCATCTCCATTTCCTATTAATCTATTACTCATTGAGAAGCAGCATTGGGCAAAACTTGATTATCTTCTTGAAGAGTCTTACTATGCTTTTCATTCATATATCAACATTATCACATTCCATTAATTATCATATTTCATCAGACAAATATAAAGCTGTCTGCAACACACAATGAAAGTTGTTGCCCCAGAGGAGCCACCTGTTCGATGATCATGGAGCCACCCCTGCCCGTGGAGCTCAGCATCTCTCAGCTCATTTGCCTCCCTGCTGGGGATGCTCAGAAAGCTCGACTAGTCTGTCAGATAAGATCTGCTGCCCCTGAGAAGACAGATAATTCTCAGATATTATTAAGAGAGACCCTTCTATAAAATCCATGTGTGGCTCTGCATCTTTATGATCTCTAAACATCCACTGCCATTTCCATAACAAATTTTCCTAAATTTGAAGGCAGACACGTGGTAGAAGACACATACATAATATTTACGCTCATAAATATCAATTTGTAGTATTCTTTGTTCTGTAGACATCTCTGGTTTGTAATGGTAAATTTGAAGGGTAAAATAAAAGCTATTTGTGCCAGGCACAGCAAATGCTCTGAATTTAGAGTGAAAGCATTCTACTGTGTATTTTCTTAAGAAATGGAGCACGTGCAGTTCAGTGATAGAAATAATATTTCTTAACCTAATTTAATGATGCAGTCAGACTGACCTCTCCAACACACAGTAATTGAGAAAAAAGAATAGCCTCCAACAGACTAAACAGAAGCTACCCTAGTTTTTAGTCAATAGTCCTATTCCCACTGGCTATGTATTTCAGTTCAGAACATTGTAATTAAACATAGTGTTGAGCTGCATTTCCTTATGAATGAAACCTCTTGCTCTCATATATATATATATGAGAAAACACACACACATATATATACATGCTGTAAAGTATTTACTACAAAAATCAAATCACAATGAGTCTAAACAAAAGTATATAAATAACCTTTGGGAGGAGTCCTTAAATTTGAAGGATTAATGCTATTAATTCTATCAACAAAATACCATGTTTTTGTTTTTGTTTTTTTGTTTGGGGGGGGGAGGGAAGGGGAGGTTCAGAGTACTGGAATGATATAACAGTATTATTTGAATTCTTAAAATATATATATTACATAAGTATATTATAAAATTCCGCAAAATTATATTTAATAACCTACAGATACACAATGTTCCACCCTCAACTATTCAGTGATTCTGTGATTACACACAAAATGGGTGAATACAGAGAGGTCTTAACCTTTTGAATCTGAAGTGGTCCCACTGATTCCCAGTAAGTGTACATACTTAAGGTGAAAGGGTTTCAGTCCTACAAAGATATTTTGAAGTCTTTTTCCTTTAAAATATACAGGTTTAAAATAATTCATAAGAACGGTCAAGCCTAAACAGTAATACTGGAAAGTTCACATACAGCCTAACGTTTTGCCCATAGGCAATTTATGAAATCATAATTAGAACTACTATTGCTTAGCAATCACATGCACAGAAGTACTAAAAGATTTAAGAAACATAATTGCATTTCTAATAAAGTTTGACCACTTTGTAATAATAGACAAAACTGTGGTTTCTTCTCATAAGCAAGGGAAAATAATCCTTGTCATTTTGCTATTTAAAAAAGGCTAAAAATCCATATGAAGGTGCTATAAGGACAGGGATATCCTCATTCTAATCCTCAGTGATTAGTTGCATATCTCCAGTGATTCTGCTTTGCATAAGAATATCCTTTTGCCATTGACTTTATCACAGGCTAAAGTTAATGGGCCAATAGCATCTGTTGACTACAATGGTCTTACTTCAAGGATAAGTTTGGCATACCGTAAAGAAACATGGTTGACAACAGCCTAGAAAACTGTAATCATAAGAAAAAAAACTACATTCTGGCAACACCTCTTAAGAATTCTTAAGAATGTATTCAAGGTCAAATATGCAAATCAGAAAGGACAAAACTTATTTTCAAAATATTACTTCTTGGTTTAGAGTAAGCAATACATTTATTTATTTATTTATTTATTAATTTATTTTCAGCTCTAAGGCTCTCAGATCTAAATATTTCTTACTTAGGGTTCACTTCTTTAAGAATCCCATGCATAGAGCTATCCTATATGTACACATGCACAGGCAGACTGCATGAGGAAAATTAAATGGATAGTTCATCCCCAAATTAGACACATTTCAGAGGCTGGTTTCTGCCACACGTCATATAACTTTGATAATATTGCAAATTAAATAGCAGCTTTTACCAGGTATGTGTTTGCTGAGAGACTTTAATCAGCCAAAACTGCTTCTGTGTCCACCAATATCTCCACTGAAAAATCTTCAGTAGTCTGTCACAATGGAAAGTTCAAAACAGTGAAAGTGATGCTAGCTTCAGCTGCTTTTACTTCAGAAAAGAGAAGTGTATTGAAAGTTTTTCCACTCATAACAAAGAAACCAATAGATATTAGACTATTTATTGAAGAATAATGCAGCATTTAAGTGAATATCAAACATAGGACACTGAAGCCTCTGTTACTTTTGATTCACTTGAAGATTTTTTGAAAGATAGGAAGTTCAGAAAAAAAAAAAGAGAGAGAAAAGAAGCTTCTGGGAAGAGTTTGCAGAAGGATGCATTAGAAAGTAAGAACACCATCATACCAAACTTTTAGTTGTGTGGGTCTGGGCAATCCTTAGCTTAAAATGCAGGGTTGTGAGGATGCAGTTCCAAACTAAAATATACTAAGTATCTCACAGAGGGCAAACCAACAGAGAGGACCACAAAAGCCATTCACTTCTAGAACTTATGGAAGGATCAGCTTAGTTGAACATATAGCCGGCAGACTTTTCTAGGTCTCTCTAAGATCTGGAAAATCAATCCACCAGAGGTTGTACCAAAATATAACTTGAAGCATTATGAACTTTCTTTGCAAATTACTTCTTTTGATAGATTTAAATATAATTTAAAGCTTCCTTAAAAGTTTGTTGAACTACTAAAACTTTTATAGCAGCTAATTAATTCCTTGAGAGAGAGGAACAAGAAATAAAAGTCACACATAGTGTTTTGAGATGTTATACCTTGGTTGTGTCTCAGTTAAGGACCACACTTAGCAGCAGCAACTCAACCTTATCTCCTTGGGAAAAAAGAAAAAAAAAAGAAAAAAAAAGAAAAAAAAAAAAGACAATTTTTGGATTCATTTAAGAGAGCTCAGTCAGCAGGAACAGGGACAATGAACTCAGAAAGGAGTATGTGGCCCAAGCCAGACAATAGCACTAAAGTGAATGGATCTAAATCTAATCAGCTCCCCTAAAAGCTAAAAATGCTCAAAAATACAGGCATTATTAAAAATAATGGGCCTGCTCCTCTGCTGCGCCTTCTGAGGAGGCTGTAAGGCCACCATGAAGTCTACCCCTCAGTCTCCCCTTCTCTATGCTGAACAGTCCAAGTAACCTCAGCCACTCCTCATACATATTCCCCTCTAGACCCTTCACCATCTTTGTAGCCCGCCTTTGTATGCTCTCTAATAGTTTTATGTCTGTCTTTTATATTGTGGCACCCAAAATAGCACACAGTGCTCAAGGTGAGACTGCATCAGAACAGAATAGAGTGGGACAATCACTTTCCTCAGCTAGCTAGCAATCCTGTGTTGGTCTGCTCTCCAGCCTTTCATCTCCCAGTCTGTACATGTAGCCAGGGTTGCTCATTCCCAAGTGCAGAATCTGGCATTTGCTCTTGTTGAATGTTACATTGTTAGTGATTAGCCAGCTCTCTAATTCATCAAGATCTCTCTGCAAGGCCTTGACAGAGTCAACAGCTCCTCCCATTTTAGTGTCATCCACAAACTTATTTAGCATACCTTCAAGTCCTACATCCAAGTCATTTATGAAAACATTGAAGAGAACTGGCCCTAAAATGGAGCCCTGCAAAACCCCTACAGCGACTGGCTGTCAGCCTCATGTAACCAACCCCATTTGCCACAACCCTTTGAGCCTGACCCATCAGCCAATGATTCACTCATCATGTTAGGTATTTGTCTAGCTGTATGCTGGACATTTTGTCCAGAAGAATGCTGTGAGAAACAGTATGGAAAGCTTTGCTGAAATCCAAAGACTACGTCCACTGGCTTCACCTGGTCAACTAGGTTGGTGGCCTTGCCATAAAAAGCGATTAAGTGTGTTAAGCAGGACCTTCCCCTCATGAACGCATTTTGGCGTTGACCAATGACCGCATTGTCCTTCAGGTGTTTTTCAATAACTCCCAGAAGAATTTTCCCCTTAATTTTACCAGGCACTGAAATGAAACTGACAGGCCTGTAATTACCAGGGTCTTTATTCTTGCCCTTGAAAACTGGAACATTTGCTAGCCTTCAGTCAACTGGGAGTTCTCTGGATTCCCAAGACCATTGAAAAATAATTGAGAGAGGTCTCGTGATGACATCAGCTGGCTCTCTGAATACCCTGGGATGAATCTCATTGTTCCCCATAGACTTACATGCACCCAACTGGAGCAGCAAATCCCATACAAGTTTGGGGAGTTTATCATTCCTGCAGTTACTTTCCTCCATCATCAGTGTAGAAGACAGGCAAAGAAGGCATTCAACATCTCTGTTTTGTCTATTTGTCTCAAATAAAATGTTGTGTTTTGAGTGAGAAAACTAGAGGTTTCCTAATAAAAGGTTGAAAGAAAAACAACAACAACAACAAAAACACCAACAACTCCAAACTTATTTTCTTTAAACCAAGGATTCCAGTTGTTATTGCATATTGTTACATGAGACTCCTATGGCAGATCTGCCAGCATATGAGTAGAAAAATCTGAATAATTCTCATATTATCAGATATTTCTAAAGGAAGGAACACCATGACTTCTTATTATTTATTTTAAATCCAGAAATAAACACACAAGTATACTCTATTTCATAAGTCCTTAATGCAGGAGGAGGAGGTAGGTCATTCTAATACTGCTGTTTAAGAAGTGAATTTAAAAGATCCCTCTGTTAGTAAATAACGGTACTGTACCCTCATTCCTCAGTGGATCTGTCACTAAATGAAAATGCTATGCACACTTAGCATAGCATAATAACAATAATATATGTAAACTTGTACGCCACTATCTGCTTTGGAACCCCAAAGTATACCTGTTCCCTTGTCGGCTCAGAGAGTGCTGCCTCTTCTGCTCACTTCCCCAACAGAAGATGGCATTTCCACTGAACCGTGAACCTGCTTTGGCATAACAAATGTTCCTGGATGTTTCTCAAAATGTGTCACAAAGTGAACATCCTTTGTCTACTCCAATTATATCACCATCATTCCCTTCTTCTAGCTGTCATTTGAGTATCTTCTGTTTTCAGCCTTTCTTCTAAACATTAAGGCCTTTCTTCCTCAATCATTACATTTGTGTCTGATCATAGAAAAAGTCACCATGCTGCACAATGAAGAAAGGGGATGTTGCCATTTCCTTAGCCTTTGTTATGTCTTTTACCTATGAGAGGATATGGTCCTGCATTACTAATGGATCAAAGGTCTTCCATTGATTTCACTCAGCATTTCTAAGTCTAAAAATGCATATAGGCTGAGACCATAAAACTTCCTACTCATTTTGAATCAGCCAAGAAGAGTTCAGTATTTGTTAGAAGAATATTTTCCCCTGGTACTATCAAGAGGGTGCTTGGAATAATGTAACATTTCTATATAACAATGTAGTTTTATTTACATGTCCTGGAATATTGCAGTCTCATTTATGCTGAATTAATTCAGTTAGTTCTGTTACCAGAACAACTTGTTTAATTCAAAGGGCAGGCCTGGCTGCCACAGTGCTGTTCAGGAGGAACAGCCGAGTAACCAAAAGGCTGTGACTATTTCACATTACTGGGGGCTCACTTGTACTGCTGACACAGGGCTGGGGATTAGAGAGGAGGTGATCTGGACATCATAAAAATAATTTGCCTATATAGGGGATATGGGAGGCTAATTGCAATTTTGATTTCCTCTCTCGCTATACACACGCTTTTGAACAAAATCTTTGAGACAATATGAGAGTATTATTGTATTTTTCACTGTAATGGTTAGTTAGCAGACACTGCTTCAGGGTACTAAGAACAGCCCTTGAAATACCCTGCTGTGGTGATAACAACAGTCCTCCTGGCAGCAGGTCTCCTGTAGCTTTAAGGCTTACAGAACTATATGACGAAGAAGTAGTAAAGAGCAGAAATAACTCATCCATACATTCTCATAAATCTTCCATATATTCTCATAATCCATATTCCTAATACAAGGAAGTTTGAAGAGCATGTAGCATTTTACAGTCACCCAACAGAGCTGAGTCCAGCAGCCTAGAACATACCACCATCACTGCCCAGAAATCTTGTTTTTCCAGGTCCCGAGATTTTACAGCAAGGTGGGACCCTTGTTTATTTGCAGAGCACAGGCACCGCACAGGGCTGTCTCACCATCCCCATAGACCAAGACATGGCCTATGCCTCTTTGTATACTGCAAACGGAGTTTTTTTCTGCATCAGACATGGGGAACTTCTCAAAAAAAATCTGGCAACACAAGCTTCAGAGCATCTGCTTGGACCTCCCAGGCCCCAGGGTCCCTTACTACAGAGAACATAGATGTTCCTAACCCTCCTCTGCACCTCCAATACCCTGAGCCCTTCAGGCTACAATCTCAGGCCCTCTGTTTCATTCTAGTGCACCTTGACACAAGACAGACCTGTAGCAAAACAAGGGTAAAGTTTATTTAACCTGGCTTAAAGCCAGGGTTCAGAGGTATGCATTCAAGGGTTGGAAACAAAACGGCTACAGGAAAAACGAAATACAATCTCGTTTGCAGTACTTACTACTCATTAAGGATATTTACTCAAAACATAGCCCTTAGATTGCTGATAGTAATTTCTGTATGCTTCCCCAACTCTCATCTCCTAGTCTAAATGATTTCCTTCTGTGACATTTTTGATGGCTTTTCCTAGAGACTTACACTTCAGAGACTCCTTCCCATTCTTCCATCCTCTGCTTTATTTCAGATTAAGTTCCCTCGTGTAGGCTCACGTGACTTATATGCATCCATGAGAACCTTTGAGCTCAAAAGCATCCCATATATCACTTATTACAAACTGTACGTATTATAAGTGTATTTTGTCATTTTCTTATCAAAACTATTCCAGGCATAAGAAGGGGAGTCTTGATGAGATGAATCTCAAAGCTGATGGCTCCCTACTGCTCCAATTTCCTGTTAGGTTTGGAGACTTCTAGAGAAATCAAGGAGGTAGTAGATATTACATGAACTCAGTTATTTCTGGCTGAAATAGAACTATCTGCTTTAGACAGCATGTATTTAATAAAAGATCAAGCTTTAAATTACTTGAATTATCTCATTTGTAATTTCTATATTCAGATAGCTTCCCTGTGCAGCTATCAGTATATTATGTCCTTGTTTTTAGAACACCTGAAGTATCTGTTATATTTAATTAAAATACAAGGAATATGTTAACAGCTCCTCTGTGTGACATATTTTTCTAACATCCTCCTTTAAAGCTAAGGAGTAATGGCACGTATTCAATAAAATACCCTTTATTACTCAGTTTTGCATTGTAAACTCTAAAACAATTTAAAATAAAGCAGGATAAAGTGAAATATCCATAATGTTAAAGGTTTCAGACTCTCTAGAAAATGAGTTATTTCTTGAAGTTGTAAGGTTAGGAAAAGGCTCTTTTCACCAAAAGACATAGACATCAATACAGCCAACTCTGCATTGCGTTTCCTGTACTGTAAAGGTTATGATACACCAGCTAGAATCAACATAGAGTCAAACTGCAAATTAGATTACAGAGCTGAAAATAATTAAGCAATAACGACAGAGGAACGGGGTATTTCCTGGGGCTTAATGACCTGCAGGGAGGAGCTGAGGTCTTTAATGCTAAGCATCAGGAAGAAAACTGCTACAGTATATTTTTCCTGGCCCTTGCATGTACAAAGGGCAATGCTACTCTGCTGCTACTCCCAGAGAATTAATGCTTACAGTGCTAGTCAATCAGATTTATTTATTTGTCACCAGACCCAGTCTGGGACATTGCAGGACCCTGGCTATGACAAAGTAATTGGAGATGAGACAACAGAAAGACAGCTGTCCTGGCCAGTTTTTGTCATGTAGGGGTGGAAGGATTAAATCAGTTGTCTACTGCAAGCTTTCCTGCTATATGGCATAGGTGATTCGAGTCATTTCTTCACCCACCACCCCTTCCTCAGGCACCTCACCTGACCTTTCTCTAAATCCCACGCTCTAGGAAGTGTCTGATTCCCAGTATTTGTCATCACTGGCAGCTCCCTGCTCGTCATCCCACTGTGTAGGGCTCACAGGGTTTCTAGTCCCCTTTGCCTCCCCTCCTCGCCCCCAGCAGGCTCCTGGTGCTCGTACCAGTGCTTTGCTCTCTCTTTGGGGTGCAGAGCACCTCCTCTGGGGGGTGCTCGTGTGAGTATATCCTCACTCTATGCTACTCCCTCCCCAGTGCTGCCAGCTCAGAGAGGAAGCAGTAAGCCAAAGGGACCCAACTCCTTCCTTGTGTTTGCAGCAGAACTAAATCTGTGTTTTCAGCAGAATGGTATTACAGATGAAGAGATAGCTAAGATGCAACAATTATTTTCTCTTCTGATTTTGGTTTTCTTCCTACACTTTTTTATCATTTACAGTCTTAAAATTATTTCTACACAATAGATAGAAAGCAGATAAAATATATGCTTTTATGCTGTTTTATTTTCTTCTTTTTAAGTGAACAATTTTCATGCCAGCTCCTATTAATGTCCATTAAAAAAAAAATCTACTATGCCAACAAGAAAAAGACTCCGTGCAAATACTATTTTTTATCCCCAATCAAAATAGAGTTATTCTACAGACTTAATGAGCTACAGTCATCTCTTGTGCAACTGACTGTGCTGGAGTCAAGGGAGTCACACTGGGAACGGATTTGGCCCATTCTGTGGAAAACAGAGCTCAGAGGTCATGGTGACCTGATTTGCAGCAAGAATGTAAATACAAGTGATAGAGTATTTTTATTTTAATCACTGAACTGCAGAATAATAATCTAATTTCTAGACCTGGGTTTTTGTTCAATTGGGCTCAGTAACAGAAGCCCAAGATTTTCTGCATAACAAACAGATAGCAAATTGCACATCAAAACATGGATCATAATCCCTTTTTACCAAATTATTATTGTAAAATCAGTATTATTAAGTACTATTTACACACCTGGATCTACAAAGTACTTCACAAGCTGGTTGAGCAAACTGTAGAGCAGAAATCTCATTGCCTATTCCTAAAATGCAGCCATTTCTGTAACAAAAAAACAGCAGCTGTTAACACTACACAGCTGTACTAGACAAAAGCTTGGGGCATAAAATGAACATGATGACTCTACTTATCCTAAATTGCAAGTGAAGTGTAAGTAGGTAGAAAGCATGGTAATAATCCAAATACAGAGAGTAATACACTGCCATTCTCTTGCCAGAAGCAAGAGATTGTACTTACGAGGACATCAGTCTTATCCAAAACCCCTGCAGATCCTTGCCCATTAATGTCACAGGCAGAGATTAGCTCTGCACTGGTGTAAAGAGAAGATCACAGTGGCTAACCTGATAACTGCACTGTATTCTTAGAGCACCTCAACGTTTTCCCAGGAGGGCCTCCTACAAGTAGCCCCCTTAATTAGTGAGTTCTCACAATGCAGTGCTTCCACGGACCACAAAAATGCAGCCTGTGAGGAACAAAATGTGTTTCCTATCTCTCTGTTAACCACAGTCTCTTCCTTTTTTTGGTTAGCTGGGATGCTCAATGGAGATCTGGATGATGGAGAAGGCTTTCCATCTTCTCCAAGCCCCCTCCCTCCAAAGGTAAACAAATTGTTCAGAAACAGCGACAGTATAAAGGGAAAAATCTGCCATCTTTCTTCCCCATTAAACCAGTTATCTTAAAGTAATATAAATTGAGACTGTATTAAAAATTTCCATGTACGTTAGCATGTATGTACTCTAAACACAGAGTGCTTTATCTTACAGCCAGGACAGCAGGCCCTACTTCAGATATTGTTACTGTCACATCAAGAAAGAGGATTCTCTAGTAATTTGAACACTTTTAGATTATTTTTTTTGAAAAAATATAAATGAAAAAAATATTTTTCAGCCTCAGTTGTAAAAGCAGCCTGCTGCTAAAGTTTTCATTCAGCATGTGCCATCTCCAGATGCAAACTGTATAACATGATATTTTACCTATCTCTCTTCATATCCTGGTTGTCATGAAGTATTTTCAGCAGGCTCACAAGACGTGAAAACACAAAAGCCCAGTAATGTTTTCAACATCAGAGGCACAAGCTCCCTAGATGTCCCTGCAACATACAGTATTCCTTTAAGTTCTCTCTTCTCCCCTCCCCAGTGGCTCCGAAGCCTCCAGAGAGACCCTGTCCTCCTCCATCTCACTGACAGATATCTCCACAGTGGGGGGTACCTAGCCATTAAGCAGCCTATTAAAAAAAAAAAGAATCTGCTTGCCACGTTAGTACGAAGAAAGGCAAAATTTGCCTAAGAACTATGTGACAGACTAAAACGTCCTTGGGTCTGTCAGGCTGCAGAGAAGAAAGCACCTTACAGCCAAAAAGACAAAAGCAGGGAGTAAAAATGCCGTGCTGGCAGGTGAGAGCAAAGCTTTTTGCTTCATGTCTCCCAGGGATAGGGTGGAAAGACCTGCATTTCTCTATGGGTTTTGTTCCCCCCTCTCTTGTTTATGCACCTCCAACTGACCTGATTATGTCAATGCCTCCTGAAACTCTTTCTAACAACTTCCCTCCATCGCAGTGACACGTCTGATGAAAGCAACATTGAGCTGACCCAGGGAGCGGCTGCACATTCCTGGAACTGGCTGCAGCTCCCGTGCCACCGTGAACTTTGCAGATAGGGATTTTGCTACCCTAAAAGGAGAAAATGGCAGTAGGATGGAGGAGAGTGCTGCACTGTGCCCATCACCACCAGGGAGAAAGGGCAGGCTCAGCCTGGTCCTAACCAAGGTCTCATGCAGTGCTTTTTGTGTTCTTCATTTTTTTTCATTTCTTCCTTAGGGAGGGCTGTTTACTTTAGATCTATCAGTGCTGGAAACAAAACATGAAGTTTCTTATGACATTAAAATTACCCTTCTTCAGGGAACAGGGTACTTGTAAACAAGAACATGTTAAGACATAACGTAAACCCATTTTGTTAAGTGTAATGTGCAACAGCTAATAAAGCAAGTCAAATTTACAGCTGTGACTAGCAAATGTGAGGGGATGATTTTTTTTTTTCTTAGGTGGTAATGTGCTTTAAAAGGAGTGTAAATCTGCATTTTTTGGTGGGAAAAGCTGGATCACGGGCAGAATTCAAACCAGATGAGGACTCCTGCTGTTCTTTCACTGGGTCATATTCTCAGCTCCTTTTTTTTTTTTTTTTGTGGTTTTGTTGACATGCTTACTACAATTTACTTCAAATTCCTTACATAGTGACAAGTTACAAAACTCACCAATCCTTTAATTTCCTTTAATTTGCTTCTTTTCTGTGTTCCTTCCTTCCATGTATTGTCCACCTTCCAATACGTGATGGTGGACAAATATTAACTCATTATAATGATATATTTCTACAGTATAACAAGAATATTTTACAAGGGGAAGTAAAGCAAACATTTTTGAGCTAATAACAGCAGTTTTTCAGCACTGTGGAGTCCATATTTTTTCTGTACTACCTGTGACCACTTATTTTATCTTCACCGTGGACAAACACCACAGTTTTTTACTTTGATTTGACTTTTATGGCACATCCAGAAATTAAGCCTTGGGAATGAGTAGCAAACATTCAAAATCCAACATGTCCAAACAGGTATTCCTTGAGTATAGTATCCAGCAGTCCTGATGACCCTGTGTCTAGTGAGGTAGGACTTGAGGCTGAGATGTTAGAACAATAAAAATTCCTGAACTACTTCCAAAATACCAACCTGTACTCCTCATACCAAATAGAAACAAAACCATTAAAATATGAGCAACTTATTAATGACTCTTTATATATATTATTTTCAGTTCCTCATGCTAATACTTGACACTAGGAATACTAAGGGTATGCTATCTACCATATGCAATAGTGTACAAGGGACACTGAAAAGTCTTTAAGGATTTTTCTTAATAAAATAACTTGTAAGATTTTACTTACACATCTGAGAAAAATATTCTGTTGTCTCAATAGACAAATTGAAATCATAGAATCATTGAAGTTGAAAAAGACCTCCAAGATCATCTGGTCCAACCATCCCTCTACCACAAATATCACCCAATAAACCAAGTCCCTAAGTACCACATCCAACCTTTCCTTAAACACCCCCAGGGTCGGTGATGCCAGCACCACCCTGGGTAACTCGTTCCAATGCCTGACTGCTCTTTCTGAGAATAAATTTCTCCTAATTTCCCCTGGTGGAACTTGAGGCCATTACCTCTTGCCCCATCAGTAGTTATCTGTATCAGAGGAACATGTTCTCAGGTGAACTAAGCTATGCGCTTATACCTTAAAACAAAACAAAACAAAACAAAACTGATGTTTTCATATTGAAGAGACTGTGAAAAAAAAGAAAATTTTATAAAAATAAAATGGAAAGCAAACAGGAGATATGTTCCCTATCATGGCACTATGAGAAGTTCAGCTTCATGGGATGAGCTTGGATTTTATTTTTTCTTTTGATTTTTATGCCACTGTCTGCTTGTGCATTTCACAAACACATTGTTCTCAATGCCCATAGCAATAAATCAGCCCCACAAACCTAAACAAATAAGTAAATTAAAAAAAAAATAAATCAGCCCCACAAACCTAAACAAATAAATAAATTAAAAAAAAACCACCTTTTCCCAGCTCACCTTAAAGTATGAAGGCTTTGATGAGAATGCAGTCTTTTTTGCCAATAAAATGCCTGTTCGGCTTACATCTATTTACTGTGTTGTCTTGCCATCCTTCATTATCAAGTCTCAAATTTGATTGCAAATGCTTTTCATCAGACATCACATATTTATCCCTGTAGACACTCCAACATCGTCTAAGCAGAGCCAAAAGAAACAATGAAAAACAGTCACACACATCCATCAACCAACCCAGCATAAGTACCAGTCACTGCAGACAAATCTTGCTAATATTATTAGACTCATGAATAATCCAAGAAAACAACATATTGGGGGTGTAAATGCACACCTTCAGAGAAGCCTGATTTCACGCTGTCAAGCAATCACTTTCTAGATCTCCAGTATGGCCCCTTTTTGCTGGCAGGGCTTCATCCTTGCACTCCTTCTTGCAACCACTCCTCCTGTCTGGCACTTGGAATCAGGGTCTTCCCATGACCATGGTATGAAGCAGGCAAAATGGCTCATCTGAAAAAAAAAATTTAAAAAGAGCTGCAGGGGAAAGCTTTAACATGATTCAGTCCCACCTACAGATTTGGCTTTTGGTACTCAATGTGTCAGTTAGATACTCGCGGCTGTGCTTAGGCCAGCCAGCAGCTGCTGCAAGCAGCACAGAGCCATGCGGTGAAAAGATGGATGTGTGTTCCCTGCCAGTTTTTACAGCTATTATGTTAAAACTACCATGATGTGACTGGTTCAAAAGTGCACCCAGCATGGTTAAGTAGACCAGTCAATTCACAGTGGGTGAAACCTTAGTCACCTTGAAATCAGCAAAATATTGCCTGTGGTGGGCACAGTTTCACCCACTCTCTCCAGCAGTGGGAAGTACCCTGACTAACTGCTTGCATTTAGAGCTAGGTCTTTCCATTTAGCCATGGCAAGTAGGGCACACTCCATCTAAATGCCCAAGCAGGGACTGTTGCTCACTAATTGCTAATCACTTCTGTCTTCCACCTTGACTAGAATTAAACTGTAGTATTGCTTTGCAAGGTGGAGCAGGTTTTCTCTTTCTCTTCCTTCTGTGCAATACATTTCAGCCTTGACCATTTGGCTTTGAAGGACTCAAGGGCAGAGTGTGTGGGATGTGACATTTATCAGGATTCCTATTTTACTCTTTGTTCAATGCTCAGGGCCAGGTGAGAATTTCCTTTCCAATTTTGACAAACTCTGTCCATCACACACCCACATAGAACGCAGTGAAAAGAAAAACTACCTACATTCACCATGGGAGAAGGATTATGCCATATGGGTTGGGTGCAGGATTGAGAAAAAGGCTTTGACTTTCTAAACCTTGTTCTGTTAGTTTCTTCCTGAAGCGCAGGTAAGATATTTAACATTTGTATACAGGAGATAATAATTTGAGGGTTTATATTTTATCTTTTTCCATAACACCTGCATGCTCAGTCCAGGAAAATATACACTGCAGCCTTGCCCCCATGTTTCCGTATAATATAGTTACTGTGAGATTAACTGAATTTCCTGATGATGCCCTATATGAGTGTTAAGTATCTCTATTGCTAGTTTTTTTCTGCTTGCATCTCCATCTCCAATAAATGCTGAACACGTTATCTGTGCTCAGGAGGTAAGTCTGCAAAAACAGATGAGTTTGCTCTTTGCTCTGATGAATGGCAAACACAGGTCAGCCAAAATGAGAGTATTGCCACAGAGAACAACCAGTATTTATCCACCGGTGCTGAAATCTAAGGGAAAGCAGAAGTTCCACAGGAACAGTGGTGCACAAAGACAGATGAATTTGTAGAGGTCTGATAGAGGAAGGCACTGCCAGTGTCTAAACATGTGTCTAATTGCCATCCTTAATC
Source organism: Anser cygnoides (assembly GCF_040182565.1). Lineage (NCBI taxonomy): Eukaryota > Metazoa > Chordata > Aves > Anseriformes > Anatidae > Anser > Anser cygnoides. The sequence goes on along the minus strand of NC_089873.1, from coordinate 81,222,417 downwards.
CATGCCTGGGGTAAGACTCTGATACTTTCTCACACAAGTAGCTCTATAGTACACAAACACATGTAGGTTGACACTTTCCATCCATCCACACACTTACATGCATACATACTCATGCTGATTTTACACAACTTATGTCTGTGCGTGAGCTACAAAATTGCAGGAGGGGCTGATAGCAAGGTTTCCTAATGCTTGTTATGATAAACACCCTGCTATCAATTGCCTGTAACTTTGCCAAATTTCTCCTGGAATTTTTCAGTGAAATATTTCAGACTGTTCAGTGATCTGAATCAGGCAAAAAATGCACTGTTATGTCTATGAAAAAAAAAAACCAACAACAAAAAAAGAAAATCTGGATAATCTGCTAGTAGAGATGTTTTTACTAGCCCCATATTTTTCAACAGGAATTTAAGCTTCAATGGATGACATGGACCTTTATTTCAAGGGTGCTTTTGCTAACCCCATGAAAAACAGCCCACATGCGTCCTAGTCACTGGTCTCTGAAGCATCCTACTGTGCAGTGGAAAGTCTGGAAAATCTTCAGAGCTAAAAGATGTAAAAGGAGCAGGGGAAAGCCTGTCCACTCTCACAGTCTGCTGCATGTGATGAGCCAGGTCAGCCTAACCATGAGACTTTGCCATGATTTTCATGCTCCCCCTCGAGGTCAGGGCGGGATGAATGGATTCATCCTGGGCCAATCATGTGGAAGAAGGAAGCTAGCTCTCACAAACATAAATGACTTCTCTTTACAGGCATGGACTGGGGTGGGCTTACAAGGGCCCTGTAGCTCTGGCTTGCTTTTTGTCCCAGTTGTGCCAGACTTCAGGGCCAAGAAGTGGGGACCAGGAGGAGAAAAAGGCTGAGTGCAACCCTCCATTGCCTTCAAGGAAATGGTCACTGCTGCCAGCAAAATTCCCCTTCCCAGCCCCTGTGTCCTGCTGGTTCTGTTGGGGGAACTGACATGAGGATGAATGGGGGGCTCAAGCCCATGGGGGCCATATTTTTCAACCCTGGCATGGTAGGGACTCCACCAAGTCACAGAGACCTTCCTCCTTCCCTCCCTTCCCCTCCCTGCCTGCTTTCCTCTTACTGTGGCCTGAAGAGCAGGCCACGTCCCCATTGAGGAGGAAAGGAGGAAGGCACCTGGCTGGCTAGGTGCTCAACAAGACCCACTTCTCAGCTGCAGGCCTCACAAAAGAAAATGTATATTTATACCTGTTTAAAAAAAAAATATGAATTTTCTTACATATAACAACTAAAGTGTTCTTTCCTCCACTGTGGGTTTTGATTAACAGCAGTGCCTATTAATAATTTCAGTTTCCCAGTGCATAAACAGTAGCCTTAATGCTTTTCTGAGTCAAGACAAAGTAGATACAGGGCAAAATTCCTTTCAGATTTAATACAGGTATATTTAATTCAGACTTGCTGGGATAGTCCTACCCCGTATGGAAGCTCACCACTGAGCCCAGGTGTCCTTCAGCATCCCTCTACCTACAGATTTGAATCCCAAACAACCCAGTGTAACTCTGAAAAGTACTAAGGGGCATGTATGATGTCTGCAGCTGGTGGTAAGATTAAAATTAAATAGCTGTTTATTAATCTGTTCACATATCAACCCTTACAGGCACACCTCTGGAAGCAGGGCTACGAGGCAGCTCCTTCCCAGCCGCGAGATTGTACAGCAAATTTCCCAAGGACGACCACTCCTCCATCCACCACTATAGGCGCTGCCCCGTCTGCGCATTCCCACACCCGCATGGACATGCTGCTGCTGCTGTGGGTATTCATCACATGGGATCAGACCTGAGCTATTCTGAAACATACCCCCACATACCTACAGTGTGAATGCCAGGCCCTCCACGCTAACCATTTCACTCTACAGAGCAGCTTGAATTGCATCACACTATCTGATAACACAGCCAATGTTCTTAAGCAGTAGAAAAACAACTATAAACAATAGCTAACCAGGCTAATCTGGTGACTTTCCAAGCAAATGTGCTTTTTTTTGCCAAAATTTTCAAGACTTGTGTTTTCAGATTTCTTTTCATTGGGATATATAGGGCGATTCCCTAAATAACTCATTGATTTCTGTATTGTTTTTAGAGGGTTTCTTTTCTCTCTCTCTCTCTCTCTCTTTTTTTTTTTTTTTAGTGCTCATCTGGCTTCAATCAAGAGGTTTGAAAAATCGTTCAAATTCAAAACTTTCAAAATGCATGCATCCATCCTTACTGTAACATCCAGCCAGTCTCTAAATAAGTAAATAGATAGGTAGATAAATCCTGGTAATCTTCTAATAATCTTAACACAGCAATTTCATGCTCTAGCACATCTGCTTCCAAAAAAATGCTTTGCATGTTTTTCTGATTGTGTTTCTACATCTAAACAAAACTGAAACAAATTTTACAGTTCCCATTGAACACTGTTGAGTTCCTCACAGAGTAGATAAATGATTGCTATGACTGGAAACACCATGATATGCAAAAAACATTTAGAGAATCAGAAGACATTAACTCACTTGTGTTCTTTCTTTTGTTATTGTGAGAATGCCACTTATTGAAATTTTGCCCCAGAAGCTTATAGCTTTCTCTTAGAGGCAATATTTTCATCAACATTCTTTGTATATTTTTTAGCTAAGTTATTTTATATCCAACTACATGGATTCAACATAATTCTGTTTTACACCCCAATAACACTAATGCTGGGAGGTTTAAATGAAGTTCTTACTGCTTCCCACATAGTTCCCCACACTAGTTGATAGTAAATAGTATCCCTGATGAACAGTTAACAGATAATTTTTGTCTTGCTGATACAAGAAGCATAGATTTTTCTTCCATTTATGTAAAGGGTATGAGAAAGTATAATTTATGTGCTCAAATACAGAACTCACAATACTACTTGTTTGGTTATTTCCTAGTTAATGAATCCATAATCTCCTGGGCTGCTGAGTATCACTATGTTTAAAGCTTGAGGAAGTAAAGCGCAGTTGAATAAAGAGATAAAATACCCCCACTTTGCAAGGAAAATTTTGCTCAGAGGCAACACTAAAATATTGTTGCATGTCCTAGAGGTAAAGCCTAACGCAGTCTGAATTACAAACTTTATTGCAGTGTCTGACAGATTCATGGCTTCTTCTCCCTTTTGCTTGCCTACTGTACTTGCTAGTTCCTGGAAAATAGTTGTCTGTGTCACTTCTTGTATCCAAACAATATCTCCCTTGAGTTTTAACTGCTACACAAATAAAAATATGACACAAAGGACAGAGGATAATTTTGGCCTGATGGCATTTTTTGTGTCTGTGGGTTAAAGAAAGTTAATAAGAGAGTTTACTGTGTATACCACTTGCACACTAAAAATGTTCCTCAAGAGGTTAAAAGTTCAAAGTTGAGTCAAAGTCTGTACTGCCTCCGCTCTTCCCTTTTAATTATCCGAGGTCAGGAAGTTAATAATACCAGAAATCCCCAGTAGAGACCTCTTGCTCTGTGTATGAACTTTAAACTTGTTCAGTTTTTTTCAAAGGGTAAAAAGTTCAGTGAAAACACAGTGGATTTTCCCTCTGGTCTCTACAAATTCAACCTCAAGGGTTAAAAGTTTAACTGTAAAAGAGAAACCTTTGTTCTCTGAGCTACATTTAAAGAGTTCACTTATTAGAAGGTAAAGATTTCAAACAGAAGTTAAAGTCCAAACTTATTCTTTTCCATAATGACGAAAATATTGCAATAAAAAAAAGTCCTTTGATCTGTTATCACTTCTCTCAGAAGCGACTGTCAAAACTTATTTTCTCTTTATTTTGAACTTTGGATGAGTAACGGAGTCACGTGGGTCCCTAAGGCCACGTGTATCTGTTAAACAGCAACATGCTGCATTTGTGAATTTGTCCTACATTTTTCAGCCAGACAGTATCTTTTTTCCTGCTGAAACATTTACAGTAGATGTTTATCCACCAAGACCTTTTACACAGTTTATTTCACACAAGCTCAGGTAAACCAGTTGTCAATGGTGAAAGTGTCAAGTATAGGTGTTTTTATTATCTTCATTCTGTAAATAAGAAGATCCTCATGCTTTCTCTGAATAGTAAGATCCTCATGTTGACCTTTTAGCAACTATGCTGGTGGAAAATATACAAAACAGAGGTAATTAAAATATATTGTTTTTTATATAACACTGTTCAGGTCTGTGCTGTCAGAGGTCCCTGAGGGGTATTCAATAGGTGCGAAGAGACTGATACTAATCGTCAGGGGTCAAAAGGATTCAGAAAAGAAGAAAAGCCAATGAAAATGTTACTTCTGTTTTTAGTATTCGTCCCATGTTAATGGACAGAATAAGCTCTTATGAAACTCAAATAGGAAATGCCCTTGGCTTGAGAGATAACAGTTAGCTGTTCATGAATTTGGGACAACTGCAGTCTTGCAAAACAACAATTTCTAATTTGGACTGTCATTAGGGAATTTCTCATTATATGAATTTCAGATTACTATGGCATGAGTGGTCTTTTCATTAATGATCATTTTATTAATGTACAAATACATAACAGTTTGGTCCTGCTTCATTTATGAAGAAGATGAAGCTCAGCATTTCAGTCTTGCTGTATATGCAAGAAAAACCTCCCAATGTGCCTGAAAGCATTGCTCTGACCAATAACCGTGGCTGTGATCTTTGATTCAAACCTCAGCAAAATCCAGATGAGCTCTACCTTCAGTTTTCTTTAGATCTGACCATCTCACTCTCAGAACATAGCTGGAGATTTTTTTTCCTCCTCCTGCTCTACCCAGCCCACATTTTCAATTTTGAGAAATGTGATTTTAAATCTAACTTAACTCTTGAAATTCTTTCACTTGGATGAAACATACACTTTGCCTTTCTTGTAGAATAATGTCTAATGCTGTTTCTATAAAATAAAAAGCACCTCACAATCTACCTGCAAATATTCCCTATTAAGAAACTTGTCCTAAACTACCCCTTTGGTTTTCGTTCTCCTACAGACTTTGTATGACTTTTTCTTTCAGTTAATCTATCATTCATTGAGTATTTCTACTAGCATCTTTCCTTTATCACTTCGGTCACTATTTTTTACACTGTCAGATGAGGACTAGAGCAAACAACTTTTCTTTAAATATTTTGAGAGATTTTATGTCTCTTTTATGTGGTCAGCAATCAACTATGACACATGAGCCATTTCAAGTTAATTTCAGTAGGACAGGTTTGCTATTTTGTCAGAAGTACATTACTAGGTTGAGAGGTCCTGAAGTTCAGCTAATGATAGTGACCTTATGAAAGGGTGTATTTGGGCCAGCTCAGCCACATTTGTATCAGTCTCTCCAAAGGGGCTTCTGGGCATTAAGAACAGAAATATACGTAGAAGTCATTTTGCAAATATATATATATATATATACATACATATGCCATGCAACTAGCTCCACATGACCTTCTCAGCAAGCTCCGTTCAAAACCCAAACTTACAAATTAATAACAGATTCTGTGAGTTACAGGCCATCCAGATGGAGGAAGGGATGACAGAATCTGATTATGAAAACATTTGTGAAAGTTGCAATACGCAGTATAGCATAAATTTTTATTGGAAGATATCTCTTTTTTACATAATTGTCATTTTACTCAACTAATTATAATTATGTTTAATATGGAAAGAAAAGCAGACTGTTCAATACAGCTGACATTAACAATATTTGTGCAAAGCATGACTGTTTCACAAATACAGTCTGTGTTCAAGTGATTCCAGGACCAAATTGAATACCTGGCAATCAAACCTCTGTGAATTATCATTTTAAAAGGAGCATACTTTTTCAGCTTCACTGCAACAAGAGCCATACCAGTTCACTTTTGCTTCTGTTTCCACATATACCCTTTTGCCTTTAACTATAGCTGTTTCATGCTTCAGCTCCACCTCACTACAAGCTAACTCAAACAAGCTTTTGCTGTGTCTTAACCCATAAGCTAAAAAATTAAGTTGATATTTTTCTTGATAGTAAAATAAACTTCATGGGCAAAGTAGCTAACTTACACTGTACTCTCTTGAATTTTCATTTTATTTTATTTTATTTTATTGGGGGGGAGGGGGGTTGTAGTGCAATTTCAACCATAGAGTTCAAAAACAGTACTTCAGATAGCTTTTTTTACTCATTTCTGCAATCATCTCATCCCCTTCACACACATGTATCCCATACAAAAGCATTTCTGAGTGTAAAATTCAGCTTCTGGCCAGCAGGATAGTAATACTTTCTAAAATAAGAGCTCTGAACCCCAAGAACCATCAAGTTGCACTGGGAAGAGAGCAGGATTAGGCTTCCCACCTGTCCACTTAGTTGACAAAATATTCAAGTGTCTCTACTCCCGTCATCTCAATCTACAGCCCTGTGTATTAATATACTATGCAGCAGTTTAAAGTAAAACAACCAGCAACGAGATGTGGTAGCTTATATGCCATCACATATGCAGATCTGCAGCCTCTGCACCAGGGGTGATGACCTCCCACTGAGGAACTGGGAAGGGTAGAAAGCTCTGCAATTTCATCAAAATGAGTCACCAGCACTTGTGAGAAGTGCCCTGAAAGACACAGCATACTTGGGGGTAGGAGAAAGCTTGGTTTTGGATATTTTCATTGTTTCTGTGCTTTGTCAAGACTCTACAATTTGTTCCACCTCCAATTCCTCCTTCTAATTCTCTGCTCAGCCATTATGCACTACTTGTGCCCTTCTACTGTAAACTTAACTGACAAAGCTCTGTCCCTTGCCCTGCAGGAATGTACTGCCATGATAGAAACTAGGAAAATTGAAAGTAATTTGAATGTCTTTCCTACAGAGAGAGCTCTTCTGGAGGAGCTGCTCCATATTCTGTATGAGAAGAGAAGGAGAGAACACAGATTCAATCACCATACGTTACAAAGAGTTACCCACAGATAAAACAAAATCTGACGCTATAGCTCCTAAGCTTAGTCCTAATGGGTCCTTTGAACAAATGAACGTTTCCTCATGATGTAGCCTCTGCTTATCTAAAATGGAAACGGACAAGAAAAATAGCTGGATGCCAGCTGCCCACAATACATTTCAGATAAAACCTGTTAAAAACAAAAATCAGTCACAAGGCAGCAAACAGCACACTACTACCTACAGACAGCTCTAACAAGCACTTTGGGATCTTATTATTATTTTATTGTAGTATTTTCATGGCTATTATTTTACTAGGCTGGACCCACCTAATGAAAGGATAATGTATCTTGTGAGTGGATGATCAGATCGTCTATCTGACAGCTGTAGAGAAAGGTGATGTGAAAAATTAGAGCCTCCCTTGCACCTGAATCCTTCCACAGGTGATTCATTTTATGGGATTAAGTTAATATTAATTCAACGATTGACTAATTTAAAGGAGAGAAATGTCTTATTCCCTTATGAGTTCAAACTCTGAGTTCAGAACCAGGTGTGCTGACCACCACTAGGACCATGGTTACACTTGCCAAAATTACATCTTATGCAACCAAGAGGAAGGAAAAGAATAAAAGAAGAATAAAATGTGAGCTTTCAAGTAATCCCTGAAGACCCAGGGCCGTGAAACACTGAACCTTTTGTCTTTCCAAGAACAGCAACAAAGGTTCTGAAACAAGCTTTGCAAATAAAAACACATGGCATGTCCCTTTTCCCCCATGCAGGGAACACACATGTAGGGAACAACTTGGTCCAGTTTGGAATGTGTCAGACACTGAAACAGCTGCTTCTAAAGACATAGCTGAGTTAGAAGACCTCAATTAAAACAAAAGGATGAGCACAAACAATACAAAATGGCTACCTACTCTTGTCAAAACCAGCTGTGAGATGAGTAGTCCTAAAACAATGGAGTCTTTCAAAAATAATAATAATAATAATAAAAATGCACACAAATTAACTTAAGCACACAGCTTTTGCAATTAACTTGTGTGTTAGCCCTCTATTCCTTTTACAGAAAAAGAACATTGAAGGTCACTAAAGCAAATGGGCTAATGGGAAATTTGCTCTGGGCAAATTTCTCAAAGAAGTTCGCAACCCCACATGAAGACAATTCACTTACGTAAATTATTGGGTGATAACTAGTATGAACATTGAAAAGATTCGGGCAGTACCCAGTGGAAGAAAAAAATTTGCTTTTAACTATCCAAAAATATGAGCAAACCATGTAGAAATAATTAATCATATGCAACCTATTACAATTAAAAGTGTATTCTTAAATAGCTTCTTGATTGAGAACAAATGCCTCATTAATCTGGAACACATCAACTTAGGAACACAAGAAATGTCAAGTAGAGAATGATGACTGACATGATATGGGACTCCACATGCTGCATGTGCTCCATCTCAAAGGCTCACAAAGAACAATCAACACAAAGTTCAGTGGACGTGATGAGTTGGAAAAAATCCACTGAATAAAAAAAAAAAAAAAAGTCATACTATTTCATTGTAGAGCATTAAATATTACAGGAGCTCTAAAGTGGTCACATCATCCCATCTGCTATTTTTTTCAAATGCAACTTCTGTCTTGATATTCGTCTGGGAATGTCTCTACTATTGTTAAAAAAAAAAAAAAAGCACTGTTATAACTGCATCTTACTGTATGTCCACATAATACTTTCTAAGCAAATGTGAGCTTACTCTGTCCATGATAGAAGTGACTTAAGAGGGGTACAGGCACACCAGAACAACTCCAAACCTAATGCCACACATCTTACCTCTCGGCTGGCTGTTCTGTCCTGGGCTTGGTATCATGTTATTCAGGAGGCAAGAAAGTTGCTCAGCACAAGGCAAGTTTCTGGAAAGCTCTAGGAAGATCGAAACATATGCTTTAAAATGAACTTCACCTTTCAAATTATTTATATAAGTTCACTGCTGATTTTCAAAGGCCACACTCTAACATAAAAATATTTTACTGTTACAAAGCTGCAGTTTAAAGAAGAAATTTCAGTAATATTTTTACACTAGAATCTCTGGTTCAAATACAATTACAAATAGCTTAAAAGTGTTTTTCCTTGAAGACTTCATTTTGTTGGTGGATTTCATTCAACAACTCAAAACTGTCTATCGTGACACAAAAACTTGTGAGGTCTACATTGCACTACCACCACCAGCAGGACTCGGCAATAGCTGTATCAGCAAACCTCTTTCAGCTACAAATTTAGCCTTAGCCAGTTAGGCCATTAGGTCTCCATAGCACTGTTTGAGATGAAGAGGGTTTATATAGCTTCTCTCCCCTCTCCTCCCCTCCATAAAGAAAGCCCTAAAGCACTGTGTGGCCTGTAACTGCCACGATGCATATGCTGCTATTACCTCTCCATGGCAAGATGTCTCCTTTGACAAAAGTGCAGATTTCTTGGCATTAATTAAGTGTCTTAAGGGAAAGGGAAATTTCTGTAAAAACCATAAGCATAGGTGGGGGAAAACTATGTTTTCCTGATAAGTTATTTCTTTGTTCAGAAATAACTCCACTGTACTGACATTACCCCTCTGACTGAACTGCAGCAACAAACCACAGGAGTTATTTGGTGAACTGCTTATGGGAGATGACGGTGATCTTTCTCATATCTTTAATCTTCTGTATGTCCCATACTGTATTTCCTATTACACAGTGTGAAGTTCAGGAGAGTTGTTGGACTAGGGTAAATCTTGCTTCTGTTTCAAAGTGTTTTAAAATTGATTTGTGTGTTCACTGTAAATGTATGCTTACAATCAGGTTTATAATTAGTTGAAAGGGATTAGGTTTGTAGGGAAAAAAAATTACAGGCATGGGAGAACTGTCTTGACTGCACTTACTGTCCAATCAGAGAATAATGGCAATGCAACATAACTTACTTTTCATACATAACCAACAGGACTTCAAAAGCAAGTACAAACATAAAAATCTCTCAGAGTGCTTGATTGAAATGAACAATGAAGTAATACTTTGTCAAATAATTCTTAACAACAAATGCAGCAAAGAACATTGCAGCTTTCACAGAACTATTCCATGAATGGAGAGAAGAGTTACATTCATCAAATAAAGTACTAATTGCATGTAAGTCATTTTAACCTCTCTGGATATTGCAGCAGGAAGATTTTTCTTATTAAAATTTCATTTTTCAATGACAAAGTTAAAAATAAAATTGTTTACAATGATATTCTGAAAATAGTACTATAATTGGATCATGCTGTTTATTTTACTGCATCTCAGCTAGCTGTGCCTCATGCTTTTCCAGCCTATCAGTTCCCTTTGGGGAGAGGTTTGGCTCCCAGCACTCACTCACCATCTCAGAGGTTGATGTGTTTTGACTGGTGATTGAGGAAAAGGGGAAAATTGTCAAGAACACTGCATTCTGAGAACGCTGGGTGCCTGCAAAAAGGTTCTCAGGAACCATTGTGCAGGTAGATACTGCCAGGTGAAATGTAAGACCAAAAGAGGGCTTAGGTAGCTATTAGTTTATTGATAATATGTTCACATTCCTAACAGCACAGAAAGCCCCAGTGGCAAGGCAGGTTGCAAGGGAAAAGTGTCAGGTCAGGTCGAGGATCTGCTTAGGGATGTTCCTGCCTCAACTTACACACTTTTCATTTTGTCAGCAGATTAAATACATCATGCCCACGTTATTACACATCAAACGATAGAACACTGCAATAATTAGAAGCTGGGGTCATTGTGACCTGATGATCATCAGTGGTGGCAGGATGTTCACTCTGTGAACTGAGGATAAACCATACACATCAAGCCATGTCCTTGACTTCTCGCCAACTTTCCGAGTCCTTCCTTTCCACTGGGTGCCACTGTAGAGGATGTATCTAACTAAACTGAATTTAAGTTTTCAAACACAGGGCAGGGAAAGTGAATGAAATTGTGAGCTATTCCATATATCTTAATCTGTAACATTCCCCTTGGTGTACTGGATCAATCTCCCTTGCATTGCTCGCCTTCCAAACAACCTCCAAACATTGTCTTTCCTCTTACTGCAGTGTATGTTGCCCAGCGGATAAGTCTGTTTTGGCTCTATCAGTTCTTCCCCGTGGACTAATCAATTACCTGCCACTTGACTCCACCAACATCTAATAACATTTGTTAGGAATTTAAATATGTGGGTATATTTTAAAAACACACTTCATTTTCACGACTTTGCCTAGACTATAGTAAGTTGTAGTTTAAAATAAGTCCTCAGATAATCTGTTACTTCAACTAAAATTAATCCTTTAAATAAACTGCAGAAAATCAGAGACAAAGGTGAGAAGGCTGCTGAGGCTGGAGAAATTCTACAGGGAGATTATATGCAAATAAACTAGAGAAAAAAACTTTCTCGTGTACTACTCACATGTCACCTGCTGTTGAATCAGGGTCTGAGTGTTTTTCTGATATTTGAGTTCTAAGGAAACAATATTTGACAGCCTTTAGAAATGCTTTCTCACCATACATGCTGATGTTGCTGGTGGTCCTTGGGTGGTTCCAGACTTGGTCATGCTGAACACAGAGCACACACACCCATCAAACCATATGGAGTGCCTCTCAAGCAAGAAACATGTGTGCCTGCCTCACCAGAAAGGATCAAACTGCAGGACTTTTAAGATAACCATCTTGGCTATTCAATTTTGGTCAAATCCTTATCATTTTACTAACATGAATTTTAAGGGGTGACAGATTTTTTTTCAAGTTGAACTTTTTTTTTTTTTTTGTGCTGAACTATCTTCTTTTAGTTGACACTGTCTAATAATTGGTCTAAACTTTATTAATACCCTTGGTGTTCATCATGGTTACATTAATCATGACAGCCTCATTTCATATTAATCTAGATGTCATACACTTTTGTAGGAATTCCATTGTAATTCACCCTTAATTAGTTTACTGTTCCTGCCAATTTTGATTGAAAATTTAAGCAGTACAGCACAAAAATCATTCTGAGAATTGTCAAAATCTTTGGTACCTTCTGTGTACTTGGTAAAAAGTTTAATGAATATTGCTGTTGCTTCTATTAAATTATTTGCTTACAATACTTCTCATAAATCAACATTTAAAATTTTACTGTTACTTGCTTCATAGTGACATAAGTACATTAGTTGTCAATTACTGAGGCATTTTAGGAGAATTTGTTCCCCTTGAGGTGCCTCTGCTCTTCTCACTCAGCCTGACGTATGGCCATGGATGGGGCAGTAGCATTTTAAGCATGCGTAGTTGTGTTTGCAGGCATTGGCTGATCATGGCCTTAGTCTCCTAAATATTCAACTTAATTTTAAATCAGAGACTTCAAGTAACAATTCCAGATGGCTTTCAGCAAATCAGGGACTTAAGTACTGGCTGGTTGAACACAGTACTTACAATTTCTTACCTTTTCTTCAGTTCATAGCTTGTCCCTCCAATTATTAAACCTGAACCACTTAAACCACCAAATAAAACTCTGCTTTAGCAGTCTCTGATCCATTGTTTGCTATTAGCTTCTTTTTCCTTGCATTATACAGTTGTCCATTTGATGCTCCAAATCCACTAATAACATTTCTCAATAAACCCATGAAAATAACATATTTTTTAAATCTTATGGTATTGGTGTCATGGTGTCTCTCAGTATCTTTCATATGATGTTCTAATGGGACTAAAAGAGATTTCATTTTTTTAATTAGTTTTTTTGCATAACACCAATGTATCAATGCAACAAACCCTAGAAGGCACATTATTACAACATGACCACAGAGTAAGGGAAGACATATCTATGGAATAGGAACCAGGAAATAAAGATATCTGAGATAGACTTCCTATACATCATGATTCATTCAACCATACAGCCCTCTCCAGTGTAATGGATTTTGCCATCTAAAATGAATAAGAAGTTATGTTGAATTCATGGAGTTTCCATTCATCCGTCAAAGTAGAAAGATCATCAAGCTTCTGCATCTGAGTCCATACAATTCAAGTGCAACTCATACGGCACCTTGAAAGAAGAATGCTCTGGTTATGTCTAATACTTCTAAGAAGTCACCCAAGCTTGAATAAGCTGTAATTTTACATATAGTCCCACTCAGGACAATAAAACTCAGCACTGCATAGAGACCACAGTCCAGCTTCCACCTTCTAACTTTGGTCGCAAGGTATACCACTTTGGTGTCCTGCATGTGTTACACTGTAGCCTAGAGACAATGAGAAACACAATGGACCTGCCTTTTTGACCTTCCACTACCCTTACAACTTACACATCTAACACACTATAGTCTCAAACTACAGAGCAAAATTCAGGCAAAAGTTTTATGCTTCAGAAAATGCATCTGAACTAAGCTGGGCCCAGTAATCTCTGCAGTTTTTTGAATAAAATTCTGTCAATTTCCAGTTATTTATAGCTATGTAATAGAAAAGGAATAACTGTCTCTTGGCTAGACAGTTTCTTTGTCGTAGGAAAATGAACCCCCAGGAATAACAGATTCTAAATTCTTGACCTCTCTTACATTGCTACTTGTGATAAATTATTTCTATGACACCCAGATACACTTACGCTTTTTAAATATAGCAACTGGTAAACTCAGGTTAAAAATGTACAACTCTGCAACAGAAAATACACTCATTTCTTTTCATGTATAAAAACATATAATACTTTGGACTGACAAAAGTGTTTCTACAACATTCAGAAAGAGTAACCAGACCATGAGGTAGACTGACAGCTGACTTAGATACTCACCAAAAAAATATTTAGCTACACAATTAACCTAAAATGGTTGGGAAACTTTTAAATAGCCAAGTATAAAGGAAATTCACTCCACCCTAAAACACTTCTATGTAATTCAGATTGTATCTACTTCATGGGCCTTCCAAGAAGAGGGTTGCAAGAAAAAGCCATTCTCCCTCTTGTCAGCTTAGCATTAGTTGAAGGTCCCCAGCCAGAAAGACAGTTATATGAGAAAAATCGTGCCATCTTGTAAGAATATGACAAATCATGATTTTATGGGGAAAAGGCTAATGGATGCTACAATGGCATAGCAATAAGACTTTTAGCAAGTATTGCATGAAGCCATACATTAAAAGGTACAATGCTATCCATACATTAAAAGGAACAATTCTATCATAGTAATAAAGTATAATTGTACCTTCATACTTATATCACCTCAGATTGGATACTAAGAAAGGTAAGAATAAATACCTTCACTTTACAGTTGGCATACCAGAGAGCAAAATATCACTCTCAAAGTTGCATAGGAGAGCACATAATGAGTTCAGGTGGCCTAAACAACTTTGGCTTCAGTATATCATTCTGATTCATCACCAACAAAATAAATGAGATTTTGTGCAGAAGAAAAGTGTTTTATGGATCTCTGTCTGTATGATGCATAAAAGAGCGTCACTACAGAATTCCGCAATCTAGAGTACCTGCTTGCCATTCTTCAGAGACCAGGGAAAGGAAACAGTTTAAAAAATGACAGACGAGAAGAAACATTTTGCAAAAACACTCAAGACGTTGCAATAGTAAAATTGTATTCAACAGTACCTGATGTGCCCCAGTATTTGCCCACAAGTGTAACAGAGCTCTTCAGGGATCCCATTCTTGCTGTATTTTAGGATACCCAGATATAGCAACCTGCTTGCTTTATTTCCAAACATGTTGTTTAGAGATTTATATATACTGTATTTACTGGAATCTTAGTGGAGAAGTAGAATATAACACTTACATGCCTAGAACAATAGAGAAGTAAATAAGAAGGTTAATAATCAGCTACATCCTAAGACAGTGTAATTACAAAATGAAATCTGTTTTGCAAAGTATTTTGCAATTTTTTGGATCTAAGTGTTGCAACAGGGAAAGGGTTATTGTTCTGATGTCTTCGCTGAGGGACATGGTAAAGTGCCCTTTCTGGGAGCTAAAGGCACATCAGATGCCATGTGCCTCACCAGCAACCCAGGAAGACCGAATATGTAGTCAGGTCATGCTAGACAACTGAACATGGGGTTATAGACCTGGGAAAGGATTTGGGCAACTTCACAACCTGCAGGGAATGGCTTGAATGACTTACAAGCAGCAAGAAAACTCTAAGACTGAAATACATTTTAAGCATGTAATCTCCCATCATGTGGTATAATGCAGGAAGCTGCTTGAGCTTGGAGGTGACAGGGCTTATTCTCTTAGCCAGAGCTGGCACGTTAGCAGGAGATTATTGCTGTGCATGTAACAGGAAAGGAAAAGGATTGCAGTGCATGTGACGTAGGAGAGAAAGGAGGTTACGCAGCATGAGCTAGAGAAGGAGAAAGATCTACAGGCACAATGGAAGGAGAACGTGACAGTCCCCGTGACTCGTAATGACAGGGCTGGCATCCTCTGTAACAAGAAAGATCACTTATTTAAAGTTGAAATCGCAGCAACTGAATCTCAGAGGAAACAATCACTGAACATTCATTATGAAAAATAAATAAATAAATAAATAAATAAATGTTAATTTGTGAAATATATTAGCACCTTTTAGAGTAAGCTAAGCATTTCTGTGCAGCCCTGTACAGTTTACTTTACAGTAGTGATTCGTTTGGATATGCGAAAATTCCAATGACCTCTTGATGTATTGCTGAAGTCCTCAAAAGCTAGCTGACTCCACCACTTTCACTAGCACTGAACCTTGCCATCATTTTTCAGAATCAATACCTAGAGATGTTTCCAAGGCATCACAATAAAATTTTGGTATTCTTACAAATGAGAAAGCATCCTCTTTGGATCTGCATGTGTGTGCTGCCTTTTAGGTAGACATTAGCTTCTAAATCTTTCGTACCTGTTAGAGGAACAATAAAGAACTATGTTACTTACTATTCACTTCAGACAACCATTGGGGATACAGAAGGTATTTAGTAAGGTTCAATGAAGTATCAACACTCCATTTATATTTTTCCAAATGATATAAAAAGTCATAAGGTTGCAGATCCCCCCAGTGAAGACTATCACATCACAGCATGCATCTAAGAATGAGCAGCTGGTAATTCATGTCACTGATTTACATTTACCAGACACATGAAAGTCTAGATTTTTATTTTTCGTTTTCTAAAAAAATTGATACATGAATTAGTAAGTGTTTTAGGCATGAAGGTTCTTGTCATAGCAATTCCAAGTGCTCTTTTGTCATCTTGGGAGGTGGAAATTGACTAAAAAATGGCGCGCTCTTTTATTATTATTTTTATTATTTTTATTATTTTTATTGGAAAAGACAGCAGTAGCAGCAGCATGCCTATTTCTTCTACAGGGATTTTCCTGACATATTTTCTATCTTTATTTTCAGTCTTTGGCTTTTGCAGACAATTTTCCTTGTAGTTCTGCTACATCCTCTGCTTTATTTTTCTCTGGACTCAGTAAACATTATGACTCCCAAGACTCTAAAAGTCTATCTTTTATAAGGGCATGTAGTGGTTTTAATACAACAAGTGATTTCCAGAACTTCATTGTCACTTCTTGACTGCACTGCACTTGACCATATAGACCATAACTTAAATTTAATTCTGTTAATAAAAACTGTTTGACTTTTTGCCTTATATGCTTCCATGCTCTGCTGGTTCTCTCTTGGTGACATGCATTATCCCTAGTTTAGTCTGAAACTGCTCTTAGTAGTTTATCTGTACTCCTTAGCTTTTATTGTTCTGGAGTTGAAATACTAACATAATGCCACTTGCAGACTGAACGCTGACCAACTGGTTTTCTTGAATTCCATGTCTAACACATCAGCTTTGGTGTTTTTTTGGAGGCTGGTAAGGAAAAGGTAGGAGGACAGGGTAGCAAGACAACAAACAGTTAAACAGGAAAAAGTACAGAAAAGATATCTAACAGTTCTAACAGAACTTTAGCTAATGTTGTTATCAGAGCCTCAATTTAACTGTGCTACACTGATTTTCACAAAACTAGCTTCTTACCTATTAAAGATGAAGCTGAAAGCCTCATTTCTTTGGCCTAGTTACTTGTTAAAGCTTTCTCTACAGATGCATCATTCCCAGTGACTTTAGCAGCACCATTCCATCAGAGTTTCTTTAAACCTTAGATATTTCACTTCATATTACCTCCACAATCAAGTTGCTTTGTTCAGCAACTTTGAAATATTACGTAACTCTAATTTGTCTTGTCCCCTTGAACAGAAAACATTGCTATTAATTCTTTTGCAACTGTGAATCTAAGCTATATCACTTCTTCTATAGACTTTTTCTAAAGTTGATAGAAAATGCAGCAAAGGTCTTTTCCAAATTTAAATTTAGTATTTTTTTCCAAATGTAGTTCTACTCTATGGGTCTTTAGGTAATATATCAACTAAGACAGATATATCAGATATATTTAAAGAAAACATCGGATGCACTGAAACTGACAAAATGCTGATACAGTCTTCTGGGCATTGTCAAATCTGTAGACTGAAATCACTACAGAATTTAGACATGCATTAAAAATGTAAGGCTGAACTTCTTTGTAATGAGAAGCTTGTTTGTTTGGTTGGTTTGTTTGGTTTTGTCATGGTATTTTATAGAATCTAACTTCAGTTTTGTATCTCTTCTCACATATTGCTCAGAAGTTACTCAGGTAGGAAAAATATACATTCAGCCTAATTGTCTCTAACACATGAAACACGTTAAGATTTTGTGGAACAGTGTGAGAAAGTTTATAACTATATCCTCTATATTCTCATTAAGAAGCATTTTAATCTAACCAATTAAACTAGCGCTGATAAAAGAAATTCTATTCTTATTCAGGATATACATCTGAGGGCTGCTAAATGAAAAGTAACTTTGACTCACTGGGCAAAACTGCTAAAAAAACTTAAAGTTCTGCAGATAATGAAAAAAAATGAAATCTTTCTCTGTACTTTGAGTTTAATTCAGATCCCTGTTCAGTTCTGAATAAAGTCAGTGGTCATTCTTCGTTTAACTTCAGTAATCTACAGATCAAGCTCAAGAATCATTGTACTGCCAAAGTAGAGATACTGTTGTATTGCCATTGTCTCTGCTGATGTAAGAGACCTGCAACTGAATAACCTTTGTTTCTAAAATTTCATACACTGATAGATCAACTATATGACTTCTAATTTAAAAAGTGAAAAGAGAGACCTTCTTAAAGTGTGAAAACAAACAGAAACTTTCAAACATTAACAGTACAAGAGTTGTAAGCATTAAGGATCTTTGATTTTGCTTCTGTAGTGGAGCTTAATCAATAATTTATTAGTTGTCCAACACAACTGACAGTCACTGCTTGGCAGTCAGTTCTAACTGTGTTTACTTTTACCATCCGTGCATACAATGTCAAAACAAGCCAGTCTAGGATGAACAGGTATTATTTCAGACCAAATATATAAATTTCAGGTGACCAGAACATTATTATGTCTTCTCGTTAGCTTTTCCTCTGTTCTGGCCAATGGCTTGCCTGGGTGCTTCACCTAAGAAACCGAGCCTGCATTCAAAAGATTTGACAGAGATACCTGAATCCAAAGACTTTACCTGACACACAATGGTAACCTTACCTTTTGGGCTGAAGATTTTCAGGGTGTTCTTAAAAGGTTCAAGTGTCATCCTCAAGGTGATCTTCTTTATAATAACAGACTGTGGAAAAAGACAAGCTGGAGAATGCTGCAAACCCAGGAAGGATCGTGCATTGGCAGTTTTGCTACACGGGAAGTTGCTGCAATGTAAGAAACTCAGTGTTTGTTACAGAGTTATGCTAGTAAATATCCAAAATTAACAGCATTGATAGAGCTGTTGGACTGCTGAATATGCTTACTGTATACCATCCCACCTGTGGAAAATAGCAGAAAGTAAACATCAGATCCTTGGCAGAGCACTGGATATCTTAATTCTAAATAAGACTTAACTGATGATCAAAACAAGCTTTATTCCCCAAAGCAAAGAGATGTTTCATCCTCCTTTACTGCTGACCTGGAAAGAGTGCTATAAAGGTAAACATGTCAATCACTTTGAACCTTGTTTCATCAAATTTGGCTGTGCAAAAGCTGAATAGCTGCCTTGGGTCAGCTCATACGATGACCTCCATCTTCTGTATACTACTGGAAAGACAATCGTCTCTGGAAGACAAGGCAACTGAGGATAGCCTAAGGTCTTCCAGCAAATAGGTATGCAATCCTGCATTCATCAGTGAATGAAAACTCCTGGATGATGCCTCCCTGGGTTGGGCTCTCAGTCAGATGAGGTTAAGCTTCACTAGAGACCTTCAGTTCTCTAGTGAAGGTGCATTCCTTTGTCATGCTCTGAGAAGCATTACCAAGGACAGAAAAACATATAGGCTAGGTTCAAGTACAGAACCTTGTTTGAGTCCACTGGGAACAAGAAACTATTCTAACATGGAGGATTATGGGCTTTTACATCATCTTGAAAGGAGCAGATGAGGTTACAGATTCTATCAGACTAGCCTGGCTTACTGAGGACTTGCAGACTGCTGAGTTTTGAACAAGAAAATCAAATAGTTTAGTCCAATTAGCAGCACTTACTTAGAGTATGGATTCTGATCTTAAGAAATACTAAGATGCTGATTGCTGAAGCTCAGAACACACTGGGGGAAGTAGTAACATATGTTTTCTCTCTTGTTATACTCACCCGTAAAAATCCACTAATAGCCACTCCAAGCCAAAACACTGGACAAAGATGGATCATTTATCTTAGAAAGCACTGAACTCTTCCTAAGCTCTCTGTTTTTCCTAGGTTTGCCTGTCCAGAAATAATTATTTCAGTGTTACCACAGACCGTCCAGAAACTGCCTGCTCATGAGGCACCACTATCAGAAGGATAAGCTCACGTTGCAAACAATCTGCACCAGTAATTTCTAGAGTATAAATTGGAGGAAGATACAAGACTGTTCTCACATATTGAACAAACACATTTCTTTTATTTTTCTTTTTTCCTTTTTTTTTTTCTATAGATATGCAATTAAAGCATCCTTAAAGTCTTCCACCACTCCTCCTTTTCTACAAATGTGGGTGAATAACGAAAGGACAACAGACAATAGTTTCCTTCTTCCACACTTAAATGTGCTAGCAGCTATCCCACCATCCCTGGGGATGTATCTCCTTGTAGCACTATTACATATAAGATTTTTATTTGATCACATTGATCCTTGCATGAAGGAGAGGAGAGGTGGCTGACTAAATGGAAAAGACCTTATTCAACTGCCAAGATCAACTTCTTTTTCACATGCAAAATGCTACTCCAAGATCTGTCAAATTAGTTAAAGATGGAAATGGTAGTACCCCATACAAAGATCCTTGCAGAAATATTTTTGATATTGTATGTACCAGTAAAGGCTTACATGTCCTCAGGATTGTCTTTCTACCATGCATCTTTTATTTCCCGAAGGAGTGTCTTTTTTATAATGTTCCTGCTTCTTGAGTCCAGAAGGATAATTGTGAAGTTCAACATGTGATCTGTGCTAAACAGAGCCTGTTTGAACTCTTCATAATTTGAGTCAGTCCATTTTGATGTCTGCTTTCAATATAGCCAGTAGCTGTTTTGGGTAAGACAAGTGAGATATCTTTAAGATGTGCTGCCAGTTTTTCTACACTGCTGCCTTCACACCTGTGCTGCTTGAGATGGAATAGAAGTGGTGTTTGATGTTAGGTGTGAGGGCTGCCCCCAAGGGTGAGCTCTACCACACAGAATTACAAAGAACAGTTGAGGTTGGAAGGGATCTCTGGAGGTCATATTGTTCAACAATTATGCTCAAGCAGGGTCACCTAGTACAGGTTGCCTGGAACCATGACCAGAAAGCTTTTGAAGATCTTCAAGGAAAGAGACTCCACAACTCTCTGGGCAATCTGTGCCAATGCTTAGTCACCCTTACAGGAAAGAAGTGCTTCTTGATGTTTGGAGGGAATCTCCCATGTTCCAGCTGGTGCCTATTGCCTCTTATCCTGGCACTGGTCACCACTGAAAAGAACCCAGCTCTGTCTTCTTTGCATCCTCCCTTCAGGTATTTACATACATTGAAAAGATACTCCCTGAGTCTCCTCTTCTCCAGGTTGAACAGTCCCTGCTCTCTCAGCCATTTCTTTTAGAGAGATGCTCCAATCTCTTCATCATCTTTGTGGTCCTCCACTGGACTTGCTACAGGAGCTCCATGTCTCTCTAGTACTGGGTAGCCCAGAACTGGACACAGTGCTCCAGGTGTGGCCTCAGCAGTGCTGAGCTGAGGAGGAAGCTCATCTCTCTCAACCTGCTGGCAACACTCAGCCTAACGCAGCCCAGGATACCACTAGCCCTCACCCTCCAGACCCCAAATGCTGGGGGCAGCTGCAGGGCCTACTGGCAACCCCAAATGTGGTGATGAGCTGGACTGGGGCCAGGGCCCATCTCAGAGGTCCTGCCAGGACCAGAGACTGGGCTAGGGACAGGACTGGAAACAGGTACAGTTGCCCAAAGGTGGAATGGGGCTCCTGGGTCCATGGGGAGAGGGTGTGGGTCCTACATGAGGATGATTAAGACCTATTGCTGCCCGTGGAGCTCCTTCAAGAGCTGGAATAATGGGTTTCTATTCATTTTGATGAGTGTAACTACAGCTTTGGATTCCCATACATGAGATAAAATACACCTTGCATGTTATGCATTTCCCACTCTAGATAGCAGTGAGATCTGAAACAAAAGATTCTCAGTCATGAAGGGTCTACCAAAGTAAGTAGCCAGACAAGAAAAAAAAAATCAAAATCTTCACTCACCATAACAAAAATTAGCTGTTATGGCTCCATTGCCTTTTCACCCTAATGTGCCATTTAACATAGGTAGCCATGGGGAAAAGAAAAACCCTTAAAGAGAAAGGTTCACAATTTGTTGTCTCTCTTAGTCTGACTTAGTCTTCAGAGGAAAACAAACAAACAAACAAACAAAAAAACCACCCTGCCTCACAAGAAAGTAGCAACAACAGCCATAGTATGCATTCTGTTGAACAGGAAAGCTTAACCCGTAGGGTTAGCAGCACATATCAGTTTGTTGACACTGTACAGCAAATGGGAAATAAGCATTTGCCCCTACCACCTGTACAGTATGGCTCACTACCCCACTGCCTGGGAAGCATGAAGGGACTTCTGGTGTTTTGCTGCTGACTTTATTATAATCCTCTATTTTCCAGCTTTCACCTGTAATCCTGACAAATGAGATCTTACTGGATGCCTCTAGTAAGATCTATGGCTGATCAGCACCAGAGTAACCTGTAAACTCTAAAAACAAATATATATATATATATAATTTTTTAAACAATAAACAAATTAATTACATTTTTTCCTGGTATTCAGGATACTTGCTGTTACCATTAGGCTCTTTTGAGTTTTCTTCTATGATGTTGATCCTCACAGAATCTTTCAAATAGCTGCAAATAGCACCCCCTGTTTTTCTTTTTCTTTTTAGATAATATTTTTTCTTTTCTACCATAATGATGATCCCAGTAAACAACTGGCATGCAAATAGAAGAGGAATAGCAAACGGCAATGTTTGTGGAGATCTAGAAAAAGCACATTCTTGATTAAAGTACGAAACAGGACTTGCTATACTAGGAATGTGTGACTGCAAGTATCTAGGCTGAGACAGATATTTCTCTCCTAAGAATTCAGTGTGAAACACATGGAAAGTTATATATCAGGCTAAATTTTGAAATATCTAAACTGAAGATATCTACAGAATAATGTGTGACCCAACCAGCTGCTGTTTAATTTATATAGTGCAGCAGATAATCAATGTTACCTGGCTACAACAGGGAAATAAAATGTTAATAAAAGTGACTAGACCAAGGTATTACAAGAAAGAAACTTTCACACATTCCTCTATCAATGCAAATTTCTGCCTTTCTGCTTAATTGGAGATTGCACTACTGGTTATATCAAAATACACAGATTTGAACCAGTTCTACAAACGAATATCTTGCACAACATGAACTGAAATAAACAAAAACATGAACTGAAATAAACAAAAACCTGATTCAACAGCAGTTACAGTAACTTGCCCTCAAGCATAATGAGTTTCAAGAGACTATCTTAATACCAACAAATAACTTAATAACTACCTCCGTTATATGAAGATCTAACAGTTTTAAGAAGTGTTGTATGAATACTTGCTAGAATTCCTCACTATTGGTTGAATCAATGGGCTGCAATTAAAAGTGTGGGCTCTGGAAAATATGTATAAAACATAATATGACATATATTTTTACAGCTATTTGTTGCAAAAGTAATGTTTTTAAGAATCTCCAAGGAGAGTAATTTTCTGGCATGCACAACCTTCAAACATCATTTCTGTTTGCTTATGAGAATATTTTCACACTAAGCTTTCACATTTGCTGTGGCTGATTGCATCCAATTCAGCCATTCCCATTGACTTCTAATGGCTTTGGGGAAAGTGATCAGTGACCTGATGTGTTCTACCTCTTCTGTTTATGTTTCTTTGAAGTCCAAAATAGTTTTTAGTGATGTGGGTACAAGGCAGAGTTTTCAGTTTTATTCTATAAGTTGTGCTTCTGTAAATAGAGGATGATAGCTTATTTTCCAATAATTATGAATCTTAAATAAAGCACCACTAACTTCTAATGAACTTCAGTAAAGGTCAACAAAATAGAGCACTCTCCCTTTCTACCATTAAGTTGTCAACAGCAGGTTAACTCTGAGGAAAGGGTTTGATGATCTCCATTTAGATACCTACTGACTGACAATCTTAACAAAGATCATAGTCTTATACTTACAAACTACTGATAATCTGAACTACAGCAGACCAGCATAGCATTCAACCAGGGAATTCATATGACACATGCCAAGATGCTCTCTACATAAACTGAACTGATATGCTCTGAGGATACAATTACACTTATGATCCTAAAATAAATAACCTTGTGGAGAGTTCCTGTGAAGGAAAGACAGAAAAATGAGAAATCAACAGTTTCTCTGGGACAATTATCTCACTTTAGCTCACACCCCCCACCAAATACTCCTACAACCAGGTTTAGCATGCATTGGAGATTCATATACAAGTCTGAAATGTACTTCTTTTTTTCTTTTTTTTCTTTTTAATATATCATGTAAGTTCATCTTACCAGGTAACACGAAGCACTAACACTATGATGTTTTGCAAAATCAGAGCACATTTATAGAACGTTGAAGCACAAGCCTCTTTCTCTGGTCTTTGGGTTTGGGATTTAACTGATTATGGTCAGCGTGAGGTTTGTATTTAGACATACAGAATTAGAGAAATCATTTGTTTGGTCTCTAGTGACTAAAGGCATACTTTGAACCAACCATAGTGAAAGAGAACACATTGGTGCTAAAATAAAAGCTGTTGTGTTTGACCAGGAGCTTCTTTTGTAGGAGACAGGGATGAAGAGGAGATGGCACTGTTGCATCCATTCTGTAGCAGGTGACAATCAATTATTCAAAAGAGGTCAGGCAATAATTCATATCCTCTCTACAGCTCTTTCTTTCCTGCCACCCACCCCAGCAAGCAGTCGCCCCTATCTGGGTAGTGACAGAAGTTGTGAGATATCTCATATCTCTCTCAACATTGGTAGTTTTGGAAGATAACTTGGCATTTCCACATGCAAGAGAAACAGCAAACATGCTGAAGTCAGCCCAGGGGTGCCTGCTTCATAACAGTAGTTGACATTTCCACTGGGGGCTCTACAATCATGAATGAATTTACTTACCCAACACCCCAGACGTATATATGCAGAACTTGTATTATACTACACTCCATTTACTGATTCAGAGTGAATTGTGATACAGGCAAAAGTTAATGGAAGATACTGTTAAAAGCCAGTTTATGCTGCAGTACACATCAGAGTTTGGAAAGCTTCCATCTGTTTCCAGCAAATTTCTCCTTTAACATTCACACAGCAATATATTTTTTTCTAACTCTGAATTGCCTCTCAGAAGTTTTCTGCTTGTTCTCTTTTCTATAGAGAAGTATACTTAAGAAACTTAATCCAGTTTTGATCCTTGTCAAATTTAAATCTTAGTTTCCAACTAGTGACAAATTTAAAAATGCTATTTTTTTCCCTCACACTAAGACCACATAAGTTGCTCCTTCAGTATGGTTGTTCAGACCTGAAGTGTTTTTCAAAAAACTGTGAGGCAGTCTTTAGTAGGATTAAAGAACTGTAATAGGATAACTCCTCAGAAATCAATAAACAAACATCTAATAATGTAATGCACACCACTCAACTTTTCTATATCAGGTGAAACATTTCTCAGTAATTGAATTTACCTCAGATCCTTTAGGAATGCTGATGATCCACACAGCTGCCTGGAATTAAAAATTGGAATATGATTCTAAGTAATTTTATTTAATACACAATAGAAATTTATCACTGAACAACTTGTGTCAAAGGTTCTTCATCGTCTTATCTAAAAGGATTGTGAGGAATTTTCACTTGAATCAGCAGTCACCTATGTTTTTACTACTAAAGCCTCCCAAATACCTGGTGAAAACATCACTGACGTGATGAAGTATCACACAGTGAAAGTGGTGCTGCATACTAAGAGAAAACCAGGCAGGGGTATGTTCCCTGTGGAAAAATCTCACGCCAATTCTCTTCTGACATATCATTTCTTTCACTGTGTTATAACATGGGATTGAAAAGGAGAACCTTGCTCTTTAATTTCAGGCCCTACAGCTGGATTGGAGGTGAAAATAAAGTAAAGCACTATATTTTGTATTTTGATATTTCAGGATTTTATTTTTTTTTCCTAAAGAGTAAATACTTGGAGATAGGAAACAAAAGAATGAACCTGGTAGGACTGTACAATTAAACACTGTCTTTGAAAGTAATCTATGTTTTTGTTTCACAGAAAAAGCAATTTTACAAAGTCTCTCTTTTCACACAGCATCACTTTTTGGATGGCTGCTGTATAGGTTACACTTTCAGAAAACTCTATTTTAGCTAAAAGATGTGTTATTGTAATTACCCTGCTAGCTGAAAAGAGAGGGACTGGAAGTGTCAACCAGGTGATGCAAATCAGCAGGGCTACACCAAAAGAAAGAACATACCAGTTGCTTAGCTAAGACTTTTATCCCAGCAAGTGTGTTTCATGACTATGTATACCTTTGGCATACATAGAGAGAGCTGTTTAAGGGAGTTGTTCTATGAAATTTGAAATGGTTTTTGCTCAAGGCATGAGGGATAACAAACAACTACCCTTCCACAGCTGAAAAAGGAAGGTGTGGACGTAGCACAAGGAGCAGCAGCAAGCCTGTACGTGGGCTTCCTACTGAAGGCACATTCTCAAGTTCAGCTACTTACATGGGATGCATGTGACCACTGTATTTTAACATGAGAGTTGAACAAAACTAACAAGGAACAAAAACAAATCTGATGTTTTTAGAAATGAAGTCATGGCCTACTTTTACTTCCTGACCTCAGGCACATGATTGACATTGGAGCAGACTGTGACCTGTTTAGACTGGTTTAGTGTGTCAACTGCCACCTGGTTTTATGTCATTGAACATGTAACGAGGCTCACTAAATAAGGCAGACCTAACCTAGAAAACTGCATCAGTCTTCACTTATATTTTTAGGTTGATTTCTTCTCAAATAAATTTAAATACCAACCTGAGTCATTCACTGTGAAAGCCTGTACAAGCTTTCCTGTGCTATCAAGAGAGATTAACGATTCTAACTAGCTACATGGTGTCATTTCAATTCATTCTGTGTTGTAGGGGGTTGTTTGTTTCTTTGTTTGTTGGTTGGTTGATGCTTTCTGAGCTACTCTCTTGTTTTGGGCTGAAAACCTGCAGCCAAACAGCATGCCAAAAACAGAAGTTTCTGTGTTTTCAAGAGGGAAGAAATACCAACTTTTCTGAAATGCAAAAAGGGAGAAGTCGCCTGCCCGCCCCTGTAATTGGCCAATTCTCCTGCTCCTCCCCAGTAACAAATTAGCAGTTACTCTATTTTTATCAATAGCACTGGAACCATGTGAGAGAACAGTGATCCTGCAGCTTGCTTTTCTAATGGCGACCAGTATACTTGCATCCAATAGCAATGCCCCAGCCTGCTGCAATTCTGGGTGTCCTGCTGGGCTCTCAATCAAGGAGGCATTACCTATAAATATATCAGGGTGACATATTACTTAAGTCTCCCAGTAGAAGCTGAATACTTGCTACCTTTTATTCTCCACCATCTAACACCCAGAGAGTATCAACCTTGTCACCTGCAGAGAGGCTTTTGGTAGCCCTGGCTGTAGGTAGGCTCTGCCCTTGCTCAAAGCAACAAGTGTTGGTTAACACTGTGCTAGAAGAAAACATTGTGGCCCTGCACAAACCCCAGATAGGAGCATAATGTTACCACTCAAAAGGACAAAATGAAATTCCATGCTTGTTTTGCTCTCACATGGATGTATTCCTACCACTGTTCCTAATAAGTTCATATTAAAAGTATGGTGTGTGTCAGCTGAAGCTTAACCCTTTACAATTTTTTCCCTGACTGAACACTTCTTACATAAAGATAATGATTTAGTATAATTTTCTGTGTTATTGCAGCATTAGGTCTTGGATCAGACTTAACAGATGTTTAGTTGACTTCTGGATCTTCTGCAAAGCAATGGCTTTAGGCAGTGCCTATGTTTTGAAAAATATGCAGATACTTTCTGCAAGTTATTCAAATTGCAGTGCTGGGTTTAAACTCACTGACCTACTTTAACTTGCCTTTGAGTGGCTGAGTTTCAGACTTATCTTCATTTTATCTGAATGTTAAATATTGCTTGGTTTTCAGAATTATTGTGCACAGTTCCATCTGTAGTCAATCTCTTCTCTAGGTAGGTGGTTTCCTGTCTTCAATTTTCATTACTAAATGTAGTCTTTACTCATGTACACAACAAGCACCATGCCAGGCTACAATATCATCCATGCATGCTCTCATCCGTAAGAGGCCTTCAGACATCTGGGGCTTTATGCAGTTAAGTACTTCCACATCTAAACATATTATAACAAGCACATGGAAAAAAAAATTAAAAAGTGTTTGTCTTTTCCTTAGAATCCCAGCAGTTGACAACCTATCAGAGCACCCAGTCAGTTTGCAGCAATGGATCAAGTGCATGGGGAAAGGCTGGCCACCAAGAGTATTACACATGATAGGGCTGTCAAATTGCAGAGGAGAGATGCAAATCTTCAAGCACTCCACATCTGAAGGCAGCTGACCAGACTCTGTCAGTTCATTTCATTTGTTGGAGAATGTAGCCTCAGCATTTCATTCATGGTGCGCAGATGTTAATATTCTTGTTCAGTGCTCCTGTTCACTTCCTGAGAGCTGTCTGTCAGCATCCCTGTTCTGTGAAGCATGCCAACTGTTATCACAAGTTTTTCTTGCGAGGAATTTTCATGCTCCTCTGCAGACATAGTTGTGCAGACTTGAGTTTCACCAGCATGAAAATAAGAACAACAGTTTCAGACACCACCACACTCTCTTCCCTGGGTGTGTTTCAGTCTCTGCCACTCCCTTGGTTTGTGCAGTTTCTGAGATTCCTCTCTGACCAGTGACACCATTGAGTGTATTGCCATTTCCCTACACCCAGCACATCCCCCCTGACTCTTGAAGAGAAAGGGGCTGTGAAACCCTTGGTCAGGAAACCAGGAAACCCTTGGTCAGGAATGCTTGTGCATTGTTGCCCATATTTTGCGAGTGTCTTACTCCAAATTTCTCCATGGCAGCTCTAGAAGTTGTCATGTTTTCTTAGACCATCTCACCTCTTGATTAGCTCATAGACTTGGGCATGGTACAGCTGCCATGCTTGTTGCATTATTTGATTTTGTCCTGTGAGACTTTGTCAAGACATTTGTGGAAAAAAGCTGCACTCAGCAGGACCACTCCTCTGACTTCCCATCCTCACCTTTTGTGAGGAACCCCAAAGTGCTCCTGCGAGATCTGGCCCCGAAAACCCACTCCTTCAGTGCTGTATGGTGACTCCCTATTTTGTTCCCAGGACAGGAGGACATGTTGACTGAAGCATATTCCCACAGTGGGCACCTGTTTGTTTTTTTATGGCTGCATCATGTCTGTCTGACCTGGTCAGAGAAGCAGCATGACCCAGCTGGAGCCATGTATTGGTACATTTGGTGCCAGGGAAGAGGGTGTGAAATGGCTTGACGTAATTCGGGTGAGCCCAAAATAATCTCAGAATGCTCTTGCCAGAGATGACAGAACTTAAATCAGGAGACACAAGACTAGTCATTACTAGTCACAAAACACAACAGATCTGCTGCAGTTAAAAAAAAAAATGGAAAAGAGAAAAAAAAAGCATTTGAAAGACATGTTGTTGGAAAAGTTCCTCTTCTCTCTTCTTCATCTTGAGATCTTGGGTTACGTGGTTTGTTTTCCCCTTTCAGGACTTACAAAAAGATGTCAGAGGATCAGGCACGTCTTGCAAGCACATCCCACCCATCTCCCAGCGCTTTCAGACATCACCCCCAAACGCTCTGCTCATCCTGAACCAGGAAAAACGCCACAACCATCTGCTGGACAGCCATTACTTGTTATAGCCCTTGCGGCTGCCCAGGCTGGACCTCCCCATGGCCAGGATCTGAGGGAGGCCGACTGAGGCCTGGCCAGGATGGTGCTGGGGGGTGGCAGGGCCCAGCAGCTGGAGAACAGTCATCTATGCCTGAGAGAGTTTGTCATGGCAGCCCCGATTATAGGTGTTCTACAATGAACTATTTCACAGAGGAAAATACTGGAAATTTAGTGACAGCAATGACTCAGCTAAGCATGTAACCAAACGGTCAAGACAAATACCCTACTGCAACAGTGCCAGCTCCTGTGCTTCCATATACATATGCAGAAACTGGAATCAATGGTAACTTTAATTAAAATACTCCTCCTGGTAAAACCCCTCATCAGCTCTAGCATGTTAGCCACCAAAATCTCCTCACAGCATAGCTGTCGTGTCACTCAAGATGCAAACCCTTCATGCAGAGTAGCCCCAGTTATTTTTTTGTTTTTAATTAGGACTGTAAGCAAATATTTCTTCAGCAAACCACACGATTTGAGAAATACGCAGGCTGTGAATACTTACCCACTTCCCCCTTGAGCACCCACTTTCTCAAAAAAAATGGGGGGGGGCCGAGGGAGTATGAGGGCTGGCTGGACCAAGCCAGGAGCAGACAGACACCAGTGCTGTCCTGCTCCCCAGAACTGCCCCAGAAATCTCCTTTTGGCACTCAAGCAGTTGTTCATCTATACAAATAGAAGGAGTTCTGATTAAAACACAGGTGTTGTCAAATCTGGGGGAAAGGCAGATATACTTTCTGTATGTTAGAGTAAGTGTCTCTGGATGGTGAATTTCTCTTACTTTGCAGAGAATTGCAGAGGACAGGATAAGAATGTTTGTGCTTGAATTAACTTACGCCACTGGGTGGAAAAAAAAAAAGAAGCTTTTTAAAAACTTGTAGTAGCATTGCTAAATCACTGTGGCAGGAAATGTACAAACATAAAAGAAATATTACCCTACTTTGCAACACCCGCATGCTCAATACAGAAGCTCTTAAAAATTGTTTAAAATAATCTCCCAAATCGTATATGCTGCAGATCCATTGGAAAGGTACTGAATTTACATACACAGATTCAAATGCCTCCTTTGCAAGGAATCCTTGCAATGACACAGACCTCAGCAGAAACACAGATGTGCAGAGGTTCCAGCATCTGCCCATGCCAAGCTATATGAGAGCTCAAGGAGCTACCCACAAGCATGTCTGAGATACAAATTTCACAGCTTTCATACAGGCAGGATGGTCTTATGCTTGACTTCCTTAGTTTTAAGTCAATAATAATCGATCACAATAGAGTATATGAAATCTTTTCTTGCTTACAGAGCCATAATTTACTTAAGTATAAGAATATAATATGGAGAAGTGCTTGCGTGTTTAATGCTAAGTGTGCTTTTTTCTGTTTGAGGCAGCAATAACCAGTAATAAAATCTGAAGATGCAATTCAGAGCGACATTGTACAATAAATATATATATATATATATATAACAACTGGGAAATATAAAAGATAGGACTGGCAACACGAGTTGAGATTGAGATTCACAAGCACAGCTGAGTTTGGAGTTGTCATGGTACCAGTGCTACTATGTGTGAATCATATCACACTCTGAAAAGCAGCAGTTTTGCCTGCATACAAAGCAAGCAAAACCTTGGAACAAACTGTTCCGTACCTTCAAGGAACTCAACATTCACTCTGATCTAGCAGTCTGGAGTCAATGTTTAAAGAGGAGTGAAATTTTAGATAAATTGATAACTTTCTGCAAGCTAGGCCTCACTTCACACTGCTGTGACATTACAGAGTTGCAACTCTGCAACCTGTGGATCAAGTCAGAAGCACCAGAAACACCACAGTTCTTCTCACAGCACTGGCCTTCATACAATGTTAAAGAAACATGGTGTTCTTAGGCAATTGCACTTGCAACCTGGCAATAAAAACAATCAGCAGAATCCCTATCTGTAATCAATGTGTTTATTACTATTAGCCCTTTTGTACTCTGCAGAGAACCATGCACATTGTAGCATGGATAACACATCACTATCCTGTTAAACATATTTTGCAAAATTTTACTTGAATATGTAGGCTAAGCTTTGCTCCTTTTATTGCTATGCTCCTAATAATAGTGTGCAGCCAAGTGTAAAAGATCTTCTGTCTTCTCAATTAACAGACTATTAAGCCTTCCCCTAAGAGTAATAAACTCCTGTAATTTGGCAGGGGCAGCAGTCCACAAATGCAATTTTTTTTTCCCAAAGTGCAACTTTGTGTTTCTAGATCTGAGCAGGTTGTTCCAAACAGATTTTGCTGAGGAGACACACAGAAGATACATTTACATTAACTAGAATGTTAAACAGGTGAAAAGTCATCTGGCATACAATTAAACCTAAATTGTTTCAAAATATTTCCTTTCATCAAGTATTCCTGCACCTTTTACTTGTAGTACATAAATAATCATTAGAGACTCTCTACAGCAGACATTTTTCTTCTAGGACCATAGGGATTTTAAACATCCATGGAAAATATAAGAAGCCTATGAAAGACAGTTGGAAAAAGCAAATTTTTCTGTTAGGATGGTTAATTTCACTGACTTAATAGTGTCTGCCTGCATTGTTCTCAGAAAGAAAAAAACAAACAAAAAAACAGACAAACATGCAGGAGGCCATAAATTCCAGAACCCCTGCTCCAAAAGGAGGAGTTGAAGAATAACTGAAGATAATAGAAAATTCCCCCCATATACAATGTCAAACATCTGGAGAATCTGGAGAATAACATGCAGTTTACCTAACTTTATATCTAAATGCACAGTTGTTTATTCTAAATCTCAGTCTTCTCCATGAAAAGGTAAGGAAGGTCAGTCTGCAGAGGTGAGGTGTCACCAATACTCTTTAAGTTACATCAGAGAAGAACCAAAGATCATACCCAAAAGAAACAAACCTGTTTTGTTTTCATGGTGAAAAGCAAAGGCTAAGGTTTCATAGCTTGAGAAAACCAAGGCCAAGTTCTTAGGTCATTTAGAGGAGGACAAAGAATTCTTTCCTGAAATGTATGGTCTGTAGATTGAAGAAATACCATCTGTACTTTTTCTCCATCATTTGTTCTAGTGAACAACCAGGTTCATCTGCCACCTGTTGCTGCTTGGCTCCACTCTATGTGGGCAGCCCCCATGAGTCCCCAAAAATATTATGGAAGGAAAGATGTGTATAGGTTCTTTCACAGTTTATATGGAAGATAAGGTCATTATCAAGATCTGTATAAAATCATGGTTGGTTTGAAACCTTCCCAACAGCTATACCAGACATAACTTATTATTTGCTTGACCCTTGCAACCATATAGAAGGAAAATTCCCTAAAATTTGCTAGTAGAAAGTCTCATTACATTTTTTTTCCAGCTTGCAGTGATAAGATGGTATTGTCAGCACTAACCTTTAGCTAAGCAAAGACTAGCCTTGGGTTGCAGTGTGGGGACCACCCACACACCAGACTACACTTCTGTGCTAGTTAAAAGCAGCCAAGTATAAACAAAGGGAGCACCCAGGGACTTGGAGTCAGCTCTCTTCACATAGCTTTGCCTGTTTTTACCTCGCTACTGCTCATTTTTCAGAACTAGATGACATCCGCTTCTCTGCTAAATCCTCAAGGCCAGTCTGCATAGCCTCCTACTGCTCTGCCTCTGTAGCTGTGCAGACATACCCACCCTAGCTGTAAGTGAGTTGGCATGGGCACCTGAAGCATTTCCAAGAACATTAGAGCTTTTAGCTAAAGATGTAAACACCTCCATACATATTTTAGACTTTTTAATATATTAAACAAGGCTTTTTGCATTTTTTTTCCTCTCTTGGCAATTTAATAAGTTAACTTCTTTCTCACTCCACTTTTGATCTTCAGTTTTTACCTATACTTATTCCTTGTTTCACAGAATGTTTTTTAGGGGACTACTGGGGAACTCCACAGTGAAAGGTCCCTTTTCTGATCACCGATGTGGTACAGGCTGTAGATAATCATTCTTGTTTCAAGTTTAGAAACAAAACCTCTCCTCCAGAAATTAGGAATACCAATACCTAGGTAGCAAATTTGCCATTTAAATAAATAATTCCCCTCCTCCATTCTTGTTCTATTTAACTTTTTTTTTTCCCTAAACTTTAGAAGATATTGAATGCTGTGGTTTGCTTCAACTCCTGAGAATTAGCTCAGCATTATCTGTAAACAGTGTTTCTTTACTAACTCCAAATCAAGCTCAGGTAGTTCCATAGTAGTTCAGTTCCATATATGTGCATTTTTTTCTCTTCCCTTTCCTCCTGAACTCTTATTTTTTCATTGTCTTCAAAAGCCTTTAAATCCCCCAAAAAACCTCTCTTCACCAGTTCATCCTGTTTCTCTTTCCTCCTCCTCTCCCTCACGGCCTCTTCAAATGGGAAGTCATCTTTCTCCACCATCAAGAATAAAATCCACCCCGCACAGGAGAACTGATGCCAGATCCACTTCAGTCTTCCAAAGAATTTCACCTCAGATGACTTTCCCCCCTCCTCCTCCGAGCTTATTCTCTTCACAATACTTTTCAACAATGACCTCAGCCAGATTCCTTCACTACTGCTAACTTGTACCAGCACTTAATGTACTTTATGTGCCTGCAGTGTTTTTTTCTGAGTTTGTAATAGGCTGCAAATTCCTTGAAGCATGTCTCATTATATTTTGTATAGCTCCAATCACTCTGTCTGTACTTAATAAATAATGGCTACTCTACAAGAATGCTCACTGTACACCCCTACTGTTTTAAATATCTGCCCTTGTATTGTCAGATTTCTTAATTTTTCTTTTATCTGCATGAGTCATTGTGCCCATCTTCTGCATGTGTTTATGGACACACGCTCATTCACATTTCTCTCCACAGAAAGAAACGCTAAAATAATCCTGTGCACTGAAATTTCTCATTTTTGCAAATAACACCAAACATTTTGGATTTGCTGGAAACTCAGACAGCTTCAAAGGTATTCTACTTCTTTATTCTTCCTAGAAAAGTACCCTTTCTCTACGCAAAACATAATCAGAAATTATAAAAGCACTGTTTGTGTTATTCAACAAAACCTATCCAGCAAAATCTATTTTAGACACAAGGTCCCACGTTTAACTTTTTATGCTGTAGACATAATATATGGCAGATGATAAACAACACGCTAAAAATACGCTCAAATTGTGAACACTGGAACTAAGCCTAAGAGAAAGAGCTTTATGTTGAGGAAAGCAGAGCGATGTGTAGCCCAGCTGAGAAAAAACAGTCATTGAGCTCCATAAGCATAATCATAACAAGGCTCTCACTGCTGCAAGGTCTTATTTACTTGTCCAAGCCTATTAGGGGTTAGATCTGCAGTACAGTTGCAAGCCTGGGGTCAGCTTTCATGGGTTTCAGGTAAAAATCATAGCCAGTCCTCTGCTTCCACTTTGGTTACTCTCTGGTTTCAGAAGACTTTCTTCCACTTTCTTTATCATTATCTGCTTTTAAACTTGTTCATTTAATGCCTTGTAATTGAGTTATATTTCCAAAATATTTCTCTTGCATGTACATTTTAACCTAGTTTTACTCAAAGGTCTCATGTGAGATGATCAAAGGGGCAGGGTTGCAGAGTGCGGT
Organism: Anser cygnoides; assembly: GCF_040182565.1. NCBI lineage: Eukaryota > Metazoa > Chordata > Aves > Anseriformes > Anatidae > Anser > Anser cygnoides. Next base: position 81,187,378 of record NC_089873.1, on the reverse strand, counting down.
TTCAATATCTGATGCAGAGACAGGAAGCAAAAGAGACAGGAGCTGCGGAGTTGACTTTCTGCTCTGTGACCCTTCACTTGCAAAGACATCTCTGATAGACAGGTTACCAGAGCACACCAGTTCCATCACATCCAAGGATGTTCCCAACCAATGGGAACATTCGCATTTAAGTGGTCTAACTAATAATGCCAAATCACATGCTAAGCATTTTAACACACCAAACTCAATATAGGACAGATTATACCTTTTTGTCTATTTCGGGTACAAATATAGTTGATATTCCACTAGCATTGAAGTCTCCCTAAAACAAGGAGAAGTCTTTTTAGGTCTATTTAACTCCTGACATGCAGTATAACCTTATGCCCTACCTGAAATTTTATGAAAACCCACAATGCAAATCTGAGGGTTCTGAATGAATTTCGGGACTATCCCTCCTTTCCTGGAGAGAATGGTGGTAGGTAACAATCAATCTTGACAGGGTGCAGGCTCAGCCTGGCTTGATTTACTTGACTACCTATGCTGTTTATTTCCAAATACTGTGGCAAGAGCAACCCTTGATCATGGCAGGAAAGCTGCACTGATGACAACTGAACTTGAGTAAAGAGTGGTGCAGCAGCTGTAACTTCTGGTACAGAAAAAGAAAACAGTAAACAGGGACTTCTGCTTTTCCAAAAGCCCCATAATTTTGGCTCTGTAACTAGACTTTGCTTGCTGAGACTATAACAAGGTCTTCTAGTACCACACTGCTTCTCCTGAGTTCCCTTCCTGAATGTTCATCTTACCCTGGACTTTTTCAGCAAGCCCAACCCAGCCAACATTCCTTTCAGACTCAGGATGCTACCATCTATCTACCAGCTGGCCACTGTGGACCCTCCACCCCACTGAGCAGCAGGAGCCAGCAGGGCTCAGTTACCAAAGCCCCTTTCTGGTATCTTGTTTACTCTCTGCCAGATCCCAGATGAAACCAATCATGACAGGAATTTGCATACTATCTAGAAAAGACATAGAGCACCATTCCAAGTGCTCCTCCTTTCACCAAGTTACTACTACGACTGTCTCCTGGCCTTGATATCTTTTTTTGACAGAGGTTGAGACTGCGCTTTACCACCTTCTGATCTGGTCCCTCACTCCAGGCACTGGATTTAGCCCCATAAATGCCATTCTCATTCATCCCTTTTTTCTCTTTCTGGTTCCCAGTCCAGAAAAATACAAGTGTATCTAGCAGAGGAGCTGAGCAAGCTCCAAATGGCTAGCATAGCTGCTCAAAAATAAAGGAGCTCTACCTTGTCCTATAGTTTCTGCTACAGCTATTAAGAGTTTGATCTTGTATGCTGAATCCTCTACTTTCCTGCAAAGCACGGGGCTCTGCATTACAGGCAGCCATATTCCACACCAAAACAAACAGCATCAGCTTAGCTTCAATGTAATCATGTTTGCTTTGGGCCAACTGGGCACATGCTTGCAGAGTGGCACTGGCACAGCTTTGCCTCAAATGTGGGGTAACATGAGTATTAGTGGATGGATGTCTGGAAGCTGCCTGCTACTTTTGCAGTCTATGCTCTATGTACTGCCAAAAATTTCTGTATCCCCTTGATCCAACCTGGGAGATACAGGAACTGAACTAGGCAGAAATGTATACAGTGCTCAGTATCTCATGTCACTAACGTTACCGCTTACCACTCCAGGCATCCTAGCAGTGAGGAACAACGGTTAGCCTGGGTCAGAGGAGACTTCTGAGCAGGAGGTTCTCGGAAGTGTCAGGAGATATTTTGCATGCAAAGTTGTAGCACATTACAGGTGTACTTTGAAACCAAACAAGGGACAGCAAGCCATATCTTTTTTTTAGCATAAGCATAGCATAAATGTTTATGTAAGAACAGAAAAAGATGACAAGAAAACTGCAATAGCGCATTTCTTACCAAAGTAAACCCAGTTTTCAAATGCTAAGCAGATGTGCTAAGAACAATACTAAAAAAAAATCCACTGAAACCACTGGATATATAAAAAAGCCCTCATCTTTTTATGTAACTGGGTTTATCCTTACACCTTTGATGCAAGCTTGAAAGAGGGGGATGTATTCAGTACAATAGCTGCTGTTTGTTTCTTGACAATCACTCCTTTTGCTTCTAAATCAATAACTGCAAACCTGCAAAATCCAGGATGATTCTTTGGTCTGCTGACATTTTTCAGCTGGGGATTTCAGTGCCTTCTCTTCTTCCATCAGTAGCTGCCACTGTTTTGTTCAGAGAGAGCAGCCGCCACAAGCTCTCGGCTCTCTGCGTCAGATCTCGTACAAATGGCTGCATTTGGCCCCCTGGGAAGCAGCCACGGCCCATGCCGTCCCAGTGCATCCCCTCACTGAAACAGGTGGTGGCACAGAATGGGAGCAGCAACAGGCTGCCAGCTGGACCACACTGAGGACACCAAAAACAAACAAACAAACAAACCAACCTCTCTTTCTTTTTCCTTACAGACCTTCTTTTATTCTGTTCTTGGACTTGCACCTTTTATTCTGTGACATTTCAAAAAATCTTAAAAAGCAATTTTTTGTTTTCATTTTAAAAAGTGGCTTTGTCACTTGCACTTTGCTTCTTTCTGTCATAGTAAGCAGTGTTCCAAAGTTAGGGAAAGAGATACTGGGTGGGTAGATGCTGTTAGAGGTCATCACCTCTCATCCCAGTGTGCAGGCATTATACAATGTCTTGGGTAAATACTTTCAGCAGGAGAGAGCAAAATGTTACATTCAATATAATCATAATGAAGTACCTTACCCAAAAGCTCATTTCAAAACAGGTTTTTGTTGTTGCTGTTTTTTTTTTGTCTAAAAAAAGTATATTTTTCCCCTTGCCTCCTCTACCATTCATGGGTGCTGACTGGGCTACCATATAGTTTAAAAATAAGATGACTCAAAATAATAGGGAAGAGGAAGGGGAAAAAATAGCACAAGAGTTAACAGTTGCTAGCATGAGAGACAGACTCATTACTACTTGCAAAGCTAAACTAATTCCTTTCAGATTTACAAATATATTTACAGATCAACCAAACAGTTATTGATACTTCTGCATAATGAAAAATAAGGCTACTTTGGCTTTGAACCAGGAAGTAAAGAGCATCTATACACTCTAAGATCTATCCAATTCTTGCTTCAGATGCTAATGAAGACTTCCTCCTTGTGACCATGCTGAATAGAGGAAAATGAGTTGGGATTAGAAAATAAAAAGTACTTGGGAATAACATCACTGTAGTTTTCTACCCTAAGGTTCTCCTTTCCTCTCTTTCTTCCTCCTCCTCTTCTTAAATTAATTGTGGCCCATGAGGTGAGTAGTTGCTGGTTTGCCACAGCGCACACAAAGGACAGCGATGCAGACACATTCAACCACTGCGGAAGTCTGCAGCAACCGAGGGAACACAGACTTCCTGTGTGACCAAAGACAAATCACATGCTGAGCTATTTGTAAGGCATGTGAGAGATTCACACAGGTTTCTTTAAACAAAGCAAAACATACACAAGGGATGTGAATAAAACATTTTTTTTTGGGGGGGGGGGGGGGGCCGGAAAGCAACATTGTAATGGTCAATAGAGGTATTAGAGGAACTTCCTTCCTTCACAAAGCCTTAGCAAAGCTTTTCCCAAGTTATCACATACGAGAGGTTAAGTGTCAGGGCAACCAACTCCAAACCATGCTTGAAGTTCACCTCTTACTCTGCTTCCCAGTACTGGTGATGACATTTGTATGTCAGTTCTAGTCAAGCAGAACTTGGAAAATTATGACATTCCACTGGAGTTACAAAGGTGCAGAAAGGCAAAGATGAAGAAGTGACAGCAACAGGTTGGATATATCTGTGTCCCAGTGCCAACCCACAATTAATTTGCAGAAGTTACCTTTGAAGCCTGTACAGAAATTTTCAATTTCTGAGCATGCAAGGGTATAACCTAGAAGTTAACATCAGCTTCAGCAAAGGCTGGAGTTGGAGAGCCTCAACTAACTCAGAAAATAATCTAGCTTGCCTCGTGAGACATCCAGTGAGGATGTGTCCTCACCTCACCACAGTAGACTGGGCAAAGAGAATCAAGGTCATCTAGTACTGAAAAGAGGGACAGGGAGGTATTTCTCCATCTCTCTCCCCAACACAATAAGATGCACTGAAAGCATATGTTGAGTTTAATTGTGAAGGCAGGCATCAAGCTTATCTAACAGGCACAGTTGCAAGCCAATAATGTTTGTTTCATTTTCAATTAAATTCTGTGTGGTTTAATCAGAATAGTAACCTGGAAACAGTGACAAACCTCTTTATTCATTAAGAGCAAGCAGTCCTTAAAAAGTAAAATCAAAGTGGGCTACTGTGAGCTCAGATCAGCATATGCTTTCATAGCTGCATTGATATTTACCAGCAGAGAACTTGCCTGCATTCCTGCAGCATGTGCCATGCTGTCTCTCAGTCACTCTGATAATCAAAAGAAAATAAAAATACTATCGACAGTTGTTACCTGCATGTCTTAGCCACTGCTCAAGGTCCATACCAAGTCCCTACAGATGCTCCCACTGGTGTGCAGCGTCCCTAACGTGCTGAGTGGCACGATACAGAAAAAAAAAAAAAAAAAAAACATTTTCATTGTATCCTTCAGTTTCAAAAATCCCATTTTTCTTGGCAATGTTTAAGACCAATCATGAACCATTTGCTTTACTTTTATTTGCAGATGTGTGTTTATATTACTACTGCAACAAACTTTTCTACTCTGATACAGGCTTCCCCAATACACAGGCCTGCATAGCACACATCACCTGAGTCAGCATCCGTCCCTGATGCCCACAATACCAGTTTCACTGAGGAGCACAAGATAGGGCTGCCAAGTCCTGTGCACATGGGTTGCTATTTATTTCCTACGTTTTGAAATCTCTGAAGCAGAACTTTTGTTTCTTTATCCAGAGGCTGTTTTGTAATAAATCACGAACATCACATGCATCTTTTGTGAGGAACAAACTGAAGATCAAGAAGATTCTGCAGAACCATGGGTCTGTCTGAAGAGTTCACTGGTGGTTTGAGGCATTTTTGAGTGAGTTTATGAATTACTAAGCAAATGCTGATAAATTTTCACTTGTAGTGAAACATCTCTTAGAAGATTTACACCCATTTAACATTTTTGTCACTCCAAAGGCTGTTTAGCATACCATACGCTCAGCTCCACAAGCCTATTTGTTCTGGTAGACACAAAACAAGTTTTACGTGGTGTTACAGTATATTGTGAATAAACATATTGAAATTAAAAGTGCCTGAACTCACCCTGAGTAACAGAACAACAAAAAATGGTGATACTCAGGTGCCCTAGGAAACTGCCCTAGGACATTTCACGTAAGAAATAAAGGCATACCATTGTTTTTGTTTCGTTGGTAGAATTAAAATTAAATGAATCAAGTCAGTGAGGAAGCACGTATTTCAGAAATGATTTCCCAGCTGTATTACTATTAGAAGACTAGATTGTCTCCTTAGGCATACAGCATTTTCATGTGGCTGTATTTTGGCTTAGCCATTCATCTCTGAAATCAGGTGCATGCCTATTCATGGAGAGAAGAGGCTAAGCAGAAGCTGGGTATAAGGGCCTTTTCCCTCCAAAGCACAGCTGAGCATCTCTGGTGGCACCATATGTGGACTTTAAGACAGTCAGTATCCAGACCCTATCTGATTTATGATAACAATCAATCAAAATGCTCAGCAATACACGTCATGAAAACCTACCTGAAATCTATGGAGTTATGATTATCATTTTAAAATTAAATTTATGGATTATAATTTATACTTTCCTGAAAGCTTCCAAAGAACCTCACAGAAGCACGTTTATCTGTCTTAAGAAATCAGAAATTATGGATGATCCATGCAAATCGCTGCTACTGTTACCTAAGACAGTCATGGCCCAATTGCTCGCTTGCAACTCTACAGCTCTAGACAGTGCACCTGTATGACCTCGAACAAAAATTCTCTGGGGAAACGCCACTTGCACTAATGTTGCAACCCACCAGTTGCACTGATGTCATAACCTAACTTAAAAAAACAGTAGAATACGATGCAAACACACAGTTAGATCTTTCTACAGTCTTAACAGGCAAATTGTGTTAATTTTTCCACATTTGCTTAAGAACCTAAGCTCAACGCAACCGAAAAGTCCCTTATGTGATGTGGGCCAAAGTAGATTTTAATTGGAAAGTACACATTTCTTGCCCTGCACAGGCAACCTGAAGATGTTTCAACATTTGCTTAAAAAAATTTTCAAATTAAAAATTCCATTTAAAGGTTTCTAGTTTATGGTCACTGATTTCAAGTTAATAAGGAGAAGGATATTTGAATAAAACATAATGGAGTACATTGTAAAGTAAAGCTGCTAATCTGATTTAGATTGTTTCAATTCCAGCTCCTTGATTGTTTCGAGTCAGTAGCCTTGCTGAAGAATACATCCCCCTAAGTTCCTTGAGATATTTTTGTTGTCAGAAATTTATATTAATAGCACTGATGCAGAAAGCCCACTAGCACTCCAATAACAAAACGTACCCATGAAATAAAGCAGATTTAAAAACCATCAAGACAATGCATTTTTCTCATTTATTCAAATCTTCTGCAGGAAGTAAACACTGAAAGATTTAAAAAAACTTCACACTGCAGTATATACAGTTTTGTGACATCACATGAGGAAATTAATTTCTAATAAAAAATGAGACCAGTTAGATAAATTACTGAAAACACATCACAATAAAATTGGTTGTGGTAAAATCCCAAATTCTTATGTACGGCAATGAAAAATCAATATTCCTTTGTTTTACAGCAATAGAATAGTCCTGGTACAATATTTCAATTACGTAAAATGGAATTCTGAACTTACGTGACTGATTATAGTTGTATGAGTACTTCATGTTTTAAAAGTAGTTTTGCATTTTTTTCCCAGACCCTTTTGATTTGAAGCACATTCTTTCACAAAGCTAAAATACCACAGCAGAAGTCACGTCCAGAAGTGGAATACTGTTGTGTTTTGAACTGACCTGACTTGTTAAGACATTTTTGCCAACGCACAGATGCACAGGGTCCCCCATGCACTTTTCATGCAGCAGGTTATCACAACTTTAAATAAAAGTATTTTTCTATACATTCTTCCAGACTTGCAACTGTATACATACATGCAAAAGTTTTTAAACCTATCTGATCATATTTACAGTTATACATGGAATATACATAACAAAAAAAAAAAAAGAAGATTAAAAGGTTTTTCTTTTCCTTTGCATTAGAACAATACAAAATATGTATTTTTCATTAAGGAAACCACTATTTACATCACCTTTTAAAAACCAATTTCAACATATTATAGGTGTAACAAGTCAATATATTTACATTATATATAAATATATATAATATATACTTACCAGTTTACTCCTCTGTAAGATGTGGCAGAGAACAAACTGGTAATATCATGTCACTGACGTCAATGAGAGCTGTAATACTTTCACCAACATTTAACAGGGAAAATTTAAACCATTCATCTCTTTCTTTTAAAAAGATTTGTAAATCAAAAATTTAAAAATATTACTAAGAGAAAATGACTAAGAAAAGTGAAAGTTATGGCTGAATTCCCTTTTGATCTAACAGTGTTTATAAACTTCTCAAACTGTGCTGACAGGTTAAGTGGTATCAGCAGAGAAGCCCTCTAGCAACACAGCTTTTATTCTGTGGTTGTGTCACCCCCCTATCATTGCTTCACACTGTGGCAGAGGAGATGCTAAAAATCTGGTTACCTCAGTCCCTTACACTTTCCTCTGGAAGCAAAAGGCATATCTGTGTGGGAATTACAAGTCAAACCGCAGACCTATCTGGTTTGAGCACTGCAGCGACACAGCAGATGAAGCAGTACGAGCCTGGAGATCCAACCTCGATCAAGGCATTGGGCACTTAGCATCACAGCTGCTGCTGCTGCTGCAACTACTCTGTTAAGGAAGGTTCAAGCTAATTCCAGTACAAGTCTCAAGGGGCTGCAGCTACAACTTTAGGTGTGGCATACACACATTCCTATCTCACTTCTTCACTGCTCCATGAGGTGGAGGCAGCTTTCCTCCAGAAGTCTCCCCCGTTTACAACTGCAGTGCAACCTCCTCTCCTCCCTCCCTGCTCCTCGGATGGGGAAGTCATGCAACAGCACCTAACAGTCCCGCACCACCTGCCTACAGAGCTACTGCTTCCCTTATCTGACATGGTCCTGCTCCTCTCCAAGTCTACAGTCTAAAGGCCTAGCTGCAACCTCAACCTCCTGAGCTGACTTATCTTTGAAGCCTCCACTCCCACAGGCTGAGGAAGCATACTGGGGACAGCTGAAATACATATCCTAGCAGTAAATGTCTACTGAACCAAGGAGACCAGAGTTGATGAGAACACAGAGTATTACACAACAAATGACCTTGGTTTGTCGCAGGGACCAGGGGAAATCAAGGATCTTTTGGGTTGCTTGGGAAAACGTGGCCAGCCCTACCAGCCCTTCTGCTGGGGCAGCAAACCCAGCTCCTGCACCTCCCTTTTCTGATAGAAGAACTGAGGAAAAATGTCCCAAGGATGACAACAGTGATTCCTTTTCACTCACCCAAGCTACAAGAAAAAAATAAAGAAAAAGCCTTTGGTCCTCAGGTTTGAAGGCTGTAAATGTGGATGGGGCAGATTCTGAAAAAGAACTCTCTTCCCTAGGGAGCAGTAACACTAGTGATGCTGGTGAATTTCACACAGAAGACTGTTGCCCTTTTAGCAGCTGACTGAAGAGCATTAAGTTAGCATGCCCTTCCCTCTCAAGGGCCTCATCGTTATGCTACACACTGCTTTGAGATTGCAGTGACCACAACAGGCAAGATTCTTCTATGAACAGCATGACCTACAATTAAATTCTTGTGTATTATAGTCTAAAGATGTGTGAGAATTGTAATACCCTTTCATTAACACCACTTAAAAGAAAGCTAAATCATTAACTGGTCAAACTTAACATTTTAACTTAAATGTTTTATAAAACTTTAAAAATTAGATGTTCAAAAGTATATATTATAACAATAGACTACCATAGAATAAATACATAGGTAAAGCACACTCCCAAACTCCAATATTACTTTTTGTTAGGGTTAGACTTTCTTCCCTACTTTTCATCTGAACCTTGCTTTGATGAAATTTTCACAAACAGATTTTTTCACCTCCATTCAAGTTGCATCTTTCTGCGGAGCCCTTCAAACAAATTATAGCCCTGTATTTACTCCGGGGAGCATCTATTATTCTATATTGTACATATTTCCTAGCTATATACATGTTGTTTCAAGGAAAATAATCAATTAAGACTTTAAGAGATGTTTAATGGATGGAACAAATGCCTTTTTTTTTTTTTTAAATATTTCTGTTGGGTTGACTCATATAAAAAGAATTCAGTTCCACTGTCAATGCAAAATATACTTTATATCATTAATGACTATTCTATGAGACATCTGAATTGTCATTGGGCCACTTATAAATTCAAATATTAAAGACAAAATTTATTTCTATAATACACTGCAGACAATGACATTTAAAGTGACATTAGATTTGTGTGAAGGCTTTAAAATATAAATCTTTGTAGAGCCCATTAATATATTACGCTTCACCCAAATAACATAAAAATATATCTTTAAGTTGCTCTGTTACTTCTCATATAAACCAGGGGAATGTTTTATATTGGATACTGCCAAACATTTGTGTTCCCTAAAAGAAGGTATCCCCAGGAGGGTTAAACAGAATCGTGCATTTTCCAGCTGGCAGACAGAAGTCCTTTTCAGTAGGGACTGCACTGGAAAGAAGGGAAACTAATCCCAGGCAGTGGGCAGAGGATGAGAAAGGGACAACAGCTCACTCTGTCTAGGTGAGCCAGAAGGCTGGGAAAAGGGTCTCTGAAACAAAACCAGGAAGGAAGAGAGCAAAATGCCACACCACTCATCTCTGCAAACTTGAGTTAAACAAGAAACAGCAGAGTTTTGTCATGTCATCAGCTCTCAATGGTGAAAATGGTCAACATTAAAAAGAGTGCAGCTTTCATTATCTGTGCAAGCCAGCTACTTAGCTGTTTTCTGATAACATAGGGAATTATCAATGAAATTAAAAGCTACAGAGAACATTTTTTTCAGAGGAGTGAAAAGTTCAGTAAAACTTTTAATGCATATAATTTAGAGGAACCAGATTTTGTCCTCCTCTTCCCCCGGGAGAAGTAAGGGCTCCAAATGGAGTTAACACTGACAATGTTAACAGTGCTGCTTGGCTCTTCCCCAGTCAGCAATTCTTTTAAGGTGTCTCAGCTTTGACTGCAATTTTCAGTTATTCCCATCTCAGGCTGATATTGCCAGATGTTACAAATCACAGCACAGGTGGGGACTGATGAAAAGGGCAGAGGAGAATTTCTGAGACATGTCCCACTACCCATTACAAAACATGACAAAACTACAATTTTATCCTCAGTGCAACCTCAAAAATTATTCTGAAACCAAGTTTTCTGCAGAGAAAAGGCAGTGCATTATACTGTGCATCAGCTGTTCAAAGAGTAATAAATATTGGCAGAATATGGATTCTTTCCAGAGGCCAACACATTTTTTCATTAAAATCCTATTCTATATTTGAGTGGAAGCCTGATATGCTGCTTTAGTGCAGTTGGTATTCTTCATTAAAAGAAGCAAGATGGTGCTAAACAAACAATTCCGATTAGCTACTTCACAAACTTTCCACCACTTTCCTCACAAAATCTGTGTGCTAAGCTTTCTGAACTGCAGTACTCCAAGAGGCATTTGACTTTCCCCTTTTAAGGAGGGAAATGACAGGAATGCACCAACAAAAGACTCATGTAGTATTTCCACAATATATGAAAATCTGCCTTTTATATAAAAACCTAGAAAAAAAACCTTAATCGTAACTAGGAACTCTTAGCTATAGCTAAGGATTTTGAGGAAGCCTTTTGTCAAAAGCAGGGCAGAGAAGAAAAATAGATTTTACAGCGCTATTCTGGCAGGACCACAAACAAGGTTTTTAAAAAAAATAAAAAATTTGGAAGCACTAAAAATTACATTTCAGTGCAGTTCAGTTATTAACACTGGCACAGGTTTTCCCCGTGTGACAAGCTAATACCTTGGACAGACTGCTCCATTTCTTTAAAGTTATTCTTAAAATTTCACAAAACTTACTAAACATTCAAAAAAAAGGTACACTGTCTCTATGCTCAGGCTTCCAAAAATAAGGATTATTTTCCAGGAAAGGGAGGAAACGCAGCATTACCACCACCTAGGCTGTACGGTTACACTTTATGTTATACCAAAGACTTGCAGATCCAAATAAGACTGATCAAAGAGTACTCATAACTTAATTTGATGCATACAGAAATGTCTTGTACAAATTACAACCTAACTTCCTTGTGACGATCTATTGTAAAGCAAATTTTATCTACATGTATTTTAAATAACATCACCAGAAAAATAAAAAGTTTTTCAAATGAAAACATGTTTCAATTAGACCATGCTTTTCTAAAATCATGCTCAATTTGTACAGTAGTCAAGTTCGTATTCATTTTTATTTTTTTTTTGTTTTTTCCTTTTTTTTTTTTTTTAACAAAGATTCAAAACCACTGATTGTAAACTCATTGATGAGACTGTAGTTTATTCTGGCTCTTTTTTGATCGTTAGCACTTTTTCCAGAAGTCCATGAACTTCACCATTCACACCATGTTGATGAGAGGTCTTATTCCCCATATGGCTGTTGTAAGGGCTTCTTAAGTTATTAAAAGGAGTTTCAAGCTCTGCATCAGATGGTAACTCCTCTTTGATTGTAACATGAGTTGAACTATCAGTAAATGAAGATTCATTCCAAATTTCTTTGTCGTGTGCTCCTTGGCTGCTAACAGAGTTACCGCCTTTCTGTAACATGTAGTACAATATCGGATTGGTTTTGGTCAGTCTTGGAGAGTCTTTTTCATAATCATTCTTGTCCATACCTGTGATAACCCATCTGATGGGACCTTTCTCACCGGGCACAGGACACACACTAAACTGGTCAGATTCGAGCGTAGACACTGTACTCCCCAAATGTTCAGGGAAGGGGGAACTGGCAGGACTTTTTACCACTACTGGATAGTGAAATGTTCTGTGATCTACACAACTGCTCTGTTGCACAGGACTTCCCATTAATGTGTTTACTGAAGAAATGCTGAATTCAGGTTTATTAATTGTTGCATTGCTTTTGTTTCCTCTTTTCTTGCCCTCCATTAGTAAGTTATTCCTATGTTGTGACAGATCTCTCTCACAGTTTTCTGAGAGAAGCAGCTGTTTCAACACATTAAAGCCTTTACTATCTCTAGACCAACTCCTATTTTCACTTTCATTATTTGAACCATGACTTACAGCATATTTAAATTCAGAATCACTTCTGCTGAATTTCAGTTCTTGCTGGTTTAGCAAAGGTCCATACAGTGCCTCTGTAGGAGAAACATGATTGTTTGCAGCATCAGACACATTAGTTTTCATCTTTTTTAATGGACTTTCCAAAGGCTCAGCATGAAGCTTCCTCTTCTTCGGTACTGTGCAAAGACTCTTTGATTCCAGGTGCGTTAGCTCATTGTTTCGGTGACTTCTGTCCACCTCATCTGCAGGGTAACTGTCTTGATTTTGTCTCAGCAATCTACTTAGCAGACCATTTTTGGAAAAAGAAAAATCTTGAGGTGAAAGAGGCTCAGATTTCATCTCCTCAGATGCTGGAGAAGCAGCTGTGTTTCTCTGCAGTGAATGAATAAATCCTTGAAATTTGTTACCCTTGCACTCTCTTATTTGTTGTGCATTTGAATTATAAGGAACATTCGATTCTTCAGATGGTTCAGTTTTTATTTTCACTGTCAATATTTGCTCATTCAAAGCCTTATCTGTCTGTTCCTGAGAACCTTCATCTCTTAAAAGCACCCTCTCTTTCTTTTCACTTTTACCTTTATTGGGAGTTCCCAGAAGCAGCTGAAGGACAGTGCGCCTTTCAAGGAGATTTTCTATTTCCGAACCTGGAAGTCCTTGTTCAGTGGGTACAGACTGACAACTGAATATTTTGTTATTTTCTTCATGTGTACTCAATTTATTTGTAAGCAGAGGGCTGTTCAATCTATCAATCAAGCCTACAGGTTTATCTGTGTTCCCTGCTAGCAGATGTTTGCTAGGTCTTTGTTCTTCACTTGACATGGAAGTCTGCATACCGCACTGAGCAAGATTCTGCAACAGCTTGCTGGCACTGAAAGCCGAAGAGTTTTGTGGACTATCATTTCTGCTCAGCTTGGCTCCTTGAATTTCTTTGCTTTTAGAAAGGTCTATCAAATGTTTAGATGCAGGATTCACCAGCCTATCTGGCTGGATGCTGCAGGCATACGGCGGAGAGTTACGCTTGATGGCTAACGACTGGTGAGAGAGATTTATAGGAGAGTCTGCTTTTGTAGAAGCAAGCAAAGGTGGAGTGCTTAGTGGAGTCATTCGATTTGCACTGGGACTGTCAGTAACAGGAGTCCTTTTACCAGTCTGTACAGTGAATTTTGCCACATCAGCTGCACTGTGTGGTCCCTGAGGCTCATTACTTTTGTCAACCTTTTCTTCACTCTTATGCCCAAGTAACAACTGAAGTAGTGTTACTTTTTGATGGGGATTCAGCTTAGACGCCTTTGGAGTGTCTTTGTCTTCCTTGTTCTCTGGACAGGAAACTTTTGGATCCCAGCTATGAAGCAAAGACTGAGTCAGGTTATCCAGTGATGCAGGTGGACCTGCATCTGGTTTATCTGTTCTCTGTTTAAAGGATAAGTCTATGGGAAGACAGTTAGAATGGGAGCTTTCATCATCACTGCTATCATCTGTAAAGCTAGGGTTGTTGTCTGAATACTCATCAATAGTTGTCGGTGTGCTGCTCTCTTCATGTCCTTTTAATTGTTTGGTGGTATTCTGGCTTTTCAGGAGATGTAAGAGCAAACTGTTGCTGGGAGAGGTTTTCACATTACTCCTTTCCAAAGTACTTTTGAATCCCACATTTTTGGGAGGCGAATGCGTGATTCCCACTGAACTTTGAAATGGTGCCATATTGCTTTTGCTTGATACCATTTTGGTTGATGATCCTGTTTGACCATTGAGATGGCTTGTCACTCCTTTTGCTAAACTGAATTGGCCAATATCTTTCTGAGCACTTTCTTGTAATCTGGCCATAGCTGCAAGTCTCTCACTTGCTATTTGATTTGCATTTTGTGCTTTTAAAGCATGTTCCCTGGAGTACTGCTGCAAGTGAGCTTCACTTGAAAGGAGTAAAGCCAGCTGGCTGCATGCTACACTGGGCTTTGGTGAAGCAGCAGGACTGGATCGTTTCTCTACCATGCTTGCAACAGCTTGTAATCTTGCAGCACATGACAGTGGCTCATTTATCACTTTAGGTCCACTCTGCACTGCATGAGGAGATTCTATAAACCTCTCATTGGGCAGGTTCTTTGTTATATCTGGCAGGCTGTTGTCCAACTTCTGATCCTTTGCTTTGCTCTTCTTCAGAAGAGTCTTCAGGTGACTGGATGCAACACCATAGCACCTTAAATCCTTCTCCACCTGTAAAGAATCATGGCTAAGGGAATATCCTTGCTCCTTAAGGCTCTGCCTAATCTGCTGTGACAGAGCAACACTCTGCAGCCTAGAGCTGAATGACTGAAGCAAAGAGGCTAGTAATGTGCTATCCTGTTTGCCTTTAGGCACATTTTCAACCATGCCAGCTAACAAAGCTTCCTTTTTTCCATTTAAATCCACAATGGAATCAGACAACCGCCTTCTCTTTGCTGTATTCCAGTCTTCAGAAGACTGCAACAGTCTTGCTTTTTTGAGGTGCAGCATGCCAGATCCCTGATATGTATTTGTCTTAAGAACTGGACCATTACTTTGACAGTTGGGAAATATATTTCCAGAAATCTTAAAGTTTTGATCCTCTCCACTATGCCCAGTAGACTTTTTGTCAACTGCAGTAGCTGAGCCTCCTGCTGCTTGATGCATTAGTAATCCCTCTAGGTAAGTTAGAACAACAGAATCCTGGTGCATCTCAGAGCCAAGCTCTTCTCCATGAGTCATGTTCAACAAAAGTATCCAAAAGGGCTCTGTTTCTATTCACTTCAAAGACTAGTTTGCTGCAGCTGAACTGAGATGTAGAGTTAATAAATAATAGGTAGATGTCTATAGCATTTTCTCACAAACTCTTAGAAACAATAGTCACATTCCAAGCAGGCTTCTTCCTGTGTATGCTGTTTGATGAGCCAGATTTCCAATCACGTCACTGTGTTGATACATAGAATATTTATGAAAGATGTCTAGGAAGAGTATTTAGAACACGCTTCTAAGGTAATAAAGTTCCATTAAGTATTTGCCTTCTTCACCCTTCGCCATGAATCCAGTTTGTTTTTCATCTTTTTCCATCTGCATCAAGCATGTAGAATTCCTAAGTGAAACAAAGACAAAAAACCAGTGGTCAAGAAAAAAGAATTAGGGTAAGATCTAAATAAATTGCATCAGATTTTTTTTTTAACATACTGTTTTAGACAGATACAGGATATTTCAGTGATAACCATGTGCTAGAATAAATTAATAGTTGAGTAAAGCAGAGAGTCCATGCCACCTAATCTGAAGAACTTAGTTTACTTTAAACTCAAATTCTACATAAAGTTTTCTGTCTCAATCATTTTGACTATTATAAGCATAGCTACTAGAAGTGATCGTTGAATTTCTCTCTCTACAGCTCAAAACAGGGAATGGCAACCATGGAAATAAAATCTAAACATTGCTTAGAAAAATTTACAAAGGATTTTATTTCACAGTTGCATTGATCTTTCTTCTTACTATGTAAATACACAGGTATGAACACCATCACTGTGAAAGAGAATTAATGGGAAAAGGCATGCCTGAAGTCAGTGTTTAGGTTCATGTTGAATCTGTTTCAAATACCTGTTTTCAAAATAAGTAGCAACATGTATGACCACACTTCTGTTTAGCAGGTAGGTGATACTGCCAGAATTAGAAACCAAAGTGTCACTGCTGTCCAGGATTATCTAAGTAATGCAAAATCTAGCATGATAGTACAGCATGGAGGAAATCTTTATCTTTAAATCTGTTATCATTAGAAGATAAAGGCAATAGAAATGGAGAAAAAGGTGCTTCCTTGTAGATCTTTGTTGGAAGATATTTATTTTTACATCATTTCCATGTATTAAATGTAAAATGGTGAAAAAACAGGCCTTCCTTGAATACTATTATTTTCAAAGCAATTCTTGTAGAACATCTCTACACAATACTTCCTTGAATAAGACATTATGCTGTAAAAATACAACACAAAATCACAGCATTGAGACACCAGCAATTCATTGTAGTGTAGATATGTATACCCCATGTACCTAAATATCAAATTAAAAGTTGGTAGCTATTACTAAGGTCTCAAGATTTCTCTCAGAAATACAAGTGTACATTGACCAGTACTTACATAATTACCTGGAGAAGACACTGTATTTGTTCAAATACAACTCAAACTTGGATTTGTCTAATCAGAAATTACCTATCATCTCACTGTTCCTTCAAAAACCTGTACGTCTCTGGGTGGACTTTTACAAAGTTTCAATCTAAAGTGGTTTAAATAACAGAAATTTCAAATCCTTGAACAGAAAATCCAACAAATACATTATGCTTCTGATGTATACATCAGGTGTCCAGCAAGTGCAATGTCAATACAGCTAAGATTCTTTCCTCAAATATTTGGGAATGCACTGTATCTAGAAAATGAAGTTTTTGAGCTTCCGAAAATAAACTGTTTATCTGCAGCTACATTTTCACATTTCAAAATGGAATTAAGTTCACAGCATGCTGTTTGTATAAAGGAGTAAATAGCACTTGATACCTTGTGTTTTGTGTTTAAGAAAATAAAATTGCATATCTTTCACTGTGTTGTGCCTTGCAGGCTACCTTTAAGCCAAAGTCCCAACCAAATGCACCATTGTGTATGAGTAAGACATTATTATTTGCAGCTCTAGGTAATAAAAAAAATAAAATTAAAAAAAAAAAAAGACAAAGCATTTGCGCAAATCCCTCAAGTTCTCAAAAAGACTACTGCAGATGACACTTAGAGCCAGTACAGTTTATATTCAGGACGTACTCTAAGTAGCATTTTGCCACTTTCATGGTTTTTGTTTATTTGTTTGCTTGGAATTCCTAAAGGCCCAGGAAATATGCATAATTTTACAGAAGACTGATGCAAGGGAGTCTTTATTTAACAGAATTAAATCTGAAAAGCATGTTAACATAAGGAATAGGACATCACCAAACACTTCAAAGAATCTGTTCTGATCTAGTGCTGCAACAGCTATAACAGCATTATAAAACCCTGCACAACCTGATGTGCAACACACAAATGTGATGAAGTCACCTGTCAAGAATCAGAAATTACATTTCAATGAAAACCATCTCTAAACTTACACCTTATATGTGATGGGAAGCCTGATAGTAAATTTCAGGGTTTGAAAGCAATCTCACAACTATGCATTTCTAGTAAGTTTTGAACCTAGTATGCTTTTCATTCTCTATCTGATCTAAAGCGTAGTCAAGTGGAAACAGAACCAGCTCTGGAAATTAATGTTTAGCTTGACACTAAGGCAATCATTCAGCAACCCTTTTAAAACATACAGACTAAACCAAGGAAATTCCCTGGACCCACTGAAATATGCTATTAAATATTATTCCAGAAACTACCTGAAATGAAGGGGGGGGGAGGGAGGGGAGGAATGGGGTGGAGAGAAGTGAAAAGCCCTACAGAAATACATCTCATTTCTCAGTAAGGACTTATTGCAATGAACCTCTAAAATTAGCATCTAATAACTATGAATCTCTAGACCTAAAAATTGTATGTAACTATTGAGAAAGAATTGAGGAACTATAAATTTGATATACATTCTTTACCATGCAACTATTGTATATGAACTATTTTTTTGTTGTTGTTATTGTTCCAATCCTTTCTTTACAGATTCTCATATCCTGCAAATAAACAAAATGCTTGTTTTCTGAGGCTATTTTCAGAACCTACATGAACACAAACCGAACACAGCTCATTAAGTCATGTTTACCTAGACAGAACTAAAGCAGCAGCACGATTCACAGCACAAAAGCTGTAACCTGGGGAAGATGCTCCCAAAGTGGAGAGCATACCATGGGAAATCAGTCCTACATCCTTTTAAAAAATGCCTAGGGAGAAACTGTGAGCAGAGTAGGAAAATAAGAGAATATTAAAACATACACTGAACTACAGAAACCATCGTTGTCCAGAATATTAATTCTACTTTTGCTGTTGTTGGAGCTCTTCTTTGTTTGCAAACTACAGATATGCTTATCAGTTACAAAGATTTCAATGGAATGATAACAATAAACTCTAAGATCCTTTAGTTACCATAAAGTATTAGTGCTTCAAAAGATAATTAAATTTGAGAACACATCTTCCAGGTTAAAACGACAACATCTGAGCCAACGGCTTTTTCCCATGTGTGTATACATACACATTTTTTCATTTATTTATTTTTTAAATTGATGAATACCTCATCTATAAAACCTAAATGGAGACACTAAAACAGCACTTTTGCAGTTAACCAACAGACAACCAGTTGCTGTCATTTAAGAAATTAAAATCGGTTTACAACTTAAACTAGCTAAATTTCATCCTTAAGTCATTTTTCTGATATTTCTGACTAGCATTTCCAGATAAATCTCTCTACTGTGGCCCCCTGTTCCACTTAGCAAATTAACAATGCTAGACTGGTATTATTCAGGCAGGAGAGCTACATGCTCTAACAGAGATAACTGATAAAACTCAATACTGTAGATGTATCTTCTGTAGTCTTAATTCAAGACATTATGGAAAAATCTTACAGTAACTATATTAAGGCATTCGTCTAGGAAATTAACAATGGCTAGCAGATCTCCCACATGAACACTCACTAAAAGAAATATTATCTAAACTTATGCACATTGTTAAAATGATCAATACAGAGTTTGAGATGTGTATATACACACAGACGAAACACTTATTAACTGGATTCCAGAGTCCTTTAATAGTGATTAAATTCATGTGTTAATTTTATTTTCCAATTTTAAGTTGAGCTGAAATCAAAACATGAATTTGTAGAACTGAAATCAAACTGCTATGTGAAACTAAAATCTTTAATTATTTAATGAATTCAGCATCTTAATGGTTAGAAGAGAAAGTCTCTCACTAGAGCTCACTGCCTGCCCATTCTCATCTTCCCAAATGTAGTGGCTACAGCTCACCACATCAAGCAATGGTTTAGAAAGTTATTTTAATTGTTACAGATTTAAGGAATACAGTACAATGATTGCAGTGGCAGCTTGGGATCCCGGGGTCCAATTACTTGCTGTACGGCAGGCAGGCTCTTTGACTTCTGGTTTTGCTTTTCTGTATTGTATTTTCACAGATAGATTAATAATATATGCAAACTTCAGAAAAATAATTGAGGATGTATTACAGGCTGTGGGTTTCTCAACAGCTCCAATAATAGTAGTAAGAAAGCACCTTTTACATAGAATTTTGGATGATTCCTGATCTTTATAAGCTGTCAGCAGTGAGATGCTGCAGAGCACAACGAAGTTATGGTCTACAGAAAGATTTCTAGATGCATTAGGAATGGATATTGCAGGAGAATCATTCAGTGAACTAAACGTGAGCATGGAAAGTGAGAGTGGCTGTCCCAGAACTACTTGGTATTGAGCTCAATTTGTATTTCTTTGACTTTAGCAGGCAGGCAGGATGTATTCAGAGTGGTGGTATAAGCACTTTAGTTGACTTTTTGCTAAGGTTATAAGCAGTGAAAGAGGCCCGATTCATCAACCCACTGTACCAAACCCACAGAGCTGCACAAACGTGCAGGTACTTCAACAGCACTTAAGCATGTGCTTTAAGAGAATCAAGTATTTAAGTGTTTGCTAAATCCCCGCTTCATATCAGAAATCTATTGAGATGAATGGAGCAGCTGAGACCTCTTCACAGATTTGATTCAGGCTGTCAAGACATTTTGAAGGTTCCATTTGATTTTTTTTTTTTTAAGGAGAAAGGAGCAAAATTAATTAGATTACTGAGAAAAATTCAGCAATAGGTGACTTCTTCCAAAATTGCACACTAGAGAGCTTGGAAATCAACAAGCCTTCTTCACTACAAATTCATAAAAATGAAACTTGTTCTCTATGATTGTAGGATACCACTGAGAAAGCAAAAATAGGCTTCCTCCCAAGAGCCTGGCATGTTGTTCATGCCTTCATCGGGCCTACTGACTCCAAAAGACATTTTAAACATGGAAAGGATAGCCGACTGCTTTTAAAAGGTCCTGTCAGGAGAGGGCAGGCCAGGGATCGCATTGCAGCGGGAGGAGCTGCTGCCAGGCTTTCCCCAGGGGCTCCCCAGGAGAAGCTGGGCCCCCAAGTACCTGGGGCCTGGGCTCTTCCCTCGGCGCTACCTAGCGCAGTCCTGCTGCGTGCCGGATTACCGCCTGCTCTTCAAAATAACCCTTTGCGTTGCGGCAGGGTTAGCAACAGCAGTAACTTCAGGGCTCTGAAGTATTCACAAGCATACGAGGCAGGAAAGCCTTTTCCCTGCTGCTTTGTAGGCTGTGAACTGCCAAACACTAGTGGGGCCTTAGTTTCTCTTGTTCAGAGCTTTAGGCAGCAGAAGGGGGTTGAGTTGAAGGGAAGAATGCCAAACCAGCCCCGCCACGGCCTTCTGACAGTTTCAGCTGCTTAAACAGCTTTTTAAAAATTCTGCAAACTGGTCCCATAACAGTTGACTCAATAGCTTGAAGAGATGCACAGAGATAGCATTTTACTAAAGCACACAAAACACTGAGAAGTCTTAAGTCATGTAAAACTGGTGTAAACACAGAACCAACACCACAGCAGACACAAGAAATGTTTATTTTCCTGGGGGAATAAGATAGGACAGGCCACTGGACTGAAAAATAACCCAATTGTTCTGGCAATTATGGACTAGTTAGGTTTACTTGGGCTTTTGTTTTAAAGCCTGTTGAAGTATAAATGCTAACGAGTGTAGCTGTTAACCGTGGCCCCAGTCACACAAGGAAGGGGCAGCTGTTCATGCATCATCCCTGTGGGGTGTGAAGCGGGGGATCCAGACATCTAATCTCAGCGTCATTCCGCTCTCAGACTTCACATGGGCTTCTCCACAGTCCGGGAATCTGTGACCCACACCCAGACCATGCCATACCACTGCACGGCAATGAGGAGCTTTGGGATGATACATAATATGTCAAGGGGGAATATAATATTTCCACTGTCTGTTTAAATGAGGTGAGGAAATGTCAGAGAGATTTTCATGTTTATGCAGATACCCTTTCAGGGAAGCAGCAGGGCAGATAGGAGACATCTACGCACATGGAAGGAGAGAAGCAGGAGCTGGAACACCTCAAACTCTGAGGCAAAGTATTTTTACATGAAAGACCAAAGGCCTGAGCTGCGCTGGCTAACCTGTGACTTTTACAGACCCTGGGGAATTGCTCTTTGCAAAGGAACCCCATTTGACTTGGAGGTGTGCCTCTCCAGGAGAGGGGTCAGTAAGAGCATAAATGACAGCCATCTGAGAACAGTGGCTGTTGGAGAGAAAGATATGTCCGTACTGCAGCCTGACATGTACAGAAGACAGCCAAGATAGCTTGGGTGCCAGAGTATGTCTAGCCTGGCGGCAAGGAAGCCCATAAAGCTTAGCCTGGGAAGCAGGGTATAGAATCATAGAACCATTTAGGTTGGAAAAGGCCTCTAAGATCCTCAAGTTGAACCATTAACCAGTGCTGCAAAGTCTACCACTAAACCATGTCCCTAAGCACCACATCCACACATCTTTTGAATACCTCCAGGGACGGTGACTCAACTGCTTCCCTGGGCAGCCTGCTCCAATGCATCACTACTAACACAGTGCTGGTTCCAGCACTCAACCTCTCCCAGCAAAATCCTCCACAACACAGTGTGCAGGCACTCTTAAAACCATAGCGCATGTCAGCCTACCTTAAACTAGTATTTTTTAATCTAGTAAGTAGAAGCATTGAACTTCACAGAAATGATCATGCTTATGTATGGGAAGACCCCCACCTTATTCACGCAACTTTTATTTTACACCTGTAACTGAGTATTTAATGGAAATTTCAGTCAATTCCTCAGCACAGACTCATGCACATGTATTTCTTCTCACAAATACTACTGGAGGAACAGTTCTTTTTGCAACACTTTTACAGAACTAAAGAGTGTCTTCAAGTTCATTTCTTGATCAGGACCTGCTGTCATTTAGACATGAACTCAGAAACACACTCTTTGCCAGTTCTAGTAAGAAGAGGAACAGATGTTTGGTCTACAGATACCACCTGTGAAGGAACTGAGTATTTGACATCTAAAACTGCTTTATGAAACACTGCTCAATGATCTTTTCTGCTGTTGAAGGCAGGACGGGCAGGAACTAAATGCTAAGGCTGAAAAATGAAAACACTCCCTCCTCCAAATTAAGGGTAGAAATCCCAGGTAGCCCATATCACTAAATCCCAACTAACTTCGGCAGTATTTGGAACAAAGCTCAGAAGTATAGTGTACAGAAAGGCCTTTGTTAATTGAGTCTTCCTATTCAAGACACCAAGAGCAAATGGGCACAAAAAATATACCAAGATCTGATTGTAGGATAGAGCGGTAGATATCAAACAAAATACACTGGTAGGTACAGCAGAACAGACAGAGGATGCATCTTTTCATTCTTTGTAAACCACTTTCATAGCAATTAGCAATTAAAAGAAAACTGACAACCAGATTCCCATTGTCCTTTCCTCCCTACCCCCACAAATGTTTATCACTGATTATACATTTAACTGTGTCAGTTCCCCAAGAATGAAACTTGATTAATATACAGTGAAGAAATCAATGTCCTCTTAAGGACAATCGTGCTTTTGAGTTATGATCAATGCAGATAATGCACTTCCACACATCTCTGACCTTCCCTCTTGTTAAAGGAATCTGAAGATACAGCCATTTCTTCACAGCACTACAATAAAATTGTGCATTCCTTGGATTTGGTGGAATAACTGTACATACATGTTCAGTGATTTGTCATGTAAGTAATTTTATGTTATTTTAACCAAGAATTGGTTTCACAAAGGCCAAGCTACACCTGATTAAAAGTAAGGCACAGTTTTTATTGCCAGTAGTGGTTGTGTTCCACTTGGGACCACGTGTCCCATGGCTAGCTGTAAATAAGAGCCACTTTCATGACTTTCAGCAGAATAGGTTTCAACTAACAGAAAACACACACAGTAATTTGACAGTAAGTTGAAGTATAGGATCACACTCATGCAGTTTTCAATTATATGTTTTTTTAAAAAAAAGTATAAATCCATGTTAAAAGTCCAGGTGATTTTTTATTTTATTTTATTTTTTTAAGTGAAAGGACAACATAGTTTCCATTTTAATTAGAGATTTCAGCCTTTTGCGGGTCATGTTTCTAAAGGCTAAGGACACAGAAAAAGCTCATATAACTTCTGTTAAGTGGGAAAGGAAAAATCTGCATTACCAATAAAGTTTCTTGTAGTTTAATTACAATTAAAAATATATATATTTTTTCTCTAAAGCAGCAATAAAATCGAGCAAAAATGAATATACAATGTAAGAACCAACTTTAGTGAAACCTGGAGAGAAAAAGCTAACAACATCCTGTACAGAACATCACAAATTCCTCATTTTACCAGTGGGCCAGAGTTAATCTGCAAACATTCATAGCAAATCCCCAACTAAAACAATAAAAACCTTTTAAGTCACATAGATGTATACAGAGATGAATAGACAATTAATGATACTCTCAAACTTTAGGAACTGGGTTGCAACTCATCCTGAGACATGAGTCAAATTGACCTAAGTCATGAGTCAAATTAGAACAGTTAAAATACTGACTTCACTAAAAAACAATGCAAACTATGACTCTGTATACACTTCAACAAAATCGTGGTAGGAACAGTGGAAGGCTGGCAAGGGCAAGTGTTTTAACTACCCCTTAATACACGGGCATGAACTTTGAAGTAATTTCTCAAATTTTATGTTGATAAAAATGACAAGCATTTTAAGCAGAAAGATGATATGCTGTCATGAAGTTGTGGAATAGAGCTTTTACTAATATGTTTTATATCTGTCTTTCATGAGTGCTATATGAAGGACATAATTACAAAATAGCAATATATAACTGTTTATCATTACTGATTGTTCCATTAATGTCAAGAAAGTTGAAATACTTATACACATTTTAAAACAATATAAAACAAAACAACACAGATGTACAATTGATTCTAAGTGTGTGATTTTCCACATGCAAGAACATAGCCAGCAAAATGAAAGACCTATTAAAAATAAACCTATCATCTCTTACTTACATGTAAGCATTAGCTAATTTGGGACCGTCTTTCATAGTACACGTCAAACCAACAACTTCACTAAGCCTTTATAAAGCCATATGCCTACAGTGTCAATTACAAAACCAGCTTCACGTCCATGTTAGCATATGTCTAAAATTAAGCCTGTGCTCAAGAACCCTGCTGAACATGTGCAGCACTGGTGAATCATTAACTGTCTGCTTGTGAGTCCCATCCCTCTGTAGAAAAAAAGAGTCAACCTCAGTCACCATGAAGAACTCTAATGAATAAAACAGACTAGTTCAGAAGCTGCACATTTAAAGGCATATAAAAACACAGTTCCACAGGAATTTGTCTGATTTAAGCATGAAGCTACTGCCAAAACATGTAGCATTGTCTTGCTCTATAAATTTTCAGCTGCTTGCTCCTGCTCCCTTCCTTACATTGACACATATTCCTATAAAAAGCTCCTACAGGACAAGCAGGACTAAGGACCTCATTGACACCAAAGTGAACCCCAAAGAAGCTGTTGACTGGTTGTTTCACAGTCCTCCATGTGGGGATGTGTGAATGCTGGAGTGGTGTGGGGAAGGACAAAGGGCAGGACCTACGTCTATAAGTGCCAAACCACACTTTTGTCATATGAAAGCAAACGCAGTATTGCCACTGCTGAGATTCTCTAGATGGAAACCACCATCTCCAGGCAGAATGTCTCTACTGAACACTGAAGAGTTCACTAGTCAGACGAAGATACCTTTAAGAAGCATTTCCTGAACAGAATTAAATATATATATATATGCATATATATCTCCAATGTGTTCTTTTCAGTCACTGTGAAATTTGAAAAGTTCACTGAAAATAAAATAAATCAAATTACTTTTATTTTTATATTATAGTGAGGCATCCCCTGAAGCCGCAGTATAAATCCTATTAAACTGAACTTAGCTTGTCCATCCCAAAAATAGATTTGACATACAAACACAAACACAAGGTCAAGGTCACAGATCAGCAAGAAAGACTACAAAGAGGACTGATGTAAGAGCTGGCATTTGATCAAAGCTCCTAAATTATTTATTTATTTAGTATGCTTACCAGAAATACCACATTTTCTTCACATTGGTGCATTACATGTTTTAAGTATTCCCCACCTTTGAGAGCAGCTGACCTGGGCTTATTTATGTTAACAAGAGATGTTAGGCAGGGTATCAAATAAACTAAGGAACGGCTCTTACGTTAAATGAAAACAAAGTGGAAGACACCCCTTTTTGCCATCTTTTTTCACTATTTAATACATACTAAATCAGAAATTTGAAAGGAGAACCCTCTCAGAAGTATAGGACATGGTAGTAAGACCACTGCTAAAGAATAAGATTCTCAAGTTTATAACTCTGAGTCACTTAATACAGCAACTGTATATTTGGATGTGCACTCCCAAATACAACATTCACTCATCTATCCTAACTAGCTGTGAGCACAGCATATATTTTTCAATTAAAAAAAAGAACCTTGTAACATAAGGTCCCTGCAGAATACAATCAAACTAACCTCTTCTGTAATCAGGACATTTGCCTCCTAGAAAGCTGCTTTAATACTGAACACTGAGTAAGTGAGCAGATTAAACACAGTAGCAACAGTTGAAAGACTCATTCAAACTCAGCAGCTGAAAATAGTTAACAATGGAGGTCATTTACTGATCTATCCATCCATTCACTCACTCAGTGATATGTTCCCAAACCTTTAACCACACACTGATAAATAATCATTGTACAGATCATGTCCACCAGACACACCTTCTGACACAAACAGAAGAAAGATGAGGAGTCTTGAGGAACACAATGTCATAACGTTCAAACATGTAACACCATCACAAAGTTTCTGTAAGTACATTATAACTAGCAATCTGAAGAACAGGATGGCTTGTACTCTGAGTCTCCACTTTCAACACCAGCAGCTCCGATGTTAGTCTAGACATGACTGGGAGCAGTTTATATTTAGACAGAGCGCTATGTCTATAAATAGGACTGTTCGTGTTGGTATAAAGCTTTCGTTGGAACTCATTTGGGCTAACCTGTTTAACTCATATGTGGGACTCTCAGGCATCACCGGTAAAACCTTTATGTCATTACACATCCATCTATCATCTCATTTCTGTTTCAAGATTTGTTTACTAATTTTTCTCAGTCTAATTTTTGTACAGATATTACATTTGTAGCACTCTACCTGTTTGATTGGGTTGGCTCAGTTACTAATGAATAGCCCTTAAAGGAAAAGGGCAAGAAAAATAATGCCAGCTAAGAAGACTGCTCCTTTTTAATAACATCCTTCACGTGAGTTAGATTGTCACTCCTTTCAGCTATAGTCAGCTATAGTATTGCCTGAGCTACTGCAGACACACAAATCACTCCTGAAGCCTTGCATGCGAGCTTCTCAGCACAACAGCATAGGTGTTTTTAGCTCTGATACTGATTCATGAGATCTTAAAACAGTCACTGGTTTAAGATCAAACTGAGCTAGGTTTTAGACCTCAGGGCAATACAATTCTGCTAACCCTTTTCTAACCCCTTTGAGCAAAATGGGAGAAAAGTGGAGTAGTTTTTTTTTTTAATGGAATTTTTATCTTTCCTATTCTGTAAAAGTTTGAGAAAGTTTCTCAATGCATTGAAGTGTTATAAAGAAAAATAAATCTGGTGTCCTACGATGGGGTTACAGCATTAGTGGATAGGTGAAGAGCAACTGACATCATCTACCTGGACTTCTGCAAAGCATTTGACACTGTCCCCCATGAAATCCTTGTCTCTTAAATTGGAAAGACATGGATTTGACTGATGCATCAGTTGATGGGTAAGGAATTGGCTGGATGGTTGCACTTGAAGAGCTGCAGTCAGTGGCTCAATGTCCAAATGAAGGGAAGGGATGCCATCCAGAGGGGCCTGGACAGGCTTGAGAGGTGGGACTGTGGGAACCTTATGAAGTTCAACAAGGCCAAGTGCAAGGTCCTGCATCTGGGCCAGGATAATCCTGATCACAAATACAAACTGAACAGAGAATAGACTGAGAGCAGCCTTGAAGAGAATGACTTGGGGGTGTTTGTTGACGAGAAGCTCAACATGAGCTGGCAACGCGCACTTGCAGACAAAAAACCAACCATATCCTGGGCTGCATCAAAAACAGTGTGGCCAGCAGGTCAAGGGAGGTGATTCTCTCCATGCTCTACTCTTGTAAGATCCCATCTGGAGTCCTGAGTTCATCTCTGGGCCCCCCCGCAAAAAAAGGACATGTACATATTAGAACAAGTCCAGAGGAGGTCCACAAGGATGATCAAGGGGCTGGAGCACCCCTCCTATGAAGACAGGTTGACTGAGCTGGAGCTGTTTAGTCTGGAGAAGAGAAGGCTCCAGGGAGACCTTATAGAGACTTTCCAATACCTAAAGGGGGCCTAAAGGAAAGCCTAGGGTATCTATTTCTCTATCAGGTAGTGTAGGGATAGGACAAGGGGTAATGGCTTTAAACAAAAAAGGGTTGATTTAGATTAGACATTAGGAAGAAGTTCTTTACTCTGAGGGTGGTGAGGCCCTGGAACAGGTTGCCCAGAGAAGCTGTGGATGCCCCATCCCTGGAGGTGTTCAAGGCCAGGTTGGATGGGGCTTTGAGCAACCTGGTTTAGTGGAAGGTGTCCCTGCCCATGTCAGGGGGCTTGGAATTAAATGATCTTTAAGGTCCCTTCCAACACAAACCATACTATGATTCTATGAAATAAATCAGGCAATGATTATGATTCAAGATCAAAGGTACCAGAGGTTCATTCAACATCCGCAGTCAGCTGCTTTCTCTCATTTGTCAAGAAAAACACACATGAAAAATATACAAGACATTTCACAACCAAAAATATTTAAAGAAACACATTAGTTTATATGTAGTATTTATCTGACACTTTAAACCAAGTCTACCTGGAGCCTAATAGCTTAAGTTTACAAACACAAAAATTCTAATGCACAACATTTATTTTATTTTTATTTTTTTTTTTTACTTTAATTGAGCTATATTACTGGGAACAATTGTTGGTTCAGTATCACAGTAGGTCTCCTCTAATGCTTATGTTATAGAAACTTTTTCTTTAATCATTATAACCAGATCAAATAAAATCACAACTAAAACAAGTCAGCAGCACTTTTTTTCCTCTTGTTAAATAAAAGTTCACATGCTACATCCTCTGCAGGAGCAGGGGGCTTCAGCTACTTCTCAATTTGGGATCAAACCCCGTTGTTTTCAAGTCAAAGGGATTTTGTACACTGCTGTCAATGGGCAGCGACTATTTTGAGTTTTTCTTACTGTGACAACATAAAGAGAACGCCCAAAACACAATTTTATTTCTATTCAGAGAATCCTAATAGGCAAAACCACTGCACTCAGCCGAGAGCCTAAAAATGGAAATGTAGGCCATTTTGAGTGTGCTGCCTTTTAGAAGATGGTAATGACAAACTACGATGAGTGACTAGCCAATAGAACAAAAACAAATATGTCAGTTATCACAAAGAAGAAAGTGTTTCTGATCAATTCAGCAGTAAAGTAGTCCACGACAACGGATTATCTTGAAGCAATGGCTGGCTGCTCATGACTGATTCTGTAAAGGTACTATTTTAATTTTATTTTTAAAGAAAGAAAATATTGTGTTTACATGTGAAACATCGAATCAAGAAGTATTTTAAAATATTCAAAATGTCAGTTAGATGAATGGTTTAATAGTAACTCCTCTGCATTTTCTTTTTACCTATTTATTTTTACTAATAAATTAGATCTTAGGTTTGTGTTTGTTATTTTGTTGTTGTTGTTGTTTGTTTGTTTTTTAATCTTTATAGGACATCAAAATAATGGAAAGATTAAGTAAATATACCAATTCATGCATCAGAGAAACATTAAATTTTATGCAACATACATTAATGTTGCAGAATTAGGCACCTGGATAGATGGATATATACCATACTGAAAAACAGTAACAGACCACCAGTTTAAGGATCCTGACTAATAAAGTTGAAGCTCTAAAAGTTAATTCAAACTGTTTCACATTCAAGATTCGAATATTTTTCCTACTATAACCAGTTAAGATTTCCTTTTCCAAACTACATCTGCAAGATTGATTATTCCAGCTTGCCTGTTCCTTAAGTTGTTCCACACACACCAACCATAACAATGGATCTGGTATCCCACAAGCTGGAAGTCTGATACCAATTCATCATCCAACAAAAAAAGCTAGTGGTAACAATGAAAGACAATGGGAGCCGGGTAATAAATCCGCTTCTGTAAATCTTCTCAGTTTTGAGGGCAGGGATGGAGAACAACACGGGAATATCTCAAAACTGTAATTAGAGTTTTAGTCTGTTTACTTAATGTCTGTTGATAAAGTGCAGAGAGAAGAAAATTTTCACAAAACAAGAGAACTGTCATGAACCTAGTAAATAAACACAGAAATCTTCAAGTTACCATAAACTGTGTGTTATGTAGTAAAGTCATTATCTAATAGTATCCAAACCCACAACTCTATCAATTCAGCCAAGCAGGCTAGATACTATTTGCAGCTTAATCTGCCCTGGTCAAGATCTGAGCATGGCTGAAGGGTCACAATCCATGTCCTTTGTGTTACACAAAGCCGTCTTTCCTTGACTTACCTTGCAGAATCGTTTCCCAGCTCTATATACCAGCATCAATAAGTAACTCCAGTGTTTTCTGGATCAACAGATAGTAAGGCATTGTCAGTGACCTGAATATAACTGATAAGTTTCATTAGCTGCACATGTTCTTACTAGCCTGTAATTATATATTTTTTTTTTTATTATTTTTTTTAAAGAGCATTTATAAGAATCCTGCCATAAAGCTAGAGGTTTTTGTTCAACCTCCATTGCTAAATTTGGTCAATGAATGATACCAAAGAACTTCATTGAAGATTACATCAACCTGGTATCTTTCAACAGCAGTTCAGGTTCATACATACCTGCAGAACCTAACAGGACTGCAAGATGACTCACAGATACCAAATTAATGCAGAAGTCAATCATGCTGGACAGCTGAGGTGCAAGCCAAACCGCGCAACAAAGAAAGACCAGTAGGGATAGGAGGGGAGCAGCTGCCACTTGTCTCAAACAGTATTTATACCCTAAAAGCATACAATTTAAAATCCATTCGTCAAGAAAAGGCGAGAAGGTCTGGTGGTCAGGTGATGACGTCTTTAGCTTCCCAGGATACTTCTAGCAGATTGCTGAATAGGGTGCCAAGCTAACAATCTCACGAGAAAGAGATCAAGGACTATCTGGGCATGTGAAATAAACCATCATCTGACTCAGAATTCTTAGGAGGCAAAAGGTCTAAAGCTTGTGTGAATTAGATATAGTTACCATTCTATGCCTGAGATGAAAAAAAATTTCTTCTCAAGTTCATGGACAGAAACTCATACCTTGAAAGTGTCAATGCTGGAACTTTGTGCATCTGCTTTTCACTCCACCCTGCCAAAAATAAATACATTAGAATCAGGATGTGGAAAATGAAGATGGAAAACAATTTTATTTCCACTTTAACAGTAAAGTCATTCTCTTAGTTTACTATTATCCCATAAAGGGAGACTGTCTTACTTAAGAAGGCATCAACAGGCTAGATTAAAATAGAGTTTCCCCCTAAAGCTGGTTACGCTTGTGGTCAGTTTCTGACAATAACAGAGCTTGACCACTGTATAAGAGCTGAACAAGGTGATAAAGGTAGCATTAAAGGTAGTGTGACATGGAGGGGATAGGTCTCCTCACCTCATTAATATTATCCATTTTGTCCCAAAAAAAAGTTGTTAAGAGGAGATTATTATTATTCTGACATTCCTGCTATCCACTTACTCATGATGACTTAAAAAAGACACTGTATTCTGCTTTTCTAAAGTTTTACTTGTCTCTTCCTTAAGTTACTTTCATTCAGCTTTCTCTCAAATCCCTACAATTCCACATTACAAACATCCAGCAACCCTTCTGCATCACACAAAGCATAGCTGTTACTGTAATCCTTCCCCTCAACAAACACTGACTGTATAACCCTTCACTTCAATTGTTTTTCTCTTGCTTTAGATGAGGTTTAAAATTTATCATCCAAGTTATACAGACATTAATAACTCTTTCATTTCTACCCACATAGCCTAACCACTTATTGCATCCCTCTTCCTTCGTCTCGTTTCCACAAACACCCATTTTAATCGAAATATACAGGCACCTTTCACACAGGAAATTCCATTATGCTCCTGCACTGCTCCCCAGACAAAAATCAGCTACAATCTTGAGGCTTACTCTCAACAACAGTAAGTCATCATAGCAAAAATTATTCCAAATCCACCAAAATACCTCCAGGAAAACCACATGCCAAAACACAGATGATGTATGTTGCTTGCCTTTCTTCACAGATTCTAACCCTACTATTTGTCCTCTTTCCTTCATCATAGTCTACACCAAGTTTAAAATCAATACATCTTCACCCATGAGACGCTGAGTGTATGAATAATTTGAGTTCAGCTGGACAACAGCTAGATGAAGCCTTAGAGCAAGCCTGGCCTCCAGAATAAGTGTTTTCCCTTCCTTAGGAGAGAAGAAAAGAAGTAAATGCCTGTATTGTTTTTGCAGCAGTATAACCATACATGTTGCTGTAACAATGCAGCAATGTATCAATGCACTTGATAGCTTTCTTTTTACCACATGTGATTGGAAGGGAAGAGTAAGACACAGAAAAATATCAACACACCAAAATAGTAATGATAAGGAGGAAAGGGTACAGAAGGGCTAAAATTTACCATGAAAGGGCTCCCATTCCCTTGAGCTGCTGATCTTAAAAGGAGTTAGCAGCAAGAGCTCTTTCCCTTCCCTGGCTGGCAGAATGAAAATCCCCCTGCCCTGTTGCAAGCTGTTTCCACGTCAGAGAGCACTGGTCAAAGACAAACCAGAAAGACCAGATGAGGAAAGGAAACACTGCTCCTAGAAAAACTTACTTTCAGAATGACAACATTTAGTTATTTATTTATTTCAATCATGACAGAAAACAGTGCCAAAAACAACATGAACAAGGAAATTTTTGAGGAGGAACTTGAAAGCAGAGAAAGTACCTGTCCCAGGGAGCAGTTAAACATAAACCCAGACCACATTCAGTGAAACAAAGGGAGCTTTCTGTCTCAGCTGCCTTAATAAAATAACCTTCTGAGCCCAAACAGCAGACTTACATTCTGTGAGTTCATCTCCCGCGCCCCCTTTTTTTTTTTTTCTGGACATATTTTCTCCTTCCACTGCTTAAATCAGAGAGATTGGATTTACTGGGTCTAGCTCAGATTTCAGATTTGCTGCAAATAAAACTTAACCTGACTTCCTTCCAAAGTCCCTTTGGTGTCTCTCTACTAAATCATACAAACCAGAGTATCGCTTGTAGCGCTTCTGAAAGTGAACAGTTTGGCTTACCAAGAATAACCTACTGGGATGCCAATTTCACTTGCCTTCTTTATATTCTGCCAGGTTTATGAGAACAAGTCTGTCTGTGCTTGACATTTGCTGGGATACACTGTCTGGCATAATTACTATTGTAAAACATTTTATATTCCCATAAATTCAGACTATAACCCCAAAGTGATTACAAACTAAGACCAGATACCGGCATAACTAAGCAGAAAAGAAGGTTTATAAGGAAAAAAAAGGTAGATTTAAGGAAGAAAAGCAGCAACAGTTAAGTGAAGGTATAGATCTTATCCAAGCTGCCTGGGAAGCTGTCTCACAAGCAGTGTCCTGAACAGTAAGAAAAAGAAGAGCAGGAACAAGATTACATAGGATACTGCGGGCTGCAGAAAGAAAGCAGCAGCCCATTTCATTAAAATATAAAGCCAGAGGTGAAATTCTAGGTAGCTTAGTTCCTAAAATATCAAATGCATTTCTTCACCATTGCAGAAAGTGTTTCCACTGAACTGCAGTAAACACTGTGGTGCAACGCATACAGATGAAAAGTCAAAATCTTGAGATGTTAGCATTAGTTTTATTCTGATCTTGACCAACAGAACAGGAGGAAGGATTGAAAATCTAAAACATCTTGACTCCATAATCTGCTGCCGAGAAAGGGAAGGCAGATGAGGGTAGAATCAATAAGTTACTATCTGTTAAATCACCACTCAGACCAAATGAATCAATTCATACTTGGAAAACAATCCAAAAAGAAAATTTTAGACTAAACACTTTTTTTAATTTGCTTCTACATGTGAGAAGCAAAATGTACACTGAATGCAAATTGTTTTGTCAGCTGCCCAATAAAACATGATCCATTCAAAAGAACATGGAACAACAGCATGTGCCTTTTTGCTCACACACCTGAACACAGTACTGGAAACACATCTCAATTTTTTCCACGAGTTATTTTTATTCACCTTTGATTACCTTTCTTTAAAGCAAATAGATATTGTCAAAGAGCAAGCATGATCCTCACAGTTATCAATCACGAGAAAACTAATAGTATTTACAACAGCTTTGCACATCCAAAAACCAGACTATTTCATGGAGATATTCAAGTAACATTTTTTGTTGCTCCAAGCAGTGCCACTAAAACTGCTCGTTAAACATTTCTCTTTGACTAGCAGATTTGATTATGAGTTTAATTTTTGCATAGTAAAGCTCATCCAGCCATTTTTAACTCCGAATTGGTTTGCACTCCATCATGACTAGCTGAACGCTACAAAACCTTTTGACATAGTGACTTCATAAGCCTTGCAGAACACAAGAAATGCTCTTAGAAGCACAAGACTGTTGATAAAAGACTTTTTCCTCCATTGTCTGTACTGTCAGCTTTAACTGTGTAAGAGTCCATACTTACAAATTACACGAAACGTGCATCTGAACTACCCTTCCATGAAATGAAAAAATTCTCCAAATAATAGTCACAGGTAAAACAGCTGAGAAGAAGAAAGTGTCTGAAGCTGAACATCCTGAGCAGCTTGTTTTTCCTTAATGAAACATACAACCACAATTTAAAAACTCCATAATAAAAACAAACCTGGTATACTCCACCACCAAGCTGCAGATAGTAAGAAGCATCCTAACTGTAGAACAAGTTTTCATAAGCTATCCATCCACTACATGAGTCTGGAAAAGAAGAAAATCTCAAGCTATTTAAAGACTTTCGTGAACTAAAGAAATTCAATTCCAAGTTATTTATACATGTAGTGAGATCATAAAAAAACACAAACAAATAATAATAATAATAAAAATGATGAAGTATTTCAGCTACCAAAGACCTATTTCAATCTGACACCTAAGTATCCAATATTAGATTGCTGCTGCTCATTGCACACTGATCATAGTAATTTCTCTCCATTGTTGTTCACCCAGACCCCGATCATGTGCACTGTATGCGGCTAAGCCATGTTGGAGGCTATTGGGCACTATTAAAATTGCAAGAAAAGTGTTATTCTGTTTTTGTAAAAAACAGAATACCTTACAAATAACACGCATTTCACCATTTTATTTATTTATTTTTTTACTCTTTCTAGCTGATCTGCCATGCTGAAACAGTCCTAATGAGCTGGCCAGAGCCTATTGAGTTTATTGGAGCTGGAAGGACCACTGCACAGCAGAGAGTTTTGCAGCAGTGGATCTTCTCATCCACTGTCCACTTTCAGCCTCTTTCCTACCCAAGAACAATGAAGTCCATTTTGAAAGGTCCTTGCTTCTGGATAAAAAGTATGTATAGATGTGTATATACATACTTAAGCACTTCCTTTCAGAATAGATCCATTTTTATTTCCTTGCTTTAGAAAGCCGTCAAAGTCTGCTTTTTAGTGGTCTAATTCAGCTGCAATACATTCAGCTTTGGATTGCTGGGATGGATTAGACACAGTTTGTGAATTCATCCACACATACACAAATGGATAAACAGAACTCAAGTAGTCCATGCTCAAAGCGGAGCTACAAAGGAAAGGTGAGTGAAGCTGAAGGAGCAAAAGTGAATTCACATAGGTGGCTTTTCTGAGAGCTGCTGAACTGCTCAGTGGTGTCCAGGTCCTGGAACCCTGAATTCTGCCATGTTTGACCGAGATGATCCTGTGAATGTTGCATCAGTAACTAGAACTAAGCCTGCAGAAATGTGTTTGCCTCCCATTTAAACAGAGCCAAAAGGATAGGAAGTATATTCACCTCTCAAAAATAAACATGAACATGTTTCCTTTTGAGTTCTTAGAAGCTCAAATTCCAGCTTTGGAGCTGGCAAGACTGGTTTCAAAGGACAAACATTTTAAATTGATCTTAGAGTTGTATTCAAATCAGAAGTTTCCAAATTGACCAAGCCTACTAAAAAACTTAGTTACTGTGGTTATTCATTTGTAGAACTTGCAGATACCTGCCATACTTAACCCTTTCCCAGAGGGTGAGAAAATACATCAACTAACTGCCATCAGCTTCGCAAAAAATGCAAGTTTGGGAGGAGTAGCGGTATTTCAAACCCTAACTGCTAATAGGCAGTGCCACCTAAGGTTGATGTTATAGAAGCAAAGATCCATAAAAAAAAGTTAGAAAAGAAAAAAGATGGTTGGAACTTTTAATAAGCTCCAAGGTTTCCAAATGGCTTCAATAGAATAGATTTAACAAAGAAGAGGATTATTAATCTTGCCTGTTCTAAATCATTTACCATGATAGCAACAGGGCATTCATGCTACTGCCAGAAACAAGTCTCAATTCTGTCTATGACTATACAACGAGAACATCTTAAAAAAACACTTTTTTTTTTAAGTGCAGTTTTGCACTTCCTTATCTTACCACACTTGCCCCTGCAAGTAACCCTGATCATGCTTTTATTAATGGTTACACTTCAATCATTCAAACTGATTCTGCTGCTGCGGATGCTCTGTCCAGTAGTCAGGAAAAACAATGCTGGAGTTTATTTCATCAGGCCTTGAAAAATCCTCCCCCATCACCATGACGGAGTATCAGCAACACTTAATTTTCAGGGAAAGTTAACCAACATGATAGACAAAATAATTCCCTTAGGAGGTTTAGCAGCAGTCTCAGTTCAGTACACAAGGCCATTAATTACACAACTGCCTTTAGCATTAAGAGGAATCTGGTAGCTACAGCACTTACTGAGTTAAGACTACCTTCAATATCTGCACACAAAATCTGTTTACTTAGAAAAGTTATGCAACACCTCAACTTCCTTTTCTTTACCGTGCTAAAGCATGATAACAGAAGGACAGGGGGTGGCAATGGGGGACAGGCATTTCACAGCCTCAAGGAGAGCACAACTACCTTTCAAAAAGCGACTAAACTAGAATTCTCTTCTAAAATCTGCCCAACTTGATGATGTGTTCAAGCATCAACTCCAGCTTAATACTTGATTAAATACCTCCAGAGGAAAGACTTTGCTACACAGTTAACCAATGGTGGAATCAACTGCCTGCCTCCATTGTAAGTAAGACTGTTTTTCAAACATTTTATATGTTCTTTCTAATAGAACAGTCCACTCCAGTACAAGTTTTAGTCAGAAACCATCGTGCAGATTTTAGTGTTTTCAGGCATGCTGATTCAGTAAAGCTGGCAGTACAAGTTTTAATTCTGCAGACAGCCTTCTACTTTCCATTTAAAAGAACAAACCCAGAAAAATCACATGCTATCCATGCTGACATATTCCATGGCACTAGCAAAACTAAGATACCAAAAGCACGCACATCTTTCCTCTTAACTGTGAGCTCAGGAGCCTACCTCATATCTCTGTTGATACACTAATGACTGGGGGGGGGGGGGGTGGGAGGGAGTAAAACCACAACTCCCAAAACTGGATTTACTACTACTACAAAAAAAAGAGTTACAAGAAGTCTTAAAGCAGTCAGAGCAATCCTGACTGTTAAAATGTTTTCAAGGACTTGGATTTAATCGCATGTCATTTTCCTTTCCTCTAATCATTTATTTAAAGTCACAGGTTGAATTATTTATGAACAAAAGTTAATTGCATTGAAATGCAGTATTGCCTTGTATTTATTTAGCATCTTCTTTAGAGCTCAGAACCTTCCACTAACCAGTTAAAGTCTACAAATATCAATACAGAATTTAAGATGCAATTTAACCGTTTCTGCGTTAGCACTGCAATTAACTTTCAATACCTTGTTAAATATGGCCAATTCCTTTTATCTTGTGAACTGCTCTGTAAATTGTGCAACTTTTTTTTTTTAAATCGACTTTTTTTTTTTCCCTAAATGTTACAACATGTGTTTATACAATTTTCCAAAAGAATTCCAGGAGAGAAGAAAAGCTCACTAACAAAACATTTGCTTTAAGTAAGTTTTGATTAATTCGTTTTAATGAAATTAGTCATCATTTGAGTACAAACAATCACAACACAGCATCTGGGGTTTTCAGAAATTTTCTTAGCTATCAGAGGATGGTAAACTAGCTATCTAGATGGTAAACAACTTACATGCATAAGATTGTATTCATACCCTTCACAAGGTGTAAAATGTAAGCTCGAGCTTACACTCATAAATATACCGCACATCTATAAAGTGTTAATCGTAAGTCTGCAAGGCCGTATGACTGAAGTAACTATTATAGTGCATGACTGCTCTTCAGCATACATTGCTTCCTAAATCCTTCATTTCCTTAAAGCAAGCCATTTACTTGTCACCTGCCCAGACAATGTGCAGAGAGAAGATTTCAGATACATCTGTGGCTCGTGTATAATGATAACACACTTGGAAAGGTGGATTTTCATTTCCTCTTCAAGTTATTCGATTAGGTTTGCATCCAGATTTAAATGTCTAGGACAAGTCTGCCACCTGTCCTAAACTTAATTAGTTGGAAATGTCTACATAACAAGAGCAGACACTTCAGATGTTTTGGAATGACCACAAGCTAACATCCAAATAATCACAAACACAACTTCAGGGATGCCAAGAATGAAGCACTACTCACAGCTCTCTGTGAAACAGCCTGAATCTTATTAAAGGAGCACTTCATACTTCACAAACACACAACCGAGATCAGCAGAGCATCTATAAAACCAGAGAATCAACTGTGTAAAGTCTGCAACAGAGTTGAGAAAATGAAGAGCGCTAGCTTTCTCTTTAAAAAATGGGTGTGTATTTACATGGTTGGAGGAAGAAGGACTGAAGGCTGAAATACTGTAAAGACTTCTCAGCTTTGTTCTTGTCCTGTTTATCGTTAATAGCATGTCTAAGATTTCCCTACCTTTACACATTCCCTCACATACCCCTCCATGCAAGACCAGTGCAGCAGATCAAAAACTGGGAAAAAAAGACATTTTCATTTAAAGAGACAAACACATCAATGTTCAAATATAAGTATCTCCCATTTATCATCTTACTAAAAGCTCAAAAAAAATCACACTTACAATATTGACCGGAATTTTATCTGTATAAGTACGTAGCAACCACTGACACAGATGTGAGAAACTGAATATAACAGAGAATTCTGTTACCTATCTCCTTATGTTGCCATTGGCATACGCAACATATTTGTCTCATTAGCAGGGGCTACTTAGTTCACTGTAGTAAACAAAGCTGCAGATATGACAGGCTCACATACTTTTCATTCATTCACGTATTTTTCTTTACTTAGACTTCTAGCATGTGCCACAGAAGAGCTGAATGTTAAACATTCCTGGAGTGTCACAATATGTAATACAATAAAACAGATTACAACCATACCTTTCTTTCACAGCAGTGGTGCCAAGCACAGGTACACTGTAGCAATCAATTTGTTCTGCAGACAGTAAGGCTTTCATAGAATACTAATGCAAAAATCTTTTCTTTCTCCTTCGACTTGACTCCCCAATGCCCGGGTCCCGACCAATACAAGGAGGAGGGCGGAATGTCTTCTGCTGAGATAACCACAACTACTAATCAAGCATACGTGTACAAGGGCACAGGATTAAACCTCCACCAAGCTTGACACAGGCACCGAGAGTAGCTAAACACATGCACGGCAAGGTCAGAATTAAACACACGCACACACACGCACACACACACACGTCTACTTGAGTGAACTAATTTATCACACTTTACCACTGACGGCTTTTTACCTCAGGGGAGTAAAATTACATCCTGGTGAACTGACGAGATTCAGACACAACAGCATCCAACACCAAATCAGATTTCACAGAAACGCGAACTGCATGCTGAGGTGAACACTCCCCTCTGTACTTAACAGGCTGTTTCAGAAACTCTGCTTCTGCTGCGTGTGTCTGGACGTGCCTGTGTGTTTGTGCACACGTGTGGGTGCGTGTGCAACAAAGACTGCTAGGCAGAGGCTACAGCTGAGTGATCCAATTAGCGTTCAGAAATGGGTAGTAACTTGCTTCAAGAGAGTTTTCTTTTTGACTGTTTTTATCTACCTCTCTGCATAATCAATCTATCAAGTCTAATTACTCCAGAAGAAAGCATTTTATTATTGTCTAACATAGCAAATGTCAAACAAGCTGTTCGTTTACCTTGAAGTTTATTAGCATAGAAATGCAACATGGAGATGCTCTCAAAATATTGTCACTTGTATTCACAACATATTTTCTAAAACCCACTTAGCAGGTTTTTATTGGCTGGCATAGCTGGATACTGTATTGCTACTTAAAATAGGCAGGACTATCTTCACTGTATCACCCCTGAGCTAATGGAAGAGTTTTTCTTTAAACACACGATTTATATTTAACTTTTCTCTTTGGCTCTTTTTATTTAAAGAGTTTCCCCACATTTGAGTCAGCCATACGTATGCGGATACACGTTTTCATAAAGGTTCATAGGCGTGCCTTTCAAGTAGGAAAGAAAAGTGAAATACTGAAATTTAAAAGCAGGGATTTTCACCCTTCCTGGTATTTTCCTCATAGTCCTTGCAGATGTACATTTTGCCAAAACCATCAAGACAAACCCTGTAAATTATTATTGACAGGGTTTTAATAACGCTGCTTTTGTATGTGATCTGTACTTAGAAGAAAAAACTGTACAAATACTACTAAAAATAACCCTGAAAATAGCATTTGGCACTTCACCTAGAATAAATTAGCAAAATAGTTTTGAAATATCAGTGGCTTCATGGAGACACCATAAAAAAGCAGCATAATCAATACTGATGAGTTTGCCCTTGACATGCTGACCGTGTCACCAGGCTATTGTCATGTGATATCATGTCATTTCCCCACCTGGCTCATGACCTTGTCCTTTAAATGACCCAAAGCTTCCCTCAAGTAGCAGGAGGCCCCTCCCCGCTGTCTCAGCAAGGTCGAATGGGTCAGCGTGTCCTCATCTATAATCCACCACCATTTGTCAGCAGGGAGGCTGGAGGAGGCAGGCTTGCTACAAGGGGAGAATGCCCAATTAGGCAGCTGTCACACAAAGCATAGGCTGCAAAATTATCCCCTGTCAAAAGAAAGAGCAGCTGCGGGTGCCAATTACAGCAACCTTTCAACCCTTTAGGTACTGGAAACTACACAGAAGTAAATGAAGTACAATTAGTGATAACAAATCGATGAATTAGGACAGTAAATTAGGAATTACTAGCAGGTGAGCTTAGGTCTTCCATAATATTAAGGGCACAGCACACCCCAGGCAAGGGCAAGAGCATACAAATTTCGCACAGCAGATCCGCTTTGTCCTATCCATTTTTCTTGTGTGGAACCTGTTTTCCTCCACCCTTTTCTCCTCACAAGCCTCATCTGAGACAGACAGCGCAGGGAAGGGAAGAAAAGCAGCCTAAAGGGGAAAGAAGTTGTAGTGCCTGCTCTTTCCTCCCTGTCCTGGCAAATGCAGTTTCCTCCTTTCTCACAAGGAGGTTCTGGGAGCCAGCACAATCTGTCTGTAGTAAGCATACTCCATTTCAGCCTGACATTTGACATTTGCTGCACCTCCTGTTCCAGCTGAACAAGATTCACCCAGGAAAAAAAAAAATAGAAAGCCTAAAAACCATAAACAGAAAAAACAACAAGAGATTTTCATACATTCTCAGTATAATCTATGTCATTTACACATGAAACACTCGGCTGGGAGATTTCAGTGCTTAACTTCTGACTGCAGAAGGAAGACTTATTCCTCCACGTTTCAATTCCCCGATGCACCATGCAGTGGCATCTCTGAGCGCACGCACAGCCCGTCTTCTAAGTTGGCTAGCAGAGCCCCTACCCAGTGCCTCTGCTGCTGTTGCTGTGCGCTAGTGACAAAAGCCAGGTTCTGCAGAGCACAACAGGGCAGGGCAGGGCAGAGCAGAGCAGGGCAGGTCGCGCTTCCCCTCCGGAGGCTGCCAGCACAGCAGGTGCCATCGGGATGTGCTGCCAGCGGGAGCAGCAGCGCTACCCGGGCAAGCTGGACGGTGGCTCACGGGGTTCCGCACGCATGAGGTGACCGCGGAGGTGTGGGCACCTGTTCGGTCACAGGGAATTCACAGCACAGGAAGCCCAAAAATCAGATCGGGGGAGGAAATATAGGAGACCGGATTAAAAGGATGGACAGGTCACACACACAGCCACCCCAAACCACGTCTCAGACTGTTGAACCAATGCCTCTGCACTTCAGTGCTTCAAGACACACAGACAAACCTGGGGAACACAATTCAGATTCCGAGATCCCTCCTACAATTAGGTTTTCCAGACAGCTCACAGTACTTTAAAACTAAGTGAAGTTGCCATTTATATTGCCAATTCTCTCCTTTCAAGCTCCATTCCTTTATCTCAAATCCGCCTTTATAATAGTCCAAATTTCTTCCCGCAGCACTTCTGAAACAATATGTGCATGCTTGCACTGTAATTCACACACACACATTTATGATAATACATTCACTAAAATATGAAATATGGTAGAAATTAAGTCACTCGTGTCTTGGAAGCAATTTCCTATGGCTATCTCTTGATCTCTAGCCAGCACAGAATATTTCACTGTAAATAAATAAATACCTAGCTTTCATAACTCAGATAAGAAAATGCATAATACAGTCCCAACTATAAATGGATGTAAAAATGTTCATTTAACAGCAGTTGCAATATTGCTCATCAAGTTTGACATTTTCTTTTGAGTAGCATATGGAAACTGCAGCGTACTGAAAGAGTTAATGTGTTTAGAATTCAGTTTCCATCATACTTGGGTGACTATCTCTTTAAATAATTTAAATCCTCTCCATCAACTACAAAGCTGTTTTGAAGCCATTTAGCTTTGTTCTTTACATGTGTT
The DNA here is from genome assembly GCF_040182565.1 of Anser cygnoides. Lineage (NCBI taxonomy): Eukaryota > Metazoa > Chordata > Aves > Anseriformes > Anatidae > Anser > Anser cygnoides. The sequence continues at coordinate 81,144,695 of NC_089873.1, read as the reverse complement.
CTAATTAAGAAATGACCTTGTCATCACACACACCAGAAATCCTGGATTATTTCCTGCAGCAAAAATCTGAGAAGCCAAAAAAAAAAAAGAAAAAAAAATACACACTTCTTCCTTTAGTGAGGAGCTGAGGAAGTTGTTGGTTGGCTGAATGCTGAAGCAGTTTCACTGCATAATTTTTTTGCTGTTGTTGAATGTCACAGGGCGGGTTAGCATGACCTTGAGCTGCATCAGCAGCACAGCAAGGGTCGAGATGCCTGCAGGCGCCCTTGTACTGGATTTGCAAGACAAAAACCTTCAAACTGGCTGAAGGACATCTTAAATCTCTTCAAAGGTTTTCCGAACTAATCTGGGCTGCTCTTAGCCGGATCTGTGCCCGTGTGAGAGGCAAAATTAAAAACAAGGTCTTTGACAGGATGTTGTCTGCTCTTAACCCTTCTCCTGCAGCAGGCAGCGTATCGCAGGCGCGCTGAAGGGACACTTTCATAAGCAGCAGAGATGAACACGGTTCAACCTGCAGCATTCTTTCGTAACAAAATTATGTAAGCAACCATTTACTGGAAAGGGTGCTGTTATTAATACAGAGCAGGCTCCCTGCATAGCAATCGCCATCCCTCTCCTCCCCCAGCACAGTGCCCTTCCCCACGCGGCTGTGCAGTCCGTGCGGTGCCGTACCCTGGCTCAGGCTGCTCCCAGTGACACAGGTGGACAGAGGGATGCTCAGCTCCTCAGGGCCCCAGGACCCCTGTCTGTACCTGCTGGGGGCCAAGGGTTTCCTCAGTGACCAGGCAGCACCCATCTCAACAGGTTGTGAGTCTGGCGAGGCACGTAAGAGGAGGAGGGTCAAGAACATGAGAAGGACTGCTTTGGCATGCACCAGACATGCTTTATGAGGAGAAATTAAGAAGCGTCCACTCCTCATCTGACCCTGTTATTTCCTTCTCAGTCATCCCGAGTCGGGAAGGAAGGAGAGAAGAGGATATTAACATGCAACAGGCCTACCAGGAGTTTCAGAGCATGAGCGCACGTACTGGGGAACTGAAATAAAGACAGCCAGCCTCTCTGCTCTTGACTGCTCATCATCTGACAAGTGACACAGAGGTTTTCTAAAAACTTGAGTGAATGCACAGAGATAACCAGTAGGAAAGGCCCAAGGCGCACATGGTTACTCTATGAAACCACAGATTTACCCAATGGATGTGGCAGCATCATGCAAACGCAACTATCAACATATTTAAGACATAGCCACTTTCTTCAGAAGCATACTTGCACACACAACCTCCAATTTCAGAACGAAAGAATTTCCCAATGAATAACAACTTTTTGTACTCCTACTGAGGAAATAATACGGATTCCCACGTACAAAAGTAAAGAAAGACCATCACCACCTCATCTTCATGTCTGTTTTAGTGGTGGTATTATTCAAACTATCAAATTTCTGCATGCAAAAAATACAAATGGGGTAAAATAATCTCAGCTTAATCAAGATAAGTTATCACACTTGAGAACCATCTTTTACTATTTCTAGGATATACGCCATACAAGTCCTTGTGGAGAAGAGGAAAACAGAGCCATTCACACCAGCAGAGGGTGTTCTAGTTCTTTTCTGGTTGAACATTAACGGCTTAAGTCAGTCTGGTTTTGTATAGAGGGTCTTTAAAGTACTATGTACTCCCTCCCAGACAAGAGCAAAACACATTTAAGTTTACTGAAGAAGGACACAGCTTTGGCAGTTATGTCACAACTGTTATGACACTATCCTCCACCTACCACTAAAACAGACTCACTTCGTCATTCCCAAGAGTCGTGGCTTTTCTCACAAAATATCCTCCTTGTTAAACAACTAACAATGTTACGTGCTAGATTTCAAGTAACACTAGTGAGAGCACCTTTTATATTGGTAGAGGAGGAACTTGTACAATACACATAGGCCTTCCCACAGACTCGCCAAGGCTTCTAACGTGTTTATTATGCTTGGACAGAGGGCCACGGTGTTCCTGCAGCGCCTGGATGTCAGAATAACCTCTGCCATTATTCAGAATGCTCTCAAGGTTTGCCTCCCAGGAAGGTCCCAGACCGGCTCTGGTTCGCAGCCATATGGGAATGGCACACAACCAAGAATGTCTTCTCATCCATTTTGGGACTCTGGCAAACGGAGATTGATCAGATCCATGCATGTGGTTCATTGATTGTTCTGCACAAATGTGTTCTTTTTGTGTCCCTTGAATAACAAAACACCAGACAGGCAGCCAATTGTGGTTTAAAAAAAGTTTTGTCTGTTGGCCTATTACACACTTTTTTTGAAGTAATGGGTCCTACACTGTGTTTCCTAGAAAACTTTCTAGTTTACGCCAGAGTTACCAGGAAAAGGGATTAGGTGAGACCCAACTTAAGTAGTTTATATTACACGTCAGTCTAGCAGAAAATACTGAGAAGTACTTTCATGGTATGCACAACTGAACATGAAACATCAGTGGTTTCTTAATTTTTTCTCCAAACATGTAGCAAAACAAAAATATATTACAGGTTCTCCAAACATCAGGAATTGTGAAAACTCCCAAAACAAAAACAAAGAACTCACGTTGCAATGTTCCAGCTGAACAGGGCGATTAAAAGGTGCAATGAAAGCTTTCAAGCCAGGTAGTAGTTACTGCCAAGCATGGGACACATTGTGTGGCCCTGCCAAAGCCCCCAAATACAAATCACCAGCTTTCTTCCAGGGCTACAACATTCCAGCAAACACTTTCCAACTCAGACCACCTTAAGAACTTCACACAGAAGGCAGTGGTTTACACAGCATCTAACCACAACCCAGAAGTTACAGCAGCAATCTGTATGCCCATACGCAAAGAATACAGCCATCACGGCATCATACCATCTATGAAGGTGGACAGTATTCATTTCTAACCTTCTGATAAATATGGTCTTTGGGACTACAATTTCTCATGGCCAGCAACTGCACCAAGGCACACTGTTCTCAGAAGTAACACTATCCACTTGGCGCCTTACACAGACATGCTTACACAAACGCACGCAAACCCAGTAATGGACAAGACCAGCACGTTACAACCAGTCCAAGTACAGGTTGTCCATGCAGCCTTAATTGTACCATTTTCTAAATGCTGATTCTGGCTATACTTTAAGCATAGGGCAGTTATTTTATACACACTGTAGCTCAATGCAGCAAATAAAGTAAGTTAAAAAGAAAACAAAGATGGCAGAGTTTAATATAATCTGTTCTTTTCGCACCTGGACCGCCTGATTTAATAAAACCGTATCTGCTAACACAGAGACGCTATTGATTAAAAAAAAATCTCTTGCAAGCAAACACAGATATGCTTCATTGGTACCAGTATTAACAAGTAACAGTTGTAAAATTGTCCTGTGGCCATGGCACGCAACGTTATGACCTGTGTTCCTAGCAATATCAGAAGTAGCCCAAGGTCTAGCACTGCACATGAGAGTCTTCTAGAGACAGAAGTTGTAAATTATGATTCTAATTTTCTTTGTGAGCTGTGGTGTAAAAACAGTGACAATTTTTTTTAAAGTGCAGATCAGGTAAGTGGGGCTACTTATTTTAAGTAACCTGAATAAAGAGGAATTTTGATAAATTAGTCTTTATAGTGCTAGTACTATTAAGTAGTACTAACACAGTAAAAATAGGTGCGCTGTCATGAAAATGGAAACATCACCAGATACAAACTCAGTACAGAAATAATATAGACAAATCTTAGAACAGTTAAAGAAAAACTGAGTGCACGTGAAAATGCACATGAACACAATTATGAAGTGCTAGGTGCATCTACTTAAGTTCTACCCATCTTAACTGAAGTCATGGAAAACATGTAAAGAAGTGAAAGTAGAGAAGCCTTATAATTAGTGTATTAGTTTCAAACATACTTAATAGAACGAATATTTTTTTCTAGTATAAGAATACGTTAGCTATATTAACTTCCTTTTGCATACTAGTACAACTGTTACACTTAAGCAGTAGCTAAGGAGGATACGTACTGAATATTGTAGATTGAAGGAAACAAAAGTTGCAATTCTTTCCAAATCCACAGGGAAAGAAAAAAAAAGGTCTTAACAGATTATCAATGTTTACACTTAGAAAGGATATAGCCTTATTCTACCAAGGTCTCATTTAACACCCAGGCAATTTCCTTTACAAGTCATCTTTAAGTTTTCCCTCTGCTCTGCCCCTTGCTAGCAAAACCAGTGCTTTAATTCAGTTCTCCCAATGACTTGAGCATTCATGGCAACAAATCTTCTGCAGGTGTTTTTCCAAAAGCACTGTCTTCCAATTCTGGGTCTGGGGACACCTCTCCACAGGCTGCATCTCAAAAAAAAAGCAAGGCTGACTACTTGCAGAGATAACACTGTTCATTTGGCGGGGGGAGGGTTCATTTCCTGCTTCAGACATCTCAGATACCCATCTAAGAATATGAGCAACAGTTCACATTACACACACTCATGAGTTTGGTTTATTCTAGTATTTAACTTGTGTACTGATCAGGAATTGCATGCGCATTCACAGAATAGTGACTATATCTGTGTTTAAGTGTATTTTGTTAAATCAGGGCCATGAAACTTCATGCAGCTTTTTCACATTGCTGTGCCAGTTCATTTTATTCAGTACAAAACCACCAAAAACCTTTGAGTTCTTCTGCTCAAGGTCATTTTTAACATTCACAAACACAGCTTTTTGGCTGTCTGCAGACCAAAGATTTTTTTTTCTTAAGTGCATTTAAGAGCAAAGTGATGTCTAGAAACATCTTTAAATGGTGAAAAACATCTTTTAAAGTTGCCTTAATCAATTTGTCTGTTAATAATTCTACTTGGCTACCCGTATTAACCATAGGTTTTAATTTAGTCTTCAGTCTCTGCAGCCACCCATATCTAGAAGGTATAACCACGATACAAAATCAGGCTCAACTCCAGCAATCTCAAAGTCTAAGCTACACCTCCCACCCTTAGTCTTTGAAGGCATCCAGTAGAGAATCAGGTCCTCGAGTTCCTCTCCCTACTCTGCCAGATACAACCTTTTCTAAATTTCCACTTAAAAGCATGGGAAGTAGAGGGGAGAAAGCTACTTCCATTCAATGATAATTCACAATTTGCGAATATCCATTAGTTTGTCTATATCATAAGCAGTTAAGAAAGATTCCCTGGTCCCCAACCTTTTTCTTTTACCACTCCAACTGATCTCTTCAGGCTTCTCTATCACTTTTCCATCTTATACTTAAGGATGTGGGACTGAGAGGGGAAATACTAGCACTTATTTTGCCTTTTTTTTTATTGTATTATGTATTAGCCATCATTAATATTTTGTCAGCACCTGACAGCTAAAGTAGTATCAGAAACATGGGGTATAAAAATGTTTTGTTTTTCAAGTAGAAACATTGGTCTCTATTATCACTTAAACATCACACTGCCAATGCTCACCTTCAAATATTCTCATTTAAAACTCTATTATCTTTGGAAATCTGAGATATCATTACCAAGTAAAAAGCAGCATACTGATTATGGAAAACACAGCAAGTTACAAAAAGTCAGAACCGGATGTGTCTGGCAGGCAACAATCTTTTGTATACAATACACTATTTCCATGTATGTGCATGTGTGGTAGACATGCATACTTTTACTGGTAGTCCAGGTTATTTTAAGAAAAGAGAGTAAGAAGCTGACAACCAGAAAAGCCCAACAGAAGAATGAATCATACTTGTACAGTTCCAGCAATGATCACACTGTAATACTGTTGCCAGGTGTCCAGCAAAATAGCTGAAGCCAACATGAGTCAGCAGTGGTTCCTGGTTATTGAGTTTGAGTATTCACTTGCCAATTGCATTTCCTTCTCTCAAACACGCTTCGTTTTTATCTTCAGTGATACAAATTCCTAGGTCAGACAGTGACCCAAACCTCTTCTGTTCTCCTGCTAGCAAGAGTGTCAGAAATACATCTAACATGCATTCTCTTGCTATTTTTTTGTTTTGTTTTTTAAACTTTACGGAATTCTTAATTTAGATTCCCAGTGCTTTGCCTTACACTCAATCAGGGACTCCTACTTCACTGCACAAATCTAAGCCTGAAACATGTTAGATTTTTTTTTCTTTTTTGTTTCCTAATGTTCAAATGCTTATGGATCTTCTTCCTTTCTGAGAAAGGCTAGACAGATCCCTTTAGAAATGAGTCCCCTCAATTGTCTTACAGTAAAGATAATCCCTAAAGCCAAATACATTGCCTCAATAAAAATGAACAATAGCTTCATACTTATGACAAAATTTGAAACTACAGATCTTGTGAAACTACTAGTTTAGGAAAATATGGAACACAAATTCTTACGCATTTCAGAAGATGCATTTAAGCATTCAGTGCATGCCACAAAATGTAACTCCATCTTTTTTTTGCCATGAGAAACAGTCCATTCAAGTTTCCCTAACTTTTAATATTTTGACAGTGATACAAATCTACAAATCCCTCCCCTCCAGGCTGACTCAATTACGTAATCAGAACTATGATGCTTTCTAAAGTTTTTTTATTTTTATTTTTATTTTTTAAATGCACCCAATATTTTCAAAACGTTTACAAGGCCTTTGTCACTTCTCAATTATATTCATTTGTGGATGACTAACAATACACCTGCATGCCAAACAGACGTGAGGCACATTCTTCAGGAGGCATGGGGCTACATAAAAAACAAATTCACTAAATGAAAATACTGTGAGAACAATTATTTTCCTCAAACAAAAAACAACCTTGAATTAATTTTTTCAGCTTTCCAATCTTGCATTAACATTGCAAAAACGGTTTGAGCTACTAGAAATCTAAATGAAGTCCATAAAAATGGAAAAGTATTGTACCCTTATTTCATCTTCCCTGCTGTACACAAACTACTATTGAGAAATCATGGATGAGCAGATGATGCAGTGATGCAATATTGGGAAAACAAGCTGAAAACTAATATTCACAAGGACAAAGGAGGTAGCATATTTTGGTCACTACTCTAAATGTAGCTTATCTCCTTTACAAAATAGTTGTATAAATATCAAATGTCATCTTACAGGTTGTTTCAACTTACAATGGTTAACAGATCAGCCACAGGATGGGTGAGAACTGACAGAAAACTCTACAGCTTTCCTCCTTGCAATGCATTGGGTATTAGTAGTAACAAGTGTTAAACAAAGCATGACCGTTGCAAAAAAATAAAGGACCCAATTTGTGTGCTCACAAGAGTAAAACTGAATGTTACAGTAAACCACCACCCCTGCCCCCAAAGCCTAAGACCGCCAAAAAATATCTTTGCATAGAGGGCACCTGCACAGAGGGCTCTACATTGTGGCTAGACTCCCTGGATTCCAGGCATTACCCACAAGACACGTCTGCGACAAGAACCTCATGGAAAATTTCCTTCTCTTGATTCTCTTCCTATGAGGTTTTCCAGAGCAGAAGCAATTTGGCTCTGGAATATTCATGACACTGCCACCTGACATCAAGGTTCATTTCTCTGTGAAAGAGCCTCCAAAGGATAATAAAGTAAAAGCCTGAACACTTGCAAGAAATATGTAATAATGCAGGGAAGCAGTAAAGACTACTCCTCCCCTAAGCAAATGGAGTAAGCAGATAATCATGGAAAAGAAATTAAGATCTTCCAAAAGCCTTTTTCCTCTGAGGAACAGAAAAACAATCTGATCTTTGATTATAACAAGTATCACAAATATGCATGTGTTTCAAAGCAAGCTGGGTACAAGAAACTCATAAAACCTAAAGTTATATTTTGTAATCCAAATTGGAAATCTCAAATTGCAACTTGCAGACCACATCCAATCCACTGGAAAAATCTGCCTGGCCTGCAGACATCCCTTACTGTCTTCTTCCCATATGGCTAATTAGATATGGGAAGAAAGCAGACAAGGGTTAGAGGAATTGCCCTCTCATTGCTGTGCTTCATGAGAACCTGGCAGCCTCCACTCTATTGAAAAAAAAAAAAAAAAGGTATAGGTTACCATGCAGTAGTGCTGGTGCTCACATAGCTGTCACATGGAGCAAAGTTCACATACATTTACAGGCGTATCTATTAGCATGGCCAGTCCTACATCAGGGTGATCGCATTTCCCAAAAAAACCCATGTTAAAACATACACATGCTCAGTCCTTAGGCAGTTATAAACACAGCTGTGGACATTATCATCTGTGGCCCAGACACTCCATAACAAGTTTTGCTCCCTAGAGCGGCTGGACTTTAATTCTTCAAATCAACAAGCTTCACATCGATCCAGGCAATAAATGCCTCACATGGCAGGAGTGAGGATGGTGGAGGGGTTCCTCTCAAAACAGGTACAGCTCACCAAGGAGGGCTCTCTGTGCTGACTGAGTAACATTTGCTCAAGAGTGACTGCTAGCTGCCACCACAACTACATCAGGGTGTGCATACTAATGTTCTTGGACTGCTGCCATATTATCCATATATGTTTTATTATAGCTCATCTCCTTAATGTGCAAGACATTTATCTTTGATTCTTCCAAAATGAGAAAAGGAAAAAAAATGGATACTGTAGAACTGTTTTTAGCACAGTTCAGACTATTTAAATTGGGCCATTGTAAGCTCTTTTAGCAGATTTTTCTTTGTCATAGACACAAGTGACAGCACTACATTATTTTTGCCCTGTAAAAAACAAACACCAAATATTCTGAAATATTAGGGCTAAAATTTCTAATAACAGTCATGTATCTTCTAGTCATTGGGAGGTTTCAAAATTAAAAATACAGAAAAATGATTTTGTCTACAGAATTTTATTCTCCGTTTTACTAAACATTACAACAAGCATATAGATCAATAAGTACAAGAACCAGCAGTGACCAAACCTAAGCAAAAGAAATCTATCCACAATCAACCAGTCCACTGGCTTCAACACTAGTTACTTACAAGGGGGGAATGAAGGGATGAACAAAACTTGCAAGATTTAGTTCATGAATTCAAGACATTCGAATTAATGACCTAGATCCACAAGGAAGAAAAACACCCACAAGCAAACATCACAGGAAATACAGAGATCTTCCCATTCCTTAGGTAGGCAGTGAAATTAAGGAGCACAATTGAAAAGGCACAATTTCAAGCACAATGAAGGCTCATTAATATGTGCTTTCAGAACAAAGGCACTTGGATGGTATTCTGTTATTTAAAATGTTTGTCCAATGCATTTCCTTGAGAATGAACTGTATCAGACATCCTGCAAAAATATAATTCATGGTAAAAACCTGAGTATCAGTGATGTGGGAAAAAAAAAGGATACTCAAATTAACTTGACTAATTACTCATAAAAATTTACCAACCCACATGCAAACAGGATTTACTAGTCTTTCATAATAGTTAAGAATACATACTAAATCCTTTAATCCACCCATCAAGAAAACAACTTTCCTCTGTTGCTTCCTTGCTTGCAGATTTATTTCCTGTTTAACATTAGATGTGAGCAACTTTTAAAGTCTTACTTCCTTGCAACCACTAACATGACACAAATGTCACACAATGTCATTCACCAGCACAGAAATGCTGATTAGGTTACAGGCATTATATATGCCATACTGTCAAGTCCCACAAGAAAAACCTGCATAAAGTGGCCAAAAACTCTGATTAGTTTTCTTCTGTCCTTATACAATTGAGCTCTTCTATCAGAGTAGTTTGTGTTTCAGTTTGAGTAACAGGGTCTGTATGGGTTCACTAAAAACACAGTACAAACCTAGACATGTATTTGAAACCAGTTCCTGGGTCTATCATTACACGGTAGAAGTGGGTGAACTCTTCTCCTTTATCAATTGCACACAGCCTTTACACTCTCATATCTTGTTCTCTGTTCCTGCTCTCTCCCTCCTTAATTTGTTGCAAAAAAGGGCATGGGAGGAACCATTTCCACACTCTTAAAAACAGAGAATTCTAACAAGTAAGGTTTGAAGGTTTACAACCTGCTGAACTTGATACCATCCCCAAAGACGGCTTTTCCCCTTCACTCAGATGTTACATACCACAGTTCTAGCCTACCTGCATATTTATAGTAGAATATCTTCCTTATAGACAAAATCAGCAAGTTACGTTACTGTTGCAAATAAAAAAATAAAGAAAACTGAGTAAAAGGAATGATTTAGATCTTAAATGTCTGTGCATCATCCCACACTGGTAACCACCATTTCAAGTTTGGAGATGAAGCAAGTTCATTGGATCATACTCCAACACACATGCATTAAGCAAAGTTCCACAGTAAATCATACCTAAATATTTAAAGCAAATGCGATTCAATACTTTTTGTTTACATCCACAAAGGTTTAATTCAATGTGGCCTTCTCACTTAGTGATTCTTCTACTTACACTCAAGACATTACTCATTGCAGAAAAGAGTTCTTGCCACTATGTAGCTTGATGGATATATGATGGCTTCACGTGCCAAAAAGAGAAAAAACTATTTATTTCTAATAGGGATGCTGCTGGCCTGAATGTTCCTTTTTTTTTTTTCTATGATATCTATGACAGAGAGTAAGTTGTGCACTGTTGCCCCCTTGAGAAGGAACATTGCTACCTGGAGAGGGAAGTGACGTGGGTCTAGTAGGGTGTCAGGCCACCCGTCCACAGCACCTTCCTGCCCAGCTGAGCATGGTGTTCTGGTGTGATGGCCAAAGACAAAAGCAGAAATCAAACTGCAAAGTTACAGTTTTCAGCTGAGTTCTATCTCACAGAGCAAAACTTATGCCATGGACAAACATAGGCGCAAACCCTCCAATGAAACTCGGATTTTGTCAAGTCCATCTTCACTTTTCAAACTACAACAGATTTTTTTTATTTATTTTTGAATAAGTTTCAAAAAATATATATACTCTGGAAGAAGATTAGTTCGGATTATTTAAATTATACTCTTTCCCTTAGGTTGAACAGCTGTATCCGACAGATTTCTTTTCCAGGGCAAGCCAAAGAAAAATTGTTGGTTCTCATTTTTGATCTAAAGAAGGATACAAATGTCAACGAAACCCAAAAAAGTGATACACAACCTTAGAAATTTACAACAAAGAGGTTCAAGGATCCAGGGTCTTTTTTCTCATGAGGAAAGAGGATACTCCGAGATGATTTAAGAGGTTTTCAGAGTTAGATAAAGCGACTGACGGAAAATGCAAGTAAACAGGTAAGTCTGGCAGAAGTATTTAATGCTAGAGGTAGTAGAATAAGCTATAACAGGTGGTGACTGAAACCAAAAGTTTAAATGAGTTCACGAAAGACCAAAATTAGTTTCCAAATTAATAACAGAGCAGCAGCTTCAAAAACAGCTACTTTGTTTTTTTTTTCTTCATGGAAGGGAAATCTTAACCTTATGTGCCATCTTTTCAGCACATTTTTTAAGTCTTTAATATTGTACACCATTTGTTTTTGTAATAAAGTAGGTTGTACATACATTTTATTAAAACAAAACAACAATTAATCTCGAAAAGAAAAATCTGACTCCACACCAACGAAGTGTGATCCACACCAAGTGTGGATCAGACTGGCCCTCCCAAAAATCACATCTTATAAATGGACGCAAGCCACACAAGGATTCAAACATGACTGAAAGGCCTCCTGAAAAGGACACTTCCCAGTACCATAGTTGCCTTTATCCCCTAAACTGAAACCCACATGCCCAGCCAGGTCTCCTATAGCCAGCCAGCTGTCCCACATCCCTTTCCTCCCATCAGTTACACAAGATTACAAGATCTCCAATCAGTCCAAGGCCATGAAACTATTTCAGCTTTAATCTGTGCCTGCAAGAGAGCATGAACACAGATTTCATGGGCTATACTGAGCTTGGGCAGTGTCAGAAGTTTGTCCTGAGCTCTCAAAACATTTGATGCTGCTCCTATTAACTTCAAGGCAGAACTCAACAGAAGACCTGTCTGAATATGCCTTGAAAGAGATGAAAAGGATATCCAGGAAAGAAGACAATCTTCATGATTACTGCTAGGTCAAATAGCACCAACAGAGGAAAAAAAAAGTAACAGATTTGGAGAAAAAACAAGGATTCAGAAAAAAGCATATCCCCCCCCCCAAAAAAAAAAAAAGAAGTACACAATCCCAAATAAGTAAGAACACAAGCAAGGGCAAAATGAAGAACAGGGAGATTAAGAAATAAAAAAAGTAAGTCATCTTTAATCCAAATACTTTTTCAGCCATGCTGCAAGACAACAGTTGCATTATTTCCTACATTTCAATCATCATGTATGCACTCACCTAAATAGCTAGACCTTTATCCATACCAGTATGTTTTTGCTAGTTGACCCTAGATTACACCCTTGTCTTTCCCAGGACTGAGAGACTTCATTAGGGTTTTGTCACAGAGCATGGCTCACCACCCTGTGCGCTTTCTGGAGTAACAGAGCCACAGAGCTCCCCAGGCTCCTCAGCAGCAGCATCTTCAACAAACCTCAGGTTGGTGCCTGGGTTGCTCTCAGCTCCAGGACAAAAGCAATTCTTTACTGGCTGAAGGAAGATCAGAATGCAAACCTGAGTGTGGGGGAAGAGACATCGCAGGGGGGGAGCAATGGCAGGAGGGAGGCAGGGCAAAGAAACACAAAGTAGTGGTGTTTCCACACATGGAGCGCCAATTAGAAAATGAGAACCACCGATTTAAAATGTAACTTTAGGCTTTAAAATACATTAGGTGAAGAGTCAGCTTTACTGCATATGCATCTGGCTACTAGTATTACTTGAGCTTTCCCAGTCTCCACCCTCCCCCCAGTCACAGTTTCATTGTGAAAGAATTTAATTATTATTTTCATTACCAGACGCATACATTATAAAATGAGCCTACACAGACAATGAGCACTCTGTAAGAAAACAGGTGTAATAATTAAGAATGATCTGTTTATGTATGAAACTCTTCATTTTTATTGCAAACAAGGCTATCATTTAAAACATACTTTAATAAAAACATTCATAACAGTCATAACACTAAAACTGATGCCCTCCTTTTTCTTAAAGGATTACCCCAGTGCTTTAAATTTTAATATAACCAGAATGAAAACAAATGTTTTGATTTTATTTCTCTGCTGAAGTTTCCTGAAAATTTTAACTTGAATGCATTTCAGAGAAACAGAATACTAAACACTTTTTGATTTTTTAAAAAGTCAAAGAGACATCCATTATATTGTGTACCCAGAAAAAATAAGTTTGCGAGTAAAAGAAAGATATATGTATTTAAGTGTTCAGCAGCTTAATAATCTCAAAGCCCTGAAGCTATAAGAGTAGCATTGTATGGATTCAATAGTAACAAGCGACAGAAGAGTAACATCTGCATATTACTTATCATCCAAAACTGGAGTCAAATTACTGTTTCTAGCATCAACAAAATGTGAAGTCCTGTGTTTTATGTGGCCCTATTTAACAATATAGTACTCCACTACATTTTCACACAGAAAGCAGCTTAAATAGGTCATTTACTTTCCATGCTCCACCAAACGTGCCAGGTGATTTACCGTAAATACCAAGCCTGTCACTAGCAAATACACCCTACTCTGTAGTAAGCACGTCCCCATGGAGCTTACAGTTTGACCACTTGTTGCATTTATGCACACCCACCTACAAATCAATCCCTGTTAGACCAGGGGAATTCAACAGGCTGCTACTTCCAGCTCTTTGAAGATGTTTCTTGCTCCAGAGCTGGGCATACAATACGTGTACTCACTTCTTGCCAGTGATTCTGCAGAACCCAGTCTTGTAGTAAAATCCACCACTGGTACTCTGCCAACTCAAGAGGAAAGCAGCAGAACACACTTGCTTCTGCTGCCCCAGCTGCCCTTGCAGTACTTCAGCATGCATTGTTAGCCCTACCTGGGCAGATCTCTGTAGGCCTCAGGATGTCAACCTCCATTTAGAAAAGGTGTCAAGTCTTTACTCAGCTAGCATTTGACAGTTAACCACAAGCTGTAATAACAGAGCACCCTTGTCTTTCCATTCTTAGATGTGGAATCCAAGCCAGAATTCACTTGACCAAATGAATATGTTTATAGTGTAGGTGTCAGTACCTGAACAGGTCATGTTAGCCTCCTTTACTGCCCAGGAAAGAGCTAGGCTCTGCTATTGAGCTCATCCTCCAGCATGTGCCTAAAGGAGGTCAAACAATACACACCCCCTAGGCACCCACTGCCTGTTCTACAGGGTTCCTGCATACCAAATGTGTACAGGGTCTTCTCCCCTACCCTCCCTCCATTCAGGGAGTAGGCATCTATCTGTAAAACAGGTGAGATAAATCCCAAGCTATGTCCTAGCTCCATCATAACCATCTCCATTTAAGAATCAGCAACAAAACACCGATTGTGCAAGTTCTCACAGCTTCCCACTAAATACAGTGAATGCCTGCTACTGGGTAACACCAGTCCTTCACATAACTGCTTTTATTTACATGACATGAATTACTATGTTTATTTCAAAACATTCAACAGCTTGCACTTACTCCTTCATTTTTTCCTCTCAGACACCACAAACATTGCCCCACTCTGGGTAGTAACTCTTCGCATTAGCATAGAAACTTCCCCTCTTCATTACCAGTCTTCAAAAAAGAACCAAAAAAACTTAGCAGAGACCTTTCCCTTTTGGTGTGACCTATATATTTTCTTCTAGTCTATTTCCTTTTATTTTTCAATTTCTTAAGACTTCCCTTAAGCCTTTTTTCTTTAAAAAAAAAGCGAATAGAAGGAAGCACCATTAAAATCTGCTGAAACCAGTGAATTTTCAGTGGATTTTAGATCGAGCCAACTGATCAATTTGATCATGTTACCTCTTAATTTTTCTTATAGCACCTTCATTTTTTTTGAATCATCACAAACTAAAATTATGAATATTCTCAAGTGCTCTAATTTTACTTCTCTATTTCCTAATATTTTCCAGATTTGTTTGTTCCCCTGCATTTCTAATCTTTCATTCCTTCCCTTTCTTCTCCACAACACTGTTCCAGAAATTCTCTAGAAAACAGGCTGACTGGAAAAGTTTTTTTTTGTTTTTTTTTTAATGGAGGTGTTCAAAGCTTTCCTGTCAAGTCCAAAGCAAACATGCAAACTGAATTCTATCAACCTGGAGAAATATACAATCTCTCACCTGACAAAATGTGGCATGATGTAGAAGTTGGTCCCAGCTCCTTGAACTGCTCTCAGGAAAGCAGAGCAGAAGGGGAGAGTCACTTCCTTTGGCCTGCTGGCCATGCTGCTTTTGATGCAGCCCAGGATAAGGTTGGTTTTCTGGGCTGCAAGAGCACAGTGCCAGCTCATGTTGAACTTCTCATCAACCAAAACCAGCAGGTCCTTCTCTTCAGGGCTGCTCTCAACCCATTCTCCACCCAGCCTGTATCTGTGCTTGGGACTGCCAAGCAGCTGTTATACAACACACCAGATAAAACCAGTCCTTCTCAAAATTACTTTTGTTCCTGAACATTTGTCTTCTCTAAACTGACCAACTGCTTTGGAAATTGCAAGGCTATTAAAAAGCATCAAACACCTTCTCATGGGGGCAAGGTGGGACTACTACAGTCTATGCAGCTATACGTCTCAGTGGGGTACTGTAAACTTAAAGAACTTGGTGATGGTTTGACAAATCTCCTTCCCTAGCAGGAAGGAACCTTTCTGTGACTTGCACTGAACTGTAGCATCTTCCACAAAACTGAAGAAAAGCTGTGTATCTGAATTTGACTTACCACACTTTCAAATTGCTCTCTGTGAGGAAGCATCTTTTGATTTCCTTTCCATGCAAAACATTCAATAAAATTCACCAAAAGCAGCCCTTTTATGTCCACACCCAAGTATGCTGCTTTTTTTCTCTAAAATATGCTTCACATGTCTTCCTACATGGCTCAAGTGGAAAAATATTAGTTTAGCCATCATAAACCAATATGAACCTGTCTTTCTTCAGGGGCAAAGGAAAACAGGACAAGCACCGAACAATTCTCATCTTCACAGGCATAGAAATCAGATATGCCTGGCACCGAGCCCTCCCAGCAAACTGACTCCATCAGACCAGGTTGGGAACACATTCCACAGTCAGAAGTCCTTCTCGAAGAACTTCCTGCCAATGGCTACTTGACATTAAAAACTAGGATGATCTAGGTCAAGTATCCCAGTTGACATTAATTGCTATGTTGGATCAAAAAAAGCAGGCAGCCTCTCAGCCGGAGCTCAAGTCATGTTATGGCTTAAAAGCAATCAAGGCCAAAACCTTGAATTACACCCAGAAGCCAAAAGGAAGCCAACGCAGCTGTTGAAGAACTGCCCGAGCATGTTCTTGCCATCTATGCCCTCTCTGCAGACAGGCAGCTGCCTACTTCTTAAACTGGGGTTTCGCAGCAGCGGTCAAGTGCAGCCTCAAGACCAGGCTACCCTGTAGCCTCACATGGAGGTGACAGAGATGGAGATTATTATTCTGAAATGAAACCCCCTGAAGTAGACTTTTTTTTTGTCCTGATGCAGAAGGCTGAGAGACTGCCAGCCGAAAATGTCTCAAAACCAGCAAGTTACAAAATGGTTATATAAGATGTTGGCTGCTAGTAAACTAGCATCATCTGTCTCTATAGTGCCATACTTCCATTTGCTGATACTTCCACTTCTATGTACGCTGAAGGTAAATCTTGTGCTATGTCCAACTGGAAAAGAAAGATGACCTGGAAAGTCATCTTTATATTGTCAAGAGTACAGGACCGAGTCAAGTCACTCTTAATTATTGCCAAGAGAAAATTAGTATTTCAGAACACCATGCACAAGACCATTGGCTGAGAACGGGGAAAAAAAAAAAAACACTCCCACAGAAAGAGACTGCATTCTTTGCTTTTCTGTTTTGTAAACAGAAAATGCAATTCTATCTATCTATTACATGGAATAAAAACAACTGCATGATTTTCTGAAAGCAAAGGAGGTAACATTTCTGAGGAAGAATCTGGAGAAAGATAAATGAGCAACAAGATGGATCAGCACGCTAAGTCAAAGAAACAGACAAGTTTGGTGAGTGGGCACCAACAGATAGTAACAAAGCAGTCAAATGTCACTGTTGACCAGACCAAAACTCGAATAAAGGTTTTAAAAACCTGAAACATTCATCTGATAATAGATATCATCAGATTATGTTTTCCTTGCTTTCTTTACGGGAAAATTGATTAGCAGCAGTAGCAATTTTCAGAACACACCTTAACAATGCAAACAAGGAAAGAATTCAAATTCACAGTTTCAATCCCAGAGTTAACTGATGGCCAATGCCAAGAAAGTCTTCAACATGAAAAGTTATTCCAGAATCTGACCATCTCCTTCTACATATTCTTCCAATTATTTCCAAAATATTACCTACAGAAGAGGAAGAAAATGTCAAAGTGAGCTCTTGCCATTAATGTGTTTTCCAAAGCTACTATTTTAACAGAAAACCAAGGGGCTCACCTTATGTACCCAAACAGCTTGAACAACACAGCCTTTTTAAGCAAAAGAGATAAAAAGATTTATTTTTTTTAAACAAAAGATGAAAATATATAGCTGTAATCTATAGCTCATAGCAGGCTTCCAAATCATAATCAATATTTTCCTTTGCATTTAAGCATTGCTGAATCTTAATGCTTTTTAGATGTTCAAGTGACAGAAAAAAATAATACTGTAGATAATTGTATTAGAGTCTGTCTGTAGTTTGTGAAGCTCCTGGCAAATCCAATATGGCTTGTGTCCACTTACATTGTCACAAAATTTCTTTACAGTGCAGTAATACAATAGCTCAAGCAACTGACACTGAGCTAGTATTTATTGGGCATGAGCCCTATAGCTGCATGTAGACCCAAAACCAGCTGGAAAACCAAAAGTCTACAGCAAATCCAACATTTGCATTATTTTATTCAAAATCTTAAGAATGCGGGTGCTAAAATACACTTTTCAAAGCAAAAACAGTATTTGGAAGAAGTCATTGTCAGTCAAGCCAACTACTTGGCAATTATGGCACATGCAGTCCTGTGGACCATTGGCAGCTCACTTACGTTCACTGACAAAACAAAATGATTCCCCTCCCACCCCCCTTCAAATACTATCTGCTTCTCCAACATATATATTTAACACTTAGTCTAAATTTTCTTAATTATTTACAGTTCCACATTCAGTTCAAAATCGTTTGTTTCAAGGATCATTTTCTAAAAATCTAGCCAGCACCATTTAAAATAAACAAAACAAACAAAAACCATCCTAAAACATAAAATGCCTTACAATTTTTTCCCCTATTCTATACTGTGCATACTGTTCCACACCCAGATAAGGAATAAAACATTCAGATATGACAACTGTCAAAATTAACCCTAAAAGTACTTATAAGAAGTACACAACATTTCCTCAGGTAAGCCAACAGGAATCATTATAGCCTCACTATGTTATGGGGAATAAAAGCCTGGTGAGTCTCCCCAGTGACCAAATTTTATGAACTAGAGCAGCTCCTTCCCCTTCCCATGATATTTGCAGTCAATAAAATGTTGATAACCTATTAATGCTTCCAATGAGGCTTTCTGATTTAGAAACTCCCAATCATTCCTCTTGTGCTCTTTCATTCATCAATACTCTGTGATGGGTCTCCTACAATCTTCAGAGCAAAGCTCTGGAACACTGCATACTGAGCAGGTATTACATACACAAATTCTTAGTGTAGACGACAGTTTAGACAGCTGCACAGATTAAAGATTGATGACAGGAACCAAGAACACCAGCACGACCAACTTCTGTGTCAAAGGCAAAATGCCTCCAGATCTGGGTGGCCTTTGCTCAGTCCCCTGATGTGTGGCAGCCAGCTAAACCCCAGCAGGTTATAGAAGGATAGACTGAGGTTTCTTTCTGTTTTTCAACAGCCTGGCATCACCTTTCTGCATCAAGCAGAGAACCTAAACACTACGACTATCCAGGGCCTTTTACGATGGCTAAAGGAAGAAAGTTGGAAAGGGCTTCTTGAATTCAGAGCACAGGTGCTGAAAACACAACACACGCGCACAGCATGCAAAACTCCACATCTCCCTTCACAATCCACATCCTAGGAAATGCCCATTTCTGCACATAGCTTTATTTAGCGCGACCTAACACCTGAACTCCTACCCCCATCTCTCTCCTGCTACTGCAAGTGATGTTACTATACCACAAACACTCAGAAAACAGCAGTATTTAAGGAATATTTATCTTACTTTGATTCAGAACAAGCATTATAATAAGCTGTTAATAATATGTTAATAGGTTAAAAACAAAACAGTACTTCAAACTATATTTCACTAAATGTGCTATCAGCATTTGTAGATAAATTTAATAAATACATTCTACAGTGAGCATTTTAATAATTACTTAAAAACAGATATTGCCTGTTTTTGTCATATCTCACTAATTTTTTTTTACTTTAGCTAAAATAGTGTATTTCTAAGCTTTTAAATAAATTTATACACTTAAAAATTAGAAGAAGTTACTAAAAAGCTCCAAAACCTAAGAAGTGGTAAAGTACAAAACATGTTTCCATTTTTGTCATCTTAATGTTTATTCAATTTGGCTATTACTTAAGAATGTTTTTATGTTCCTGGATCAGAAAAGTCTCATGAACCTCAAAGTTGTGAAACTAGATCTGCTTTGGCAATTTCATAAGTAAGCCTTTAAAAACAAACAAAACAAACAAACAAAAAAACCCACTTGTAAATAACTTCAAGCCTGTCCTCTTTTTCTGTTATTACAAAACTTAAGGGAAATGAGTGGTCTTTGTAAATTCAATTTTGTTTAAATTAGTACAGACTGTCCAATGCATTCAGAATTTACTCTGATAACCTGTGCCTTTCCATACAGTATGAGGCTAGAGTAGTCATTTATTAACCATAGTACAGATCTGCATTCTACACTGAAAGTGTAGATTTAACAAAATTTCCTTTAGGAAAACTAGAGTAGAATCTCATAACCCTGACTCCCAAACATCATTGTCTGATCTACCCAAATATCCTTTTTCTCTTTATTTTGAAGAAGTGCCAAAATAAAATATAAAATTAGAAAAGGAAGACAAAAAGAGGAGAATAATAAGAAGCTTTGAACACTGATACAGCTTCTTGCAATGAAAGACTATTCTTGCTCAGAGAATCTCCTAACATACGTAAACTCATGTTTTCTTTATCTATCTCTTGCTGCTGTTCTTGGTTATCTGTCAATAGGTTCAGGTAGGCCTACATGAGATGACGGGGAGGCGATTAAAAATAAATAATAATAATAACAATCATTCCCAGTCTCCCGCTTTCCCTTACTTTTACTCTTGCAGAAACTTCTCACTACATATCACATCCTCCATTTCCCCCCAGCTCTTTAATCAATAAAAGCACTCTTTCCTGATCCTGCAATAAGCTGGCTCAAGTAACTAACACAGCAGATGTTTTTATTTTTTAACAGGACAAATAATTGCATCTCCTTAAACTGCTTCCAGCAGGTTAATACCATTGTCTGCGGCTGTACTAGTGAAGTGCAAAGACTGATGGGCAGAAGAGAGGACTTCCTTTTCAGTGAAACCTGGCTGGAGTATCAATCTATGTATTTGGTCTTTACAGGTAATGCTTCACTCTTACTGCTCTCCTGTATTTCCATACCTAATGAGGTGAGTATGCCTAAGCTTTTCCCTCATATACAACGTCAACCTTCTGTACATGAAAAAAAAAAAAAAACTCGCATTATTTGATGACAATGGTTCAAAATGAAAATTGGTTAGACAACCCTCATTGATACTTACTTTGAATCCCACCTGTTCTACTACACCCATTAAATAATGCCTCCACACAGTTAGAATCTGTGTTTTGACAGTTCTAGACTGAATGATCACCTGGGAACGCTGGCCTGACACTGTGGCAGTCTGGGCAGGGGTATACCATTGCCACAGAACTCCCTAATGGATGCTCAGTCCAACTTATGTCCCCGTGTTTTAGTCCCACACCTGTAAAGTTACAGTAGCCCCATTCTTCCCCTTAGCATATGCCTGTGTTTTACACTCCAGAATGCTGTGAAGTTCTACTTCCAGCTACAGTTTCTGCATACCTGTAATACAAAACAGTCATTATCATACGAAACAAAAAACATAGTTAAATCTTTGGAGTGGATAAGGAAGGAGAATCACGTTTTCCTTGGATATAATCTACTCATTCCAGCAAATGAAACTGCAATAATCAAACCACCAACTCACAGGAGACGCTACAGCTTCACCGATTTTTGCGCTAAGCTCCCCTGGAATCAGCACACTTAAAGGACAGACTGTTCTTCTTGCAAAAGGCATATTTACTACTATATAGCTCTTAAAGGGAATAACTAAAATAACACTTTTTTTTTTTTTTTTTTTTTTTTTTAGTTGTGCTAACTTAGATTTAACTGTTCGGTCACAACCTTGGTCCCTACCTCCAAATAAAGGAGATGGCTTTCAGGGGGCAGTAGGGCTATTTCCCTAAAATTTGTAAGTTTCACTTTAGTCTCATGTTCTCTCATACTCAAAGTCGAGGTTTACAACAGGAACAGGAAGCAACAAAAGCAAACAAAGACAGATTTCCCTCAGAATAGGGAATAAATATTTTAAAGCATCACAAATGTCTAATTTTACACGCTGAAAGAGATGCATATAGCTATCTCTTTAAAAAGCCTCTTTTAGGACCAAAACCTTTTACATCATCTTTCTCACAGGTACATGTTTGTATGTTGTAATCTATTTATAGAATGTCCTTCCTAGGTTAATTTTTAAACTTAGCTCTGGGTACTTTTTGCTGTCCATACTTCTTCCAGCCTCCTTCTGCCCAGATATACCCATGGAGCCTGTATATTCCACAAATATTCCACTACCAAAAGCAGCAAGGATACAGAAGTCAGGTTTGCATAGCACACTTGCACAATCAGAACAGAAAGGGAAAAAAGAAAAAGAAAAAAAAGATTGAAGAGTAAGCCTTGTATACAAGAACAGGGCACAGCACTTACAGGCCAAGACCCATAACTTCCTGCAGCACGCACGCTATTATACGTATTTTCTATCACAGTAGGTGACATACAGCCATCCAATTGAGTGCTAGAAGGCTTAAAATAAGAAAAAAAGAGTCAGCACTGTTCCCACACTTTTACAGAAAGAATACATAAGCATACCTGCCTTCATTCATGAGGTAGCCAGCCTGAGCTTGATAGCATCCCTGTAATGGAATAAACCCACCACAGGCTTCACTGTATACACATGTAACTAAACCTTCTGGCTGTTTTCTTTTTACTAGATGTATTTCAACTCCCACAGCTTTAGCTATGCCTGATACAGCTCATGAAAGGTACATTTTTAAACCACGGTCTGTTTATTTAGAAAGGTCCTGAACTGTATGTAGAACACACACATACATCTTCTGAAAGATGCAAAGACTTCAGACATCCAGAGATGACAATGTGAACTATGAAAGGAAGAATTAATTTCCCTTAGACTACATCAGCTCTTCCCATTTCACTTGCAAACAGCTGGAAAAACGATGGGGTTGGCTGGGGGGTGGAGAAGAGGACTTAAACCAGCTATTTTATATCAGCTAACCAGTGTGCACTATCTACAGACCAGAACCCAAGCAGCCACTGATAGACAAAGTCCCTCTCCAGAGCTGGGAGGTAAGGACAAAACTGTTCTTTCATGTAATAGTTCTAAACAGGAAAATATTTTCTGTGACACGTTGCATTTTGATACTTTTCTATTTTGTTCATGCCCTGGACCATCAGTCTCAGGGCAGTTCCAGCACATGATATAACATTTTATAAAAATATCCTGTAAGATTATTATTACAATGATCATATCAACAGAGTAAAAAAAAAAAAAGCAGCAGTGCAGAGGGTAGAATAGTCTGCAAATTCTACATTCAATTCACATCATTGCTCTTCACCTCCACATCATTGCTCCTTCCTCTAAATTGTTTAACAACTTCTAAGATCAAAGGTTACTCAACCTAGTCCAAAGGGATTATTTAAAACTCCCATCATCCATGCACTGTTAACCAACAGATTACTTTATGAAGAATTCCTCCCCTTCACCCACAGAATCAAATAAGTCACATACAAGTTAGCGTGCAAAGTTTTGGCAATATCCTTAGTTCTCCAACCAGTGGTTGCAGTGACGTAAGTAGCAGAGTCCAAGTCCCAAGTATTCAGGACCAGCAAGTCTCAACACCTCCACTGCATTCTTAGGCTCTGTCTTTTGATTAGAAAAGCTCAGGTATCTTCCTTCTTTCTAAACAATCAAGGCAGGCCAAACTTCTCCTCACAGCATTGCTTCTAACTCATTTGCTCCATCACTATGCCTGAAAATGATTGTTACAGAATATATTAAAACAGATTAGCACATTTCTCTCTCACTTACTCAGTGGTAGGGGTACATATAAGTGGGTATAAACCCTCGGGCACAAAAAGACTTATTTTGTTGCTGTTATTACTATTGTAATTTTTAAATAATAACAACAAAAAATGTTTTCTACGCTAGTTAGAGCCACTGAGAGGAGAATATTTAAATTTTTTTCAAGTGCAACTTAAACCCAAAGTCCTTCAATAACTCCTAAAACGCGGCTGAGATTAGTTCAAACATATTACTTACGCATGTAGTCCCAACAGCAGGAAAACACTGTTTGTAATCTGAGAGAAAACAATGCCCAGAAACCACAAGAAGTATCAAAATATTCAGTGCTAGTCACATCCAGTGGAAGACAAGCCTCCTAGCTGTGCTGTAGTCACTGAACAACTCAACATAAATCACTCATGCATTTCAGAAGAAAATGTTTTATGTACATTACACATGAGCAAACTGAAATGACTAAATAGCACACACAAGGTAACAAAGGAGAGCTAATAAAAGCATCCACAAAATATACCTTTTTTCTCCTCCTCTGTGATCTCATTTGAGTAATTAACAGTTATTTCTACACCTCTTAAGTGAATTGCTTGGAAAAAAATAAATGCAAGAATACACTTTTGGAACAGACAGATATCAGAAGTCAGCTTATGAATTGTGTTTATATTTACATACTTATTTCTGTGGTCTAGCAATTGAATCAAAAGAGAAAAATCAGAAATATCTGCCCCTATATTAATTGATATGCAGGCTGAAAGTTAAGCACGTATTTGTTTCTCCAACTCATTTTTAGTTATATCTGAAGGCCATTGTATTAGCCATACTCTTAAAATCACAAGAAGCTTTCCAACATAAGCATTTCACATTTGATCAATCAGGTGAAATCTGTTTTACCCAGAAAGTGCAAGGCTTTCACTCCTCGGAAGTATATAAAAGCATGCAAAATTATCATGACTTATGCCCTCAGGACTTCTATCATTACATTTTTTCCTGAAGTTTCTACAGGTAAGCTTCAACTTTGCTTCAAATATGTCACAAGGTAGACATCTACCCTAATTCTTTCTAATGAGAATGTATGAAGTCTTTTGATAGGTCTTAAATGCAGACTCTAAATTAGGATTAAAAAAAAACCTCAAGCAACCAGAAGCCTAGCCTCTTGTTACAAGCTTCATCACCACGTGTTCACAAACTGAAAAACAAGCCTCATCCACTACTTCCCTCCCAGTTTTAAGAGTATGCAATGCTCCCAGCATCACCAGCTCTAGCATACATGCTGTCACATGCCCTTCTGATAGTCTTTCTCCTTTCTATAGCTTTGATACTGAAGCACAATAACTGCAACATTCAGGCATATTTGAGTGTTTTGTGTTACTTTTATGAATTATTTAAACAACCACCATTCTTTCAACAATCTGGGACATGCTAGGACATTTCACTAGAGTTCTCATTTGCAGAGCGTCTGCAGGAGCCTGAGAGGGGTGAGTTACCACAGAAATACACTGTATGCTCCACATGGAACATCTCCATTTTTAAGCTACTCTCTTTGCTCAACAAGGACTAGCAACAGGTGAGGAGATGACAGCACGCACAATTCTGCCATACTGCTACAGGGAGGGGACTCTTCCATAAAGGAATGGAGCGAGTAACCAGGGTCAGTAGTACCATCATGGATACACTTGGCAAAGTCCACCAGCCACAGCATCAAGCAGTAAACTAATAAGAATTAGATCAGATGGCAGGTCTACAAGTGTTTATTGCCCATGACTCAACTTTCCCTCCTGGACAATGATGTAAGGAGGACAGAAAAAGGAGACCAGCATGCTGGTTATATACGTTAAATTCATACAATCCATTATCCAGAGTAATGGATATCTGAGGCTCTAAATCTACTTAAGTAGTAGAACAGCAATGCCTTATGATATCCCAAAAGACCATAAAAAGGGGAAATTTGTTTTTTTCTGTTCTCCCGTCATCTCATGAGGCACACACAGTTTTCCTCAAAAAGTAACGAAAAAAGTCATAAGGTAAGAACCACAGAAATATTGTTATCATCTGCACAAATAATATTTTAAAGGCTGCTTTCATGCTTAAGTTTAGTTTTGCAAAGGCAAAAATACAGGTAGTATTTGCCTAGACAAGGGTCTGAAAACCTCAGTACAGGAACTATATCGGATTGTAAACCAAAACACCACAAAAGTGATGTCTGAATACTGTTCATCTCCATTGCACATTAAAACACTTGGAAAACAAAACCAGAGCTGGATGATGCAAAAATGAAAATCAGGTGTCCCTGGAAAGCCTGAAAAGCACAGTGAATACATCCTTTTTGAATTCAAAAAAAATCACAGTAGAAAACAATTAATGACAATATTTTGAGTCTAAACCATAAAGTTTGGGAAACTATTTATTTCAGATCAAAAAGCAGTTCATGGTCACATGCATACTAAGATAGTCTTGACCATGTGAAAAATTCTAGCAAAAGAAAAAAAAGAATTGGTGAACAAGAGCTTAAGACAGATATGTTGAAGACTTATATTAAAAAACAGACACTAAGCTTGCACGTCTGATGTTGCAATCCAAAGCCAAACCAGAGTTCAGTAAACAGCAAATGTGATTCTGTGCAACCTTGTTATCTCTTCACCTCTACAGTTAAGCCTATGTCAGGGAGTGCAAAGAGGTTACAGTATGATATCAGCACAGTTTATTAATGTTCTTTCTTCATTTATTTGTAGCAGGATAAAACTTAAGGTAGCAGAGAATAAAACACCAACAAATTTAGAGTACCAGGACTAAAATTGAGAAATCACCTTAACCACCAGGCAAAGACAACCTTTTCTTCAAGACATTTTGCACTCCTACATGGCCACTGTTAAGAAGTTAGGATCAGATTTGCTCTTAGTATGTTAGCTAAGCAAAAAAGAGCGACAAAAGTGCATGGATTTTTCCCTTATCTTTCATAAATAGGACCTAAAGTAACAGATAAAGGACATTGTTCAGCTGTTTTTGCCTTTCTTCCCCATAACCATATACCTCTTGTCCATTATTCAGGAAGCTCTAGAATTAAAGTGAAATATTGGCCTTACTGAAGTCAACAGCACAATACCGTCTAACTTAAAAAGGCTAAGTAATTCACACTTACTTGTTGTGCTCCTTTTCCCCTCTCCACATTCAGATTGTTATATTATGATTTTGAACGTTACCTTCTGTATGTGGGAAAAGGAAGATGAGAGATGTTTGCTTATTTGTGTTCTGAAAGCACTTTTAGATCTCATCCAATTATGATTGTTATTATGAATTGGAGGAAGAAAAGAAAAAAAAAAATCAAGCTACTATCCTAGTTGCACGTTTGGGAAGCAAGGATCAGACCCCTTCGTTAAAAGGGGGGGGGGGGGAACAGAAAAAAAGAAAGCTCTTGGGCAGGAGTCATACGGCATCCCCAGAAGCTAGAAATAGTCACATAAGACTTTTATTGCATTAATCAGCCTTTCAAGGATATTAATTCTCATTGCTGCATAATTTATTTAGCACATAATATTCTAGTAAGCAGAAGAAAGTTAGCTACCTCCACAGCAAGTAGCCTACTACTTTTGCCACACAAAGAAATTATAAAAGCAAGTACTCTACAAAATAAGGCAAACAAGCCAGCAACCTTGCCGTCTAAATGATTCCAGAAAGAGCTGTGCAGAAAGATGTGTTTCCAAGCTTCATGTAGCTTTGTACATCCTCACTGAAATCAGCCCAGTACAGGTCTGGCAGAACACACTTGCTTGGACACCATCACCCACCACGGATGTATGCTTTTCCAGCTGGGAAGTACATTTTTAGAAAAATGGCCATGAGCACGGGATCAGAAATGTATGGGAAAAGAGTTTCTTAATTGACACTTGCCATGTATTTACCTTTCTGATAACTACAAATTTTCTAAAGAGAGTGGAAAAAAAACAACACTCAAGCAGATGTTATTTTCATAAGTGATAAGCAAAGCAACTCTGTTCAAATTAAGCTGAGGAATACAGACAAGAACACAGAGATTTAAGCCCTGTTCTCTCTACTACCTGAGTGGAAGGAAGAAAGCAGTAACGATGTTCTTCTCTGCTGCTCTATACTGCTTTTTCACCTTATTGTGGCAGCAGTAAGAATAAAAACAAGATAAGTTACTGAAGAACAAAATATAAATCCCATTCTTCCAAAAAGGGGGAGTGGGAATAAAAGACTTAAGTGGAAGTGGGTGGACTACTTACAGCAATTATTGTCAAATATTTTTGCAGTCCCTTCTTTAATGTAGTTCCTTTCCTACATAAGAGCTGACAAATAAGTGTGTGAGGTTCCCTTTGTAGAAGGAGGAGAAAAGAAGAGTGCAATAATAATACACAATGAAGATAAATTTTCCCAATAATGCAAGCTACAGAAGACATACGGAGGTCAGATAAAACTATTATTTGGCTTTTCAAGCACTATTTTCTTCAGCTGCTAAATAAAAACATTATGAAGCCATTTTAAACAGCAAAATTTAACCTTATATTAACCTTCCATATTAAGTAAACAAACCTTTCTAGCCAATAAGCCTCTCTGTGAACTCTCCAAGATGATAAGCAATACCTTAATTACATTCATTTACATGACTTTGAAATTGTTCCAGATCAAAGTCAATGACTACAAGGTCAAAGAGTATGAAAGTCTGAAATAAGGAGAAATCTACAGCAGACCAGTTCACATGAACATGGCACAGCATCCTTCCTAACCAGCATGGAAAGGTCAGGGGTACAAACCAAGTGCTTGCCTTTGCCATTTCATCAATAACATGGAGAGGAGAAAAATAAAATAAAAAGCAAAGTCTTCTTTGTCCACCTAAGACTGGGAACTTTTTTTTTTTTTTAAAAGACTTTCAAAGTTGAAAACAATAGACAGTTTTGAATTGCTTTTAGTGTCTACTGGCCAATCAAGCAGTATGAATATTTTATGCAAATATTTTATATCCTAACTGAAAGGCACAATACAAAAGATGCCATGTTCAAAAGCAGCAAATTCACTGACAACCACAGAATATTTGCTATAGTGCACTGTTATATTCAGTAACACCAAACTGAATGGTTTTGCACAAATTCATCTAGGAATGAAAAATGGAATGGTAGAAGGGAAGCCACCATACTGATTTCATGTCACCGTACTTCACAAATTGAGCAGACTGAGAGAAGCCCAAGCCCAATAAATATCACTTTAACCCTCATCAACAAAACTAGACTCTAGCCTTAAGATATAGGGAAAAAAGTATCTTGCATTGTAGTCTCAAATAGATTTTTTTTATCATGTTATCTGAAAACCTCTCATTGAATTTGTGCTACACTTAGAGCAGGAAATGCTAATTACACAAATTGCAGCAACTATAAAGATTTTAATAATGACCACTGCAAGAAACTTGATAAAGTACCTTCTGCCCTGAAAGAGCAGAAGAGCATACACAGCATCCACCCCATTCCCAAGATATTAGATAATGGCTCAGGTATGATCAATAGCAATCCAATTAGCCAAAATATAGTATGTATGCGCACTGCACTAATAGGTAGTTTCAGGATTATATTTTGTGTGTTATAAACATGAAAACATCACAAATATGTATATACAGAAGTCTGAATTACAGCTTCTGGATTTAAGCAATCACATATCAACACACTACAGCTGATATTTTCTTAGTATTAAATTAGATAAATCTCCCTGCACCCTCACTTTACTAGCCAAGCACTTTTTACACAACTCTCAAGCCAACAACCTTCTGCAATTTAAGTATGATTTAGTGCAAGAGAAGCAATGAGTATTATAAAATTTATGCTTGTTCACCTTCTCTCCCCACAGAGAAGGGCAAGATGTTTTTTCATGTAAATATGTATTAGATCCAAATCATTTAAACAGATATTATTCCATAGAGAACATGATGCTGCATATGCCCATTCCGGCTCCATGTTGCTAAATAAACTGCAAGATGATGATGCCTTACTCATCCTAAAGGACACTGAAAATATGTCTAAGCTTTTCAAAGAGAAATAGGGGAAGAGACTTTCACAAGATAAAAAAGAAAAAAATAAGGTGGCTTTTACAAAGCTAAATGAGGTGAAGACAAGCCTTTCTTAAGTCATGAATCAGGAAATCTCTTCATGAACAGGCCACAGCTGTTACAGTTAAAAGTATAGTTTAGGTGTGTGGAGCAGACTTTAGAATATGCATATAGAATCATTAAAAGAGTTGAAGATACTAAACTGAGTGAAATAAAATCATGCTTGCAAGTAGAAAAATATGAAATTTTAGACAGGTGTCAATTTTAAAGTTAATGTTGGAATGTTAAATGTAAGGTGTCTAATGTTAATTTCATGCAGCTTTATTTCTCAATTGTATTTAGCAGAAAGTGTCACTGCTTGAATGGACAGGAGATAGGGAATAGGGAAAGCTTAATAGCTTTTAAATACGAAATCTTTAGTCCTTAAAAACAAGTAAGCACATGTGTCACTGCTTTTCACAGAATCAAAAGTTAATCAGCATGTTACCATAAAGCACACTTTTAGTTAACAATTTAATTAAAAATCACTTTTCTTTCAAGTGAGGAAGACTGTCATTGGTCATGAAGCTATCAGATATCATTTGGGCCAAAGTCAGTATCTTACAACACAGTCTGACCTCTGCTTGATTTTAAAATAGGATAATCACCTTCAACTATGTATGAACCTTGAACATTATCAAAAACAGTTTTATTACATCAACGATTTATTAATAGTCTCATATTAATAGTAATGTAACTTTGACTTTACAAAGTCATAAAGATGACAGGAAACACAGTCAAGACTTAATGTGCTACCTATTTTATTCTGGGCTTAAGGCAACCTCATGTTACAATAAAAAAAAAAACTATCCAGAGAATAATAGCTACAAAAGAAAATCACGAAAAATATGCATGTATCATCCCAGTTAAGTAATGGAATAGGAAGGAAACATAGAATGTAATGAAGTCAGGTATAAACACTGAATCCTTTTAAGTACTGAATTTCTCTTCTATCCAACTGTGCTAAGAACTGAAAAACTGTTAGCGCTGAGGCAGGTAACTTCAGGACAAATACATGAAAAGTGACGGTTATAAAGAAAAGCTGCAAACTTTTGGTAGGAGCACACGAAGACAGATTCCCCTTCCAAGCGCAGCATCACAGAACGGCCAAGGCTCACAGGCCAAAACTCAAAACAGACCTGATGAGGAAACTTTCCACCCAGACCTTTCTGGTTCAAAAACACTTGCTTCAGAATCCTTGTCACGTTTTTCATATTGTACGGTCACTTTTATAGCTGTTATCCCCATTACAAAACAGTTGACAGTTTAAACAAAGAGCAACTAAGAAAGTACAATATTCTATAACTGGCATTTACAGCACTGGCCTTGGACTTGTAATCTTTACCAAACGGGCACACAAATCAATCTATCAGCTCATAAAGGTGTGCTTTTTTAACCTCTAAAACAGATGGGATTGGCCAGAAATGTCTGGCATGTCAAACTGCTAATCACTGCTGCCCTTTGCACAAAATAACCCACTTAAGTTGAGGCATGGTTGCACTGTAACAGACATTAGTCTGTGAGAAACCCATTTAACTGTCACATACTCCTGCCACTCCTGCTCTCCCTTAATTAAGCCTAATGCCTCATGCTTTGACCTTTTGTTCTAGCCTATTAACCCTATCTAGTAAAAGTTCAAATACGTTAAACTAAAAAGTTTTGCTGTAAAATATTAAATGCCAAGCCACTGGGAGAATGAGGGACATCTCCACCCTGCACGTTACCCATCCCTTTACCAAATTTTCTAGATTGACACAACAGAAGCACCACCTATGTTAATTCCCAAAGACAAAACACACCCAAATGCTTTGCAGCAAAAGCACAGTTCTTTTCACTTCCATGAAGTCTTTCTTTTCCTCTTTAGAGGGGAAAGGAAAGAAGAGTGAAAGTTTTGTTTGCAACTTCATATCCTCAGGCTTTCATTATTTCTATTTTTTTACCCAACAAGGAAAAAGCATGCTATCAGTCAAGATCACACTACACTCATTTGCTGTTCTCTGAAAACTATCATTAAAAATAAAATGCAATCAGTTTACAGTGACCAATTCTTCTTCAATTAAGGGCTGCCTCTGCCAACCTCACTCACACTGAGTCAGCACCTTGTTCTTTTGACAGCATAGTTATAATTACTCCAAGTTTTTAATCTTCATCCGTATCTTTTTGTGAGTTGCATCTTTTGAACTTTCATGTAAAAACAGTATATCTGCATAAACTTGAACATAGTTTATGAATTTTAGCTCAATGCTGCAGACTTTTCTTTGATGTATGCTCAGATTTAGACAACATGACTGCCTTCCCCTCCTGTAAGTTACGCAGCCCCAGCCAGACTAACAGTTATGTTTGCAAAGCTGTACTTTTCTGCAGGAATCCAAGTGGCCTAGAATTCTGACTTAAAAAAAAAAAATCTCTAATCAAGAAAACTACTGTGCTCCATGTTAAAACTATTTACAACACCATGCAATCCAAAGTTGCATACCAAGACAGGTATTCTACAGCATAATGCTGGTTAGAAACGGTGGAAGGAATGCCATCTCTGCCAAAATTACCAGACAACTATGCACTAACAAACATTTTCCTCCTCAAATCTTTAGCTTAACCACCATACTGACAAGCTGATACACACAATCCAAGACCCTAATTCACAGACGGCATAAATTTTTGCAACTCTGAATAGAATGACTTTTAAACACAGGTAACAATTTGAGACAAAGCTTTCAGTTACTTAGCTATTTTTGAAGACGTGAAACATTTCAACAGCATTGTTGCCACAAAAGCCACTGTCTATTAAGTACTATCAGGGTTGTTTAAGAAACCATCTCTTGCTGACCATAACAACTGTGAAGTTGTAAATAACTATTAATTTTGTTCTAATTCCAAGTGTCTACCTTACCAGTTCTGAGATCAGCAAATAATGCAATTAACTTGCCTGTAAATACAATTGCTCAGACAACTAAGCACTATAGCAGTGTTATACTTTTTTTTTTTTTTGAGTCAAACAGGAAGCATCACAGAAAAAGAAATGGATCCCTCATTTTGATTTATCTTTATTTCCAAAACACTGCTTTTTGATAAATCCAGAGCTGCTCCGCAATTTAAAAAAGCACAAACATTTTCTGATGATTTCACTATATTCAACTATTTCAGATGCTTAAACTGCAGTACATCAACCAATTCTATACTCAAAATGAAGTCAAACACCACATTTATGAAAGAAAGAATATGCTATATATGTTGTGTAGTTACAGTGGGTATGCTAGAAATTTTTCAGGCTAGGATTTGATATGACTGCCTCCAGCGTTCTAGGCCTTCCCTACTAATGCTCCCGAAAATTGCCACTGGAGGCAACACAAATGAGTCCTAAGAGAGACCAGAAACAAGACAACAACTGCTTGTCAACCGTTACATGCCCAAATTGTATTCTTTATGCTCATCAGCATTCTCAAGTTCTTAGGCATGCACGTACGGCCCACTGAGTACAGCAGGGCTACTCAAGTGAATAAAATTACTCACAAACCAAAGTACATATACATAAGCAATCACTGGACAACACTTGGGGAATTATTCCCTAGCATCAGAGAAAAAGAGGATTTATAAAATGGGAACCAAGGGAGCACATACAAACAAAATGACAGTGGTGTTAATGTCTGCAAGCCATTGTAATGTAATATCTAATAATGATTTTACTGTGACAGTCCCTTGTCACAGAAGCTCAACTTCGATCTGTTTTATTTAAAAAAATAAAAGATTGTAACACAAGTTTTATTTTATCTTTTCTTTCACTCTGAAATTACAAGCAAATCTGGTTCTTCTCTATTTAGCAATTACCTCCCAAACAAGTAGGCTAAATCTTCAGAACTTACCAGCAAATTCCATATAAAGCACTCAAATATTACCAAAAATATTGTCTTTAATCAGCACACACTTCAAAAAAAGGAAGCCTGACATCAAAAGAGAGGGATTATCTTGAAAATCTACTGTTTTAAAACATACTGTAATCTTAAAAGACTCGTACAGGGCAGAAAGTTATATGACAGATTTGGCAAGACAAAGAAGAAACCCAAAACTGAAGAAACAAAGGAAACAATTGAAACAAATCATTTACCTTGAAAGTGGTCCCATCAGGAAGGCTCTTCCTTCAGGAGTCCAAGGATGCATTAATTTTCTTCCTCAGCAATTCTATGCTTCACCTGAAAGAAGGAACAAAAATTACCCTATGAAAATCTGCATACCAATTTCTCCTCTTCCAATCTATGTCTACCTTCTCATTATTAGCGTAACAAGAAGGGATGTTTTATTTTGAATGTTTCAAAATAAAAATGTAGCTCCAAACATCAGAAACCAAAGTTTTCCAAATAGAACCATTCGTAAATCAATTACAAATAACTTGCATTGCCTATACTTGTATTGTCTAGATAATTGGAGAGCATTTCTGCAAGAACAAAGTCCATGTTCAGCTTTGATTCAAAGCCACAGTCTTGTTTTTCTTCATTTTATTCGAAAAACAGCCGTGACATGAAAGCCCTCCTTCCTATGTAGGAAGTACCACTTAACACTTCAGACTCACACCTATGAATCTCAGTCATATTTTTAAGAGCCCTTTAATATATACAAGAAAAAGATGAGACCATAGTATAATTGGTGAACAGAATGCCCCCAAAATAATTAGAAAAAACAAACCAATAGAAATGAAAATACTTGTTTTAAGATATTCAGGAATTAAATAGTGTAGAACAGTATACTTAGAACATGTTATCCATCGCAAGTACCACTTTAAAAGTTGTTCTCAGCGCTTCTCTACTATTTCTAACTTGTGCTAAAAGATGCAAACTTACAGGTAGTGCAGGTCATTGTTATTTGTACTACTTAACCTTCAGTAACAGGGCTTGTCACAAGAATAATGCTCATGTTAACTCCTCTGTTTCCAAGTTGCCACCCTAAGCAGCAAGTTTATTATGCATAAACAAATTTAACTATAATAATATAAAAAAAAAAACTCTGGTTTTGCCGAATTTAGCCCTTCTCTCGTTTCGCACAGGTAGGGTTCCCCTCCTCCTTCCCTCACTTTTAGCCTCTCTTCTCACAAAGCCTACAAACAAGAGCTTGTTAAACACAGAATTTCTCTAGCATGGAGGACTCCAAGGATGGCTACTGGGGCAGTGAGGTAGAGGGGAAAAATGTGTGCTTTGCAGGCAGCTTACAGCATTGCCCCCTTCTACAAAGCCATTTGGGCTAAAGTCAGTTCAGAGAAAACATCTGACTACTGTAATGTACTACCTGGGAAAAGAGATACAGGTGTTGACAGAAGGCTCATCATCCAAAGACGACCTATTCAAAGATCTCAGGTCAGTGAAACAGAAGCACAGTGGGCTACTGTTAACATCAAGATCCAACAAAAGCAGTGGATCTGCTATGCTGAAAAACAAGTAAATACCCTGAAATACTACATGCAGAGACTATTTCAGATCCTTCCCCTAAATACATCATGAAATAAGTCATTTTGCACCACAGAACAATAGCAAGCCTCAACATTCATATTCAAGTAGGAAAGAAAAGATTAAATTACCATTGCAGTCAAAATAAAGAGAGAAGTGACAGAGGTACAGTGACAAATGCAGCAATAAACATCATTCAGAAGTCTTTCCAGCCCCATTTGACTGAAAGAGGAGGTCAGCTGGATGATGGAGCCTCTCGTGACCAAAGAAAAGAGGGACAAGAGCAGAACATCCATGGAGCAGAAGGAAGCTGTGCTTTTAAATTTATATAATAAATTAAGGCGATCGGAGAAAATTATATGTATTTGAGAAAAATAATTCATTTCAGTGGTTCTGTGCTATACTATAGATGTAGACAAAATGTTTTCCACCACTGACAGGTGGTTTTATTTAAGTATTCCTACTTCCATGAGAAGACAGATTTCTATCTAAGGGAGAAACCAACCAAACAAGAAAGAACGCCACTGTATTGCCATCAAGGTTCAGTGCATACACAAGATTTCCTTTAGGTCAGCATTGAGCAATTTTTGTATTGTTCCTTGTGACTACAAAATGTTTATAAGAATTCAGAGAAAAGAACAAAAGAATTTGCTATTTCTGGGGAAAAATAAATCCACATTTCTTCAATGACATTTGAAAAATTCTTTGCTAGAATGGTATTTTATTTGCAAAAGCTTAACAGCTGGATACTTGGGTTTGCGCACCTTAGTGGTTGACTGTTTCTCTCTTCCCTATTATAAGTTACTGAAAGTGTGATGCCATTAAAAATGCAACCAGAACAATCTCCTGGGACGGGACTGATCATTTATTTTCACCTCTGTAGAAGGCTGAGCTCACTTCATCACTAAAGAAGTGTTTTCCCTTTCCCTTCCAACACCATTTTCACAATGAGGGTTGGGCAGGTAAAAGAGGTAAAAAGCCAGCAGCTGTGGATTACTTACAGATCACTGTAAAAAGAATCAGCATCAGAGCAACAGCATCAGCCTAATGCCACACGGAACTAAAATACTGTTTTTTTCTGACAGACATGTCTTGCACTGTTCAGCACTGACATTCATCAAGTGCTTTCTGAGGTCACTTAAATGATCTCTTCTTTGTTTTTAAATACAAGGTGCAGTCAAAACTCAAACACTTTACACCCAGCATCTGCCTGGTCTGGTTATGATCACCTTCTCGCAGCTTTCCTTCTTGAGAGGAGGAAGAACGTGCCACCCGAGTTATTCTCCCAACACTCAACTTTTCTACACTAAACCTCTTAGAAACACACAGCTAACGGAAGACATGCAGTTTCTGCTTTTAACCTGATTTTGTCTATAAGCAAAAATGTTCTCTGCCAGAGACAGCGATATTTAGAAGTGAAATGTGTGAAAGCAGAACTTCTCTCCAGACAGGTAATTATTAAACAGGAGTAATGAGTTCCAGGAACGATTTCAGCAAGAGACTGCATCCTATTTTGGGACAAACTCTCCTGATGGCTCGCAACTGCTTCTTCCCCTTCCACACCACACAGATGTTTACAGGAATATTAGCTTCTGTTCTCCTTCTTTAACCATTTAAGTCAAGTGACATGCAACAGACAGCCAAACAAATTACCACATTAATTATTCCAAGTGCTATATAGGTCTGGTCACATTTCTCAGTGTACTTGAAATAAATAATCCAGAAACACTAAAACATATGCATTCATCTTTAGCAAAAGAATTCTTCCCATTTTTCTGGAGGCAAATCTTCCCATTATCAAATTCAAGAGTTTATGTGATCACTGATGTCCACTTAAAATATCGTTTGCAAATCTTAGCGTATTATTTTCTAATTCAGTATTTTCAAATGCAATTATCAAAATCTGAACACCATCATATCCAAAAGATGTCACACACACTTGTTAAATACATTACTTATATGTGCTGTGGGCAGACCAATACAGCTAGTCACTGACTGTATCATGTTGGCCTGTTCGCAGGAAGAGAGAGCAAACCACAAATGCTATTACTGTTACTCTTCTTTCTTTGGTTTATGGCTATTTAGACAGACTGTCAAGTTCATATTTTTAATATTTTTATCCATTTGTGCATATTCTTTTGCACATTTTCCTCCTGTTCAGACTTCACTCCCTACCTGCATTATCTTTTTACTCGCCTGTCATTAAGACCCTGCTGAGCAGTAATGATTTATACTTCAAAATTCACTCTTCTTGTCCCAAAAGAGCATTTACCCCTTTTTCCCATCCACGGGATGTGCATCCTGTTCATCCCATCCACCACCTGTAACCCAGCCACACACCTCACACATCACGGAGCCCCAGGGGTGCCGGGCAGCTGCCACCCCACCACTCTTGGGGCCGGTGCCCCCACGCCGGGTGCTCAGCTGCAAACCCCACACTCTTCCCTGTCTCCCTTCTGGAATCCCCGTACATTCACATGCAGGAATAAAAACGCAAGCCGTTTTGGTTCTGAGGTTCAGGCTGGTTCGTAAGAGCTATTCTAAAATTAACAAAATATTAGTCTTCAAGTCTTCTCTTGCAGCGAGGCGTCAAGCACTACCACTACCGTTGAGCAAGACAGCTGACTGTGGGAAATGCAACTCCCCAGCTTTGCCTTGGGCAAGTTTATACATGTGCTTGGCACAATGCAAAACAGAGTTTATCTTTTAATATAGTAATGTGCTGCACTGTCACCGGTAAAATTAACAGTGCTCTCAGTGCTAACAATACTACAGGTAGCATTACAGAAACCTTATGCCAATGTTCAAATACAGGAGGAAAAAAAAAGTTCTCTCTGAAAAGTCAAAATAAAGCTTTAAAGCAAGCCTTGGTCATTTATTTTAAACCAATCCCACATTAAATAAAACCTACCAGCACATATGATCACTATTAAGTTAATCTGTGTTTGAGTCCTGTAACCTTTACTGAATCAGTTTAAGAAATATATGCATCTTCGATGTCTTTTACATAACAGGAGTCATCCTAAACACAGCTGACTATCAAATGCTGCAGGTGACACAGCCTACATTTAAAGCACCTGTTTTTTAAGCTTATGATATAAAAACATCTGTTCACTTCTTTATCAACATAGTTTCTATGATTATAATAAGTTTTTGTTATTTTTACTCTCCAGTTTTGTTTAGCATTATCTATCGCATTAGAAGAAGAAATAATTACGGAGAGAAAAGAGGAAGGGCACATTCTCATCTGTTTATTTTTATATTTTTTTTTACCCTAAGACCACTAGGGGAGAGAAAAAAAAAAAACACAACAGTCCAATTTGGTTACTTAAAAAACATCCATCCTGCGTGGTTCGGCATTTGAAAGCATCTTATATTGTGTGCATGCATGATACAGAAAAATCTTAAAGCCACTGACAGATCTCCCTCATCCGATAACTCAGAACTGCAGGCCAGTCAAACAAGAGGTCAGTTTTCACCCCAGCCTAAAACATGCAGTCACTACTTGTTACTTCTTCCTTCCTGCTCAACAAAACTTATACCTGTGTATGTGTACATGTATATACACACATACATGTATTAATATATATACATAATATATACATTGATATATACACACACACACAGAACACATGCATTTAACTCACAAAAAAACTGTCTTGCCTTGTAGTCTATCCCTGGCCATACAAACGCTGATAAAATAACAAGAGAGCCCTTCTCAACCACAAGTTTGGGAAGACAAATGCCCCAGACAGCAGAAGTCACAGATCTGCCCAAGCACAGCTCTGAATGAGAACTTTTGCTCTCCGAGACGTCCGCTCCGGTTGCCCATACAACAATTACTCAGATGCCACTAGATCAGATTTAAACCACAAAATACTCCCAGCTCAGAAAGCATGTGTCATACGGCTTCTTAATGTGTCACTTTATAGTGTGTTCAGCCAGGCCCACGAGCAGCGCTTCAGGTTGGACTATTAAAGGTTTCCAGCACTCACTCAGGGATACCCCATCTTTCCTCCCTACGGATCTTTGTAGGCTATATCTGCACGCTTTGTTAAGTAAAGCCTTGTAACATCTCTGAACATTTATTGTGCCATGACTCAGTTAAATTCTGATCAGCCAAGGAGCTCTCAGGCACCGCAGGCAGGTCCTCCTACACGAAACGCAGAGCGGTACGGTCTCCAGACTCCAGAAAGATGATGCAGAAGGGGACAACTTCTACTTCAGCTCTCCTAACACCAGCACACTGCCAAAGCCAGAAATTCCCCCGTTTTTTCAACACCTTCAACATGCATCAAACATTTCAGCTCGATTCTCCTTTAAATTAAAACATTGTGGATCGGAATCCACAACAAGATATAAGAAAGGAACAAAACCGATGCAGCAGAGGCACGGTGCTGCCCCTCATTTTGCCCACGCTCTCTTTTTACCCTCATTTTGCCCTGCGTCTCCTCGGGCTTCCCTTTGCTCCCAGTTAATTACCGAGCGGCACTCGCACAGCACCAGCCGCCTCCACCACCTTCCGCAGGGATACGGCGGGGGGGGGGGGGGGTGAAGAAATCACCTTTAAAGGGCTTCGGGGACAGGAAAACACGCCTGCAAAGTAACCTTTAGTCTAGAAGGGAAACAGCGACGTTCCCGCGGGGCCGGCGCGGCGGAGGCGATGAGGCGGCATCTTCATGGGCACCCGCGGCCGCCCCGACCGGCGGCCGGGGGAAAGGGGGCGGGGGGCGCCCGCAGGTGGGGCTGGGCGGGGAGGCAGGACCGAGAGGGAAGGGAAGGAGGCAGAATACGGCCTCGGCGCTGCCCCGGGCGGAGCCTCGCCGACCCTGGCCTCGACCCTGGAGGTCTCCCTCCAGCCAGCGCTCGGGCTGTAAAAGCCGCGGCCTCCCCTCGCTCACACAAACACACACGGCCCCCCAAAACTTCCAGCTCGCCCCGTAAGGGGGGCTCCCCCCCAAGAAGCCGTCCCCGCCGCGGCCACCCCTCGCGGGGCTCACCCCGGTATTGTTCGCTCCCCGCCGCCGCCCGGCAGCGCCGGCACGGACAAACACACGGACAGGCAGGCAGACAGACAGACAGACACACGGACACCGCTCCCCTCCACACACTTGCACACGCAGCACCGCCCGCCCCGCGGCGGCTCCTCCCGAGCGCTGCCCGCTGGCCTCCCCCCTGCCTCCGCCGCACGGCCGCGGCGCCCGGCCTTCCCCATCGCCGAGCCTGGCTCCGCAGGGACCCCGACCCGGGCACCCACCGGGCCGGGCCGGGCCGAGCCAAGCCGAGCCACCCCGCTCCTCCCCGTCCACCCGCACGTACGCGGCGAGCCGAGCCCGGCGAGGCGCCGCTCCCCTGCGCGGTTCGGGGCTCTGCTGCAATGCCTGCGAGGCTGACTTTCAAAGCCTAACCCGCAACAGCGATCCTCCCCGCCTTCCACCTCGCGCGGCGCAGCCCGGCTCCTCCTCCTCCTCCCCCCTCTCGCGCCATTCATCTCTTCAGCCAAGTTTCTTAACCCTTCTCTCACCCCGCCCGCGGGCCGGCACGGAGGGAGGCCGGCAGGGATGGAGGCAGGGGAGGCAGCACCCCGGCCCAGACCGGACCGGCCCGCCGAGGCTCGCAGCCCCCGGCCGCCAACGTGCTTGCGAAGAACGGCATAACGGGGAAGGGGCTTCTCGTGGTTACCGCTTCTTGCCGGCTCGGCGCTGGCATTTTCCGCCTTTCCTCCCAAAAGCACCAGCTGGAAACTTTTTTGTTTTCTTCTTTCTTCTCCTTCCCAACAAGCCTCCCGGAGCCTCCCGCGGCCCGCCCGGCACCCGCGGCGGCGGCTCCCGGGCGAGCCGGAGGCGGAGCGGGCCCGGTCTGCCCCCCTCCCCGAGCCTACACCGGCCTCCCCCGGGGCCTCCCCCCGCGGCCCAGCCCTCGCGGCCTGCGGCGCCCCGAGCGCGGCCTCGCCTGCCGCGGCCGGGGGGGCTCGGCTGGGGGCCGGGATGTGCCGCGGGGGAGGCAGCAGCTGCCCGCACCCCAAAAAAAATGCGGATCTGGGGAGCCGGGGCTGGTGGCCCCGTGCCAGTAAACAAGGAACGGGCGGCCTGGGACAGAACCTCCGAGAAGAGGCGGCCTCCATCTTGGTGGGTGGCATCCACGGCGGCCTGGAGGCAGCCTTTGCTGAGGGGGCTGCACTGGGGGCTGCTTTGCCGTCAGGCTCCGTGCCCGCCGAGGAGTGGGAGAGCCCCGAGACACGCAGCCGACTTGTCTGCTGAGACTAGACTGCAAAAAAAGTGCGTGACCCTAGTCACATCATCCATGTGCCTCTGCAGTGCCCGTGTTTAAAACGAGTCTCGATGCTTCGCGTGTTGTTTGACATAGGCTTTAGGAGACACATCATACTTCGCTTCTCTTAGATGTTAAAGACTGGAAAAGGAGAAGCAAATTTGTTTATGAATCAGTTATGAACTGTGCGATAATATCTGTGTCAACATATGCCAGTATTTTAGTTCTAAAAGTCATGTAAAATAATTACAAGTGGTACATTCAAACATCTTTTCAGGAAAAAAAAAAATACCGTTAAAGAACATATTAATTTCCACTTTAAAGAAAGCAAAAGGGAGTCACGCTTGTGAAAAGCCAAGTGCTTTAGCTTACAGATACCATGACTGAAAGTAGATGTAGGAATGTGAAGCAAAACCTCTTTTGCTTTGGAATGC
Organism: Anser cygnoides; assembly: GCF_040182565.1. Taxonomy (NCBI): domain Eukaryota; kingdom Metazoa; phylum Chordata; class Aves; order Anseriformes; family Anatidae; genus Anser; species Anser cygnoides. Next base: position 81,103,125 of record NC_089873.1, on the reverse strand, counting down.
ACGGATTGTGTACAGGCTTAGAGCAGAGCGAGTAATGCACTACTTGACCTATTTTTTGTAAGCCAATGAAAGATTTAGGTTAACTTAATCATCATGTGATTTTAACCACTTTTTTTCCAGAAAAGCAGCAGCATTTTCTAAAGCTACTGCGTGTCACATTATATATACATGACAGTCTCTTTGAGGGAATGTCTCACAACACAAGCTGATCGTGCTTCCAGTAAAACACTGATTTTTGCTCTTCATTTGCATAGTAGTGTCATTAACTAATTCTCATAAAGAAATGATCTTTAATTTTTTTATTTCTCAAAAAATCTTTATCTCAAAAATGTTTCATTGTTAAGCAGCTGAATTGTCTAGGGGAAAGGAAATTTTCTCATTACTGCAGCAATTTAGCTGCTATTTCAATCAAGAATGTCTGTAGTAGAGACCTCTTTCATTCTTAACCTTAGGGAACTTATTGCATAGATGAGAGACCTACAAAACGAGGAATCCTGAACAAGCAACGGAAAAAATGCTCGTGTGAAATACTTGTTAAAATGCGTTTTGTTAGATAAAATATAGTTGGCTGAGGAAACAAGTTCTGTATGGTAAAATGAGATGAGATTGTATCAAACAATGCTATATATCGATTTAGCAGATTATTTCCAACCCTTAATATTCATATCACACTGAATTTTGCCCATTACAGTTACCTAAAGTATGAGAATCAAAACAAGTTAGGAAATAAATGCTCTGTACAAGTGAAGAACGTACTGCAGCACACAATGAAATCAGTCTCTCAAGAAGTATCAAAGTGCTGATGTGTATTTGTTGGCTTTTTCTCTGCAGTCTTCAACCAAACTTAAATGCACGCTCACTCTCCAAGCATAAAAGATGCGCGTCTACCAATGCACCTACCTATCTACTACCTGGGGGTGGTGCCTGTAACTTCACTTCACTATAGACATCGCAGAAGGAGACATTCTTTCAGTTCTTCAAGGGGAATTCTTCATTATAAGATCATCTGTAAATTGAAGGCCAATTATGACAGGAAAACATATTGGTTTTGGATTGGTCTTGGAAGAATTTTATATTTATAGGGGTTATGTTAGAAATCAATCCTAGAATTGCAAGCATGTAGATCTCTCACCATGTTTTGTTAGTCATAAATTCACATTTGGTAATAACAGTGAACCAATTATTTTTATATTCATAAATATATATAATAATATACATGTGCACTCACACACACTTTACAATTGCTAACCATCAATCTCAAAACAGAAAGCCATGATTTTGATCTATGAGAAATTCTGGCAAAATCTAAATGCAATTGTAATTATTACATTCTTGCAGTTCAAAAAATTAATCTTTGTGACTGTTTTAAAAATGGTTAAATAAAAATCTTGACTTACCCCAACTTTTCCTCTGGTTGCTGTGGTGGCTACAATAATGCATTTAAAATGATGAACAAAGCTACAGTTCCAGTAATGAAACATTGTCTTTATCTTATCTTGCTAAAAATAAAACATACGTCTGTGCCATACAGTAACAAGAAATATATTATTTTCAAAAAGAAAATAAAAATGCCATTACATGATTTCCAAATATGTTAATACTAATTATATCATCTTTAAATTGCATAAAGTGTTTTGAAGAGCTTGGGTGAACTACAGTTGCTTTTATTTTGGTTTTCTTTTCTCAGCCTCTCAAAAAACTAACGGCTCTGAAACTACCTTTTTCAATCAAAATAATTAAGGCCTTGCTTTATGACATGCAATCATCATATGAAAGGCTTGGGACATGGTTGAAAAGCTAGCTAGCTTTACTGAAATTCATTTACAGCCAAAGTCTTACTCTAAAATACTATGTCAGCCTTACATAGACCAATAATGAAATTCCATCCTTGACTCAGCCTAGTTCAATTCATGTAATATGTCAGATTAGCCACTATTTGGAAGGTACCTTCACAGAGGATTAGATCACCTAATATTCCAGAGTTTATGTAGGCACACAAAATAATAATAAAAAAGGCACACAAAATCATCACTATTCAATAATTGACTTCAAAGGAGGTTTGCCTAAATAAGTGTTAGTTGTAACTTCCTCCTCTGTCTGAACAGTGTTCAGGCATGAATCAGAAGTAGGAAAAGTCTCCCTTTCTTCAGTGGTACTGTCTAGGAGAAACTGAAATGAGTGGGAACCGTACTGTGGGAACTGTATCAGAGGAAAAACGTACAGAGTGATGGCTTCTATAGGGCATAGTATATAGCACATATCCCATTTTGTTCATGACAGCAGCAAGTATGCTGTCAGGTGAGGTGGAGTTTAGTTACACGTAAAAGAAAAAGTAATGTACTCTTCATAAAAATGAAAGACATCAAAAGTGTGTATGCTTGTGTTAAAAAGTTACTTTATCTACATTTAAAATGGTAAATATATTAGTGTGCTTACATAATTCATATAATTTCCTCCTGGAGTTGTTCAGTTGTTTTCTGTTCGCTTTTTTTTTTTTTTTAATTACACAGTTTAGTTATGTTTTTACAAGTACTTTGAAGCAGGTCATTTCACTTAGTTACCTTAGCACCTTAGTTACCCTTAGCACCTCAAGTTCTTTTTTTTTCTTTCTGTGTTTTTTAAAAGTAGACTTCAGATCATGACAATTTGATCTCAGAGTAATAAGCAAAGGACCAGATGCTAGAGTCTTTCCAATTACAAAACATTTAAAGACAGCTGTAACATATAAGCTGTCATGAAGTAGTCATATGCTTTCAGCATCTGGTTAGTTTCGGCCATGCCTCTAGTGTACTGTATCTGTTCGGAGGCATGAACTAGAGTTAGGCTTACTTTCCCATATGCATTTCTCGTGTATGTGTGTGTGCCTTTTTTGACAGTACACAGGAACTAACACTTTGGGTCTTATATTTTCTGGCAGGAAATAAACACTACTTTCAGACCCTGTAACACTTTTCATGGAAGAATCGAAGTGGTATACGCTAAGTTGACGTGACTACTTTACAGTAATTGTTAGCATTTTACCAGAATAAAAGACTTGTGTTTTTAGCCAGAAGAACACATCCTGTACTTGTGAATTTTCTGCAATTTCATCCCACTCGCACAATGAAAAACACACTTTTGAGAATGTTCCTTTGATGAGTCACTCATTACTGATAGCATGAAGGCATGTCCAGAAAATGGGTAGCCTTGCCTAGAGTTACCACTTCCAAAATCACACAAGGAAGTACCAGGAGAGCAGGTGTAACAGTCAGTGTGAAAATATTATGACTTGTGGGTCAATGACTTTGCAAAGATAACATTTGAGAAAGATATGTGTGTAGCTGAAACCATTCTGACCATGCAGGTTCTTTCAGACTTCATATTCCTGCTTCTCTCTCCTCTTTTCTTTGACAAACACGTTCCTAATGTCAGCAATAAAGAATTGAATAATAACTGAAGTATCTTTCCTTCTCTGAGACTCAGTATTTAGAAGCTACTGTCAGTACAATATTGTTTCACCAGCACCATTTTTCTGGCCGGCTATCATTAAATCTGGATAGCCCTTTGTCGTGGTTCTCATGATGACACAAACCATGTTGTTGAAACAGTATGTTCTAAGATAAAATGAACAGTACGTACAAATTATACATACGGAGAACAGGCAGTCAGTACCATACTGCAAGGGAACAGAGTTCTAGAAATGACCATTAGGAAGCAGCTAAAAAAGAGAAGCTAAAGTGTCCTGTGTGTTGCCCTTAAAAATAATACAGGTACTGCCTTTTTTTTTTTTAAACAGATGAACATTTTAATTACATCTTAAAATTCTTATATTCTTCAATACGAATGATCTTAAGTGCTCCGACTCAAGTAGATGAAACTGCTGTGATAAGTTAAACTGTGTATCTCGTGTATTTTTATCAATATATTTACCTGCCCATATATTAGCTTATGAACAAGAGGAGGTTTCATGGAAAAATAACAATATAAGATGCAAGTTATTTAATACACTGAAGCCATGGAAGCCACTAACTTGAAACATTTACTTGAGTAACAGAGTCTTAATTTATATTTCTTTTTCTCCTTTTAGAAGAAAAACAATACTGTTTTATCTAATAACAAATAAAAGGAAAACTAGCAAGCCCAGATTTATTTTATCTGATTTCAGTTACAACAGAGGAGAAGATGCTTTTCCTCTGTTCTAGTGGTATGGTGACTGCTTTCACTTTTACTCTGGAAAACAGGAGAAGGACTGTTGGCCTCTGGTGCCATCTTACACACCTTACACACAGCCTGGCCTCCAGCTGCCTCGCCAAAGTGCCTGCCTCCCCCCGCTCCCAGCCCTGTATAGACATGCTGGACATTATCACAGTTCTGAAATAACATGGGGGACTTTAATTTAGCCAGCTCAGTTACATCCTTCATACCTCAGAAAAATGGACTTTTATTGATGAAATAATACAGTAGCAGTGCTTTAAGTGCCAAAGTAGCATCTTGTCTTTTCCATTTGTCTGTAATGTTTTTTGTTCTAAGTTGCTAGTTGTTTTTTCTTTCTTTCTTTTTTTTCATGTGAGAGCGGGAGGGAGAAGTGAAGGAAAGAGAACTCAGAGGATTACTGGAATTCAAGACTACAGAAGGTCTTTATCATATGCTTGTGTCATAATGAAAAGAAAAAATATTGTTTTGGAAAAACCTACACTCAACCAGTTTCAGAAATCACAAAAACATAATGGAAAGCAAAAGCAAATGGACTACAACCCACCATTTCGTAACGTCATTCGTAAAAGCCTTCCAAAAGGTTAAAAAGTTAAGAAATTCTGAAGAAAAAAATTTCTCTACTGAAATTCTCTTTCCCAGTTTCAGAGACTACTGTGATTACAGTAATATCCAATACCTGGATTTATGAATAAAAAACACAGTGTAAATCATGACATGAAGACATGTAGTTGTTTGCCATGACTCTCCATGACTCTCTGTCATTAGGTATCTAAAAAGTGACTGTTTGGAAAATATGGTCCCAGTTCTTAAGGATTAAACATTCTCAAGAAAATTGCTGATTACCTACCTAATGTCACAGATTTAGTCACAAGTGATTACTGGTTCTGTTTACCTTCTGATGCCTAATGGGAAAATCTATTTAAATTGTGCATCCAAAAATTTAAGGAGCTCAAATCACTGGGTCTTGTGCTTATACATAAGTTTCTTACATTTATTTTATGTGTTTTATGGGATTAGTTTATCAGAATCAAATTAGTTGTGGTTTTATAACTCATCCAACTATATATCTTTGCAGAGTGTTATTAACATACAAATATCTAGGTTTTATTAGGAGACATTAGCTTCACTAAATGTTAGATACATAAAAAATCCAGTTTTGATACTGTTGATCATCATACCGATATTTCACATGTGATGTAAAGCTGGCAGATTTTAAAGAGTGATTCAACTCACCATAAAACAGATAGCAACAGATATGTTCACATAAGTTACAACCCTTTCATAGAGGTGGGAAATTTCTCTTGCTACTTTTTATATATATTTTAAAGAACTCAAGATTACTCTTGCTTTGAAAACGAGGGAGTAAGAACATGGCATACTTCCATATATAAAAAGCAGATAGTACAAACCAATGCTATATGAATAATTTTGATTTTGATATGATTGCATCTTTTATTTTTCTTGGATAATGGTGTAATTAAAAATAAAAGCATACATGAAAACGTCTTCTGTGGAGAAGAGAATTCATTACAAATTTTGATGACTCAGCACAGAAAATCTCTGTGTTACATTCTTCATTTGAACAACATCCATTCTGCTGCATTACAATGGCCAACATAACTTTTTAAATGGATAAGCTTGTGTGGAAAAAAAAATACAAAAAAGTTACATTTTGTGAAAAATTTGAAAGGGTTGTTTCATGTTTATTTGGACTGAGAAGCAACATTCAAAGTCCTACAACATTATAATTGTTGCCCACTGTGCAATTTCCCAGGTGGAAAGCCAGGATTTTTATACTGTTCTTGATAAAATACTACAAAAAGCCTCAACATGGAAGCCCTATTACAAAGGAAGGAGGAGTCTGTACACCTAGGAATTCCTGTTCCTTGTTTCCTCTCCAGCCTACCAGATGCATCCCTGAGGAATCAGATCATCGAGCAGCAAGAAAAAAAAATGTTTTCAAGTTGAATTTTATCTAACTTGATGCCGTGAATCATTTTTATTATTATTTTGTGTAAGCAGAATACTTCCATCACATACAATATATAAATGGATCCACATTTTTCTGACAAACACTATTTAAAATTACTCCCCTCTCTAAAATCCCTTCTTTAACGTATATGACATCTAAACCCTTGTTACATCAGTTCTTCAGCACTATTGCCAACTTTCTTAATAGAAGGGTAAGGACTCACACGACTCCTTACAAGTATCCTCTAAAATATGTTGCCTTCTATATTCCTCGTAACTTTTACTGGTCAGTAGCACTATTTACCTAGCAGAAACATATAAAAATGTTAGTTGAAAAATATATGTGCAAAGATAAATGTGTGTGTGTGGTTTGTCAAGGGCAGATTTCAACTCTTGAAAATGCAAACACTTGACAAATATTTAGCATATACAGAATCACAGAATCATCTAGGTTGGAAGAGACCTCCAAGATCACCAAGTCCAACCTCTGACCTAACACTAACAGGTCCTCCACTAAACCATATCACTAAGCTCTAAATCTAAACGTCTTTTAAAGACCTTCAGGGATGGTGCCTGAACCACTTCCCTGGCCAGCCAATTCCAATGCCTAACAACCCTTTCAGTAAAGAAGTTCTTCCTAATAAAGTTGTTTGGTTGATATACGAAAAATTAATTAAATACATAAACATTTCTTCAGTTCTCCAAAGTCGCTTTATATGCTAGTTATTTGTAATTTGCTACTCTTGCTGTCTGATTGATGTTGCTCATATGGGTGCTATAAGAAAGCCAGTAAACAAGCAAGTAAATGATTTTAGTATATGATGCAATAATTTATATGAATTCTTTTTTTTTCTTTTTTTTTTTTGTCATTTTAACAAATAGTTCCATGTGATTTTTAGAGTTATTCCTTTGACGGTAAATAGATTTTATTTATTTCCTTTCTATAGAAAAAAGGAAAAGGCAGAAACAGATTGCTGTGCTATGACCCTCAATATTCTCTACTGAAATTCTCTTTCCCAGTTTCAGAGACTACTGTGATTACAGTAATATCCAGTACCTGGATTTATGAATAAAAAACACAGTGTAAATCATGACATGAAGACATGTAGTTGTTTGCCATGACTCTCCAGCTTTTTCTCAGTTCTCACCTTCTATCCCCCCCAGAAAAATCTTTTTTTTTTTTTTTAATTTAAACTGAAGTGTGGATTTTGTCTATTCCATACCATGAAAAAGACGAAGATACTCAGCCTTTGCTTCTACTGTACAGCTGTTCTGTTAAAGGTTCTGGTAAAGGTTTCCCTTCCTTCTTTCCCGTGTCTCTTGCTTGTGAGTTGAAATATGAATGAACATTTTCAGCAACATTTTCCAGTTCTGCTAGAATGCTTCTGATAGAAGGAAAACCTGTAAACCAGAAGCTAAAAAAATAACCTATACAAATCTTTTCTCAAATTTTTAAAAATTGGAAAAATCAAATTTACAGAATGTTTCACTGAATTATTTTAATTAATTGACTTTTTTGCTGTCTCTTCAGGGGTTTAGTGAAAAGTAGTAATGGTAAACAGTAGTTGCTGGAATCAAAAAAAAAAAAGCAAGAGATGCAACATCACATACAAAGTCTGTTTGCTATATTGGAAAAAAAAAAAAGCTACATGAATGTACAACAAAAAGCATAAAATCCTTAGTGAATTACTGTCTCATTTTACATCCCCATAATCCAGCATCACCAATGTAAGTAAAAGATTTACCACTGGCTTCAGTGAATACAGAATAAAATTTATATATTTTAGGTGTTTTTTTACTATTTAAAATTTTCAGCAACACAGCAATGAGACGTAACCTTCTCCAAAAGACAGGTTCTCATTCTACAGCTATTCTCATTTTGCTAGATCTTAATGTTCTTCTTGAATGCCTGAGGGACTCTATCTTCCTGCTTGGCACAGTTCTAAATTGGCTTAAATCATATTTATCCAACAGTTACCTGCATTATATTTTCAAGGGTAATTTGTGTCCTTCTCCTAGAGCATTTTCTTATGCTCTGTCGGGCTCCATTTTGGCCCTGTTCATATTCAGCATTCCAAAGCTGCCTGTACACAGGATTATTCATTGGCTTGATGCTGGTTTTCATTTCTATGCCGATAAGACACAGACCTATTTGTCAACCAAACCAGCAATTTCAAACTACACTATTACCATATTGACAAGCTGGTGACTACAAAAGCTTCTACAAGCATCAATTTTCTTCACTTAAAATCAAACAGAACAGAGCTGTTCATGACTGGCTCATGCCATCCACCCAAACCCACTTGAACTTCTAACCCATCTTTAAAATTCAACCCAGGTTCATTGGTTTAAAACCTTATGTGTTTTTTGATTGTGAGCTCTTCTTTCATTATTGCAGACAAAAGATTAAGGCTTCCTATTATTAGTTGAAATAAATGTGCTTTACTTATTACTCATTTATGTTTTTATGTTCCCTAGACTAGGATTATTTTAATGCCCAGCTTGTCGATCCAATGATGAGACCGATTATCAAATTTCATTTTGCATAGCAAATTCTGCTTCCAGGGCAGTGTATTGTTACAGACTAATGCACACTTCATACCTGCTGCTCTCTCACAGTGGCTACTATACACCACAAAATCTATTTAAGCTGTGGTTTTGTTTGTTTGTTTGTTAGTTTGTTTGTTTTTTCTGTTGCCCTACCAAGTTTTTCCACAAACTTTGACTTATTAGTAGATACTCATCAGGGGTCTGATCCTACCAAATTGAGTTAATGGAAGCTTTGTCACTGACTCCAGAAGAAATGAGCTGTAAGCTGACATAGCCTCTACTTGTGTTCTTAAAGCTTTAACATGCTGGGTGATGGCCTTCTGCTCATATCCTCTGACAAGAGAACATCATAAGTCTCTACCTTCTGTATAATTTTCAGAAAGACTTGTTGAATCTAAACTCGCAGATTCAGAAACCCTTTTCTGCCCCTGGATCCAGATGTTTGTGCACTCTGGCTATATCCTACATATTGAAATGAAACCTGGGTGTATTCACTATTTCTTAGCAGGCTCTGATTTTCTTCTGAAGGAATCCCATGTGTGACACAACAGGGCCTTCTCTCAGGGTGGCCAGACTACCAGCGCCAAGAGACACAGTTTAGCTGTGTCTGGTGAGGGCCTGAATATGCCACAAGCTGCATCAGGTTTTTCTTGTGTTCTGATGAGTTATGGCTTGTGAACGTGTCTTGGCTGTCAGCTACCAAGGACTAACAAGCCATTTAAATTATTATTATTTTTTTTGAATTATTTGTAGGAATCTGGACTAAGCATTCTCTACTATTCACTAATAAATCAAAAACAAGATAAAACCAAAACTACCTACCAATGTAACCACCCCAGCAAACAAACAACAGTAGTGCTAGCAGCTTGTTTTCTCAGGTAACCTTACTCAAACAAGGTTCTTACTTCTTGGATGGTGCTACTGAAGTCAGTGAAAATTCTTCACAAGAAAACGTACCTTAATTTAAGTAAGAAATGTTGGCATAGCAGAGTTGCCAGTCTACCCTACTGGCCTCCCTGATGGCATGCATTTCTGCTGTAGAGTTGATTACTGATTCTTGTAGTCACTCAGGTTTATGCACATTTGCTCTGATTTGAAGAGAGATCTAGTTTAAACCCTAATATTTCTGGTGATTTAGTTTTACAACCAATATTTTCTGACCTTTTTTTTTTTTTTTAATGAAAATTTGAAGGGTTTTGTCCTCAGGAATTGGCTTTTAATAAAAGACCAGAAATTAGACCTACCAAAACAGTGATTAGAACATTTCCTGAGAACACAGAAATTATGAGGTGAGTAATGGGGAAAGGAAGGATTTATGACTATCTCGCCACTGAAAATGAAGAGCGTTTCTCCTTTACATTATTAGGATCAGACTGCAAAACTTAATTGTTTATTGAATGTCTTTAAAAGGGTGAGATTTGCTGTACAAAGGAGTGCTACTTCTTAAAGGCAAAAGACCAGCTGTAGAACCCCTAAAAGTTGTAGCTAAGAATATGGTCCTACAGGGATTATACTGAAGATTAAAATACTTTGGCTCTAGTGACTGCTGTAATGAGAATATGTATAGAGATAAACTGACAGAGCTGAAAAGTATTTAATTTAGATGAGAGCCTACAAAAATTAATGTGAAAATGAGAATCGCTTAGAGGTAATAGACTGAGGGTACAGGATTCATTTTTGTAAGTGTTAACCTCATATTACAGTGTTATAATGTAATTAAAATGGCAACATTCTTTGTTTTGGGAATTTATTTTAAATTTCTAATTGCTTTATAGTTCCTAGGTTAGAAAAATTTTCAAGCAATTTCAGAGTGACAGAAGTCAAGGATTTTTCACAGCAATACAATGGAATGAGTGAGCTTCATTGTACTGAGCAAAAAGATTAAACAGCAACTTGTTTTAATTGTTGTCATTAAATTAAACTATTATTGAATATTAATATTTGTTCTCATCTGCATTGAATATGAACATAGAAATTCAATGATATTTTTTTTTTCTAATAACCCAGTCCTTAAGAACTTGCCCCAAACTTCGAGCAGCATTGTTGTTCAAAGGCTTTGGCTGAGATCAGAGACAAGAAGGAAAAGAATGCAGACCCCTTCACAATGTCACAATGTTTTTACCTTTGAAGTCTCTGGGTTAAAGGTACGATTACTATTTGCTTAAAGAAGTGAGAGAATGAAGGATAAGATCATAAATTATAATAACAGACAAATGACAAATGTTTTGCATGAAGTGTATTTCACTGTCAGGAGAGAGAACGTTCTTCTAACAGATTTCCGAAGAGATTGGCAATTTATAGAGAGTCAATTAAAGGGATTTAAAACAAAACAAAACAGAACAAAAAAAAAAAACAAACAAAAAATGATTTAACTGGGAATAAAGAAGTCATTCAGATTTTTTCCCTTTATTTTCCTCTACATTTCATACTAATGGTAGTAAATGTGCGCATTTTTATCCAAGTGTCAATAAATCCCCTAGACTCAAGCCTTGTACTGTACATCCGACATCTCCCCCATGAAAGCCTTTCATGAAAGCTTCTCTGTCATTCAAGATCATACTATTCCCTCCTTTATTTATTTCAGTGTCACTCAGCTCCATTCCACCAGCTTGGAAAAACGTCAAGAACTTTTATCTTCAGAGTCAGTTGCCAGTTCTGTTTAGTGAACAAGCCAGCAGGGACCTCTGGTGCCATCAATGCAGTTCAGTCAGTGCCCCTCTCTTTAGGGATGGAGTATATCATTATCCCGGTGGCTGGACAGAAAAAGTTGCATTTTTAGAATAGTTCTCAGGGAGCAGTTACTGGAAATCTCCTCCCTTGAGACAGCCTATTGGCAACAAGTTTTGCTGCTATGACATGAGGTATTGCATCAAGGCCCAATCCTGTCACTAATAAAGTCAGTGGGAAACATGCCATTCTTTTCAAGAGATTTCAACAGTATTATCATAGCAAATAGGAACTAAAAAATATACCTTGCATCTACAAATGCCAATGTAAAGCCATGTCACAAGCAAGAACGTCACTTTGTCTGTTTCCAGACTTTGGTTTAAAGTCAGCCCCTTCCCCCAAAAAATAAAATTCACAGTTAAAAAAAATCCATATTCTTTCTTTCATATTACAGTATTTCCATTTTCAGATTTTGATGTGTTTAAGTTTGCATCTAAAAATGTCAAGAACAGGCTGTTTCAATGTTTGCAGGTTCGCCCCCCCAAAAAATAATAATAAAAATATTTTTCTCTAAAACAAAGCATAGACATTGTAAAGATTTAATTATTTAATGTAAATAATTTCTGATAGAAATGTTTACTTGAACCTCTTCCTTCATCAGCTCTAGTAGGCTTTTTGATTGTCAATAGACACATTACATAGCTGTGCTAGAAAACACTGATTAACTTGCCCAGGTTGAACGGAGAATTCAAGTTTATAGCAGATTCCAGACACACATTTTCTTGGCTGCAGTAACAGGTAACAGTCCCACTATCTTGGAGAGTAAAACTTTCCTTTACAGAAATGACATGGTCCTTGGAGACGTTTTAATTTTTTGTCATCCCCTTCCCCCCCCCCCCCCCCCTTTTGTGTGTGGGTGTGGGTGTGTTGGTTCCTTTTTTTTCTTTTTTTTTTTTTTTATAGGATATTATCGTACTTGGCAATACTGGGTTTAATTCCACTTAAAATGACAAAACTGAATTGTCATCATTTTTAATGGGTAAAATCTACGCAGTTCATCAGAGGTGCTGTAAAACCTAATCAGAAATTAGACTGTAAAGTTAATAGGCCTATATTTTGTATAATGCTATTTTATAAATTTGGAGCTGCAGCCATTTTTGAGCTTCACATACAGTGCAATTAAGCAGTGGTGGAATCTTCAGTTTAGATGAATAACTCACGAAATAACTGGTACTCTGCACTCACTGACTGAGTGGCTGCCTTTTACTTTGAGTCACACAAGATCAAATCAATCAATTCCATGCCTGAGCTTTAATTTTAGTGTACTTACATACTGTAGCTGTAACCCATGGCATAATGTCCCCAAAATTTGTTTTTACACAGCAAGCATTAGGGATGTCTGCAGCACACGGTGTTCTTGTGTGCATCCTCTCCTGCCAGCCGAAACCAATCCCTTCCATTCAGAAAGGAATAAAGGGAAAAATGGAAAGGAGAGGAGAGACATGCTAAGGAAGGAGCTGGCACATACACACATGTAAGCATAAAGTCCAGGCCAAAGTTTCCCATGCCCAGAAAACAAAATTGGAAAATCCCAGGCGGGACTCCTTAGGGTTTTCCTCCTACTCCCAGCACGGGGGGGCTGTGTTTGTCGCTCCCCCAGCAGAAGCAGCCAATCTGGCTCAACATATATAATGTTATGTAATGCTGAAAGAGCCACTGCTGTTGACAGTGGAGGATGAAAAGGCGGCAATAAGCAGATAGCTAACCTGAATTCCCTATACTGAAATGATTCACTTCTAATGGCAATTTGCACCATTTTAACTCCGAGTACCTCCCACGTACTGATTATACAGTGTTACTATAAAACCTCAGGGTTCATCTGCAGAAACGTTTCTTACACTGGAGTTCTCTGTGGAGACATTCTTAGAAAAATTTGTATGAGAGGGAGATTAAATAGATAAGAGCATAAAAACAGATTATAGAATACATAGTCTTGTAGATCGGCTTCAACTGGGGGGCAGAAGCTTAAACTCCTTCTACTCCTGCAGATCTCTGTAATACTGGACAAATTGCTTAGTCTCTTTGCACCTCAGCTTCCTAGATTTGAAAGTAAAGTAGTATCTTTTTCAACTCTTTCCCTGCCTTACCTAAACACACTGCAATACTGCAATGTTTCTTGCTTTGTTAGAGACACTGGCAGGCTGTCTAGCTATGGGATCTGGACATCAGTTCAACCTCCTAACATGAAACAACTAATTATTAATGTATTCACATTTTTCCTTTTGGATCTGATTTGACTTCTCTTTTCCTATAAATCCTGCTGTTCATACCAGCTCTATTTCCATCCCAAGAGAAAATAAACACTATTTGCCAAGAGCAAAAGAGCAAAATCAGGATTTTTTTTTAAACAACCTGATAGAAAATGTAGCACATTGGAAAAAAAATAAAATCTACTTTGAAATAAATAAATAAACAAACAAAGTGTTATCTCTTTATATTATTAAAGCCATTCCCTGAAGTAACCTTTGCTTATACCGTTAGTGCATGGTAATGGAAAACAAGGTGAAAGCCCCTGAAAAAGTACTTAAAGCAATAAATCTGCACAAAGAATACACTTTCTCTCTATCATAATTACACAGTTAAGAGGCCTTTGCTTTACTGGCAACAATTCAGAGCAACAGATTAATGCTGTCATCTTGTAGCTACTATTATAGAAATCACAGTTACACAATTTTCAAAGTGAGCAATTTTATGAAGTTAATTATAAAACATTGTTTATAATTTAAACCACACAATTAATATTATTCATAGGCAAGCATAATGGACCCTTTGTGTTGAATGATACTTTAAAGAAAAAAATATAACTGATTTTGCAGCTAAAATGATTGATTTATGAGGTAAAATTAAAAATGCTAAATATGTATCACTTGGCTACTCACCGGCTAAGTGGATGGGGGTAGTATGAGAAATGTCTATATATAACTAACTGCAGTGTGTGAGTATCAAGGAATCAGAGAAATTATTTAAAGTGAAACAAGGGAACTAACCTAGAAGTAAATGGTGAAGATTTAAGAAAGGCAATTGGCTATCAAGGGAAACTAGGCAAGAATTAGATCTTCTTGCCTGTAAAAATCTTCTCTGATGTAAGGTAATGGAAGCTTCATTCTCTGCAAATTTAAAACAGATGAATCACATGCTATCAAACTGAGAGTTGACATTCCAGTAACATTCTCATTAACATCTTGCCTTTTAAGTAGGTGGTGGGATTTTAAATGGTACCTGGTATGAGTAAGGGAAACTACCTGCCTCTAATGAAGGAAGGACCTCTGCTGTACCAAGGGACCCGACTTCTTGATACTTACCAAGAAGTACTGGAAGTACTTTCCATTTTTAATTCATTTGAGGAAGAAGAAAAAAAAAAAAGACCCAAGTGATGTCATTACACATGATGAATGTCACATCAGTTCACAGGCAGTTCCATTAAGAAGCTTTACACCAAGTAAAAATTCTCAGTTTAAATAAAAAACTATGCCCTACTGTTCTCTAGCTTTTATGGTGACAAATTTTAACTCAACAACAGATTGAAGAAGTCACTTGTTTTATTTCACCACATTTCTTTCCCTGAACTGATAGTTTAACAAAAACATATAAAATCATATTAATGTAAATGACAGATTTGGAAGAAACACACTGAAGCAATCCACTAAACTTGTTTGTTTGTTCCCCCCCCCCCCCAACAGGCTCTTCATTTACACTAACCAAAGGAGAATCTCAGTGAGTCACCATTAACTGAATTCTACAAACATCCCCCTATCCCTTATTTAAACCAGCCTGCTTCAGAAAAAAAATATATACACATCCATGAAACTTACCCTAGTAAAGTACAGTTTTTCCTGTCAAAGGGCAGAAAGAGGTGCATTTAGCAAGCATGTCTATATAATAAAAATTTGATCCAAATGTCTCCATATCAATAGTTCTGGACTGAAGCCCTAAAATTAAGGAAGTACCACATTTCTCTGAGACAGTGATGAACACTGGGCTGTAATCTGCTTTTAGGCTAAAACAGGCTAAAAAATATTTTTTCTAGATTGATAACTGCCACATATTTTGAAACAGAAGCAGCACGTATGGATCATACATTACCTTGATTTTAGATACCTGTGTCAAAACATCACGAAGCAAAAACTTTGCATCAACACAGAGTTTTTTATCCCTGATGATCCATACAAATCTTGTAATTATCTGCTGTTGAGCATTTGTATATATTCATCTATACTACATAGTTTTGCATATAAATAACATACGTAACATATATAGGATATAGAAAAGCAGTTGTATTTTCACTCAGATCCACATTACTGCCTATTCGAAGTTACGTTCTAGCTGGTTAAGTAGTAACCATAAGTTCATTTTAGAACTCAGCTTTGCATTTGTGATCCATTAACTCACTTGTCAAAGGAACTTGACCCTTCTCCCACCTGAACATTGACATACATTACAGGCTTCAGCTCTTCCTCTTTTGTCTCAATTTTTTCCCTCATACCTTATCAACTTTCTATCTCATTTTTTTTCATGGATTTTCGGTCACAAGTCTATAACGAACTTTCTGCATTTGAGTGTGTTTATACTCTTATGCCATGTGATGAAGTAACATTGTGAAATTCCAGAAGAAAAAGCAGACTAAGTGTACAGTATATCAATAATGTTTATAATATTTCATATATCAAACGAAATGGAAGTTCATAATATGCTGACACTATTGCCTTTTCTTTGGTACCTTGCAGCTTATCAGACCTGTAGCCACCAATCGGAAATGTCCATACTTACTGACAGTTCTGTTCACTCACTCTACTGGCTGAGATATGATTATAATCTCCCCAGAGAAAGAACAGCCACTAAGCACAACTTGATAACTAAGAGAAAGGAAAAGTTCCATTTATCAGTCTAACAAAATACTAATGTAAGACCAGTTTACAAGTAAATGGCCGTAGTTGTGAAAAAACAACAACAAACAAAGCCACACCACATGCTCCCCTAAAAAAGGTAATGTATCTACTATTTTAGATTTCATTTGTTATTGAATAGAGTACAGTCTACTACAGATGACCTGGTGGCCTTCTAGGATTACAGACTAGAGCACGGGCTATTCAGCCCAAAGGTTAGGGCCCATGTCCAGAACTGGGAAAGGAGCCGAACATTCATAGCCAAAAATCAGGGTCCAGAAAGTCAAACCAAGGGTCAGCAGCCAGAGATAGGAATAAGCATCGACACTAGAATCATGAGCTAAAATAAGAAACCTACAAGAACTAGTACAATCACAGGGCACAATGCAGAGGTGTTTTCAAAAGTGTATGTTGCATGATGGGATGTGCTCAGGTTCTGCCTCATAGACCTGCTTCTGAGTGACCAGCAGATGTGCTCCAGCTAACCCCTTAAAAAGGGCCCAAACTGCTGAGAACCTGATTAACTGCTGCGGAAGAAGGTCTTATCCCAGATTAGCAATACAGAGGATAATGTGAAGATAAGGCAGCCATGTATCAGTGTAAATGGTGCGTGCAGTATATATTTGCTTTAATCATGCTGCAAATAAGCCAGCCATCTACCAGTCCAATGCTGGTGGATAAATAGTCTGCATTAGCCAACGGG
Source organism: Anser cygnoides (assembly GCF_040182565.1). Lineage (NCBI taxonomy): Eukaryota > Metazoa > Chordata > Aves > Anseriformes > Anatidae > Anser > Anser cygnoides. Next base: position 81,086,097 of record NC_089873.1, on the reverse strand, counting down.
CATAGTAAGTTAGTTGAGTGTTCCCACTCGGTTCTCACAAACTTGACGGCTGGCTTTAGTGGATGTACTCGTGCAGAGGCTGAGCCCGCATAAAAATCCTTCTCTCTGCATCACAACTGTGATTAGTCTTAAAACAGACTCTGGGTTAAATGAGCTCTTCTTTGACCATTATGATTTGGAGAGGAGGTACTGAGGACCTGACAGTGAGGTGGAAAAGCTTAAAAACCTCTTGGGATTTAAAAAAATAATAATAATATTCCTATACCTTAAGCATATCTACAAGAAAATCCAAATGGATAGTAAAACAAGCACCACTATCTTGTTGCATCAAGATACGTGCAACTGCAGGCATTTTTTCCAGGAAATATAAAGCAAGTGAGCTAGCTTTCTACCCTTCTGAACTGACGAGGTGTTGAAAGAGATGGAAACTCTTTTCTCTATATTATACCTGTTGGATAGATTAATAGAAGGCTACTATTACTGTTACTGCTGATGCAGCAAGTTTCAGGAGCATTACATCTGCATACCACTATTAAATTAATTACTAACATGCACCTTCAGAATCTGTTAAAAGGAATGAATTAAAACAAACAGATCAATGTTGCACTAGCATGAAACTTCTGAGTTCTGATAAGCCTTTGACCTTCCTAAGACTTAGTATTGCTGCAGAGAGCAGTGCCAAATTGTCAGACTGGACTTCCACCTGTAATTTTGTACGTGTGAAGCAGCAGTGGAGGACGTTTTTTACGCAACAGGACCCAGAGTGAAAAGTGCAGATTAGAAGATAAAGGATAAATCCTCTCCCTTTGGATTTCCCCAGTGAAAAGTTTGCTTTACCTTGGGCTAATACCTTCACCCTGCCAAATCAGAGGCCTTTATGCTACTGGGCTGCTAGCATGCAAGGAAGGACAGCTCTCCCTTGTACACTTCTTGCAAGGACCAGGAGAAATCCAGGCCCTGCATGCTCATGGGCATAGTGACTCTCTCGCTCCTTAAGAATGCAGTTTTCTCAAGGAAAGCAGCAACTTCTTTGCAGAACAAAGCAGGTTGGAAATCAAAGAGGAAAGTCTGAAGAAAGTCTGAAGAGGAAACAAGGCTCCGTCATGCTGGATTGCATTAGATTCAGGGGAAAGAGTAGCTTCTTCATCTGTTCCTAGGCAGTGCATAGTGCTTTCTAGATTCAGGTGGAAATGAACTGTCCACGAATGAAAAAGTAAAGCTAAGGCAAGTGAAGAAGGAATTAGTTGTGGCTGGAGTTGGAGGGCCTGGTGTGCAGGAGCATAGGTTACTGTACAATAGGTTTTGTGAGGGCTGGCACAGTGACCAGTGTGAAGGACTGCTGCCTGTGCCGTAGAGAGAGCCCAAGGGATGGGGCAGCCCTCATGGCCCTGAGCAACCAGCTCAGCAGCAGAGTGATCCAGGACTGTCCTGAACCCTTTAGTGTAGCATCCTAGGTCCAAGTTCAAATTCCTTCCTGCCATGGCTCCAAAATTCAACTACCTCTGACTGAGACATCAAAACCAGCAGCTATGAAGCACATCCCCCTAAGAAGAAAGGGTGGAATGGGCCATGAGCTTCTCATGAGTTTTGGAGCCACTGCTTCAGAAAAGCTGCATGTCCCTGACTGGGGCATTCTCCACTGCAGCAGTGCAGCTCCTTACCATGATAGTTCCCATTAAACTATTGTAAAATATTAAATTTAGATTAGGTATATAAGGTATTTTAGGCACCTAAGAAATTAAATATGCAAATATTTTGCTGTGGGTCAGACCAACAGCATCTATCTTCAAAAAAAAAAAAATCTTGAGGATTTTTTTTTAAATGACCTCACCCTATTTTTCCACATGAAAGAAAAATATTGTCTGACTTCCTTCATAGCATATTCTACATCTTATTGACAAATCACTTATGACACTAATTTATTAGCATAAAAATATTACTACACTCAAGACAGCCTGCTTTGATTTACTACACCGTATGTTTTCATATGCCAAGGTCCTATCATCTCTGCTTGATCATTAAAAGTTCCATGGCTTGCCTCTCTTTCTTTTTTTTTTTCTTTTTTTTTTTTTTCTCTCCTTCTCTCAATAGACAGAGTTTTGCCCTGTTGCCTTGGCTAAAATCCTGAGTATCAGACTGGCTTTGCAGCTCAGAAGCTGAACTGATGTATAAGAAACACAATATGGGTTTTTCAGAGCCACATTCTTTACAACAGCACCTTGCCACTAAAGTCTGTGGCAAAGTAGGGAGAAAAAGAGGTGTGTAAATACAGAAATGTAAAATTTAATAACAATTAGGGACAAGATGCTTAAGGTGCAACATGTTTTCTATCCTATTTATGTGCAAATTAATTCTATTACATGGGGAGGAAAGGGATGAAGTTAAATACACATATCACTGTTGCATACATGTCTCAGGGGGGATTTCTGCTTATTTCTGCTTACCATTTTGTGCAAACGTTAGCAGCCACTTCACATAAGCCAGACCCTCTGTACCTAGAGACACCTGATGAATCCCATGGGAGGCAGAGACATGGAGAAACATAGGAGTGAAAGCCTTTTTGGATTTGGCATCATTTTATTACAAAGGAGATGGCTAGCTAATCTGATAAATTGCTGTTCCAGGATCTTTTCTCTTTCACAGATGTGCCTCCACCTCTTTCACTTCACTATGCCAGTCATACACAGCTAGTGACTGACTGCTGATACTAGCCAAGGCAAGTAACTCCTGCACTGCTAATATTACAGGCTAAAAGAATCCACTCAGAAAGCATATCAAATATAGAGAACCGGAACTAACATTCAAACCTAAGCTGTATCCTTCACATAAATTGATCTGGTATTTTGAAAAAGAAATCAAAGTCTCATTGACCTACAGCTTGTGGCTCAGATGAAATCCATGAAAAATCAATTGGCTTATATTTAATTCAAGGCATTGTTTGTTTTGATTTTTGAAGGAAAAAGAAAAAGATACATCTTAACACTCAAGTTAACCCATTATTTTATCCACACTCCACTACTTCAGCCAATAATAACTGAAACCAAATAAGCCCAAACAATTTCACTATTTAAATGAGCTATATAAGTGGGATATGAATAAAAAGTTCAGAGACATTTTTAAATCTTTCATGCATTCTCAGATATTTTTATGCACATTTCAGCAAATGCAACTTTAGCCATAGCAATAAATTTGAACACCCACTGTTGGTGTAATGTGTACCTACTGGACTCTCAGCCAGATCAGACCATGCTATAGTTTATTTCCAAAGAGTATTTTCTCATTTTGTCTGAAAAGTAAACAATTCATTTGCTTACAAGGAAACAAGTTTGTCTTTGAATAGAGAAAATAAAAGCACAGTGAAGGTATACATTCTGCATAGGAAATAGCACAAAGTTTTTGAAATATAAAGAAATATATCAAAACAGTATATAGATCTAAGCACAGTTCATGTAAATAAGCAAAGGCTAACTAGCTAGTGATGGTTTAAGTCACATTATGAAACACACCTTATACATGCAGGCACGCACCTTAAAAGCTGCAAGGAGTACACTTTCTTATTGGTTTGGATCTCCACGCTGCCCATCAGGAGGCTGATAACATACTGACATGCCCTAATGTTCTCCCTCCTGTCTCCCATCCCCAACAAATCTTACAGCGCAATATATACCCAGCTGCTTCAACCTCTTATTCTGAGACAGAAGCTTTAATAGGAACTTTGTACACGTATATATCAAAAAAGTCAGCACATCTTGCTGTCACATACTCTATGCATTAGGAAGCTTATTCTGTCCTAGGACTGCTGAGATATTTGGCAAGACAGACAGCCAGTCTCTGTGTCTCTGTGATGGCGTCTGCACTACTGCGGATTTGTCATGTAATTCATTGAGTTGAACTTAGCACATAAATTTTCAGTTATGACTAAAAAGTTAGAAAATTCTCCACAGATCAAAACTGCACATCCATACTGATAGTCAAGGAGTTTTCACTTTGGGGAACAAAGGATCAAACCCAGAATGCAAGAGTGACAAAGAAAGGAAGAATAAGTGAAAAGAAATATTGGTAAGAAATAAATTGTTTTAACTCTTAAAGATCTTCCTATTTCTGCTCATTTTCCAACAAAATATCATTAAATATTTAAGTCACTGCCACCTTAGATGGCATTTTACAGAGATTTTTTTGATAACTGAGATCCCAGTAAACCAAAAGCTTCCACCACAGTCTGAACTCTGAAATGAAGACTAGCATCTCCACAATAAACTACAGAGCTCTGTCCTTAAATACATCACATCGGTAACTACAGCAAACCAGAGCCCAGGTCCTGACAACAAACAAGTTCATACAGAACCTTCCACTTGACACAGAAGTAACACAGATCTGTGTTCTTGCAGTAATCTCGTGTCAACCAGAAATACCAAAAGCAACAAGGTGCTTTCATAATAAAGATTTGAACCTCTCGCCAATATTATGCCATAATTAACATATTGCAGACAAAATTGATCATTTTGCTTAGGATTTGTTTTTTAAAGGAAATATTTTGGTCATTATTTTACATAGAATAGGCTGTGAAATAGGACTGAGGGAGGTTCTGGACAGTGTAGTATTTAACCTAGATGGAAGCAAAAAGCATTACTGTTTGAACAACTCTTTTGAAGAAGTTTGTCAAAGTTCTTACCGAGCAAATATATGTATACCTATAAAAATCATTTCATTTCAATTCACTCTTTCCTTCTAATTTTGTAACAATGTGTTCGCTACTCTAAGTGAAGGTGTATTAGTTTAATTATTAACAGCTTATAAAGTAGTGAACTACCCAGAGATTTTTCTTAACATTTAGCCAGTGTACCTTTTAAAAATCTGAAATACAAATATATGTATTTAAATTAAGTGGTTATGTCTAAAAGTCTTTATGAAAAAAAAGGCATAAATATAGCATCAAATAATAGATGTCAGTTTGCTGTACAGAGCATCTTAAGTATCTGTACCAGTACTTCCTTCCTGTTACAACACAACCTGCATTAGGAAGGAGCAAGGAGGGCTTGGGGAATGGGGGGGGTGGGGTGGGTGGTACCTTAACTACACCAGCAAAATAAAGCAGTAAACCTTCAGCTGCATACAAGCCTTCTTGCTCCAACACTCCAACATGGAGCATGGACAAGACTGATTGCAGAAGGCATGCAGAAAAGAAACTTTCTGAAGGTGGAGAGCAAGAACAGCAACAGCAACAACAACAAAACCAGAAACAAATATAATGCCTCACTGCAATGGCAGCTGTGCCAATCCTATTTTGCACTAATCTTGTTTGTTTTCTTCCAGTATACCTGCCAAAGGAAATTCATTTGTATTTTGTTAAGACATCTGAATTTGAATGAGAAGAGGGAAGCTAGACTGCAGGAGGGCTTTTCTGGTAGTCATACTTGAAGGGGTGAGAAAGGGGCCGGGGAGTGTCTAATCTGAAAATAAAGCAATTCACAGGCACATGTTCTTAGTGCAATGATAATAGGTTCAAGATAGTAAAAATAATAATGATAATAAAAAGCAAATCATATCTGCAAGCACACACCCTTTATCTGTGATTTCTTTTTCCAAGAGAGGCAAGTGACTAAAGTACTCTTCTAAGGGACTCAGCCCCTCAAATAAAATCTGATTTCGACTTACCTGCTAGGTTGGTCTCAGTGCTAGGATCCTGGTAGACCTTCAGCCAGTCAGTACCAGTGCAGTCCTACTCCACGCTCTGGTTCCTGGTTCAGATAGGCAACAGGTGGGATGATTCTCAAACTATCTGCTGAGAAGGTAAATATGTAATTTTAAATAAATGCAGATAGACCTAGGCCAAAAAATATTTTTTTTAATTATATTTCTGACTCAAGCCTTTCCTTCAAGCCAGTGGACATGGACACGGTCATGAAAATTCAAGGTGGGGTGGTGGGAGGAGAAGATACAAACATTCATCTATCTACTTCTGAACAACTTCTACCTTGCAAGCCTGGTCTAAGTTCCTGTTTTGCCTGATTTGGACTATGTACCTTTACTTCAGCTTACTGGCCTTGCCAACACAACCCTACTAACCACAGGGCTATACAAAATCTTCTTCCTCCCATTATACCTTCCCCTATAAATATGCTATTAATAAAAGGTGGCCAATGCCAAGAGAAAGGAATGAAAGAAACCCACTTCACAGTAGATAATAGCCTGACAGGGCCAAATTTTTGGAGGAGGCAAGCCAAGGCTCTAATCTGCAGTTACCATCTAGCAGAACTATGTCATCCAAAAGACTTCTAAGAGTGCAGTGAGAAATATACATGCTTTATACCTGTTAATTTCATCATCTTTTCCTTACCTTATGTGTGTTTTCAGTAGCCTACTGTACTGGAGAGAGTAATGACTCTAGTCAGATTTTCTTAGGAAACAGAGATTTCAAGGCCAGATGTAGTAAGTCTAGCAAAGAGATGCCAAAGATGTGACAGACTAGAGTGCAACTTTGGCAGTAGAAGCCACAGAAATTCTTATTTACAGGCGCTGCTATGTCAAGGGTTTGCATCACTGCAGACCAAACTAATTATGGATATGCACCACCAGAGTCACTACTTACTAGTAGTCTCGGTGATTTAATTTGATCACTATACTGGTTGCATGGAGACAGGAGAATAATAGGAAGAAAAAAAAAAGAAAAAAAAAAGAATACTCCTGAGTTTATCAGCCTAGGACAGGAATGGAACTGCTTGTTATTTCTCCTTCCACACATCCTCCCAGAAAGGGCTCAGCCATCATAATACTGCCAAACACTGGAGAAAAGGAGGTAATATCTCGTCACCACTAAGCTCATATGCCCATCAGAAACCTTGCAACACACAGTCTGGAGCATTAGCTGTATCTCCATGGGCTCCTAATCACCAGATGACATTTTGTCTCTGATTAGCCTCTGAAGTAAATTGCTCAGAGGTAGAAGGTTAGATCTGGGGTGATAATCAAAGGGTAGGAGCAGCTCATCAGGGAAGGCTCCTCTGGTGTTTGATGGGCACCTGAATGTTTGTGGGAAGGGAAAAAATCATTGTATCTAAGCACATGTCTTTTGGCCCAGAAATGATGTTTTTGGCTGCTATCATCGTTCCTTGTGCCCTGCTTTAATTGTAGCTCTCAATGTTTACATTTACTGAATCCAGAGAAAGAGAAGCTATGATATGAACAGGGCTAGCCTCTGCTGTCTGAGAAAGCTTTCTGAGCCTCCATGTTCCTTTCAGGGTAGTGAGATGACAGCAGTCTGCTCAGACCTGTGACATGCCACGGGTGCTGAGCACTGAAGACATGGTTTACCACCCATGGTTTCCCATTCTTTACTTGAGAAAGGATATGGTAGCAGATAGGAAACTTTTCTCCATCTCCAATACAGCTACAGCATTGCCTGATACAAATTTCTGCAAAGGTTTTTGTATCAGCCTTTGCTCTCAGGCATCAGTGCTGAGGTTTCCATTCTCACTCAGGATCCCTGCTTGGTAGAGGAACCTTTGATACAACCACAGCTAATCAAAAAAAGCTGCAAAGGTGGGTTTTGCACGGAGGCATATCCAGCCCTTCTGAATAAGAAAGTTGGGGTTAGTTTCATAAAAAGCCTTTGATGGAGGAGAAAAAAGGAGGATTTGAAAGCAGGATATCCAGAGATACTAAGTTCGCTGCACCCCCACAATGTGCAACACAGTTACCAGGACACAAAGGAAACACATGAACTAATGGATTCTGTTTTTTTTTTTGCGTGTGTTTTTTTTTTGTTTTTAATTTAAAGAGTTCAGTTTTGCATCTGTGTGTACAGAGAATTAGTTCTTTTGCTTCATTTTCCTTCATTTAAATAAATTGCAGGAGGAAGGAGAATGAAAATAGGCACAATTTCCTGTATGCATCGTTTTACTAGTGCTCCTTCAGTGGGTTTTGTTTAGGGTAGACTATTATACAGCACATTATTTTTAAACAATTCAGTCACTCCTTCCCCAAATGTTCCTTCTTTAATGAAATGTGACACATCTGAAAACAGAGTGGGAAGTTTTTGTTGTTTGTACTTATAATCTTAAAACAACTATTGCTCATCCAAACAGTGCCAGATAGCAGAGCAGACAGAGCCAGCAACCCTTCAGACACTGAACTTTGAACTTCGGCCAGCCTTTGCCCTGGCCAGCCCTGTGACAGGAAAGCAGGCAGACTTTGAACCCCGGGTTCGGAGGCTGTGGCAGGGCTGCGAGCAGAGCAACAGCTGCTCTTTGCCACACGAACTTTGTACTCGGACACATGCACATTTAATCTCTATAACAGAGCCTTTGTTTTATTACTTATTAACATCTCCTCCTTAAGTAAAGTTCTTTGTTAGTGAGGCTTTAAAGCATGGCATAGGGTGCCTCCCACCCTCCCTGCCAAAAGCCCAACACTCAGCTTGATAGGATTACATTAACTATTAAGAAGTGCAGACAACAGAGGTTAGACTTTGTGCACCTTCTGAACACCATGGATATTTGTTGTCCGTGCTCTTCTGAGTGACTCAGTTGTAATAACCAGAGCTAATTAGGGAAAGCAGGCAATATTCTGGGGCTTGCCTTCACAGAGATCGCATCTTCAGATGATACCCCCAGTAATTCAGCCTGCAGCAACATCCTGCTTTATTTTACAAATTAGATAAAAAAATAAAATAATGGCAAGAAAGTGTCCGCCCACTCACATTTACTAGCTTTATTTTACTAAATTATTATGGGATCTCAGAGGCCTTTTGAAGCTGTTTTATATTTGTACAGCATTTTGCTATTGCTTTTACTATGGAGCGGTGTTGTGCTTAGCTTCTGTGTATTTCACCATAACATTTGCTAACATGCACAGCACAGCACATCCACGGAGAAGATATTCAAGGCCCAGATCCACCTGTATGCCATCCGTTTGTTAGCCTTCACTGAAATAAAACTTTGAACAGAAACAGAAATGAAGACCAAGGGGCCAAAGAAGATGCTTAAACCACTTTTGTGCCACAAGTGAAAGCTGAAAACATACATATGCATTTCTTGCAACAACACCTGGGAACAGAAACGTACTAGAAGATACTGTCAGTGCAATACTGTATCTTTTTTGTCATAACAATACAGCAAAAAAGATTAAGAAAGTAAAGGTTTCCTGAGCAATTCTTCAAATACAACTAGAATAAAACAAATACTAGAAGTATATCGCCTTTGGCTACAGCAACCACAAATATTTGTCACATCCTCTTTGAAAGAAATTATCTATAAACAGAGAGATCACAGTTACACTACTCCTATTTTTCATCACAACCATCTTTTCAACGTGATTTTTTTTCCATGCCTCCTTGGTCAGCTTTTTCTCCCGTTTTTCTCTTCCATATGAGAGGAGAGAACTCCCCACCCCACCAAGCTATTCTTCCTTTTTGTTAACAGAATGATTAAGGAAAAAAGAAAAAAAAAAAAAGGAAACTTTCAACTACTGTTTAAAGACAGGAGAGAAGAGAATAAATTGGGTCAAGAGGTTTTGAACCATTCCATTTCATGGATCTGGTCTGCCAGGTCTCTCAGGTGCTGTTGGGCAGTTCCTGAGTTTCCCTGAGAAAAGCCTATGACTGCGTATTTAGGTTTCTTTGTTTACTCACAAACTTCAGTTCACCACTTTGAAAGCACCTCACTGATCTAACCCTAGAGTTTGATTTGCATACTTTGCAGAGAGCAGAGTGACAGAATTTGACAGTATTTCTTTTCTTGTGTTGACACTGTCCTCAGTAACAGTACTGCCAGCCCTTCAATGGCTGCAAAGCAGCTGGCATAACTACAAGAATGTTATGCCTTATTATTTTGCTGTTTCAGACCAGTAAGCCATGATCTCTTCTCTTTAAGGTGCCCCCATTCACACTGTTCATGTCTTCTCACCTCACCTCTGGAACGCTGCCCTCCCATCACATGGGTCTATCATGATGATCATGAGATTTATCTGTTGCTAAGAATATACGTGATCATTTCGAATAGATCCTACTTTACTTCTGGGTACAGGTTCTGAATGGTGATAAACAATTAAGCTCTTAGGTTGATTCTGGATAACATCTTCCTGCTCTTTGCATCGCTTCATCAAGGGCGTTGGGCCCTTGTTTACGAGGGCAGGCACAAAGATCTGTGCCATTTGCTTGGCTGAGGACAGTCAGAGACATGAATTTGAATAAAGTTAAGCAAACCATAACAACCCTGTGAACAAAGCAGGAAGGCCTCTGGTAAACCACAATACCTTTAATTAAAATAAATAAATAAAGAGGTAAACAAACTTGGAAAGAGTGCAGAGAAGAGCAACAAGAATGATTTAGCTCTGGAAAAAGAGAAGACTCTTTCCAATGAGACATTGAACTAAATGTATTTTGCTTCAAAGAGAAGATTATAATCTTTAAGAGAGTAGACAAGAAGATATTTCAGAAGACTGTAAATTAGTGGGCAGACATGCAACACAATCCAGTATTTGCAAGTTCAATCTAGAGATAAAAAGCAGTGTTTTAAGTATAATTAGCTACTGAGGTGAATTGTCAAAAGATGCAGTAAATTTTCCATCACTAAGAAAATACTTTAGTCACTGTATGCTTAGCTTATACTAGATCCCAGAAGTCTCAGTCAACACAGGCCCAATAAACTTTAAGCACAAGCAATCCCCTCTCTCCAAAAATTGTGCCTGTTGCTAATTCCAAAGTAGATGATTTTTTTCCTGAGTAATTTGAGATGGGAGAATCATGACAAGTGGATAATTAGTGTATACAACACCAGGTCACGTAGACATAATATATGTTACACTAGCAGTTCTCAGCCCAGTGCTTCCATAAAAAGAAAAAAAAACCCTAATATCTCAATTCAGATTAAAATAAATAAATAGAAGAAAAAACAAAACAAAAACAAAAACAAATAAAAGAAGAAAACAAAAAAGAGTGTCACTTTATATATAATTTTAAAAACATACAAAATTGTGTATAGTGTTGTAATACGTTTATTAGAGCCAGAATCCACCACAGACTGGAAAGGTTTCAGACTAGCATTCTCAAGCCCTCTACCAAATCACTCTCAGAACATTTCATTATTGTTCTACACTCTAAAGTAAAAATATAACTAACAGAAAATTATTTTTCTTTCTGGTCCTCTAGGAGTTTATATGGATGGTTCCTATTAACACTAATCAGAGTTAAGGGCAGAAATCCCCTGTAGACAACCATGTTGTCTGGGGATACATCCATAATTAATATGTTCTGAGATTCTAATTTTGAAATAAAGTAATCAGGCTTAAGATGAGTTATATTAAGATCAATAAATCTGTGACTGAATATTTGCCTATATATATATACTGTATCCGATGTCAGACCAATGTATAGTTTACAAGACAACTTCAGATAAAATAAGTTATATCTTAGTTGTATTTGGAAGCATGAAATACAAATACAGAAGACGAAAAAAAAACCATGGTGGGGTTTATTTTCTTCTTTTTGTTTCTTGCTCTTCTTTGCAGTACATCATTACTGTAAGTATTAATGTTCATCATTGTTCTTTTTCACATCATAGTGCTCAGACTCAGCAGAGCTAACATAATCCTAACACTTCTGATTTTACAAACTAAAATTACCATGCAGCATCATGGGAATATTTGTAATATGAAAGATCTGGAGCAGGGACCTTCTGACAAGTACAAGGAGGAGAGAAGAGAAAGCTAGATGGCTTGAACATGAGTGGCTTTGTGAATAAGTGACACTGTAATGGGATAAGGAATGCAAAATAAAATGATGCCAACAGAATTTGGTTTCAGTATTATTTAAGATTTCTGTCACTGAAAGAGACATTTTCAAGTCTGTCGCTGCTGAAGCTCCAACACAATTGATGCCCAAGTCATACATAATGTATTATACAACACAGCATATTAACTCAACTTCAAAGTGTTAATATGTCATGAAACTTAATTCAGATATCACAGATTATGCAAAGGAGATAGAGATGTGGAAACACTCTCTTGTTTCTCAAAAGTGTCAGCCAGTCTTTGCTTTGTGTCCCAGTCCAGGACACAGAAGTAGCTCTCTCCATGCCTCTTTCACAAGGTGAGTACTGAGTGGCTCTCTACCCCTGTATTTTTGGCAAATAGATTCTCTACTGAGGGTAAAATGATGCATTCCAAAAAAGAGCAGAAACCTTAAAATATGAGAGAACAGCCCAGGTTTTGCTGTGCCACAGATGCAGATACATTTTATGATGTGGAGGTGGAAGTTGTATAATATGAACACAGAAGGATTCCTTGTTTTCTTTATCTCCAAAAAATCAAAATCCTAGCTTTAGTGCTGTATGGGTAAAGAATCCCATAATCTCTGAATGTCCCTGAATCGAGGGCAGTGATGCATACAAACTATTTTCTTGACTGGCACTTGGGTATAAAGAGTGCAAGCCTTTGTTTCATTATCTCAGCTGGGAATGGCGTTATGTGGAGAGTCACCTAATGTCCCCGTCAGCTGAGAATGGAGTCCATGACAAGGCACAATACTTAAAACGGAGGTAGAGATCTTCTCTCATTTCCACACACACTGTTTCCTAGTCTCTAACTAAATTATCTCTCCCTGTGACCTTCCAGACTTCTTTATACAAACCACTACAAAAGGAGACCATAAATAGCCTCAATGAAAATTATATCGCAAGCAGCAGAGGGAAAGCATCCATAGGAAGCTTTGGCTTATGGCATGAAGTCTGAAGGGAGGATGCAGAGAAAACAGAGCCAGGCTATTTTCAGTGGTGCCCAGTGACAGGACAAGAAGCAGTGGGCACAAACTAGGACACGGGAGGTTCCCTCTGAGTGTCAGGAAGCACTTCTTAACTGTACGGGCGACAGAGCACTGGCACAGGTTGCCCAGAGAGTCTGAGGACTCTCCATCCTTGGAGACATTCAAAAGCTGTCTGGACATGGTTCTGGGCAGCCTGAACTAGGCTTAAATACTAAATACTTAATATAGAGTACCCTGTATCATCCATTTTCTTTTGGTGCGTTAACTTCTGACAAACCAGCTAAGGCTTTTAAAGAATGTAATTATAATATACTGCTAAGCAAAATACTTCATGATTTCATTCTGAAATTCTATAGGATTCCTGTGGTTTGAAGCAAGAATTCAAAATATAAAACAGACTGTTAGAGAAGTGCCTTTTTCTTTGTGAGGCAAACATCAACGTATTTTTAATTAAAACACAACTCACACACATTCATGCACAAAACCCCACAAAACAGCCAGAACACCCCAATTCTTGAAATTTTGAGGAATCTACTTACAGTTAATGAACTATGTGAGTTTAAGCCCTCTTTTTATTCTTCATAATAAACTGATGCTTTCATTATTCAGGCTGAGGGAACACACTCACAAGAATAGATTGAATTTAGACTAGCTGGACAGTTCAGTGGATTTAGAGGCAAAGTAAAATAAACTGGGACAATAGATGAAGGCCAAGATTCACTGTAAGAAGGCAGGCAATATATACTAGCTGAGACAGGACGTATCCCTCAATGGCCAGTGTGCACAGAATGGGGAGAAATGAAAGCAAAAAGATACTGCCTGCAGAAGACAGCTCATGGAGAGAAGCCTTGTATAGGAGAGAGATCCCACATGTAGTAGAAAAATCTTGATATTACTTAAGAATACTCAGAAGTAGCAAGGAGTTGTATTTTGTGTCCTTTTGTAATCCTATGTCTTGTAAATTGGAAAACCTACATGATTAAAGCTTTGACAAATAGGGTGTTTTAGTTACTGGGACCCCTTAATTCTCAAGGACTAAGGCTGCTCGACCATGAGTTTCCACACACAGAAGGATACTTGACTGTAGGCACACTCGGAGCCAGGTCAGGGTAGGGGGTTAAATAAGGAGCTCCGAAGACAAAAAAAAAGAAAAGGTCAGAATTCACAGGGCCCACAGACTGATAGCAAAATTCAACCAAAATACAGGAGGAAGATGTTTACCACAGATTCTGTAGGCACTCAAGTGCATTACAACCCATACTGATGACTCCCTTTGCACTGCTGACATCTACTAAAAACATTCCTTCTGTAAACTCACCTTTCAATACTACCAATCCCCAGAAATGCACTTCTAAAAAATATGATTCATAATTTAGCAGGCTCTACCCTGTTACTAATACACACCACTAAAGAGATTGTTTTCCATAACTTGGCCAGATTATTTGAAGACTCCATCTAACATACAGAAATATGGGAAACTAAATCATATTCACTCTTTGATAGAAGTAAAGAAATAAACACTAACAAAATGAGGAAACATCAAAACACGTCACCAGATCATACTTAACAGTCAAGTTCTCCATCAGGTACTTCACCGGGCATCCAGCTCCAGCCTGCACTCGCCAATGTACTTCTTTCTGGTTCCTTCCTGGCAGGAGCTCCAGGTTCTCCTCCTCTCCCTTCAGCCAAGCAGAGTGTCCTGATCTCTCTTACACGTTCCTCACGAGAGCTTACTTCCTACTTTCTCCTCTAATAGGAATCCCATTCCAGAGCTTCTGCCAAATATGGCTGTGAAGGCTTAGTTTTCCCATCCCCTGTTTTCTGCAATTAGACTTGGGATTTAATAGAAGACGTAGGATATGTAATTAAGACTTAGGGTGTAATAAAAGGGATGCTTTTATTTTGGTGTTTAAATTTTCTGCTCTACTGTGACTGTTTTAAATTTGTATTTCTATCATTCTCTAATTAGCATCTCTCTTCTGTCTTTAGGCTGGCTTTTCCTGTTTATAAGACTGTGGTAAAACATCATAAATCACTTAACCTACAAAAAATGATTGTACTAACAATTTACAAAAGTTGCAATTATAAATTTGCTCTCAATACTATATAGAGAATAAAGATGACAATAATTCTAACAGAAGATGGATATGAGAAAGGGGTTGCTTGAACAATTGAGACCTTTTCCCACATAGAGAGTAAAATTTCTGGGGACTTCCTCACAGTAAATAAAACAATCTCTATGAGGCTAATTAGTTCAGGTGTGGCAGTGGGCTGATGAGTCTAGAAGGTGGTTCACCTGTAGTCAGTTCAGGTATTCACCCACCACCAAATAACTTGAACATGTTTCCTCCATCTCGCATGCTCCTAACATAGTTTCTGCACACATCCTAGCATGGAGGAAAAGCAAAAGCACAGGAACCAAGACAGTAGGCTCACCAGGACCAAAAGCAACCAATCAAAAAGGTAGAAAAGGCAAAAAAAATAATGGTGATGAGGAACACATAGGTGTAATTTCCCTCCAATTCCTCTAACTCATCCATTTTCTCACATCCCTCCCCTTGCTCCTCTGTGACAGTTATTCAAGTTGTACAGTCTCCATTTTCCTTTATCCTATTAAGTGCTTTGATTACAGCTGTCTTTCAAAATGTTGCTGCATGTTTGAACACTAAGCACAAACCTAGAGAGAACCTATATAAGGCTGTTTCCCCAACATCAGACACTCTGAAAGGAAGCCAAGTCCCCAAACAAGTCAGCCATCAACTTAACAACAGAGTGCCACCAGACACTAATTCCTTCTTTATCATTTGTTTCAGTCCAATAACACTACCATACTCAGTATACTCTTCAAACAAGTAAAAAGAATCACTGTCAAACACACTGAACCCTCTTTTTCCATCTGAAGTGCACAAATCTTCAAGCTTCTGTTCTCCTCTGCAACAGAGTGTGAAGCTAACTACATGTTAAAATGGGCTTTCAGTTCAAAAGCATTCAATAAATTCATACATAGAATATATACCTTCAACTTCATGATAAGCCAGTTGACTATGCAGTAAGCACTGCTGAAGGAAACCAGTCATAGCAGAGCTCTGACAGGCATTTAAAATAGATTACACAACAAATGAAAACATCATCGTCGACTTCTGCATCATGACATGACTCTGTTCTTTGATGCTGGTCCATGAAGTAATGAATCTATTATGCATCTTTGATCCTTTACACCAGCTTCTGCCAGAAAATCCACTTCGAGGATATTCCTTACATTCCAAGTCTTGAGAAGCTTTAGTTTGTATTAATTAATTAAAAAGAAAAGAAAAAGATATGTGCGTGCCTTAGGGCAATATGCAGCCTGATCCCACTGACAGCTTTCCTTATGGCTTTGAAATCCATTACTTTCTGCAAAAATAGGAACTCTGTGGCAGTCTTCAAAAAGAAGCTTCCACCTTCAACGCAGGAACTGCAGTTGCTTCAGTGGCATATCTCCATGCAGCACCGAACAGCAATTACACAGTGAGTATAATGAGTATGCCAGCAAGCATGTATGAAAAAGAGTGTATGTAAAAACAGAAATCACTGATAACAGCTATTCAAAGCTCATCCCACAGACCCTTTTCTGAGTAATAATTCCTGGGAGAAGGGAGGGGAGAATCAAAACAAGTCTGGCCGCACATCTTGCTGTTGATTTTTGAGTGTGAGGTCTGCAGACATTTATACCAAATATGGTAATTTACTCACAGGGGCTGAGTTCTTCACTTGGTTTTTGCAATCATTGGACACAGGAGGAACTCTTAAGACTTTCTTCTCCTGGGTCAACAAGATCTAAAGGAATTTAAGAGAAATTGGCTGTCTGTTCTAAGGAAAGCCATTGGTGCAGAAGTAAGATCAAAACATAGACTTAGGGGAGCTTTGACCCTATACACAGATGCTGGTCCAGAAAATTTGACATTGACTCCTTTGTAAACCTCCTGCTAGAAGAACAGCCCCTTTAGCTAAGTACAATTTAAATCAAGTCAAAGCCATGCACATCTTCCATTCACTCAGTAAGAACACAACTGTTAGACTTTCTCTTTCTTGGGTACACTACCAGTTGTGGGCTTTACCTCTCACAGTATTTGTCTGTGCAGTAAGGATGGATGGATCACACACATGACAGCTTTCTCCCTGCCCATCATCCCTTCCAAAACAGAGACAAAGGCTGTAAGGTCTGTTCTGAAAGCTGGCTGATAATTGCATAGACTAATTATTAGTCTTTCATCTTAATAAGCAGCATTTCAAAAGCATTTTATTAACCAGTCTTGTTACAGGTAGGGACGGTTGTAAGGTGTGGGTTTTTATGGTTTTAGAGTCCTTTTCATTATTAAATCACTGTTGAGGTTTCTACAACTTCTGTTACAGGGCTTGTAATAGCTTGACACCCCCACTGCTTTTTCAATTCCAATTCATTTTCTGGGTGAGTCACTATCTAAAATTATTAGTATACTTTCCAGATATCACTATCTAGAATAATCAGTCTCCTTTTGTTAATAGATAGAGTAATAACATACCTATTTTTTAAGTTCTGTGACAGCATCCCACTGGGATAGAATAGAAGGAAGATTGATGTATTATTAATGTTATAAATAATTAAAATGAACAAAATATGCAAAAAGAGGAAAGTGTTAACCATAGGAAAAATTATCACACAAGCTTTAATGCAAACTATTGGTTCCATTTCTACAGAGTTCCACCCATATACATTCTGTACTCATTTATGTCCCTGCAAAGCATATGTAAAACCTTACCAGATCAAAATGATATAATTTCCCACTCGTTTTCCACACGTGGAGTTATCTACAGAAGGTGCAAGGCAGGGGAGAGAGTGGTCAGTCAGTCGTGCTTTAATTTCTAGCTATTTTTGCCTAAGCCCTGAATGGCCTGCCAATTACAAACAGTACCAGCTGGGCTGTAAGAAGAGTAGGCTAAGAAGGACACACAGAAGAAGAAAATATTGATGTAAAAATAAAGAGCTGAGGACAAGTTCAGAGTGGGGAGACCTGATGAGGATCCCAGCTCTGTTGTTCGCATGCCTCACTACAGCCCTATCCCCTCCCCAGTTCAACCCTCCAAAGAAAGGAAGAAGAATTAAAAAAAAAGAATCCTGGTTGCAGAGCAGACATAACTTTCATCTGACAGGGAGACGTTGCTGACCCACAGCTGCCCTCCTGGCCTTGCGGATGTATCCTCATAGCTACAGTATGGAGGCGCAGGGGAGCCTGAAGTTCATTGTAGCTCTCTGCCCTTTCCTGGTAATCCTGCCCTAGTAAGTCAAGATGGAAATAAACCTTGCCCACCTCCAGCTGAAGGATGAGAATGAGGTGTCCACATCCACTTCCAGGTTCTACTCATCAGGGCACATAGTTCCTGAAGGTTCCCAGGCAGAAAAGGGTGGTGGGTTAAGGAAGCCTCCTGCATCCCTGCCCTGCCATCATCACTCCCCTTTCAGGCCTGTTTCTCCTCTGGCCTCACAGTTGCCTGAGGGGAACAGCCTGCAGAACAGAGCTGCCCATGCAGGATCTGCCCGCATTTCCATCAGAACTGCCTTGCTGCACAAGAACAGCACTGAGGTTTTCCTGCACGGGAAGCTACTGGCAGCTGCATGTGGAAGAGGAGGATTCTCTGCTCTGCTCTACTCCCACAGCCCTCACCAACAGCCTCTTCAAACAAAACATTGAGAGAGACAGTCCCCAAGAAAATCTGGGAGGTGAGGAGGCTTGAACTTTGCAGTGGGATCATCATCTAGATGTAGCCTTACAGCACAGCGAGGACCATGTCCTACCCTTTTCAGAGCATAATCCAGATACCTAATAATTAAAAAAAATTGGGTTTATCTATGTAAGAAAAAGTAAGCAGCAAAAAAAGGAATTGCAGATGATGATGAGGAAGATCAAGCTCTTCCGAAGGGTCTTCTTTTTCGTCTCAGATAATTAATAACAATACAGTTGGGTTTTCATTTGTTTTTTAATGATCATCTCATGTGAGCTTTATTCCAAATGCCAAAACCCAAAGATTTTCAGGAACATGGCAGCCTTACTGTTTTAAAAGCTCTTTCCTTATTCCATGTCACAGGGAGAATATAGCAAATATCTCTGCTAAACAGAACTTGATGAACGCCTATTAGCAGAGTCACATCCTGAGCAGCTACTGAGAGAACGAAGTATAAACACTAACATTAGAAGACAAAGATTTTGTTCCATCACTGTTAGGATGTCAGCACTGGATTCACACTGGTGTATATATAGAAATTTCACATTTGGCAAAGCAGTTGTTTTGGAAACTGATCTGCTTTCATGACTACTGTTATCTATGAAAAAAAGAAGAGTTTTACCCCATGCTTTACTGTAATCTGCTTATTTGTGGATGCAAACCAGTTTAAAAAGAAGTATATTTATACACACGCATTTCACTGTGTATCAGCATCATACCAAAAACCTCTAGTTTCTTCCCTGCTCTCATTTTCATGGCCTTGTAGGAGAGGCAAGGCAGAGGAACCCAATATGAGAAGCCAGCAGGCCATAACTCCACAACTACAGACAAGCAACAATTAATCACATTTACCAGCTAGGCAGGTAGATCTTGTTGTCCTTTAACAGTGAAGGAAATACAAAGCTCCTCTCCCTGAGCACTGATTGTCCAAGTGATATCTGAGCTCTCAAAAGCAGCTCCTGAGCCACTGAGATACTTACAAATGAAGGAAACCAAAACCCAGATATGCCAGTCTTCAGCTTAATCCGTATTTTCAAAGAAGAATTGAAAGCACAACCAATTGCTAAAGTAGAAGATTTATCACCATTTTTCCATGCTACATCATAACTTACTCCTCCTGTGCCACAGGTCCAAGTCCCTTGGGGCTCATTTGGGCTGTGACCCCAGCAGCCTGCTCAAAGGAGGGCCTGCCCCAGCTCATGGCTGTGGAAGTGCAGTGCTGGAGACTGACAGACTCTCCCTCCCTTGGAATAAGGAAGAGAACAAGGCATAAAGCTGTCAAGTATGTCTACTGCAGGAATGAGGAAAAAGAACACACACACACACAAACCCCACCAAACTTGTATTCATCTTTTAGTCTTGCTCTCAAGCTACTAACCTTTCTGTTTTAGCTTTCTCCATACATGCATAACTCATTGATTCATTCTGACAATTACATAATGCTTTTGAAGTGCAAAGAGAGACCAAAAAGCATATCCAAAATCTAGGACAGCTATAGCTCATCTGTTTCTTATGGTTCCTTAGCATAGGTTTTATTTCCAAGTGAGTCAGTCACGTTTCAGTGAGTCTAATGGAGTTATTTTTGAAACCCTTCCAAAATGCTTGGACTAAGATGTGATGATATACTGACCCCTTGGAGGGGGAAGGGGTTACAGACATCATTTCATGAGACCACACAGAAATGTTAAGATTATCTGTGGAATCTCTCCCTGAGTCACTCAGCAGAACTTAAGCACAGAGAAATCCACCTTTTTGAAAAAAGATATGGGTCTTATTTTAGCTGCTGAAGATGATTTAACCCAGGACTGCTCAATAAAAAATACCTCCATATTGCAATTTGATCCCTGAGTTGAGGGAGCCCCTCACTGGCTTTGTTAACTCAACTTAAAGCCCCCTGAATGAAGAAAGTTGCAACAAAGATGCATGGAATGCGAAGTCTTATTTGTTATAGCAGTGCACTGATCTCAACCTTCACACAGACTCCAGTCTCCTGTTGACCCAAAAGATGATGAAACGAGCATTTCAAGCATGTAGGCAGAATGTGTAGGCAGAGTTGGGTGATGACTGGGGCATGTCAATAATGTCACACAGCTGGAACGCTGCCTAGTCCATGGCAAACAGCTGTTCTCCAAATAAGTAATCACATAGAAGGAGGTAGAACTTAAATCCTCCATTTTCAGAGAGGGGGACAGTACTTCTCCTGATGCTGCCTCTTAAAATTATTTTCTCTTTTCCCTTCTAATTTTATGCTGAAATGGTCTAGCCATGATGTGTAAAGTGACGATGTGTCTCACACATGTAAGTGTGAACTATAGGCATAGCAGTATTTCGCCTTCACAAATCATTTAACAGCAGTGTCACTCCAGATGCAGAAGGATTCAGCAATCACTGAATTAACTTCTGAGATTCTTTGAAAGCAAAGTCAAGTTATAAGAGTGAAATATGCTTTTTTACTACTGTTCAGTTACAGGCAGAATATAAAGTTGAGGTCAGTTTCTAAAAAATCCAAGACCAAAGTTAAGTGCTTAGTCTATGTTAGTGCTTAACTATCTTAGTTATCACTTCAGTAAAGCACACACAAAAGCCTAGAGCTAGAGGCCTCAAGGTGGGAGATACATTGGAAACCAAGCCATGAGGTACATTGGTTTGGATGTACCTCATCTATGAAGCCAAAAAAAAAAAAAAAAAGAGAGAGAGAAATACAGAAAATGCTTTTTATAAAAATCTGAGTTAGTCCATCTAAATGAAACATTATCTCATAGATGCTTAAAGATAATAGCAGGCAGGATAACAACCATAAGCAAAACAGAATATAGCTTTCATCTTCTCAGAAGTGTTTGAAAACCCAGCCCATGCCAGGACAAAACGGCTGGTATTTGCCTCTAACCATCCAGTCATCCTATTTTTGAGGATCACAGAGATAAACAATTCCCTGAAGTATACTGTAATTCTGCAGCACTGATGAGCCCAATATCAATTCCTGTGTTAAGGGCAAGTTCAAAGACTATTCAGTATTTGCTTGATAAGCTTCTCAGAGAGGTCATTAACTAGGACAGTTAGCTATCCTCCTCACTGTTTTTTTTTTCTCTCATTGAGATCTCCATTTTTGAGAACTTTCCCTAGTTGCCTAGGCACATCCAAAAGGAAAGGTACACGTACAGCTGTAAGCTGATACGCACATACCTTAGCCTGGACTAGGCTATGACTTGTTTGAGGTTAAGCACATATGGGGCCAGGAAATGGGTTTAACTAGCTGAAGGATGAAGCTCTCACAGGGCTGAACAGAAGACAGGAATACAATGGAAAACATTTGCAAGGCTTAGGTCTAGTGAGAAAGATATTCCAGGAGGTGATTTGGGAAGCTCCATGTGTTACTCATCTCCATCACTCAAGCCTTGGGAACAAACAAAACCCACCAGATGAGAACTGTAGAGGTGCCTCATCCTGCAGAGTTAGCTGCTGCTGATTAAAGCTCCAAACCCACCAATGGTTTGGTGCTTTCCTGCACTGGCTCTGCAGGTGACCAGAGTAGTCAAGGGGTAGTGAAGATAACCAGCCCCTAGACACAGTTATTTGTTGCACAGGGCATTCGTCAGGACAGCTCCAGTTGTCCCAGTTAACACACCTGCCCTTCAGACAGCCTACGGAGTCTAAAATAACACCAGAATAGCCCCTTGCTGATACAGGGATACTGCTCCACCACAGCAGCAGTTTTCACCTGATGGAGCAGCATGACAGAAGCAAGCCTTTCCATCACGACCTCCTCACTCTCAGTTGCCAGTGAGCTGTTACCAGCAAACTGCTCCAGTAAGAAGCTTCAGCTGCGTCTATGCAAGGTGTCTGCCAGTCAAACACTAATTCCTACAGCCCTGAGCAAGACAGGCCTACTCAGGTCTGTCACGTAGGCACAGCTCCATAAGTCTGAACTAATGGCAACTTTGCCATGGAATAGCTACTGCCTAATGCAGGACCCAGAGGCTCCAGCAAACATCCCCAAGCTTTCTAAACCCAGAAGCACCTGGATTTGCCTGAGGCCATCACAAGCTGCAGATGCAGACTATTCATTGTGGCAGGTTTCAGAGAGCACCCAGGGAGCCTTGGAGCAGTGGTTGGCTGCTCTCTGGGCCCGCGGAGCAGAGACAGGAGAATGCTCCAGAGGCACCAGGCATCAGGACAACCAGGAGGTACAGGACAACCAGGAACTACAGATGCCTGAAAGGAAGTTAAAATACAAAAGATGAAAATTCAAAGCTGAAGGTATTCAGAGCCACCTCTCCCATTTTAAAACAGGAAGAAAATTCAGCTGACAAAACCAGCAGGATAATACCAAAGAGAAGAAAAAGGATGAACCCCCCAGCACCAGACAGCTCCTTCCCCTGTGCCAGCAGTGGCAGCACAGTGCCAGCAGGGGACAAGCGGTGGCCCTGCCAGGACATCAGCACCCTGCTGTGGCACCTGTGCCTCCCTCACCAGTAGAGATTTTAGCCTTAGGAGTTCTGTCAGGGGACACACAGACAGCATGGCTCCTGGAGGAAAGAACTAGTACAAATCTCTCTGTTTCTTTGTTTTTCAACATGCCACATACAAATGCCACTCTTTGTCTCAGAAGATCCCACCTGAGTAACATCATCAAGGCGCTTAAGTGTCACCATGAAAACCGTGCCCTTCTAGCACATATGCATATCCACTTGCAGTAGATGGGATATATAAACTTTCCTGGGCTAATTACAGGCATCACCCTGCCAATGGTAGCAGTTACTCAGATAACACACATCATTTCAAGAATCACATTTTCCAGCCACAAGGAATAGAAGAACAAGGGAAAGCTATGGCTACTTTATCTGTTGGCATGTCATTTTCTTCATGCCTAGTGTTTTTTTTTTTTGTTTGTTTTTGTTTGTTTGTTTGTTTGTTTGGTTTGGTTTGGTTTGGTTCTTGTTGTTGTTTTGTTTTATTTCTTTAATTTTGTTTGTTTGTGTCTTGTTTGTTTTTAACTGTTTTCTGCAGTGCCAACTCTACTGTAAAAAACCTGCTCAAGTATGTGCTTAAAAAAAAAAAAAAAAAAAGATAAAGAGCTATTTTAAACAACCTATAGCTACTCCAGGGAATCTATTTAGAGCATAAGTATCCTAAAACTTCAAGTTACATGTACATGCTAATTATCAATATAAAAGATAGTGCTGTCAGTCTCATTAATTCAAATATCCCCAGTTCCTAGGACCCCCAAATACTCCCTTCCAAGAAGAGAAATGAAATCAAAAAAAGGGAAGGGAGGGGAAGACAAAACCATCGGGAGCACACAGTTCTTCTTAGATTTCCTATCAGATGCTCCTCAGAGTGCAGCCTGAATAGTGGAACAGCCAGGATTTTTTTATTTTTTTTTTTAATCCACACTTCCCCACCAGTCATTAGAAAAATGTGGATCCCAAGGAACAAGGCTTCTTCCCAGAATGGCAGCGTTGTGACCACATTCTTGTCTGTAATATTTTTAAGTTCTCAAAATGCCAACACATTCTGAGGTTTCAAACTGAAACATTATATTTTCCATTTCTACGGTGATATTGACTACAGTGAAAGTTGAACAATTTAAAGAAATATATAATCAAAATTGAAACCCAGCAACTCAAATGCCTTGAGTTTTACTTGTAGGTGGAAGAGAAAAATTGAGAGAGAATGTACTGTTGGTTCATTAATTTGTTGTTTCCAACCTTTTAGTTAATGCTATCAAAAAACATTTTTTGAGTTCTTCAGGACTGTTACACAACAGGGAAGAAAAAACAAATAAATCCCCCAACCAAATCAATCACCATCGAGCTGATACTATTCCAGACTAAAATTCATTCTGAGATCTCCTGGAAATAGAGCAATCATTCTGAGTTGCATCAAAACAGATTTGGCAATGATGCGGGGAGGGGGAGGGGGTCTTGCTTCTTCCCCCCAATGACAAAGTGAGGCACAGGGTACCTAGTACAGCATACAGTTGAAGGAACTTGAACATAGGAAGTCATTTTTTATTACCAGCCTGTATTCCTAAGGAAGACAGTTTTTGCAGCTGCCTGTACAGGTATTTCTATGCATTTGTCTATACTGCAAAATAACTTTCAGATTTCCAGGGCAATTTCAATAAAGTTTTGACAGAATGGTAGCAGCTAAAAAAGTATTGTGTCTGATCAAGTTTTGTACACTTATGTATGCTAAATTGTACATTTATATATGCTTTATATATACAGCTATATGCTGTATAAATAAACATATTCAGCACAAACCTATGGGAAATCAGCTTTTACTGCTTATGGCACTATGTTTTTCCTATTCTTATGAGATACACAAAAACTCAGTTGAACAGAAAGATGTATTTTGCAAAGTACCAGCATTATCTTCTTATATAAAATAGCAATTGTAGAATATAGAATTAACCAGGCTGATGCAATAATTTAACACATCTGTAATGAAAGTACATATGCACAATGAAATAAGAGAAGGGTCCAACAAAATCTCCCTCTGTTTTTTATGGTCTCCAGTGGCTCTATGAATGTTTTTATTCAGGAATGTGGCTTAGAACAGTTGTCAGCATACATGTAGGATATCACAGAGAATGATAAAGTAATGTATGTCAAGATGATGACAGTATTCATCGGGTGTCACTTTTAAATTACCAACATGTTCAAGGAAGTCTGTTCAAATTCTTTTTTTTTTTTTTTTTTTTTTTTTAAATTTTAGGGAGTAAAACAGAAGCCAAGCATTTTATTACGCCTGTATCCTCCAAATTAAGGTTATTCTACTAGGTCTCCAAATACACTGTAAGTAGGGAAAAACAAGCAGAAGTAAATGAATTTTTAGTTTCCATTTCAGCCAAAGAATCAGAACTCTCAATAAGTTTGTGAATATTATGCTACAAATTATTATTGAAGGTCAGATTTTATTTTATTTCCTATGCAGGTTACTGGGTAAAGAAAAATATTTGATTTTTGTATTCCATCAATAAGTGTATTTAGTCTGCTGAAAAAACACCAAGCTATTTTAGCTAAAGGCAAGGTTATCTAGCCATCCTTGATTTGGGGCAATCAGCCATCACAAAACAATTCCTGGGAGTAAACACTGTAGTTAGAGACATGTAAACAAATACTAGAATTATAAACGATAGTACCACACATGAAAGAAAAAGAAATCAAAGGGATTACTACATGAAGCAAATCTGTATCATGCCTCCTACTGAGTTGTTATATTTTCCATGTGCCCCGTTTTAGGTGGTTGGTTTTGTTTTTTGTGTTTGTGTGTTTTAAGTGAAATCACATGTTCCAACAGGGTAAATAAGGTAAAAACAACTATTTTTGTTTTTAATTTTTGGAAATTAGAGAAGTTAGTTATATAGGGACAGATCCTAAATCCTCTGAGCTACCATTAGCAACCAGGGATGTCCTGGGTATCAAAGACTAGACTCAATACATAAAATAGCATAAATATCATTAAAACTTACAGCAATTTCAGGTACCAGTAAAAATTGAAATTTATTAGAATGTTCCCCAGGAAATGTATATGTATTTGCTTTTTGAAAGACTAGTACAAATCTACAATATAGTCCATCAGTTCAGTTGCTCCAACTACACCGTCAGAAGTGTAAGGAGTAGATTTACTATAGAAAAACACCGAAAAACCAAAAAATGACAATGATGTACGCACACATCAAAAGCTCTTTTCCCCACACAAAGTCTACATAAATTGAAATTGTAATTCGTGAACAACATCAATAACAAATTAACATTCCTTAAAATTTTGCAGTAAATTGGGACACAAAGTGGATGCTGTAAAAAGAAATGCGGCAGAGTAAAGAGTCCCTTTTCAGTCAGGCACAGCAGCCCCATAAAAACTACAAAGCACCAGAGGCTGCAATGCTGTAATTTACTTGTCCCTCGCTTTCTTTTTATGCTACCAAGCAAAAGTGACACTATACATTACAGAACAGACAGAGCAGAGCCACACAGACTCTTAGGTGTGGTAGCAGTTTCTGTGCAAAAGTAATGCTACTTTGCCTGATTTAACATTTCAGGGCATCACAGAGGGGACCAGCTTCAGAGGCATATGTGTATAAAAACAAATATACAAGTATCAGTATGTATATAAAAATAAAGGCAATGAGATCAGACCATCCCTAAGTGTACCTAAACTTAATTCTATCTACTCAGAACATCAAGAGCTATAATCTAAATTGGTGTCAGCTACACATCAAGCAGCCAAAGGCAGTTGCGAGAAATGTATGTTTCTGAGTATGGGGTAATCTATTTTATGATATGTTCTCCAGTTTATTTTCTTCCCACATCTCTTTCTGGCTCTACATACCCAACAGCTGGATATTTGGGGAGACTGATTTCAAACAAAGGAAAAGTATACCTTGTTTTTCTAATAAGTCACTCTTCAGATGGTATATAAGTCCTGAAATTCACATAACTGAGCCAAAATATGTCTTTTTTTCAGAAAAAAAAAAACAACCAAAAAAAAAAAAGAGAGAGACCATTATTTCCTTAGCAATCGCTCCTCTACCTAGCAAATCAAGTAGGCATATGTCCTGTAGAAATCCATTTGTTTATATTTCCTTCTGTCCCCTAAAATAGTGTCCAGATTTTTATTCATACCATTCATACAAGTTTGTCATAACCTGTCATTATACCTTTGTGTACTGGAAAGCAGCTGAACCAGCAATGGGGATTACAGTCTTGAAAGAAAAGGAAAGGAAATACGCTGTGGTCCATAGAGAGGATGGCGGGAGCCAGGTTCCTTCCCTGAAAAAGGATAAAGATATCAACCCCAGGGCAATTTCAACCACTGTGAGGCTGATGCTTCTCAAAAGGCAATTCTCAGGCAGGGATAGTGACCATGACAGGAGCACATCACCATCTACACAGAAGAGTTGATGGAAAATCAGCTCCTCTGAATTCCAAGCCTGGGTATTCCTCATTGCTAAACCCTGGGGTCCTCACTCAAGCTACGTTATCAGTCAGCTTAAAAGGAATTACCATTAGGGAGATATATAGCGAGGATTTAAAGATCAAGCATAATATGAAATTGTTATATATGCCATAACTGTAATACTTCTGTAATGAAAACTGAATAATGTACATGTTTACATTTTCTTGCATAACCATTTCATATTAAAAGAAGTGAAGATACTGAGAAAGTGAAGATACTGAGAGTGTTACACAAGGAGAAGCTTCTTCTGTCCATTATGTACATGTGCTCTTTATGAAACTAACCAGTGGTGTGAAATTAAAATCAATAAAATCTCTGCCAAATATTATGGATTCCATAAGTTTAACACCCTTTTCATAAACTGTCTTTCACAAAAATCATAGTGTAGCTTCACACCTCATTCATTAATTGCCCTTCTTTAGCTAAACACCAGGAAGCCTTCAGGTCTTTTGGTTGTTGTTTTGTTTGTTTGTTTTAAATCAAAGGCTGACTAGGACATTTAAGTTGTTTTAATAACAGCCCTGTGCAGAGTCTAATTTTTCTAGTCTGTACAGCTTGACTGTTTTGATTTTTGAAGGGACGGTATTCTTTGTGTTCATATGTAATAAAAAATGGCCAGGCAAGCAGAGCGGAGTGTTTGTTTTAAAGAGACTGTACTGACCAAAGCCTATTGTCTGCATAACGTGACTCTTGCGTATGGTAGCAGCATACCAGCAGTACCGTGTAGCTGTACATGTCTGACATGCAGATTTGCATATTGCACGTATCAATTAGCTGTGCACAGTGGGCATCCGGTGAAACCTCACAACCTGTCTGGAGAACACAGTTTTAGGCAGCCCTTGTTCCATAGCATATGTGCAGCCTAATGCTTGTCTAACCCTGCCACAGCTTTGAGGAGAGCATATTTCACCACAGAAGCCCATGATGCAATTTCACTTGTCTCCACCTCTAACTTCCCAAAATGCTAAAAACTGTTTGAAATCAGGTCTGTTGGTTCCATTAAAAAGCAACAAACAACAAACCCAAACACAACCAAAGATTCTGTCACCATCAGTATAGACCCACAGAAGGTCTTGCCTCATGCCAAATACCAGTGGCCTTTGTATGGCACAAATACCCAAAGGCAACCACAAAAGCAACTCAATCTCATGAAAAAAAAAAAAAAAAGAAAAAAAAAAGAAAAAAAAGGAAAAAAAAAAAAGAAGCCCAAACCCAAACTTTCTTGACAATGATGCTGCAGATGGGCTGGAAAGGAGAGAGGTTTGTGCTCTGTTGTTTGCCTAACCCTCATTCCCACTTGCCAGACTATGTCTGTGTCTTTCAGTATGCCTAGTACAACATTTTGCAGCTGCTCAAAGAGAAATTTCCCTCCCCAAATAGTGCTCAACAACAGTAGCTGGGAAATTCTGAGAACCAGCAGCTGGGGAGATCAGTGTTGGCCAGGCTGAGCTGAAATGCTAAAGCATCTCTCATCACAACTGCACAGAGCCAGATTCCAGAGTTGTTAATCAAGCATAACTCAATGGGAGCTTTGCCCAATTAAGTAACGGAGAGTTTGGCTCATTCAAGCAAAGGATTACAGTGCAACAGCAGAAGCCCTTCAGTGCTCAAGACTGAGGTTAGCACCCTCTTTTAGCAGGCTGGGAAACTCCCTTCCCCTATCTTCACCTCCACCAGTCCCTCTGAACAGGAGGCCTTAAAGGCAAAGTGAGGGTGAATAAAATGATGCTGAAAAAAAGCAGGGATGCCGTCAAAAAGCAACATGGGGCATTTGCTTTTTCATTCTCCTTATTCCAGTTTTACTACTTGCCCCTGTACCATGAAAATCCCTCCTCCCACCCCCTCAGTAACTAGAAAGCAACAGCATTTAGGTCCACTCTGAATCATAACCCTGGTACACTCAGGTATACCCTGTGTAGCCTCCCACTCACATGCAACTTTGACCAGTTTGCATTTCCACTGCTGAGATCTTTCTCCTCCCTTCTAAAGAGGCTCTCAGGTCAGCAGCTAACCTGATGAAGCCTGGTGTGCCCACTTTTGCAAAACTTCAGCATTTAGCTCTTTACAGGATGCAGAAACTTAGTTGGGAGAAATCACTTACTTATTGAAGAAATCAAAATATTTTTAAAAAGAGAGAGAGAGAAGAAAAAATATGTATTAATTTATCCTAGTGAGTAGGTGAGGTATTCAGAAAGCATCCCAGGGTGGAGAGGATATCACAAGAAGGTATCCCAGGCAGTAAAGCACATACTGCACAAATAAATATTAGCCATCCCACAGTGTGCTTTCTCTAATTTCATGTTACTCCCTCTCAGCTCCATGATTACTCAAAAAAAAAACAAACTCTACTTTCTCTCAAGATCCTGAAGATCTGATCCTGCAAGATAAGAAATACAGGGAGGTAGTGAAATTGGACCAGACTGAGTGGGAAAGGAAAAAGTCAATAATCCTCACAGAAATAACATTGTAGTTTTTGTTCATTTGTTTTTGAGGTTTCTACATCTAGTCACTGAGAAACTAAGATCTAGAAATTTTTATGATCAACTCTATTTTGTAGTGAAATTTATTTTAAACCAGATCCCTACACCAACTTTGAAATGATGCCTAAATGCAGAATTTTCAAGCTCTATTTTAAAAGGAGAAAATGTTTCTTCTTCCCTTCCTTCCCCCAGTCCCCACATAAGACGGTTGCATAACCAGCTATCCATTTAAATATCTTTTAACTTTACACTGATTTTCACAAGCAAAGTCTGCAATGACTTACATTTACACATTGCCTGTGGTCCCACTGAAGCCGATGAGATTATTCCCAGCATACAGAATTAAGCATGTGCATAAATCTTTGTGGGATCTCAGCCAAAGAAACTGTTTTATTAGGAAACAATAAAGACACATAGGCTTGCGGTAACTCCATGAGCCAAATCCTGTCCTCAGAGACACAAGTTCACTTCTTTTTGGGGACAGGCAGTTGCAAGACCCACCAGGAGCATGCCCAGGCATGGGAAGAAGAGCAGAGGCACACAAGACTCCTGCGCCCCTCCACTTCCAAAGGGGAGTTGTATTTCAAGAAGGAGTTACCAGTGTGAAGACATGAAGGCACTTTGGTATAATTTAGATACTTTTTAGCTTAACATTCCAGCCAAACATCATCCTCTCTAGTCTCTCCTGCCATACAACATTGTCTTCCATAGTGCTCATTGCAATGGGGATCACATAAAAGGAATATATCTAGATAGGTTTGGGAAGCACGTGCTACTTTTTATAAAGAATAATGGATAGCCTACATTATTCATAACATAACTGATTTCATTTGCATTATGCTTTACTTTCCAGACTTTTAAGCAAGGACATCCTAATAGGACTGTATAGGTATATTTTTTCCGAGATTCATGCTCTACGCTAGAAATAGATGTCTTCCACATAAATAGTTATTAAAATTATCAGTACACATTGTTAGATTGTGGCCTAAAATTATATGGTTAAAATATTGTCTACAACATTTGCATCTTCTAATTCTCTAACAGAGAATATAGGATTTCAAAATAATGGCAAGGACAAAAAATAAAAGGAAGTAATATAGATCTAAAAGCTCTTGTAGTGTAATGTTTGATGACTGCTAAAAAAACAACAACAACAACAACAAAACAATATGCCTCTGAGGCACCCCAAACAGAAAAACCTATGAAAAAGCTCCAAACAAATCTGACAACATAATAGCCAAGGCAATGGAGAGCAGCTTTGAGCATATAGGAGTTGATCCTCTTCCTTAAAATTCATAACCGTGCATTTCTTCCCCAGAGATATTCTTCATGTGCAGTAGCTTCACAACTTTTCCTTTAGGAAAAGAAAACCTTGCAAGTTAACACACTGGCATTTGTCACTGTCTATATTGGGACTCAACTAATTCAGGTGAGTAAATCTGTTTTAGAGACCAACATCGATAATCCACTGAGAAGAAAGCACTGATCTTCATCTTGAACCTGAAACTCATGTGGTCTTTTGCCTCTTCCACTGGAAGAAAAAATAAACAAAACAAAACAAAACAAAACACAAGGAAATTACTGCCCCCCACACAAAGAGGATTCTTCATTCTGTATACCTGTAAATCTATCCTCTTCCCTGTATTCATGTAGGATTTTCTCAGAAGAGAAAGCAGAAGAAGGGAGCTCTCTTATTAGGCATTCACCTTCTCTCCTGTCTTCCTTCAAGAACTGCACCGCTGTTTTAATAGACTGGCAAGCATTTTTTTTTCTTGCATTCACAAGACAATATTAGATGTTGTTTAAACCCAATTCAGTTGATTGCAAATGGCCCACCAATGTCACCACCACTTGATCAAGCCCTGAGAGTCTATTCTGAAGTGCTGGAGAAGAAAAAGAGACTCCTTTAAAATCAGCTGAGCAAAAAATGTGTAAAAACAGGCATTCGAGAAATGTTATTGTCCAAGATAGAACATCAGAGGCTGAGGAGAACAAACAATATAGAGAACATGTTTTTCCTTGCCTGCTTCACAATGGCTAAGATTCTTTTTTTTTAAAAAAAAAAAAAAAGAATAGGTAGAAAGATAAGACATGCATGCCTGATATTGAAGAAAAGACTGTGTGTACCAGCCCTGCTGGATAAATTGTTCAAGAACAGTTCAGCCATGTCAAAAAAAGGACCCTCTTGTGCTGCCAAGGTCAGTTAGACCTGCAGCCCGTGTTAGTCAGAAAGGTCATCACCACTGGAATATTTAAAATGTATTCACCTGGTTTCTCCTAGGACTTCACAAACTTAGTGCAGACCAGTTGTGTGTGGGATTTTAGTTATTGTATGCTATGGTGTGCAGGTGTTTTATTGATGGATCAAGAGCTGCAGACAATATTCAGCCCAGTGCTGAAGACTATCAGAAAGCCTACATACTGCTGGAAACCTCAGTCACAGCCCTAAGTGGAACTGTGATAGGTACGTGCTGGGCATATGCACAAGATTTCCTTGCTCACTCACACACATACACATCACTGAGTGACACTAACAATACATTTGAGCTGTCACTGCATGGCCAACAGTCTAACTCTCATGCACCATCTGAACCCTTTACAACCAAGTTAAAATCACCGCATATTTTTTAACACCAAGAAAAGGAGAGGTCCCTGGTTAAAGTCCCACTGAAGTCCTAGATTTCAAGACATTTTTTTAAATCTCAGCCTGATCTCTGGAAGATCCTCTAATGTTTCCACAGCAAGGAAGAAAATCACAGAAGACTATTTCCATGGAAATTCTTTATACAGGTGCATACTGACACATAGTTTATTGAATAGGATAAACAACAACACATTAAGATGTAAATAAAATGCATGATGGTAGTCCTTCATTCAAGTAATTCCCATTGTTATTTTGACTTACTGATCATCAGAGGAGTGCTGGAAAGCAGCAGCTTTCAAACACCTGCTAATCAATTCTAGTATTTCTCTAATCCTATACTTTTATTTAAGAATACTGATTTCAGGAGCAATTTTATAGTCATTTTATAGCTAAAGTAGCCTGACCCATGCATTGAAAACCTGATGGAGCAACTTTGTGGCAATAAATAAATAAATAAATAAATAAATAAATTGTCTTTATTCCTTATCTGTACATGTAGAGTTACTAAATAAATAAAAAATAATAATGATAATAAAGAGCAATTGGATTTTCTAGTGGTATTTTTTTTTTGTGGTGGCTCTTCCTCCCAAATTTGTAAGCTGTTTTCTGAGAAAGACTACTTGCAGAATGTACAAGAAAGAGAATGCTGAGCTGGAACACATGAGAGGAACAGAGTTCAGCTACGGCATGATCCCTTGGCAGTTCTGGGAAAGACTCTCTCAGTTCTTATGGAACTCTTGCCTGTGGACAGTAAGGACCATGGCTTCTGTTTCTGTGCTTATGTGTTTTTTCTAAACAAGAGCTATGTGTAATTATACCCACATGTCCATTGTACACACTAACAAGGCGTTATCCCTATCTACTGCAAAGAAAAACTGAGGGCAGGCAGTGGAATTATGCTGTTTTAGACTAGCTGTAGCTTTGTCCCATGATGTCTAGTCAACAGATATGCATCATTGCTAATTGGCTCTCTGGTCTCATCTTTCCACGGTTGAAAGATAAAAGTGTGAAATAGACTCCTCTAGGTTTTAGGGCCAGAAAAGACTAAAGTTCAAATCATTTCCATGTGTTTTCTTCCCAGTGTTTTCAGAACCTGGATACTAAATAAAGCTGCCAGCACTCCTTTTAAGAAAATCACATGGGAAGATTATTTTTTTTTACTTTTTCCCCTCAAATGAACTCACTCCCCCCAGCCTTTTTTCTAGGAAAAATAAAAAAAGAGTGCCCTGGAAATGGCAGATCAAAATTTTCTATCTTGTATTCCACAGTATGTCAGCAGTTAATGACATTGCAGTAGCTTATGAGAGGGTAACATCACATCATATCTAGCACTCCATACAGAAAAAAAAGAGAACGGACAGGGAGGGAGAAGACCTTTTTCTCCAGTGAATAACAATGACAAAAACAAAATCAAAGTGAAATTAAATCAAAATGCTCTGTGATCCTGTAATTTTTTCAACTGCTACAGAACCCAAGTACTCCTCCGCTGAAGCCAAGAGTTGTTATTTTCCAGATTTTGTTATCTGTACCTGCCCACAATTAGACACTAAGTTTTTGTATGTATACCAGAACTAAAGTGATAGTACACTGCATTTACTGTCCTGCCTCGAGAGTGGTTTAGCAGAGCTCAAGAGATGAGTAAGTGGTGCTGAGACTCACTCTACCTTTCATTGGCTCTTCCTTCTAATACATGCTGAAAGCACCATCCTGTGTTATCAGAGCACAGTGATGCAGAGGGTGCTTAACATCCCGCACTTGTATTCCTATGCTGTGTGCACACAGTTCTTGTTTGCTTTGAACACTGATTTCTAACTTCAAGCTTCAGAGCCAGCATGTGCCACTTTCTGCACCCGAGCTAGGACACCCAGTTCTCTGCACGGCTCAGCTGCAGAAGCCATCTCTTCTAGCATAGGTATTTTCCCATTTCAGAAGCCCTTTTTTTTTTTTTTCTGACCTCCTCCGCTCCCAACATGTATGGGCACACAGCTATCAGCAATCCCCACTAAACACATGCTGGGGCAGGGAAGGCAAAAGAGACATCCTTTAGCTGAGGTATGGCAGAAGGGACTTTCCTGGCTGGGATGGGGTCCTGAGGGGAGGAGAGGTTCAGCGGGGATATTATGAGCATTTTTATCAATGAGGACATGTTGGCACTGCAGGAGGCTGCCAAGAAAGGCTGTACAGGCTCTGTCCCTGGAGGCTTTCAAAAGCTGCCTGGATGAAGCCTTGAGCAGCCTGGTCTGATCTCATAGCTGACCCTGCTTTGAGTGGGAGGTTGGACTGGAGACCTCTCCTTTCCAACCTAAACTCTTCTATGATCCTTTAAAAGGAGTAAATTCAGCAGTTTGGTTTATGTGAGCATCTGTCTTCATTGTTACATTAGAACTATGATCTCAAGACAAAGCTGGCATTTGCTTCTTCCAAGTACTCCCACTCACCTGTTATAAAGGTGGAGGCTTGGGTGCCGCCGGCACCTCTGCACAACGAAGAGCACCCTGGGGTCTTTCAGGAGAGTGGGTTTTGAAACATGGGGAAGCTCAGACTTCTATCAGACATACACTGACCTCTCTGTATCTCAATGCAGGATCTTCTTCCTGTAATTGGCAGGTGGTTGTCATTTGTTGCTGACAAAACAGAATCTATACTGGCTACAGACAAAAGCCTTAAAGGCTTAATTGTTTAATGGAGAGATTCTCAACAAACACCTTACAATGCAATAAAAATACATTTTTAAGACACTTTTGCAATACCAATATTTAATAATGGCTTTCATATGAAAGGTGCTTGCAGATGCGTACATACTGTTTCAATTAAAGTATAAACAGACATAAAACTATTTAAGCAAAAAAATACAATGTATTTTTGAGCAGCTCATAATTCAAGATCATAAAACTGAGTGTGACTATATGGTTCACAGCCTGTCATTGGTTTAATTTCAAGCAAATGTTAACAAAGTTTACAGTCTCAATTCAGTAAGTGAGTCTCATGCCATTCTCCATCTACATTACAGAGACCATCACCACACTTCGTATCTTTGCCATGACTCTCCACAGAACAGCTAGAATCCAAAAAGCTGGAGTCTCAA
This sequence comes from Anser cygnoides, assembly GCF_040182565.1. Taxonomy (NCBI): domain Eukaryota; kingdom Metazoa; phylum Chordata; class Aves; order Anseriformes; family Anatidae; genus Anser; species Anser cygnoides. Next base: position 81,050,428 of record NC_089873.1, on the reverse strand, counting down.
AAAGGCAAAGTGGTTTAAGGACCAGATCAAGGCTGAAACAAAACCAAAGGAGTGTCAGGGGAGACTTGAATTCATTTTCCAGCCACTTTATTCGGTGGATAAATACCAGACTTAATTTTCTACAGAGATGGATTCTGAACACAAACATGTTCTTTGGCAAACCTCAAAATAAGTGAAGGGGCTTTCCATAACTCAGACCAGAGAAACATAATGTTTTATAATCTTAAAGCCTCAGATCAATGTCATTAGTGGTAATAAAAACTACTATAGTTTGAGAGATGTCATTCTTACATGCATATATCAAATGTATTTTTAAGAGGAGGAGGGGGAAGTGATCCAATACAAGTACATACCATAATCACCATTTATCCTCAGGGGATATATTACTCATTTCTTAAACAACAACAACAACGACTAAAATAAAATAAACCAACCACCAAAATAAATCCAAGCAAACACCCGCCATGCCCCTGTAACCATTACATCCACTGCATTAAGGATAGGTGCAGGTAGGTATGTTACCTATCTACACGCCGTGGGTGGCCAAAAGCATTGTCATTTGGCCATCCTCTGGAGGTAAGGAGGGGCTCTGGGGAGGCTGTTGGCTTGAGCCTCCCCGGTTAGAGGTGGCCCATGCTGGAGGCTGGTTCAGGCTGCCTATCTGATACCAACACATTGGCTGCTGGGGCTTGGGGCAGTTCCATGAAATTAAATCAGATAAAACCAAGCTTTTTAGATATACAGCTGGGGATCACTTGGAGCAGCAAAACTACATAACTGATTTAGGTATAACATGTAAGGGAGCCTAATACCTTTGAGGATGAGAAAATTGCCACTCATTATGATAAGTAATACCTTATATCAGCATGTAAATAACTTTTCTTTGAAAGCAATCACCAAAGCATTCTCAACAGAAAATTAATATATCTGTTTCGTTTATGTATTCATCTAATATGTCACTAAATTTTTCCTGAGTTACATGTTCGTATCCATATATTTTTACACTTGTACACACATACACACACAGCGTTACATACTCTGTCTCAATGATGGGCTGGATCAGATAAGATGTTTGATATACAGTTCTCTGCTGAATGTTGCAAGAGATTTCACTCATCTCCCTGTTTCTGACAGTCACAGTTTTGGTAGGAAATTAAAAGTTAATTTTGCTTTTGTCCTTTTGTCTTTCTCCTTATCAGTAGTGCCTCCCAGGCATTCTAAAGTATGCTGAAAGTGACCTTCAGTTTACTCATATCATCCTGACACAAGTGATTTAGCCTCCATACTTGTAGGAGTAAACATAAGAAACCTCCACTGACTGACAAATATTTCATCAGAATTCACATATAGCCATACACTCGCTCCCTGGCATAGCAGGGAGAGGGTGTTGGATGGTGACCTCATTTAGGAAGGCATTATCATCTTTTAAGTTCACCACCATTGTCTACACACTACTAGTACTTCTTGCACTCCCAATCTCTATCTTCTTGTCTTCCATTTAAAGGTTGCTGACCTATTTTCTGGCCTATTCCATGCACCCAATTGCTAAAGTTGTTGTGATTTTGAACATGGAGACGGATCTTTAACTAAACCTGATTATATCAAGAGTTTTCCCATTTCTTGCTCTCCCAGAGCAAGCAGACAAGCACATTTTGAGTGCTTAAAAATACAGAAGTTTGACAAGTGATGTAGGAAAGAGGACAACTTCACAAACTATACCCAGCAGAGGCTGTGCAGATGCACAATACAAGACCTTTGAGTCATCTATTTTCCAGAGCAGTAGTGATTGCACTGGCTTCAATGCTCAGAAACACTGGGCCATTCAGACCAGTGGCATGATCTGTGTACTCATGGCTGGTCCAACATGGACATCCATTGCTGGACTGGAACTTGAAGGGCAGCTGAAGTAATTTTAAATGTGTTTTAATATGTTAAGTAGTTTATCACTTAGAACTTTCAAGGCCTGTGCAGTGAGGCAATGGTGGTAGCTCAGTAGATACGATGCAGATGTGAAGAGCAGCAGAGATGAAAAAAATTTATGGAGATAAAGGTTTTAGTCACTGACTGGGCATAGAAAAATCAGAGATGCAATAATAAACTGACTCAAATAGGTTACTGAAGATACAGAACACCTTTCTTTGAAAGAGTCTAACACTCAGAGCATCAGAGAATATATTCTGTCTTTTACAAGACAGAAGTCACAGCATTATTAGGAAAGGTGATTTCAGCAATTTCACATTACCCAGACTAGGGTCAGAAAAACATGTTGAAAAACAAAGAATATTGTAACAAACACAGCAAAGGTCATGAGAGTACAGATACAGAAGGAAGAACAGGTGGACTGAATAGGATTTATGAGCGCTTTAGTGTAGCCTAGAAAAAAAAAAAGCAAAGTGTATATAAAAAATAATAGACAACTTCAGAGCCACCACAAGCTCAGAAACAGTTCTCCAACAGCAACTGAACAAAAATTCAGCTTTGACTGCAGATGACACCAATACAAATCTTTATCTGTCAACTGCCATTTTTACGTAGGTTCATGCCCCTACGTGTTCTCCTGTGCACGGTACTGCTGCAGTATTCATCTGGATGGCACCAAAATGGCTTTATCACACTCACAGTAGAGAAGAAAATAGTTATTTCTCCCTTTTGGTTTGGTAATTTAGTGTTTAGAGTATACTGCTTACATTTGTCTCAGGAGTTTCAGTGTTGTGCCTTATTTACCTGTGTTGCCTCCCCTGCTGACTCCCCAGCAGATGAGGAACAAACCCAGCTAGACATGCCTGCTTGCTTCTAGCCTAGCAAGAGTGCCCCACACAGCTCCCTGGATACATTAGCAAAGCAAGAAGCTAATAGATCTGACCCAATGTCGTTTTAGGTCTAGGTCGTCTTTGCTAAGAGTATCTTCCATCTTATGATGAAAGCGTTGCCAGAAGACGCACAGTTTGTGTCTTTAGAAAAATATCTTGCTGTGCAGTGCCTTTCATCACATACAATGAAAAAGAAAAATCTCCTAAGTCGACGTGATCTTCTCCTTCTGGCTCACATTTACCTACTCCCAAGAACTTACATGCTGTTGCAAATCTTGACACGCTATTTTCATTTTCATGTCAGATCTGCATTTTAAGTCAATACTAATGGAAGAAAGGGTTACAAAAATGTGACCTGGCTACTCAACCTTTTAAAAGAGATTTCCCATCACATTTTAGGGTGGAAAAAAAAAATATATATATATATATATAGGGTCAGGCATTGATGATAAATAAAATAAAGTAAATCCTCAAAAACAAAACAAAACAAACAACAACAACAACAAAAGCAGCCACTGGTGACCAAGTGCAATACAACTGATATACAAAGAACCAGATGACTTTGATTTGCACTTAGTTTAGCACATCGTGAATAAAGATCTGCCACATAACGAGGACTTTTCATTGCAAAATACCTTGGCAATTTCATCATTCACCACTGTTATATGTTTCCTTCCTTATTACCAAGGAAAAATACAAGCTTGTGGATTTTGTGGATTATTTTATTTTTTTTTTAGAACCCAACTTTTGGATTGGTTCTACCTATCAGAGCCACCTCATCTAACAATGTGAGAATGGGGTTCAAGGCCATGTATATGTAGCAATTTGGAATACAAGGCAACTTCCCAAACTTAAAGATCCTACTTCAGTGAGATTGCACAACTTCTTAAAGTGTTTGAAGGACCCAAGGCTAAATCAGCTGATTCTCTAGAAAACTTGAACTCTTTAGTCTCAAAGCTTCTCTGTTACTATTTTGCTATTATTATTTAGAAAGAAAGTCCTAGTAGCAAAATCAATAGATATGCAATCAATGTAAACTCATATGTCAACTCTGCTGTAAGTGTTTCAGGCACACCAATGTATCAGAGAGTGAGAAGATCACCAGCTGCTGAAGGTACATTCCTGAAACAGGGCACAGACCACGCATACAAAGAGCCACTTCATGTTTCAGTACAGAGTTGCTCTAGAAACACTTCTCTTGTTGCACGTGTTCCTTACTGCAGAAAGGTCTTCTTCAGTAACAGGACCATTTAGGAAAATCTTCTTTAGTAACAGGACCGTTTTGTTTTTAAAACCAGAACCTAGTCTAAACTTGTTCACTTGAAACAGCATCCTTTCTTCCTATTAATGAAGTCAGGGATCAAAAATATAGCCTGTAACTAATCTGTGTAATTGAACTTGTAGATTTAGTTTTGAATATTACACTCCTACAACAAATAATTGTTTGCAGAAACTATTTAGCAAATTGTGCTATGTAACAAACAAGCAAACAGAAGTAGAAGCAAAGCTAACAAAGAAATCACAGCCAGCAAATTAGTCTCTTAGTACTAGCTGGTGACTTGTCTTCAGCTGAAGAAAGTGCACACATATGAATAATGGTATTTTTTTTTTCCCTTTTTTTTTTTTTTACTTTTAAGGGAGATGATTTTTTTAAGGGAGATGATATCATCAGCTCATTACTAAAACTAACTTTTATTACATTTTACATATATTTTATGCATACCCATATGTAAAATATGAGCACATACAAACATAATATTTCCATCTTCATTTTGACAGCATTATCTGCAAATTCTTCTTGAATGTTTTTATTTTGTTAACACTGATTTTTGAACAATTTCTTCTCTCTGTGACCATCTGCCACACTCCTACAGGGTTTACACTCTATAAAGGACGTATACAACAGCAAAAGTTATATCTTGGAATATTTTGACAAATATACAGCAGTCAAATCCAACTTAATAACATTAAAAAAAAAATCTTATCAACTCCCTTAAAAAAGCTTACTTAAAAAATTTAGATTTAAATGTGGGAGATCAGAATACATGACATATAATAGAACATCTGTTAGATTAAAAAATCCAACCATCCTTATTAACTCTTTTATTCCATCTACTTACCTTTTTCTTATTTCTTGCACTTGCTTTACCGATTGTCTCTGCTTCTTTTCTCCTTGCTGGCCTACCCCACATATTCCCATACAATAAGATTTTCCCTCCTTAAAAGCCTCCTCCTTCTTTTAACCTGTTTTCAGACAATTTTCCCAGGTTCTACCTCCTCTTATCTCTGTTACCCAACACTTCCTTTCCTTCCTTCTCCCTCTTCTTGCAGTCTGCCAACTGCAAAGGATGTCTCCCTGCAGTCACAGCCATCTTATTTTCTAAAACCACCTGTGACCTGACAGATTAAACATCCCTTAAAGAAAATGGACAAATAAATGCATAAATGCAGCCAGAGAACTATCTTAGCCCTATATATCTATTACTTCACAAAATATTTTTCCAAAGTTCACCATAGTGAACACTCAGTTTCAGCACACTAGTTCCTGTTTGCCATTTAACACCTCTGTGCAATAGTCTACATTATCTTATTTTCTTCAGGCAAGAAAGGGCAACTTTTAAATTCTGTATAAAGAATTGAAACAGCATTGCATAGCACATTTCCAAAGCACTATCTGGAATTCCAACTGTCACTGAAGAAATTATTTGTTCCCATTCAAGCTCAAAGAAACAATTCAATATCCTCTTAACATCCTTACACTCCTGAAAAAGAAAAAAATTCTCAAGAAAAATTCTCAACGTATAGTTTTCTCCATTCACAGTGAGATGCATTCCAGTGAAAGTAGAGCTATTTCAGAGGCTGTTCAAAGTATGTCACCCCCTGCTTCATCTCCTGCGACATCAACTTGGCCATGCATGCAGCTGAGGGACCATCCTGCATGAGACAGGTTTCAGACTCCTCTACTGTCCATGTGGCACCACAGGGCAGGTGGTCCGTGCAGGGTGTCCTGGCCATCCCGATATTAGCACACCATGCTGACTTTGTGGTCAGGAGCACCACCTACACACATTGGTTTCCTTCTTGCACAGGCAGGGAAGGACCACTTCTACTCGAGATTAAAAAGCAGAGAAGTGCTCCTGGGGAGCATGCTGTTGGCTACCCCAGCCTTGAAGATACAAGAGCTGGGTCTCAGGCTTCAATTGCAAAGGCTTATTCTTCTAGTCCTTGCCCTATCCTAGCTCTGGTTTAATTTTGTGGCACGTATCTCAAAATCTCCTCTGAGGTTTCAGCAGGTTGTTAACGGGGCATGCTCAGAAGGGGAGTCTGTGCAGTGCTGTCTGTGACCATGCTGTGGGACCAGAGACACTGCTGACAGTGAGGGGCCATCCCTGCTTTGCAGGCACCGAGCCACCACAGCTGGCACCCGCCTACTGAGATGAATTCCTGTGGAGCCTTCCTAGACTGCAAAAGGTTGCTTGGGACCAGGCAGTGGGGGTAAACCACTCTGTTGCAGGTGGAGCAGAACAAAAAACCTGGTTCTTACACCCAGTCCCCTCCCAGTAAAAACTCTTGTACGTTTGTGAATGTAAGCACAATGTGATTCGTTACATTGGCTTTCTATGCACCAGCTTCAAGTGGTAGTTTTCACAGACCTGTGCCCAAATTCAAGCTCACTAAACTGGAGGAGTGTTCTTATGATCAGATTAAGTGACAGTGCTGCTAGTTTGCCTGTACTGGGTATGTCCAAGTAACCTAGTGCCACAGCAGCTAAGCAGAGAGGAGAAAACACCATGCAGCAAAGCAGATTAGACAGCAGTGCTTGTAAGACAACCACAAGACTGTATGTCACATCCTCACTGGGTTGCTGCAATGACCCATTTATGATTTGTACTCGAAAGCTGTACAATATGAAAAAGTTTTTTTAACATACCCAAGCTACAGTCTACAAAGATTTTACACTTGCAATAACAGAACAAGAACACAAGAGCTGGCCAGAAAATGGTAAAGAAATATTTAAACAAAAACAGAAAAAGAAATTTCATTGAAATTACCACTGTAAAGTACATTACAGTTATCCAGTCGAAGAGGAATGCACAAAGAATGCCTCAAGAAACTTCAAAGGGGGAAAAATAACACATTTAAACTGTATACAGAAGCAGCTCAAGGTTTGTCATCAGCACAGAAAACTGAGCAGTGGAAAAACACAGGCTGGACTGTAGCAGAGGTGAGCGTGCCCTGGGCAGGTGTAGGTCTCCGCTGCCCTTTGCTAGCTGGGGCTGTGGCCCTCAGCCTTCTCGTTCCCTGTGGTGCCTTGCTGAGCCCTGTAAATCCACCCTGCCTCCCTGCAGCAAGCATGGAACGTCACCCTGCTGCCTGCACGCTGCATTTTAAACCAGGCAGCATTGCTGCGGGGGGCTTTCTGGGGGTGTTTTTGCCGCTTCAACAGCTTGCAGCTTTAAGCAGGGTGCGGCAATACTCATGTTTTAATCCAGATTAACAGATCCCCCAACCGCCTGCACCTGACATGCAGGTGTTAGTTCAGTCTGCTGGAGCCAGTCCAAAGCAAAAGCCTTTGCAACATATGCTGGGGATCACTGGCTCCTCAGCACTACTTTTTTTTTCTTTTTTTTTTTCCCCTCCACAGATCCACTCCTATTGCGCAGCACTGCCCACCTGAGCCCAACATTTGGGCCCCCCAGGACATATATCACAAGAGAGATTGTGTCATGGACACTGCTTGTGCTTCAGCTCTGAGGCAGTCAGAGTCCACTGTCTTCTCATGTACAGCAGAGCCATTACGATGAGAATTTGGTCCAAAATCAAAGCCAAAGGGCAGAAGGCAGGTGCATCTCGGGAAGCAAAGAAATACCCTAGAGCTTTCAGGTCCTCTCCTGCTTATTGACTTAAAGTCACACTTCCTCCTTTTGTACGCATCGACAGTCTCATCAACTATTAAACATGTTACTGCTATTTAATACATTCTTTGGCTATTTTTCTCAAGGGAAACAGGTGACCTGACAGCTAAATGCTGTGGTAAATTACAGACCTGTAGTGAGCTGTTTGTAGGAGACAGCACCAGTGACCAAAGAGATCAGTGCTGGCATTTTCAAACAAATGAGTGAGAAAATTCTCCAATTTTCCCTCTCAGATTTCCTGGAAACATCGAAAGCCTAAGATTACAGTGGGGTTTTCTTTTTCCCATGTCTGATTTTTTCCCCTAGAAGCAGATAAAGAACCTGATCTGTGCTGCCCACACATTCATATAAAATTTGAGAAAGGCAAGGCATGTGGGTCCTGAGATGCCGAAGGTTCCCCCAGCCTATGGCACTCCAGATTCCTGAGCAGATCTGTTGGACGGGCCCTCTCCATCCAAAGTAACTACAGGCCTTTGGACACGACCAGGAGATCTCCTAACCCCAATCAATCCTTGTTTCTGCCTCCTTTACTAAGAAAAAGGATTAACTGGTAGGATAATCAGACGTTGTTTACTCTGCTTTAGCTCATGCAGAAAAAGATTAAGGCCAAGATGTTAGTAAGTAAGAACCTAAAGTTAGTAAGCCCATGCTGAGGCACTTAAATAAACATCCTGGTTTATTTATTTATTTGTTTGTTTAAATCACTGACCTCCTTGGTGCTCCCAGAGACTTGGTTGTTGCTCTCTGAATGCACACGCTCTGATAATCTGACCTGCATATCTTGAGCCAAGATTAGGAGAGTATTATTGGAATAAGAAAATTATTCTAAGGAAGAATTAAAAGTTTTGAAAGAGTTAAGAACAGACGATAACACTCCTCTAATGCCAACCAAGTCAAAACTCCAAGCAAAGTGAAAGAACAAGGAGAAGGAACAGTGAAATATTAAGTGCAGATGTTTCTTTTATTTGTAGTTTAATAATTCAAGAGCTATATTTATTTATTCTTACTAATTGACCGAAGAAGTTATGCTGTGGAATAGCTGAAGAGAAACTAATTGCTGTCTCATTTTATTTTAATAGTATATTAAAACTCAGGCTAGACTGGAGACCTCTTCTCAACTTGTCCTGATGTTATCTGCCCTGAGACACTAGCAACTGTCCAGGGACTCACCTACGCTGGTATTTAGGACTAATCTTAGGAGTCAGATTAGGTGATTGTGCCTTTGGCTGTAATGGACCACAAATGTGAAGCTGATTTCTTTTTGAGATCAATTTTTCCTCTTTTCCATTTATTTTTTTTTCCCCACTTACGTTCTGTTATCATTTGCTCAGACTGTGCAAAGGGGCCTTAAAGCAGATGTAAATGAATTTTGCAAAACCCACACAGGACCCTTTAATAGCATTGGAGTAACTGGGGCTTAACTGCAGTGAATCCTGAAGCACGCTGTATAATACAGGCATTCCCAAGCATTTCTACAGCTTCATAATTAATACGCCCACAAGCGAACTGAGACCAAAAAAAAAAAAAATGTGGAATACACATCCTGCTGTACAGAATCTTCCATCAACTCCTGATCCTTCAGCATTTTCCCTGCGCAGTTCCCATGCCCTCCTGATGGCTATGCTGGTAGCTCTCAGCACGGAGAGCCCTTTTCCCTCTCCATCCTGGTCCTGGGGAGCCCAGGCCCACAGGGAAGCCCCCCACTCACCCCTCCCTCTTTCTCCCCCACCCCAGCCCTATTTCCACATGCCCCTGGACTCCTTCATTAGCCAGTGGGCCACCACTATGGCTAGCAATGGAGGGGCTCTTCTGCTCTCCCCCCTGCTGCCACAGTAGAGGGGGAATGGGGCGGTGGGCAGTAGGACAGCAGCACCGCGCTGTGGTCCTCAGCAGGGCAACAAGGCAGCCACAAAAAATCTGTCAGTGTCCCAGTATCTCGCCTCGTGTGTGCTTGCAGACGTAGCATTACAGATATACCATCCCATGACAGTGAGGAGATTCACACCCCTTGCCAGCACAGCAGGCAGATGGCACCATCAGCAGCACGCAGCAGGATATATGAATCCCCATGTACGCTGGGCCCAGCATAAAGCCTGACTCATCCTATATAGTCAGGCAACAAGCCAGTGAACAAGAGCCCTGGCAATGTGCGTGCCCTTTGCATAGATACAAATAAGCTCAGCAGGTGAAAGGCAACAGGAAAGCAGGTCCTTTGAGTGCAGAGTCTTTCATCTTCCAGTTTGCTAAGGACAGACATAAAGGCTGCCTGCCATCCAAGTTGCTCACATTCCTCCTTTGAAGCTCTACTTTTCTCCCAGACCAAACTTTGCCATTTCACAGCCTTATTACCTATAAAGATCTTCTCCTCCCTTCAGCATTTAGTTCCTCTACTGAGTGGCAAGCAGTTTCCCTCCCCTCCCAGGAATCTTAATGATCTTTATATATATATATATATATATATATATTTAAATCTCAGATGTACCAATATTTTCAGTTACATTTGTTTCAATGACTTCAAAGTTCTCTTTAATAGTAGCTTTATTTTGTATAGGTCACTAGATGATCTTACACAAAACATAGTGCATTCCAGAATTTGAGCATCCACATTGTGCACACAGCATAACATGAAAAGCTAAACAGGTACTCCTTTTTGTTTTTTTTTTTTCTTTTGAGAAAAATGGCACCCACTATTTTGAACTATGTCAAATCTATATTAAAAAAAAAAAAAACTGTCAATGACTTTCAACCCTCTATACATACTTGTATGATGCTGAAGTGTCTTCCTATGATCCTTCCAGCCCTAATATTTAACAGCAGGGCCAAAAAGGCTTCCCCTGGTTCTTTATTGTTGTTTGATTTCTCTGAGGCCATCTGGTTCACATCAGTCAAAAGGTCACTTCACTAAGGACTATGGCTCATAATTTAAAGATCTGCGGACTTCTTCCCTTCTGAGGTCTAAACAGGAGTTGCAAATATTTGGGAGAGGATGGATGTGCAGGGACTTGGCACAGTCCATGGCTCCAAATTTGAGTTTGCTCATGCAGCAACAGCTAAGAATGGGCAAAACCAGCGTAGGACAGATTGTACTCCGTGTAAGCTAGCTTTACATACATCTTATCACTTTGCTTTTACATGTACCTTCTTGCTTTTCTCCCTTGACCTCAGGGAACCTTAGCAACCTTCCTCAGGACATGCTTTTCTGGGCAAGGACAGTGGCCCCCTCTGCCTCTGGCGCCCATGATTTCACGATTTCTGGTACCAATGGTGGAGAGCCTGGAAACTCATCCAGAAGGTGACAAAATAAGCCCTAATCCCTCCTGTGGTGAAAAGACCATACGAACACTAGGGCATGTTTAGGGATCAATAACTTCAGCAACCACTTTGTTGAGGACAGGCTCCCTTCTTATATCATTAGCTCTACCAGCGGTACTTTTCCACTAATTATTCATTGGTCAACAACTTTGCCCATCAACAGCAAACACTTAGCAACTTCCATATCTTAAAGGTTGGAGAAAAAGCAATTTGAGACAGCAAGGCTCTCGTGGATCACCACTTCTTTGTTCCTTCTAACTTGTTTACATTCCTCATGGCTTCATCGTCACCAGTCCGATGGTATCACCAACCATGGGGCTTGTCGACCCCCATGACGGTACACCCACAGCCTCCTGCTTGCACATTCTGCTAGAAGTCTCCCTTCTAATTTACCTTTCTCTTCCTGGGATCCCAGTAGGAGTGGGGGATGCAGACTGCTACGCACCCTCCCCATGGGCCGAGACCACCCCCACGCTGCAGCTGGCAAACAAGGCCTCAGTCCCCAAGCCCACACAAATGTAGTAATTAGGGGCGTATTTGTTCACAGAAAGCAGATTACAAGTTACCCACATTCAGCACTTGGAAACGAGATTACCTGGGACATAACAGATGTGTTGCCATTGTAATCCAGAGCCTGCAAACACTGATTTGTTGCCCACAGGCAAGCACAAAACTGTGCCAGTGCTGCTTTTCCTAGGTAGCGGTGACCAAGAATTACCAGATGCTAACATCTGAATCCTCTCTATGCCACTAATACTGTATCCTGAATGCTTTCCCTGCTGAGCTTAATCTGAACGTTGCCTTCACCTTCAACAGCAACAGGACCTGGTCTTTGTGGAACTCCTTTATAAAGCAAAATTAGGGCTTACAATAGTAAGATGGAATTTTAAGGGCAGAAAATAATTTCAGAGTAAAATGAAGTAGCAGAAATGACTAACTTGGTTTTATTTCCAAGAAACAATTGTCTGTATTATTAAGAGATTAAAATACAAAAATAAGTAAATAAATGTCAGAAATCAACATTTCATGATTTGTTGACATCAGGCTTCTTCCAACAGCTCTTCCAGCATCTCATTCCCAAATCAGGAAATTTCAAGGGCTGACTGATTCCAGGGTGGCATCTAAGGTTTGTAATGAACTGCAAAATTGCTCATCAAGAGTAAATCTCTACAGAGCACCTGACTTTTCAGGTCATCGTGTAAGGCTGAATATAAACCCACAAGTCCCGCGGGTGAAGCCTTGATGCAGTGACACTGTGCCACCTGGATGTAAGCAACAGTTTCACTGTGACTGTTTTAGATTGGCAGCTGTGCAAACATAGACATTTCCCCTTCAAGATGAATGGCGAGAGCCAAGGTAACAGCATTCTACGAGGTGGTGTGACAAAAACACGAAGGGGCTAACAATATTTGTTGAGGAAAATAGATATCACTAGTTTATGAAAACAATGAGGTATAAATCAAATGCCGAAGGCATTTTCCAACAGTGCCACCATACCCTCACCCATGCACTGGCAGCCTGTCGAGAGCAGAAGATTCCAATTTTGCTGCCAACAAGCTAATAAATGAAGAGCCTGTTCCTGCCCATTTTACAGCAAGGAAAGATTTGCCCTGCGTCTCCCACGTGACCACACTTGGGCTCACCGCTTGAAGTCTGGGAATGGTAATGCTTGCTTACATCTTTGTTATTTTGGATTCGTGGAAAATTTTCCACAACACCAAGAGGATTTAGGAACATGATAATTATGTTTTAAGCCATGATTTAATCACACTGAAGTACTCACGTGGCACACGCATTTGCAGAAGTGATGGTCCGTGAGAAGACCTCTCCTGTGCAAATCTCTGAAAGGCAAGGTAAATTCTCTCAGCGTCAGAGGCTCTGACACAGAGCTCTCTGCAAAAATGATGTGAACAGGGCAGTGGGCTGGAGGGAAATAGACCGGTACCTCCCAAACAAGAGTAAAGGTCATGTTCTGCTGTTAACAACTGCTACCTAGCAAAACAATGCAGTACGTTTGCCCTCTGAAAAGAAATTGCTCATTTACTTCCTTGACACAAGTTTTAACACATCTGTAAGCCTGAAGAAACTGAATAAACCAGTACTAGGGAGCATTAAAATAATTCCATTGCTTGCAAGATTTATGCATAATGCACATATACTTACTTCAGTGACTATTTCAGGTCTTCTATCAACATTGGCTCAAGAGCAGTTCAAAAGTGACCAATGGGTATTTCTTACTTACGCAGAGCAAGCAAACATAGCTGATCCCACCTACAAGTATGGGATATTCAGTGCATCCCAGCAAGGAAGGCACTGAAGCTTTCTGAAGGTTTTCCCGCTCTTTCCTGGCCCCGTCCCGGGCACGGCATATGCCAGGACCCTCACGGGACGCTGTGGTGTGTGAGGGGTGCCGGGCCATGCAGTACCCATTCAAGCTGAACTAGGACAGCACCCTTGGGCTGCCCAGGGGTTCCCCTGTACGGGATGAGAGGTTTTTCCCAGGACCAGGGCAGCTGGCAGAAGCAGGAAACAACCCCAGCAGGCTGTGAAATCAGGGGCGTAATACTTTGGTGTGAAGACTATTTCCAAGTAATCTTTACCATCTGTTGTCTCATGCTGATGTTAGTATTAATAATTTATGGTCCTTCTCTTAAGGCTGAGGTGGAAGCAGAATGCTAAGTTCTAACAGAGAGACAGCATCAACTTTTTTTAATGAGATTGATGTTGCTCTATTCTGTAGCCTCACGCAGGGAATATATGGCGCTCTTCAGCTTTCTGTTGCTGCTGCTTTTGTAAATCTTTTCCTGAAAATTGCAGTGCAAGATACTTATTTTAGTACAGTTCCTCCATTGCTTCTTTCCAACTGAAATAAGGTATGCAGCCTGTCTGGTACAAAAGCAAAGTGCATGCGGAGGTCACAGGCAAAGTATAAGCAAACAATATAAGAAGTATTATAGGATGCAGTCACTGCCAGGCAAGAAAAAGCAGGGTTCCTGCCTCTGCTACCTAAGTGACTGTCAGGCTGAGGCGGCACAGTTGTGCTACCAGTTTAAGCCAGCAGAATCTCCTTGCTATATTTAACCTTGATTTCCTCAGAGACCAAATATGCAAATCATGAAATGTGATTTACAGCAAACACTGCTTGCACAAGGGAGAGCTAAGTTATAGTTCCAAACAATCAAATCATCCTTTCCTACTCACAGGGCTTTGCTTTAATCCCTTATTAATGGCATTAATAGCAGGCTTACGGTTCGTGCCATCTTACTCCCCTTTTACACAAACCAATCTAGCTGCTCTCACAGAGGGACAGGTGGATTAATAGTCTTCGTCAAAAACTATGGTGATAATGCACAAAATCAGCCGAAGGGAGGGATTCCACGGTGAAAAGGGACAGCTGGAAGATTGCTATCACATCAATGCAGCGCCCTAACCTGCAAACCGAAATGCGAAATGCGTGGGAGACCCTTCTGCTTCTAAATTGAAAAACAAAACAAAACCCCTGAAAGATAAACAAGTACAGCAAAGGAATAAGTCTCTCCATTAATAAATACTTACCAGAAGGTAAACAAGTAAAGGCATAAAGAACCTGTGAAGCTCAGAAATGTGGAGGCATTTGATGAAACACAACTCCACTAAGAAATGCAGGGCTCTGACAAGCTGTTACACAACCTTTGATTTCTTTTAATAACACTTGAAGGTCAGATGCCAAAGCTCTTCCTGGAAATCCTAAAAAGACCGGGCGGCTCCCCGCGTGAGGCGGACAGCGCTGTGTGGCAGCGCATGTCGTGACAGGGAGCTGTTGGCCGGCAGGTGTTAGCTTACCCCTAGCACCTGGCTCAGTGCAGCTGCCACGGGAGGCCCCCGTGGAAAGCCGATGGTGGGGGCAGGAAGCCAGAAGGGAGGCTGAAGCAGGGGAGGCCAGCCTCAGTGCCTCCGCTCGCCCTGCTGGGTCAGCCAAGTTGACGGCTTGCCATTGGCACTCAGCGGCGGTGCTCGCTCATCCCCTTGGAAAGTTGGCAGGGGTGGGGGTGCCCCCTGTGAGAAAGGTGCCTCTCGGTGGAGCCCCCCACGCCCCCGGGTGTCCCTGGTTCAGCTGCCTGCATGTGAGGCAGGGGCTGTTGCTCCTTCTCCCTCCAGTTTGCAGACGTCTGTGGAATCGTCACCAGTCCTGTAACAGCATCTCTTCCTCCATAATGGGTCTGACCCCAATAATCTGAAAACTTCAGCATCTTTTGAAGATAACCTCCGGTGCTCCTGGCTGCACCTTTCAGAGCCCATAATCCAAAGTATGAAAAGACTCCAAAAAGGGGTTGGGGGTGGGGCAGGGATTATTCTTGGTACCTTGTGGTCCTCTTAAATCCTTCCTGTGGTTTCACTGAAATAGCATGCAAATTTATGGATTCCAACACATCATCACAGCACGCTAAGATACTAAGTTTATTCATTTTATCTGGATCTTAAAAATATAATCTTAAATATTTCTACAGTACGTAATAAAATTAAAAAGAATGATTCTCCCTTTTCTGTCAAGTCAAAGGTCCCTCTGTAAAGAGAGTCTGTATCATTCTGTCACTGAGAAGAACAGATGGTGAATAGCAGGCATGCAACATGTCCATACTACTCTTCTTTATTTCACCTTCTATTGTAATTATATTGCATGCCAGGCTCCAAATGAAGCACTGAATTCAAGTACCACCATTTGGTGGAGACGAGTTTTGCAAAGCTTTAAATGGTTAGTTCCATTTCATGACATTTTGAGTGTAAATTATATACATCTCAAAACATGCCAGGTGCTTAGAAAGCGCATCAGAAGAGACGAAGGTCTTATCACGGTTTATAATCACAAACGAAATGTTCATATAAACAATGAAATATAAGTAAACAAGCATGAGAGTTTGCTTGCATCTGGCTAATGCTTCCATTTGTCTTTATTAATAATTTCTAATATTGAGGGCAGGGAGGGTAAGATTTATAGCTCTTCTCAGAGACAAGCCAATGAAAATTAGATGGATTGGGCCAATAGATCGTTTCCAAGAATATGGAAGGAAAAGACAGGACAGGATCTTTGAAAGTGGGGAATAGTGTTTCTGCAGATGACATCTATTAGAAGAAGATACAGAAATGCTTTAAATTGTGCGAGTCTGTGAAGGTGAGAGGGAAAGAACCTAAATTTAATAGGAAGGCCAGTGAAAGAACTCGAAGAAGAGCAGGATATGATCCGAGTGGAAGGAAAGATACAAATGGGCTTAAGTAAAATATCAGGAGATGAAAAAAGAACATATCGCTTATCTATAACCTAAGTGCTTGCACATTTGTTTGTTGTAGATGGTAGGGGAAGTATTACTGTGTTAATCTGAAGAGTGAGTGACAGTGAAGAAATTGGATGAGAAGCAGTGAGTCAAAAATAGATGATAATTTTGCACGCTTAACAAGCATTAAGGAAGAGAAGAAACTTAATGAAAGTGCTTGAGATTTAGTTTTGGCTTTCTTTTTGCAAAGATTCAGGACATCCAGCTGACAAGGTAAAGCAAGCAGTTAGCAAAGCAAAGTGGAAATGAAGAAGTTGCTGAGTTTGAAAGAGGTAGTTGAAGATATGGAAGTGTGTCATGGCATGGGAGTGGAGGAAAACAAGAAACATGAGGTGTTTCTGAAAGCTGGAGAACAGGTGGTTTTCAGGAAGGGAGGGTGTGCAGTCACCCTAAAATGGAAGGGAGGAAGAGCTCACTGGTGACTTTGCTGGTAGTGCCAGAAGGCACTTCTATGGACTAGAGGGAACAGAACGCAGATTTTACAGGGGGAGAAAATTAGCTGAGTCAGGCCAGAAGAAGTGGGATTTTTTTTTTTTTTTTTACATGTTTAAGACATATGGAGGCAAAGAAAGGAAGCATATGGAGTGGCTCTTGAAAATGGGGCTGGGGTCAAAAGAGATGATAGGGGAAACAATAACATGTTGCAGAAGCAGAGAAGAGTGGTTGAAGATGTCTCATTGTCTCTTCATGCTTCTCCATCTGTCAATATCCATCTGTTGTTTTTTTTGTTGTACGCTCAAATGTCAACTCCAGTAACTGTTTAATGTGAAATGGATAATCATGCCTCTCTTCCTCACCCATTTTTGGAAAGCTATGGGGGGAAAAATAATAATAATAATAATAAAATCTTCCACACAGCACTGGAAGGGTGGGGAGAACCCGTTTGTTCTCTGTAGCCTAGAGCTTGGTGATTAAAGGATGCTGTTCTGGGAAGCAAGAAGGGTCAGATGTGAATCCATGAACCTGAGAAGGGCCCTGATCTTGTGTTTCCTGAAGCCCATCAAAGTGCTTAACTACTGTCCCATTCTATAAAAGGCATTGATATCATCACCAAATCCCAAAGGAAAGGTGTAACAGGAGAATGAGCACCAGGCAAAGTATTCACTACCTCCCTGCAGCCAAGGACACCCAAGGTGAGGTGCTGAAGACACCTGCACTTGGTGACTCTCTGCAGTTTCCTCTCTCTTTGGTGCCCTGACTGCTTTGAACCAAACCTTGAGGCATCAAAGCCTAGTACATTGAGGCTGATGAATCGGGCTGCAGAAACAGTATCACCGCTGGCTGCCTATCCCATGCCTTTGCTGTAGGTCTCCTTTTGTGTGGCAGAGCGGGCTGCTGAACATGTGTGCTGATGGTGCGGTCACTGCAGGTCCCCTGCCAGCTGAGGGGACGGTGCTCCTTACTTGTGCTGCCAGAGAGTTAGAGGAGGAGAGGCTGTGGAAAAATGGTGATGTGTAGCATAACTCCATCACGACCCTCTGGAGCTGCTCGCCTCTCCCGCGTGTGTTGGGGGAGCAATGACGGTACCCCATTGTCACTGCACTGGCTGTGGCTCTGCCAGGCAGGTGCTTGCGCACTGTCAATGATCCCCCCACCAGGGCACAGCAAAAGATGTGCCCCTATGTCACCACCAGCTGCCAAAGACCCACGAGGCATATCCACCCCACCGCTCATTTTCGATCCTGGCCAAACGCAGTGACTGTAGCCTGGCTGCTTTGTTGAGCTGCAGTGCAGAGCTGAGTCGGCCCCTCCCAGGTCACCAGCAATTGGTCTGTGCCTGTTACATCCCAGATCCTCAGCTACTTATCTGTAATTATGATTTTCACTGTTATGTTTATGATATTAGAATTTGTCTCACTCTAGCCAAGACTCCTACTCTTAGTTCATGCACGAGCCTGTCATACTATACAATTACAGTGCAGTCAGGGCCTGATCTGTACTATAATTATAACTGAGTCAGTTACAACAGACTTGTCTCCTGACCTGGTTCCAAAATAGCATTACATTTTTTAAAGCAAAAGGGATTTTAGGTGTATTCTTCAACCATGCTAACGCTTTACATACGTCTTGCATTTAAACCAGGTTCATTTCTGATAAAGCAACCCTCTTATTAGCATAAGCAGGAAATGGTCCAAACTCAATGTTCATTAAAATTCACTAAGCCAGCATCAAGCACCCTCTTTGAATGTCAGATATTTCCCGTTTGCATTCCCTCCCCACTTTGTATGTTTGCTGCTTCCTGGCATCCTTATCATATAATAATGAATCACTCTGGAGTTACGATGTCACATTTAGATACTGAGTGGGACTAGTTTGGCCAGTCCAGAGTAATCAGGCCTCTTAACAGTGAAATGCATTTAAATAGGTCAATGAATCTTACAAGCCTGTGCATCAGGAATTATCAGCATTGCGGAACTTGCAGTCTGGGGATAAATTCTCTTTCAAGCAAAAGTTCATTGACGCCATTAGAGCAGCGAATAACATTTCACTTACATTTAAACCATGATGGTGGTTTATGGGTGGTTGGGGGTCTTTTCAACTGGAATAAAGGCATCTTTATTTTTGACTTTTTTCTTCATATACAAAATACTGTCTTTGAAATTAGCTGGACAAGCCTGTTAGAGCTAAAAGGATGCTTATCTAATCTCAGTTCTCCCAAACGGCAGCCATAATTCTCAGTCCTTATTTTTGCCTCCTGCCTTTTTTGGTGATTGAAGTACTGGGAAACACTGTATAACACAGCTAATGACATTGAGAACAGAAAGCTTTTCCTTTGCTCTAAGCTCTTGTAGGTTTACTGTAGATTATGTCTGTTAAGGCAATTTTTGGAAGCCCCCAGAGAAGCCAGAAACTTCTAGGAGGAGGATCTCAAGCCCCGAGCTTAATGGCCTGGGTCTGTAGTTTTGTCGTATACCTGGGAGTGAAGGGAAAGGACAGCTCAGGGGGCAGCAAGATGCAGTGAAATGTGAGCAGAGGCCAGTGGTGGAGATGCGTCCTGTGCTGGTGAATGGAGACCTCCCGATGGCACAGCCAAGCCATCTCCCACAGTTGGCGTTAGCCAAGGGTACAAGAGCACCCTTCTGTCGCCATGGGGTCATGAGTGCAGCTTGGGCGAAGGGCTTCTTTTCCTTGCTGCGCTCAGCTGGCCTGACCACACTGACAGAACTGCACAGCTAATGCCTGTGATGGCTCTGAAGTTCAGAAAATGGATCTCTTGTAGCTACACAAGTGTATTCCTGACTTTCAGGCCAGTTGCTAGTCCAGGTTGCCATTATATGAGAGTACTTAAAATACTGTCATCTATTCGTGATTTCTAGGCACCTAAGCTTCCAGTCCTGCATTCAAATTCTGATGGTAGAGTTTGCCGTAAAACATGCCACTTAACATCTCTGACATCACTTAAATGTACCTTTCTTGGATAACATCTGTTTGAGGCTATGTATAAATAATAATAATGATGATGATGATGATGATGATTTCCTGGAGTAAGTTTTTATAGACTGGACTATAATAGGACTACTTCTGTGAGTTCTCCAATATAAGCAGAAGACCTGTCAGCTGTATTTGAAATTAGGTAGGCATATGTTCAAATGTTTATAATATATAAGTTACTGAATTTAGATTATTATCCATAGTGCTACGTCCCATTCTTTACCACGTATGAGAGTATGAAACAGTAGTTTTTAACTTGTGCACCATTAACTGCTCTTAAATGGTCTGTGAAAATGAACTCAAAAAGCAAGCCTGCTGTCCTTAGGCTCAAATATGCTATGTGTTGTTCGCATCTCTCTCAGGAAATATTTAAAGAGTTTGAAAAAGAAAAGGCTGAAAATCATTGGTTCAGAATGGTACTTCTGTTGAACTGAAAATCAGTGACAGACTCTGATCTTGGAAAGATTATTGCTGTCTGTTGGCCAATTGTAACATCCCTCATTTACGGGTTGCTCAACTTCCAAACAAGCATGCAAAGCTTTGCACCCTGGGGCCTCTCACACCCAATGCACCAGTGTGCAGCTGCAGTCCTCTCCTCAAACACCTCTTAACAGCTCTCAGGGAAAACTGGGTATGCCGGGGTGCCTGCTCATCCTCTCAACCTGGGTTGATGTTTTCCTGTAGTCCCACCTCTGCTGGCCCAGGCTTCTCTTGTCTCTGCTGGATAATTGGATAGTATTCTCCTGTACTTTCTGTTCTCTGCCTAAACAACATTTTGCATAATGGCATCCTGATCCATAAAAGTGACTGCAGGAAATCAAATATCACAAATAAATAAATAAACATACAAATAAATAAAAACCTATTTACCTTAAAGGTAAATAGGCTTGCTGAAGTCAATACATAAGAGAAAATCATATGTTAGTCTCTGTTACAGAATGCCTTGGCATAGAGTGGAGCTGCATGATGCTGTGGGCTAACACCGGGAGCTTGTCATCTCCACTGGGGTGATTTCTTCCTTCCTTAGCTTCCATCTTATGTATTCCAACACACGAGCCCCAGTTCCAGGCCAGGCAATGTTTCCGCCCCCCAGGTGTTGTGGTTCACGTGAGACACTTCCTATGATGGCCCCGTGGAAACCCTATCATTGCTACCGACGCCGCTCCTCCACAGGCCAGCTCTGGTAGTACCACAGCAATGTTCCTTAGGCTCACCCAGGGTACCTACTTAAATTATAGATCTTGAATAATGCTGGCTCTCCTCCAAATCTCTGATCTAGTAGCTGTTTTTAATGATAAATTACATATGTTTAATAGCTCAGCTATTTTGTTTAGCTCCTTCAGAACTTTGAGATGAATAGGCTACAGTCTCGGTGATTTATTGCAATTTAATTTGTCACGTTGTTTCAACACTTCTTCTTGCACTCCTCTGACAGCAGTTCACCTTCACAAACCAAAGACAGGTATTTCCCCATTCTCATCATAGTGAGGACCCCCACAAAATCTATTTGGTGAGGTCTTTCTCCTCTCCTGACCACATTTTCTCCTGCTTCGCAAATTAAATTTGGGGATTTTCCTGTGAGTGTCCTATGCTCAAATCCTTTACTGCCACAATTATGTCATACAATCCTTTTCATAAGCTGATTGATCACCAGTTTAATAGAAGGTACAATTTTGGCCTGGATTTTTCTAGAATCTCTCTGCTCTACATTCAAATATTTTCTTTTGATTTCCAGCCTACTCGTGACTGTTCTCTTTCCCCGATCATTGTCTGCATCTGTTTCATCTGAAGTAATCTTTCCTGAACATGGGTGATCAGATGCCCTAAATGCTGAGTGAGGTTTTCACATTCCTTTCTTTCTGGCTGCCCAGCCCAGCCTTCATTTGTGTTTCTGCCTTTCATGGCTGAGTTATATAAGGGCTTAGTATTTATGCAGAAAGAATAACTGTACCAGAGTCTGTAGGGTACTCGGCTGGTTTCCACTTGAAAGTTCCCAATTTATGAGATTTCTGCTACTTGTCCCTGAGCATGTGCCCTTGCAATTGGTATAATTGAATTTAATCCAATTTCAATTACTCCATTTGTCATTTATTTCTTTCCATGTGATATCCTAATAGTCCTCTATATTAACACTACCCCAACGTTAACATTGTGATCAGCACATTTCATTTGTGCATTCCTATTGTTGTGCCAAGACCCTTAAAGAAAGACTGGTTGGTTTCAAGAATTTTCCTTGCATCATTTTCCAGCATCCTCACACCTCCCAAATGCTCTTTAGGAAAATCCTTAACTATATACACAATGTTTCTCCTAACACTAGCTTTATTTAATTTAATTTCTTGTATGGCAACATATGAAATTCATCATTAAAATCTACATAGATGAGTTTTATTGTATTTTACTTGCCTAAAGTATCTACTCAATTCGTCAGAGAGATGTCAGGGTCGCTTCACATGACCTGCATTTGGGACATCAATTTTCGTCCCCTATTTGTAATTACTTTCATGTCCCTCTACTTCTAAGACAAAAACAAACAAACAAAACATCAAACCTGACAAATTGTTGAGGTAATAGTAATGCATCTAATTCTATAGTACTGTCAACAACTCATTAGATTTATTTTTAAGAAGTCTTACTAGATGAGTTATTCCCCATGCTTGATTTTTCTTCAGCATCTGGGGTTTTTCACAACTCCATGTGGTTTTAAAGTAGCTTCTTGATCTCTGCAGAGCTGTTCTGACCAAAGAAACTCTGTGAAAGTTTTTTACCACTTTGCAAAGAACAAATGTGTACCACGTTAATATAGGTTGCATCTGTTTTCCTCTCAATTTCCTAATTCTTCTGTTTTATTGGTCTGGGATATATTGGCTTTGGGTGACAGTACTATAGATTTCCTAAGCATTGTCCAGGGTGAATTACCCTGCATGTGGATTCCTACATTTTTCTGAAGAAAACATTCCTAGTTTAAATACCCCCAAGTGTATTGTCGTTTTGGGGAACACTTTCCCCAGTAGGACATTCAGTTTGCAGACCACCATCACCGGAAAGTCTTGGGGCCCCATGGAAAAATTGCACTGAGCGTGTAAGTAAACAAAGGCACTCCCAACCCCCTGCAAGGTTGGCAGAGTTTTAATTACAAAATGGAAGAGGTGAATCAGTTGGGTGTCACTTGACCGGGGAATATTCTGGGTGACTGAATCTATGTCACACGAGGCGACAACAGGTAATAGGTGTGAAGTGCCCTGGCAGCTGGGAGACATTTCCTACAGGAGCAGATTAGTGACCAAACAGCTAAATGGGTCACGGAATGAAGGGTGATAGACTGGAGGGCAATTGGAGAGCAAGGATAGTCTGTGGGTATCCTAGGAATATGATATGAACCATGCCAATTGCATCACCAGTGCATTAAAGTGTGATACTCACTTCCTGAAGTTGTTTGCTTTTAAATGGAAATTGTCAAGATTTCTTAACTAACACTCTATGAAAAAGCTTCTTATGATGCCTCCCCCCTACTTTTCCTATATTAAAGATTGTATTCTTGGCAACTTTTTGAGAAATACATCTTTAGATCGTACTGCGCATTCAGAAGTTGTGGAATTTTTGTTTTTATTGAATGTATCCACAATTTAGGTAGTAGAAATTGGGGAACTTGAAGAGAAATGCAAAAAGTGGATCTTTTTGTTAAAAAGCATCCATTAAAGCAATACCAACTACCAGTTGGGTCAACTTTGAATGCTGTGTTGTGCAAATAACTCTCTGAGGTCAAAGTATTTTTGCAAAATACACGCACACACACGGAGTGATCTTGGTCACAATGCAAATGCCTGTCTTAGGTTTAACAAATGATCATTCTTTTAGATAAGCACCACTGTATGTCCAAGCTGAATGATGTGGGACTGAAAGCATATTTTAATTTTCACATGACTGAAGCCTTCATGAGGTACCTTTTGAAGAGCAGAGGTGTGCATTGAGTTCTTCCTGTCTATCAGGAAGCATGAGGCATGGCAGGAGATCTAGCCTGAGATCCATTGCAAGGCAGGAGGTCCTTGTCCTTCCTATTCCAGTAGCCACCTACTAGTGACATCTCAGAGCAGTGTTAGTATCCAGACTTCTCTATTCCTTTCCCATGCTATGGCCCTTGTGAGCATATATACCTTATCCTGGCCTGAGATGTGGAGTTTTCCTACTGCCATGCTGGCTTCTGAACTGAATCTACAATGAGCGAGCAACAGATGAGAAAACATTTTCTTTACTTACCCATAAGGGGTAGGTATGCCATGATATATCAGAGAGATGTCACAAAATGTCACATTCCTGGTCATTCCACTGCACCATAACCTCTGCCTGCTCCCTGATTGTATCAGGCACGTGGATATATCTGGTCAGAAACACCAAAAGTCTGAAGCCTCTGGCTTGCGAGATCCTATAGAGGTGCTATGGTGCTATACCTTGGGAATGCATTAGATGCTCACAGGAAGCTGGAGCCAACTGTGTGAACCCTGCTTAAAGCCCAGGATGGGGCAGAAGTTCATCTGCTCCAGGTGTGCTGATGGGTCAGGTGGCTGAAATGGCTACCCTTAGTTTAGCAAGGGGTTGCTGCCTGTCCTTTGTCCCGTTAGAGCACCAGGACTGCTAGGAAGGGGAGATGCACGGTCTGGCTCTGCAGTGCAGGATCCACTTCCCTGGCTCTTGTTGGTATGTGCCCTTATTTAGTGTGTTATTGTAAGCATGCTCTCACCAACCTCCACACAGGGGTTGGTTTACTTCAAACAGAGTGTTGCTCTCCCTTGCATCCAGGCAGAATTTGGAAGGGAAAAGCCTCTGTTGTGTAAGTTATTATCCAGATACCAACAAGGAGACAGAAGAAATGAGCCACCAACAGAAGCATAACACAGACACCCAAGGCCATCTCTTACATAAACCTTTCCAATGACAAACCCTTTCCTACACCATTATGGGATGGTGTTTATATTCCAGCCTTGGAAAATAAATCTTGTGTCAAGAAATAGGAAATAGTTTAACACTTTAGTAGTGCTATCATAATGAATTAATTTGATATTTATGGGAATACCACATGTGCTTTCATAGGTGTTCTAATACCATTTCACTTTCACTAATGGGCACTTAAGTCGTACTGATTTTTCCCCAAAGCCACATAATGATCTATAATATTCCTGAATAATTGCATGTTAAGTGGAAGTTAACAGGGTTGACTACTCCCAGAAATATGTCAAAATATTTTTACTATTTTAAGTAGGAATTTGAATATTAACAAGATCTACCAATGCTTTTAAATATGCAGAAAAGTTTTACAAATGAAAGTTCTGGAATATCATTTGAAGGTTAAAAAGTCCTCAAATGTTTTTTGCTGAATAATTTTTGTAGCCATCTGTAGAGTAGCAGAATTGCTAAATTGTGTTAAAAAGAAAAAAAAAGAGAAAATCAAGCATGAGCTCAAGTGGTACAAAAAAAAATTAATTATTTAATCGTAGCTAACACTTCACAGCCAACACTTCACAGCCTTGTTTATACCACTGCTTGAAAATAAATCTTGGTTGCAGGCATTTTAAAAGCAGGATGGCATATGCAGTTTATGGGGAAGAATAATAATTAAAAAAATCAGTCTCCTTTCCTAACAGATAAACTTTGCTGCATTTCTCCATAACAGTTAGGCTAGAGAGGTAGCTTTGTATCTACAGGTTGGTTCTATTGCAAGGCTAGAGTGAGTGCCTCTTGCAAAGAGGGGGTGTTGCCCAAGAAAGCTCCAGTTTTCCATGCAAAGCGTGTAATGAGGCAGCTTGGGGCTGGACCCTGATGCAGTGTGAGGCAGGCTCCCTTCCCAGAGCAGCCACCAGCAGCTTGATCCTCATTTTGGGACCACATATGAAATGCCAGATGGGTGAACTTCCACTGCACAGGCTCTGCCCAGGATCTCGCAGAAACTCCTCTTGGAGTGGCCATGTGTAGAATCAGGCATACCTGGAGTGCCCAAGAGGGGCTCCACAGGGCATGCGTGGTGTGTCCCACTTGCTTTTGGGTGCAGAAAAGCAGGGAACAGGGGTGAGACGTGGGTGGAGAGGTTGTGTTGTGAGAGGCAGATGGAAATGATCTGTGAGGCAAATTGCAGCAGGCACGTTTTGCCCTCAGGGCTTTGCTTCTACTTACCCCTTGCACACTGGTCACAGTGGTGTCACCAGGGAGAGCACAGAGAAGCTGCTGTAGCTCTGTCCTTGAGTGAACCCCAAGTGCCTGATCAGACTTTGAGCATGAATGAGTTGAGAGTCACCCTGTCGTGCTCACATTAATGAAAAGGGGAAGGTCCAGGAACAGGACAGGGTAGAAGAAGGTAGGACTCTGTGTCCTCAGGAGGTTCCTGTGGTTCCAGAAGGAACCACTAAAGTATGCAAGACTCCTTTAATTAAAGGATTTACTTGCAGTCTCAGAATTTAAATTATAAGCTTTGTTGTGCCTGATTGGGTGGCTGCTCTTCAGTCACAGCACCTACTCTTGAATGTACAGAGAAATTTCTAAGTGCAAATTTCAATACAAACCGAACTGTTGTGGCATTCCAGTAGTAGAATACAAGGCAGTATTTAAGAAACATCTAGTTTTTATCCAGTTAAGGATTATATGAAATGAGGTCACAAGCCTTGCTCATGCACTTATGAAACAACCATAGCTGCACTGACGGGATGGGGAAACGTGCCTGCTGATGCGTGGGGAACGGAGACTTGCACAGTGAGGCGCGTGAGGCTGGCAGGTGAGGAGGCTGGGAGGGAAGAGCTCTGTGTGTCGCCGAGCTTCCTGGCTGGCAGAGGATGTGGAGCAGACAGCGTCATCACAAAGCATACCGCATCCCTCAAGGGCTCAGCGTGATCAAAGGGGAGCGCTGCAGGAGGCTAACAGTTATTTCGGCAGTTGCCTTGCGTTTCCTTCTGCATTGCATTAACTTTGGATCCAGGCGATCAGCAGCTCTCCCCTCCTACAACATCCTTTATGATACAAATGCTGCCTCCTTTCTGAAGCACAGCATTTAAAATGTATGCATCCAATCCACCCCATCTGACAAACTCACATCTCCTTCTTCCTCTCCTGGAGCCCTCTGGACCTCAAAGCATGTTTACTCTTCAGAAGGCTAATTAACCCCTTCCTGCTTATAGCTGTGTTTTGGAGGAAGCTCCAAGTTTGAGGCATCAGTAGTTATGAGTGAGAAATGTTTTCAAGTAGAAGTTCCCTACCAGCTCTAATTCAAAGCCTACACTGCTACCAAACCCATGCAGGTGCATTCAGAGGGAGTCTTATAAGTAGTTGATATAATCAAACAGCATAACATACATATCCCCAAAAAATTGGAAAGGTACAACTCTGAGCCAGGATCCATGTTGGATTTCGCCCCACTCTCCCAGCAGAGGCTGCAGGGTGGGCGGGGTGCACTGCAGTTCCTGCTGTGTGAATTAAAGGCTGGCAAATCAAACTGACATAAGGGGCAGCTTAAGATGACCTGCTGGGCTACGAACTCTGGTAGTGGAGGTGCAGACATGATTACTGTTCAGCTGTGCTAACTAGTGATGGTGGCAGTAGCCTCTGGGCCAGGGCCAGGGCATGGCACTGATAATCCTGCCAGCCATCCTTGTTACATCTGGCAGAGATTAAGAGTCCTGACCTTTTTTTTTGTATCACTTCTCAAAATAAAACTAAATTGTTAGCAAAGCAACTGCCATTTTGCAGTATCTTTGCAAAATGTCCTTGAGTGATGGTCCTCCTTGGAGGGAAGTTCTGTTAAGCCAAATAACTGTAATTGAACTCATGGCCATTAAGAAATTGGTTCTTGCATTCCTAATGTTTCAAAACATTTGTTAATCTTTTAGGCTGCACCTAGGCTGGTAAGTTCTGTTCTTCTGCATATTGTTTGCTCCTCTGAAGCAAGGTGTCACTGAAGTTTCTGAAGATCCAGTGTGTTGCTCTGGATATGAAATATGGATGCAATACACGTTTTGTTTTTTATGGACTTGGTAGGTGAAGTACTGCTCTATTTAAGCAGCTTTTTAAAGGTTTTTAAAGCTTTTTAAAGCTTCACACTCCGACCCCATTTACCCATGGCACTACAGGTCTGTGTTCTATGAATGGGCAAACTAGTTCTTAACTGTACACTGGAGCCTTTGCATTATTCTTTGAAGTAACACTAAGTCCTGTGAACAGCACTGTTTGCCTTGGTGAAGATATTTCAGTGAGGAGTTACTCTTTTTTTTTTTTTTTTTTTCCCATCTTGTGTTTTGCTGTTGCAACATTAGGAATAGACTGCACTGTTACAACTGAATTGAAGAGCCCAGGAGCAATTCCCCATGTACACAGCTGAATGTTCAGGTTAGATTTGGGAACACAATCCCTGCTTTCCATGAGAAGGAAATCCAGTTATACGGCCTGCATGGAAGCTGCTGTAGCATGAAGGCTCGCAGTCTGGGCAACTGGGGGACAGGAGGCCTGTGCAGAAATCAGAGGGACCCTATGTCCTCCTGCCTGCCTTCCCAGAGCTACTTTTTACTATGATCCCAAAGAAAGGGCCTTAACTCAGTAAGTCCAGGCAATGCACTGCAGATCTAAATTTCCCTATTTTGTATGCATCAATTTAAACACTAAGTTTAAGCCGGAGGCATTAATGTTGTATAATCAGAGTTCTTAAAACCCAAAGAGCTCAAGACACATTGCAAATTTCAATTTTCCACCTAATCAGTGCACTTCTTTCAATTTTACAAACAAGCATATTTAACCACTACTACTTTCGATGACCCCCGTTATTATTCTTTTATCAAGTCAACTCTAAACATAGGAGAAGATCCATTAAATTATCTAAAGAGAATATTAGACAAATTTAAATGCAAGTCCAAGTATAACACCTGTAATTTCTATTTTAAATGAATAATAATGTTATACGTTTTCCTATTAAGCTACATTTGCAAAGTTAGCCTGAAGAAACAGTAATAAGTATCTCACCAGAGCAATTCAGTGCTCAGCTGACAAAACAGACAAATGTAGTATTTCCCATTTAACAGCATCCATAAAAGAAATGATCAAATTCTCTGCCACTATAAATCAGCAGTTTTATTGAATGGAAATGTTCCAGTTTGCATCAGTGGAGTTTCTAGCCATACATCTTGATAATACTTAAAGTAAAGAAAAATACCTAAAATATGTTAACAATCACAATTAAAATTTGGAGCAGACATGTATGGCTGTATTTGCTTGTGTTTTTTCAAGTCAGTAGCTGAGATGTGAATTTTATGTGAATTTGGAAGGAAGCACAAGTGTCAGTGAGAGATCCAAAGCCTAGGTTTTCTAGTCTCTGATCCAGTTCTTGGCATTTTTCAAGAAACCCAGAGGGTTGGTTTACCGGTTTACCTTACGTTCACTTTAAATATGGGAAACACACCCTGGTCACAACCCTTTTCCAGACATATCCCCCCCCCCCCCCCCCCTTCGCCTGCAGACATCTGAACGGCAGCTGAGAGTCCCCAAAGAGGAGAGTGTTCACAGCAGTCTGATTCTTTGACATTTAGTGTAGACAAACAGCTCCAAGGATCTGGGACGGACAGATCCAGAAGCTGGGGCTGGGCATAATTCTGATAAAATTGCTTCACTTTTGGGTATTCTGACTCTTTTTACATGTAGTGTAGGAGTGAGAACTAGATTATGAGGCCTGAGGGGTTGAACAGATTACAAACAAAAAGCATCAAGGTAATTGTAGGAGCAATATTCCTTAAGGGCAAGGATGATCTAATGGCTATTCCTTCCTCCCTGTGTCACAGACGTAGAATGGTAAAACTGTCAAGACAGCACCTGCTTCCAAACCAGGTCTGCTACATTATCCATTTCTATAAGTTTTACAAATATAGGAGTTGCTTACCATGGATTGCTTGCACAATCTTTAGATACACTCATACAAAGGGAATTCAAGGTCAGCAGTCCCTGAAGGCTGTCAAACTATTTACAAGTTTGCTATTTATAAGGGCTGGTCTGGGAGTCCTAGAAGCAATAAGTTCTTAGGCAGGAGGTTTGATTTCTGCATGACATAGGAGAGGTGCTGTTTCTGTATCAGTGCCTAGATGCCATCACTGCAGTTTCTCTTAAATTATATTTTGCTATCTAGATCCGTCTGGTTTTAGGCCCACCCCTTAACTGTTCCATGTAACCTGAAGAACAAAGACAGCAATAAATGTCAATAAAGCAACTCTTGTATAATGCTGTCAGGGATGACCAGAGTTAATCAGAAGCTTTATGATTAATATGGAATATTAGTCAATTGACCTTTGGAGTATACGCTGCCATACCATGAGGATTCATTACATTGCCACAGAACATTCTCTGAAGAAACAAATTTCTAAGGAAAGTGAAAAGTAGGGCATGCTGGTTTCTGCAGACCAGAAAAAGCACACTGCTAGCTCTTGTATTAGGCTTTGGAACACTCAAGTGAGGTGGAAAATGTAGAAAAAAATTCCGACTGAACTGTAAACATCGCAAATTCAAAGAAGCTTGTGTACTGAATTCAGATAAGCCTCCTGTGAAGGGAGAGACTAGCTGTTCCTTCCTCAGTAATGTTACCTATGAATATGTACATACTGTACTTTTTGTTCTGCTTGGTAAGTGGATGGTACATCCTAGACAGGCATCACTCATTCTAGGAAGTGAATCCTTAAAAGTCATTTCATCTGGATGTAGTACCCAAATGAGAGCAGTGTTCAGTGCTCTTCGTCTAAAGAGAGATGTGGTGAAGAGCATCTATCTTCTTGAGCCTGTGTGCTCTTACTGTTTTTGTAAAATAAAAACAAACCCATAAATTCCACAATTCTCCCCACTTAAAAAGACCTCAAAGAGGTATCAGGACTTGCAGAGGAATTAATCTATGTGTTGGGAGTTTCAGGAAGGGATGTTTTCATAAAGCACTTCTGCAGCTCCTGCATTTCTTTCAAGAAGGGGACATGCCATAGCAGTGGGGAGATGGTGAACAGCTCGTGGCCTACAATGCAAATGTTGGCAAAAATCAAGGAAAGCAAGGTGGGAGCAGTATCACTCAAGCTGTCAGATCGGTGAGCAAGCCTCATGAGCAAGCTGAGTTATGGCAAACTCCTGCTAGGAGGGGATTGCAGTAACTGAGCCTTGCTCTCAAACATTTATGTGTGTCCTGAGATAAATAAAGGCACAGCCTCTGTAAACTCCGCAGTGAAAGCAAACACCTTTGAACCTAACTGGTTACAAGGCTCTATAAACCATGGGCATAGCAGATGTTAACGACAAGATTTGTGCCTTGGTTTCCCATCTTGACGGAAACTGTCAGAGGCCTCCTGGCTGGCAAAGCCTTAAGGGAAAGGCCCTGGCCTAGCTACTGCAGGGCCACGGGACCCACACTGACAGGCAGCACAGGGCCTGCACAGGAATATGCCACAAAAGAGTAAAACCCGTCCGAGTCCTTGACAAATCCCTGGCCACGTGGGCCAGGCCTGCCTAAAACGGGGGTTGTGCTTCGTCAAATAAAAGGCATTCAGGTTATTTTAAGATCGTACCTCATGGGTTCAGACACAGCTGTGTGTCACACTGAGCTTTGTTTAGAAGCCTGGAGTGGATTATAGAGGCACTTTGGAAATCATGTGCTTATCAGAAGTTTGAATCAGCTCGCTGTCTATAACCAAGCTCAAATGATATGCCTCCTGAACCATGTAGTGGGGCAGCAAAAGAGCAGGGGACATGCAGGAAGGCAATGATTTAGCAGAATTTCACTCAGCATTCAGGCATGCTAGCACACCTGAAAATAAGGGATACATTATTAATTAGTTAATGTTTGCAAAGTATTTTAACTCTGGAAAGTGCCAAGTGTTCTTCTTCATTAATTTTCAGTAAATATATGACTAAGCAGTATATGTAATAAGGACACAAAATGTGGTAAGTAGACAAAAGACTTGAAAATACACAAAACATTTAAAAAATACAGATGCTATTAACAGGGGAAAAAAGTGTTCAAGCTGGTGGAGTAAATATTGTGATGATGCAGCTAGTTATCTATTAACTCAGCACTAATGTGAGGACATGCCCGATGGCACTGACGATCAGTCAAGACAGCCAACGTCCTACAAGACCTGTAAAGCTGACCTCTGACACCTTTTCCCTTCCAGCTCTAAATTTGGCACAGCACAGACTCGGCAGACCTTCCCTTACCTTCTGGGGCTGCCTAACGCCTGCCTGGAGAGTTACATGCACTTCTGCAGCTTTAATAATGCCTGGAAAACTGCTTCTAGATCACGGCCGCCACCCCTGCCTAGCTGCAGGGAGGTGCGCTGACACAGGCCCGTGACTTAAGCTGCTGCACGCTCATCCCCTCCCTCTTTGTTCGCACATCCCCATCTGTTCCTTTCCAGTCTCTCAAGTGGGAAATAAACTGAGCTAGAGTCAAACTGTCAAACTCATAATATTCAAGTGGGTTGAAAGTCACACCAACAGAATTCACACAATCCATATTTCATTCAGCGCAATAAATATGCAGTCTTGCACAAAGCTTAGAAATCAATTATATTTTTCAGGAAGACTTGGAGAAACAGTAGGGGCACTTCAGTACAATGATTTCTTGCCTTCTTTTCCAGTGAAGTAACTTTTTAGTATTACGATTGCAACGTCTCACTTCCTGAAAACAAGATCGTAAGCGCCCAAGTCATCTGCTCCCGCCTTTAAGTCAAAGTCATGGTCCTCAGTTTACAACTACTTGGAAATTTATGACGTTACAAGTACAGGATTGTCACTTTTGTTGACAGCTAGCCAATAGGATCAAGTGAATTAAGCAACAAGCCATGTCCTTGAAATCCTTGGCTGTAAAGACAACGTGGTAGCCTTTCTAATTGAAGGGAACTAGTGTAGCCTTCACAGGTGGTTAATGTATCAGAAATTTGTCATATGCTCTGTAAAAATAACTGGGAATGGTTTTGTGGCTTTCTAAACATACTTTCAGTATTCTTTAAAACATTTTTATCTTTACATGTTGACTGTTCTGCACATGCAGTTATGTACACGTGATAGTTTCTGACCTACACTGAGGGTCCAATGATAAATCAACTTCCAGAGCCAGATATACATCTCATCCACTTCGACTTTACATTAATGCAGTCAAATGAGCTATGCCAAATTTCTACCAGCTAGAGAACACACAATGTACACATTGTGTATGCCACAGCATTTTTCTGTGGCTGCAAATTTTTACTGTATGTGGAAGAGTTGAAATTGGTGGGAAAATACCTATTGATTCCATTGTGCAGGGTGTAGCCATGGTGTATATCAGTGGAAAACAGCATGAAAGCTATCAAATAAGAAACAAGCTGTTTCTGGCCCTTCAGAACTGTATGGAATTTAGCATTTGTAGAAATGAATTCCTCAGCTACCAGAAATCAGCAAAGTCATGTTGATTTTCACTGGTTAGAGGTCTTGATCTGAGTCTGAGTCCCAACGGTCCTACTCCATCCAAGCAAAATCATGTCCCTGCAGCTGGCTCTACTGACTTATCAAAAGTATAGAAATTTTCACTGCATTTTAATGAACCAGCAGACAATTTAGAAAAACATATGCAGCAAATTGAGGATGTTATAGAGATGCTAGGAATCTGCCTGAACACCTACAAAACAAGGGAGCACCATACAATAGGAGTGCAAACCCAACATCAGCTAGGTATGAAGGCCAGCTTCAGGAACGGACCTTGAAGTTACAGGCTGGCAAGTGAAAGATTTCCTGAGGGATTTTCAACAAGGATACTGGATCATTCATTGTTTGAAACTGCTTTTAAGCTCTCCCTTTGCCACAGTCAACAGGTTTTTCCCTTGAAAAGCTAAATGTATTAGGAATCATTATCCTAACCTTATAGGTCAAGAGCAAAAAATTGTAAGGAAGAGAGCAGTTTTATTTATCTTTCTACAATGTATTAACCCACACTGTTACTACTATTTTTAAGGGACATAATAATTAGTTTCATATAGGAAAAAAATATTTTCAGAATAGATTTAATTCCCAAATAACTTCATAGAAAAAGGAAATAACAGCCATTAATTATGATCCCTACTTTAAAAGATAGAAAGTATGCTTTGTTTTAGGACTGAACTTCAATCAATCTTTTTTATTATTTTTTTTTGGGGTAACTTAGAAATAACAACTTATTTTGATTAGAAAAAAATAGTAATTCAAACAAAAAATTAATGAGACAAATGCATATGGCTATTTCTAGTACAAATAGGTTTGCTTTTATGGAAAAAATGCAAACTGATGCTAAATGGTAGGTCACTGGTCCTACGCCATTTAGAAGTTTTATTTGATGGTTTCCATGTAAAGTCAATCTACAATGCAAGAGCTAAGAATCAGAGGGGAATAGGATTTGGTTATAAATTTAACATTGTTTCCAGTTAAATTTAATTGCAATTCACTTACAAGAAAGAAAGAAAGAAAGAAAAAAGAAAAAAAAAAAAGTAAAAAAAAAAAAAGAGGTCATAGTGTAAGAGAGACTTTTTTTCTCTCCAGTCCTGATAAAGTTATTGTTAGTGGGTAGGCACTGTACTGGGCTAATCTGTTAATTATTGCTATTTTCTCTCTGTTCTGTAGTGAGAGTAGTGGGTCTGTATGTGGCAGCATATTTTTTAAACAGAAGGGGTAATATTTTGAGAAGTGAAATGGAAACTAGTCCTCTTTGCAAAAATGTCATAAGTTCTTAGGTCCTTTAAATCCAATTCCAATTTGTTTTTGAAATTAAGGCTGTGAGTTCCTAAGTGACTGGGAGACTTTTAAATATTTGACCTAAGAAGTCCTTCTTCTTTTGCATGTTTCTCTGTTTCCTGCAAAGATGAATTCACATGGGCTTCTTGTGGCAAACATGAGCTTCAAACCTTTTGAAAACCAGTTACACTTGAATGATGTATTTAGCAACCAGTAGGCAATTCTGCAAAACCCCTAATGTCTCGCCCAATGTCGTTGTCTCTATGATCTGCATGCATGGCAGATGTGTTGAATGCATCAACATTTACAATGTTAGTCTCCTGTGGCCATGGGAGGTGGAAAGTGGGATGGGCTGTCCTCAGAGCTGGGGCTGACTTTGTTCTGTCTGCTCAATATCTAGCACAGTGGGGGTCCTGAGCTGTGACCGGGCTCCAAAATGCTGCAGAAGGTACAGCATTAAATTAACATTAGTGTTTCATGTACATGCTATGAAGAAGACACTATTGCAAGCATATGAAGAAACAGACTAGAAACGAGGCAGAGAAAGTAGTGTAAGATTCTTTTTCTCCATCACAAACCACACAAAGAATATCTGTGTGTGTTTCCCTTGGTTATTTATTTTTCATTATGATATCTGACATATCAGAAAGCAGAAAAGGCATTTTCAAGCCTAAGACAAAAACTAAAATGATGCTTGAAAATGATTCCTTGTGAAGGCTTATTTTGATTTCGTTACACATGAGACTAGTCACGCAGACAGGCTTATTTTGACTTTGTAACAAAATTTAGTGACTGGGGACAAACAATTGTCTGCTATTATCATTCCTGCCGCCAAAACACATTAGGTTCAGGAACATCAGCTAAATCACGTGCCAGAAGAGAATACACAGCTAACTACAATGTTGCTGGAGAAACGACCATATAATCAGCATAATACCACGTACATCCGAGAAAATACTTGGCCTGTTAAAAAGCACAGTATCTCAAACAGTAGTCTTTCAGCAGTATGTTGCAGGCACTCTTTTTCCATGGCTGCACATTTCTCTCTGCAGTGAAAGACCGTACTCTCAGTCATGAACCTTGTATCCAGCTTAGCTTTTTAACATCTGTACTTCATCAAATAGTAAATGCATTCTCTAATATGCTGGTGGTTGGTTGCCAGCCTAAGAGAAACAGGAGGTTGTCTGAGAATAGTACTTAGAGAAAGGTGCCCTTTTAATGTGAACTAAACCGATTTCTTTCTTCTGAGATCTCAGCCGTGGGAGTCAACTAGCTGCGAAAGTCAGTCTGGTCTCAGCCAAATAACCTGCCTTAGAAATGTAGGCCCAGATCCCTGGGATATGTCTGCATTCTGACATGGATTGGGGTAAAAGGCAGTTGTTCAACTTCTTTGCCTTTTTCTGTTCTCCAGAGTAGTCAAGAAGTAGTTTGGCTAATGAGGACTGAAAAAATGCAGACGGCTCTGAACTGTATTTAATCCTTATAGAGGATTTTTTTTCAGACATTCGGTTACAGCAGTTTTCCATAATCTTTGCATCAGAGAAATGTAAAGCAACAGTGTCATAATTTGAATCCTGGATTATGTCATGGATTTAAAAACATTGAGAGCAGGAGTGCATGTGTGTTCACGGTGTATGTGACTTCTGAGATGCCAGCAGACCTGCTGAGCTGGAATCTACTGGAGTGGGGTATTATGGAGACCACTGAACTTCAAAATCCATGTAGTGAATATATAAAAGTAATCACTTAAAAGGAGCTCTGTTTGTACAGTGGTTAAAGAAGATAAAAGAGAAAGGTAATCTATCATTAAGTAAATGGTTCTGGAGATAGACCTAAGAGTTGGGTTATGTAAGCTCCATCAAACTCGGAGAGGAATCAAAAAGGGTTGCCCAAAGGGTGATTCAGACTCCTTAAGGAATGGGGCCAACATGTGGATTCACCAGCTCCTACAGTGATGTGCTGACACCCTGATTTGCCAGAAAGAGCAACACTAATACCTGCTGGAGCAAGTGATGAGCTGATGCCACAGGTTATGATGGTGGTGGTGGTGGACTGAGGGGTGATATCCATGAGGTAACTGGAGACACCCATCAAGGTGGCACCTCGCAGGACAGTGTCTAATAATTAATCTGTGTGCAGTTCTGGGCACCACAGTACAAAAAGGACGTGAAACTGTTGGAGAGTGTCCAGAGGAGGGCGACGAAGATGGTGAAGGGCCTAGAGGGGAAGACATATGAGGAGCGTCTGAGGTCACTGGGCCTGTTCAGCCTGGAGAAGAGGAGGCTGAGGGGGGACCTCATCGCAGTCTACAACTTCCTCGCGAGGGGGAGTGGAGAGGCAGGTAACCTATTCTCCGTAATCACCAGTGACAGGACCCGCGGGAATGGTGTCAAGCTGAGGCATGGGAAGTTTAGGCTAGACATCAGGAAGAGGTTCTTCACCAAAAGGGTGGTTGCACACTGGAACAGGCTCCCCAGTGAAGTAGTCACTGCACCAAGCCTGTCTGAATTTAAGAAGAGATTGGACTGTGCACTTAGTCACATGGTCTAAACTTTTGGGCAGACCTGTGCGGTGCCAGGATTTGGACTTGATGATCCTTATGGGTCCCTTCTAACTCAGGATATTCTATGATTCTATGATTCTATGAATCCCATGCAAGATAAACACCTGCTTGTATCCGAGCAGCAGTATGGAGGTCAAATGGACACACAGAAATGTAGCCAGGAACTGGGATAAATAGAGAGATGGAAAATAATAATGTTATCTAAGGGTTGGTCTCTGAAGCTAGGAACTTAAGGAGTAATAAAAATGAAGAAAACAAAGATCATGTTCTAGGTCAGGAAATGTTGAGAAAAAACCAAAACAAAACAAAAACCACTAATTTACCCTAACAAAATAAAATAATAACCTCCATAACAATATCATGGCAGGACTGCATTTACTCCTTCACACAGTCTTCAGCTTTGGTCATATGTATACAATACAGATGTAGATGTATATATAGATAGATATAGATATGTATAGATATAGATATAAATGTTAATATTTTTATTTAAGTTTAAATTCTACGTGGATCAAACAGATATTAAAATAGAAGGGGCTTTCAGAGATTCAGCAGTAATCTTGCAGCTACAAAGAGTATACAAGACACCAGGCTTTATGAACTGCCTCTAGGAACACACCTTCACTGTGAGACTGAGACTCCATACTTGGGGCAAGAGGTGATGAACTTAGGGCTAAGAACTGTTTTTTTACAAATACTGTGAAAATTATAAAGCATGTTGAATCACTCCATAGATCACAATAGATACCCCATATTTGACTGCAACAAGGGCTATGGAACAGGTATTAGATGATGCTGACTATATAATGATGACCACCTTAAGTGGATGCTTATTTAAGGGATGATTTCAGGAAACAGCTTGCTCTTAGGCGCAGTCTATAAGTGAAAATGCACTTTGCAAAATTTTTAAATCTTGCTGGCTTGCCTTTTGTCATTTTACAGCAAAGGAAATGTTAATGTGTAATAGAATTAGCATTTAGGAGAAGCCTAGAATACTGTCCTTTAAAATATAGCCCAATACTTATTATTCAAGACAGGTCTTCTCATAGTGCAATTTAAGCCCCCCAAAATTACCCATCATTACACAGACAGTCCATTTAACATTCTGAGGCTAATCATACAACAACCTACCCTTTCAGAGGAGATACAAAGCCTTGCTTGGGCTTTAAGTTCTGATTACAAGATGAGGTTCCAATTGAGAATTTCAGCTATAAACCAAATGACCTTCAATGACCATAGACTGGAAAACCTGGTGACTAATCTAAATAGATTTCCAGGCAGGGGGAAAAAAACACCACCCAGCTCTTTTTTCTAGTTCTCTGCATTATTAGGGGAATGACAAAGACAAGCAGAATGTGAAAAAAATCATGACTCCAGTGACCTTCATGGCTTGTCCCGGAAAGGTCAAGAGTAATCAGCAAAACTTTAACTAGAGCTCAAATTCAGCTTTGTCATCCTTAGAGGCTGGTAAAATTAAATATTCTCTTCTTGTGCTCTGTAAACAGCTACAGTAATTGGTGATGCTTTCCAGCATTGGCTATGAAGATGTATTGACATGAGCTAAAATTCATAGAGAGACAGTATTTTACATAGTATGCAGCAGACTACAACCAGATCCTGATTTCAGTTTGTACCACTGGAAAGTCATAATCACATTCCATAAAATGAGATCATATCAGGATATGAGCACATACCAGAATATCTAGTATGGGACTTTACAGTTTGTTATGCTTGCTGTCTAAGGCAAAACACCTATTATTTGGAAAAAAAAAAAAATCCCGAGACAGTCAAAGTCTACAGAAATAAGTCATGTGAAAAAAAAAAATACAGTGAGTAATCGAGAATAGACCTTGTAGGGGCTTTCTGACCTTTGGAGTGCTTTGTCTCTTTTGTCCTTTTGCATGTTTATTTACTATTTAATATTAATTCTCAGAAGAGCTGTAGGAATGAATATGTTGAATCAGACCCCAGTGGTCCACCTCCTCCATCTTCATACCATTAGTGAGCAGAAGCTTAGAGAAAGTGCAAGGAAGTAAAGAAGGAATAAACATATGAACTCAAGGAAAAGTTCCCCCTTGATTTCAATGATAAGAAACTGGCTTATTCCTTACAACATAAGAAGACATATCCTTTCCAATAGGACTTTAAGAAAACTTGCCTTGGGAGTTTGGTGTTGTCCACATTGATATTTAGCTAGTTTTTGAATCCTGTGGAATGATTGACGTAAATTATGACCTCAGGAAACAAGGTCAACAGACTAATTTTGAGTGCAGCAAATGTGCTTTTTCTTCTGCATACATTTATTTTGTTTAGTCTTTTGCATGCTTACCTTTCCCCTTGGCAATTCTGAATCAAAGGGCTCTTCATAGCATCCTCTGTCCTGTACGCTGTGGTCTCTTCAGTCTGTCTTCATGACTCCAGTCATTAAGTGGGGTTCCACAGGGCTCCATTTTTAATGCCAGTTCTCTTTAATGTTTTCATAAATGACTTGGATGCAGGACTTGAAGCTAGCTTGTGGGTGACACTAAACTGGGAGGAGCTGTTGACTCCCCTAATGATAGAGAGGCCTTGCAGAGAGATCAAAGTTGGCAATCACCAAGCACATGAAGTTCAACAAGAGCAAGTGCTGCATTCTGCACCTGGGAAAGGGCAACCCTGGCTGTATGTACAGACTGAGGGATGAAAGTCTGCAGAGCAGCCCCATGGAAAGGGATCTGGGGGTTCTGATCACCAGCAGATTGAATACAAGTCAGCAGCATGCCCTGGCAGCCTAAAGGGCCAAACGCACCCTGGGGTGCTCCAGGCATGGCATTGCTACCTGGTCGAGGGAAGGGATTGTCCTGCTCTTGCTTTGTGCTGCTTTGGCCTCACCTCGACTGCTGTGTGCAGTTTTTGGTGCTGCAGTATAAGAAGGACCTAAAACAATTACAGAACATCAAAAAGAGGGCTACAAAGATGGTGAAGGGTCTAGAAGGCAGGACATACGAGGAATACTTGAAATCCCTTGGTTTGTTCAGCCCAGAGCAGAGCAGGCTGAGGGGAGGCCTCATGGCGGCCTGCAGCTTCCTCACGAGGGGAGCGGAGGGGCAGGTGCTGAGCTCTGCTCTCTGGGGACAGTGACAGGACCCAAGGTAATGGCATGGAGCTGGGACATGGGAGGGTCAGGCTGGGTGTTAGGGAAAGGTTCTGCACCCAGAGGGTGGT
The DNA here is from genome assembly GCF_040182565.1 of Anser cygnoides. NCBI lineage: Eukaryota > Metazoa > Chordata > Aves > Anseriformes > Anatidae > Anser > Anser cygnoides. The sequence goes on along the minus strand of NC_089873.1, from coordinate 81,010,152 downwards.
CGGGCACGGGGACAGGCTCCCCAGGGAGGTGGTCGCAGCACCAAGCCTGACAGAGTTCAAGGAGTGTTTGGACAACGCTCTCAGACACATGGTCTGATTTTGGGGTGTTTCTGTTTGGAGCCAGGAATTAGACCTGATGATCCTTGTGGGTCCCTTCTAACTGAAGATATTCTGTGATTCTGTGGGAAGGTTTCAAGCCTCTGGCTGTTCTGCATTTCTGCATTAGTGAACCTCCTCTAACTCTACTTTGTGCTTTTGGAGAGGGAGAAGCCTGAAGCACATAAGTATTAAAGTCTGTAATTAATTTATATCTCATCATGTACTGCTTTCCACTGTTGTCTTGAATTTTGTAGGAAACATTAAAAATGAAGAGTAAGTTTTTATCTTTAAATTAAGAAAAGGAGCATTAAATGCTCTCTTCTGCTCCAGTAATCTAAAAATAATGGCACTTACCTTGAACTTTGAAAGGTTCCTTCCTTCTTGTGCATTCAGATACGGAGTTGCATTTCCTATCTCTTTGAAACATAATAGGACTGGACATCCTGTGCTGCACAGCATCAGTAAAATTGCAGCTGTTAATAAGGGACACCTGCAACATCTAGTTTTAGAACAGCTAAAGCAATGACCATCACTTCCAAAATAAAATGTAAAATTTGGGGGGGGGGGGGGGGGGGGGGGGGGGGAGATTTTGATCCAGGATTCAAAATCAATGTCTGCATACTCTGCTTCAAGTCCTGCTGACTTTCGTGAGCACATAAAAAGTAAAATGCCATTCATCATTAATAAATTTGACAAAATCAACCTTTTGGGCTTGCTCTAATGCTATTAGTGTCTGCACATGCTACAGGCACATTTAGTAGCAGGGACTTCCCATGCAGAATATCGTTGCGTTTCGAAATGGAGAAGGAGTCAGGTTTTCTTTGCCTGTATCTCCCTCAAGGAGAGAGGGTGAGAACATCTCAAATACAACAGGATAAAAGTGAGGAAACAGCAAGGGGCAGGGACAAATATATCTCCCTTTAGTCTTCCCATTGTCACTCCATCTTTGCTTAGCGTTGGTGACACAAGCAGTATTAGATCAATTGCATATTGGTTGTGGTGGTTTAGAGGCGACCACTGTGAAATATATACAATATCCCTCTAGCACATTTTCCACAATGACATTAGGGAAGTGGTTTTTAACTAGTATGTACTGTGATATAAAGACAATAGGTTCTGTGCAACTTCACTGCAGTTAGAAGTAGCAATATGGTATAAATTAGAAAAGTAAATAAATGACGTGTAGTGTCATTAACACTTCTTATAATGTAACATGTAAACAAATCATAATGGCAATAATAATAATAATTATTAGTTAAAATTGTATTACCTTTAACATGACAGAATGAAGTTGTTAATACCTTACCAAAGACAGACAGATAGGAATGTTCCTAGGAATGAGATCATGAATTTCATCTGTCCTCTTTTGCTTCCTCAATTTAGGAAGAAATTTAATATTATTTTGCATCTACAACTGTGTGCAATCTGTGCCCAATGCATTGTCTTATATTGAAATTAAGTTTATCATAAAGTTTAAACAGTCACAGAGAAATAAAAGATGACCATATCCTGGTGATGGCTTTAATTATAAGGAGACTAACCATACATTTCTTATGGTTATTAACAAGAGTTACCCACGCTAAATAATTTTTTAGTCACTGAAGATCACACTAATACTGTCTAAGAAAGAAAAATAAATGCAGTCTCACCAGATTAAAGAACATTTAGTGAAAATCAGAATATAATTACATAATGTGATTAAATGATTTAAAATCAACTTTAACATAGAAACTTCAGTGCTTGATCCAAGTATTTTATCCTCACCCAGGAATAAGCCACTGCAGAAACTAGAAACCATTTCAGCAGAACAAAAGATCACCATTAAAAAGTTATTAGAAGAGGCAGGAACAGCAGAAACATACTGGTGTTCTCTTTTTAAAAAATAAATGATCCATTATTTCACAAAAACAACCCCATTACTGCAGTAACAAACTTAGTTTAGGCAAATGTTCCTATCAGCATTATTCAAGCTCAAATTTGATTTAGTTTGGAAAAGGGATGAATAAAGCTCAGGGTAATGGCAACCTATTAGACCATGTAGACCTTAATAATACATTTGAGAAAGTGTGCTGAGAGAGTGACATGAACATCAACAGAGAAACCAAGAGCATGAGTTACAGAATAATGGAGAATCTGTCTGAAATCATACCAGAGAAGGCAGAGGGAGAAACAGAAGGGAGGAGCATGTATCTAACTATAAATCAGAGAATAATCATATTAATGAATGTTTCCTTACATAGTTTCAGTTTGTTTCTTTATTCTATTTTTACTGAATCTGATTTCTATTCAGGTTCAATTAATAATAATGAGTCTAAAATTAATTTGCATTATCATTTACAGTGAGTGCTTTGATCATGTATGTAGTTGGAACTATAATGCTACATTACCATATTATGCAAATTGCATTTTCAGCATCAGCTACATTTGTATATCATTTCTCCATTGTATATAATTTCTCCATGCCACTGGTTTATCCGTTCTGTGCATTGTTTCTTTGTGTATCTTCCTGCAGACCTCTGGAAGCTGGGGGAATTTGTGGAGATACTGCCAGGGGAAATACTGATAAAGGCATACCCTTTTCTTATGTTCTCTCTCTAAGCACTCAGGCCTGGCACCAGCTTGGGGAAGAACTTTATTTTAACACAGATAGCATGCTTTTTGTCCTTTGTGATTCTGCTATTAGCTAATTTGTTTTATTGCATTGACCTGATACAGCAATGAATTTTGTCTAGCAGCCTTTCTTTCTGGACTGACCTCAAAGCAGGCTACAAACAGCACAAACGTGAACATGCACAAAAAACCCAAGTACTGCTTTGTTTTTCTGTCTTTAACACAAGTGTATCTCCTGTAGGACTTCTAACTGTAAAAGGAGGCAGAGCCAGTACCACAACATCTATAAGGATCTGATTTTTAGGTCAAACTTATTCATTCATGACACTAAACATGCTGCAAGAAAAGTCGCTCTTCAATGGTTAATAGAACTACTCAACACTGTCTCAGCTGACTATACTTTTTGCCACTGGCCAAATTTTGTATTGCAGTGAGCAGGCTCAAAAGTATTAGTAGTCTACATTTTTATAGAAACTTTCATCTCATGAAATGCTGCCTTCCTTTAGAAGCTGATACAGAAACTATATAATGATCGTTTAATCTACTGCAGCGCTGTAGCTTTGTGGTGAAACACGGGAAGAATTTAGAGGCCTACAGCAACATAGCTGTTTTGGAGAGGAAACGAAGACTGTTGTATCCATTTGAAACACAGTAGGAATGTTGGAATGGAGAATGTAATTTTTAGACTTGGCATTTGGCCAGGTCATCAGAGTCAACGCACTTTGCAGATATAATTACTGCAGTAGGATCTTTATGACCACAAATGATCAGAACTTTGCTTTAACATGTCATCCAAAAGATGCAATTGAGTCACACTTTGCATCTTATCATGCTGACTCATGGGCTGACAAATTGATGAGAAGATCCTCTTCATTCATTTATTTACCTCTCTTCTAGTAAGAGCTTTAGGTACCTCTCTCAAAAAAAATAAATAAATAAAATAAAAACCAAACAGCCAAACATTATCAAAATAAAATTTTAAGCAGAGTTTCCAATCTCATTAAGCTATGCATGAAAAGCTAGCCTGTTAACCATGATAAAGATCCTATAACTTCAGGTCCCTTCCTGCCAGAGCTAAATTACTTCAGAGTTTCCCTATGGGCTTGATCCTGCCTTCCAGAGAGATGATGGTGAAATTCCTCCGGTGAGGTCACTAGGCCCCTGGAAGATGATTCACTCTGCCATTTTACTGCACTTATTCTGTTTGACAGAAGATCAGAGAAGTGCCTGAAGAAAGGAAAGGGGAGGAGCAGGACCACCTTTTTTCTGTTACTCAACAGCGAGATGTTGAGTTGGCTCAGATTGTCTTTTTGAAACATTTTCACTAAGAACTGGGCCTGTTTCCACCACCATTTGCTTTCCCAGAATGCCCTACATGACACATCCAGTATTTTCCAGATTAAGGAATTTAGCTTGGTGCTACCTGGTGAATGACCATTACTAGATATGAGATATTCTTAGGAGTCTTTTGCGAGATATTAACTCGATTAAGCTCCTAAAGACTGATAGACATACAACAGAAGAACATATTAGTATTGTCAAAAAAAATACCATTCTTAGTCACTCAGACTCAAATGTCAGATATTTGTTGCTCAGCATGCAATTAAAGCTGATCTGATTGCCCTCTAAGCAGATAAATGACTAAAAATAGGGTGAGGAAATATTTTTTGTTTTATCCTCAGAGTATATCCAGATGATAATACTGATAAGAGTGAAGAATCATTTTAGTTTTGCATAGATAAAGAGATTGTTCTTGGCAAACAGATTAATGTACCTGTCTATACAAGCATAGAGGAAGAAGTAAGAAGGGAAATAGATTAATATTCTGCTGCACATGAGACAATCAAATATGATTTCTGGATAGGCAACTGGACTAATAATAATCACTGTAATAAACCAGGGCTTTATATCTCCTGATATGCAATACTAGCTAAAAGATAGTTGCTCCATAGGAATAACAAGCTTGGTTTTTCATCACTCATCACCTTGTGTAATTATTGTGATGAGTTCAGAGTAAATCCATTATGCTACCAAATCTGATTTTTTCCTTCTATGTTGTGTTTGTGTTGCATGGACGTAATCACTACTCACAGTGTAGACAATGAAGAATCAGGCTTACTGTATTCATTTTCTGTGTAACAATATGAAAACATAAGAGATCTAGTGGACAGCCACAGTAACTTTGCCATGACATGTTATTTAAATGTTAGGTACTTAAATGTTGTTGTAGCCAACCCTGTGGTTAATAAAACCAAGGGGAAAAAGAAAAAAAAGAAAAAAAAGGAATGGATTTTAAAAAAGCAATCTGGCTTAATACCAAATCATACTTTTTCTTCTTTCAAGATGATTTATTAGCAGTTAGTAAAAGCAGGCACAGTGATACTGAATAATAAAAGGACAAGTCACCTATAACCAGCTTGGTCATTTAAAACTCAAAACATCTGCTCAAGAAGCATCTGAAATCCCAAAATTTTTTGTTTTGGTCAATTTGATTTTAGTTTAGATTTTTTCTAGTGTATTGTGACTCTTCATAGCTGAAGTGAAAATAATCAAGGTGAAATTATGAAAATAACCTAGTTAGGTGGTAAAGGTCAATAGCAAGTCCTGTTAAGGTCTGGTTCTTATGAAGATATCCTGTTTGTATTGTCAAAATAGATTAACATTATGAAACGGTATAGCTTGTCACTTAGAAGAAAAATAGATGTTAACGCAAAGATACTTGTCACAATTAAAATCCAGTTTTGGCTCAGACTGTGAAAGCAAGAAAATATCTAACATGATTAGCTCTCTCTTTTGCTTACATTTTTCTAGCAAGGGTCACAAGAAGGTGTTGGCTTGCACAGACTCATAAAGTCTTTTTGTTAGCATGTGGACCAGATTTTTACTCTTGATAATAACTATTGTTAGGTTTATAACTCTGATTCTTTAAGACGAAAGTGCATAGAAGAAAAGGAGTATTCCTTTTTAATTCTTATTGTATGAAATACATTCACATCTTGAGGTAATGTGGCTTCCAGCACCCTACGCACTAACACTGAATTGGGATGTAGAGTGAAGGAACTGACTACATGTTTCTGTGACCATCTGTTTCCCAGGACTACAAGCTGTGTATTTAAACAAGTTACTCTAAGAGCACGAACAGTCTTCGGCTCAGTTGTTTGTTTTCCAGCCTGAAACTGTACAAAGGGAACCACCTCTCAATGAAGCAACAACAAATATTTAGTTATTTCTTACACCTCAAATGTTGAGCATGCAAGTATATGGAGAATGGCCAAGCTAGAGCCCGAAAATTTCCAGAGATCTTCACTGTTATTGTGTTTTCAGTAATACAAGAAAAAGCAGGGCAGAGATCTTGTTCTTAAAAATCCCTGTAAATATTCTTACATGGTCAAGTCCCACCAGTAGTTAGGCCAACAGTTACCAATGATGTATCAAAGAAACTTGATCCAGGAATAAGAATAAATAATAATTTTAAAAAGTCCACACTTCAGAATACACATGAGTCTTAAATTGAACAAAATAGAAGCTAGGAAAGTATGCTAGCTCAACTTATGGTTCACTGTGAAGGACTTTGGCATCCTCATGTTTGTCAGGGATTTACCTTCAGTGACTTGAATCCTTAAAAAGACATACCTGTGACTGAAGTGATCCAAGACATAAATCTGGCAGGACAAAATATAGCATCTAGTATAACACTCAAAACCCTCTACATAAATTAGAAACCAGAAACGATCTGATCCATCAGGTTTTAAGCACTTCCCACAGGCTTTCAACTGTCGCTACTTATTTTTTTGCTTTAGGAAATACAAGCTATGGTATTTTTTTACACTCATTAATTGCTTCTTTATATGTGACTACCTGAAATTGTAAAGTCTCAGAAGAATCCATCCTAAATGAATTTTCATACTAAGCCAGAAGGTTAACAAAAAAAAAAAAATCATATATAAAAAAAATCAACCTTTTATCTTACCTCAGTCTGGGAAGAAGCTAGTGCAAATTGTGGTGATGACACCTAAGTCAGAGAAAAGGCTGATCCGCTTGTCAGGCTGGGGTTTAATGTTAGTGAGGACTGCCACAATGGAAAATGCAGCCTCACTTTTCTGACCGCTTAACTGAAAAAATCACAAAAAACTTTTAGATGTCTGATTTGCTAGCACTTCTGTAATTTTCCAGTGACATAAAAACAGTTAGTACCAGCTGAAATACATTAGCAGCTTCAGTAATTAGTAGGCATAACCATTTCTTGTCAGTTCCATGGGCCATATCCTCAGCTGGCGTAAATCAATGACACTCCAGCAGTGGAACTGTATTACTTTCCACACCTTGAAATATCTATGCATGCTAATTATTGCCTTACTCATTACTGCTCTTGTCAATTCAGACACCTGATTTACACCGGACGAGTTTGTTCCATATATTTAGAAGTTTCTGCACATTCGTCAAAGGATCTGTAGCAGTGAATAAACTTTCAAAATAAGCCAGGCACATGCTCTCCATTATCTATCAAATCAATGTTCAATAAAGTGACACCATTACACATAAATCATGACTGCAATTATTAAATCAAGCTGAGTTTGTATTGCTTTTCTTTCACTGTTGGGTAGAATTAACCACGCAGGCATATGAGAACAGGCACGCTGTAATCTTTGGAGCTGGAAAAAGGAGTTAAAAGCCCCACCCAGCTCTCACAATCTAACCTTTGGAACATGCAGCTGATAATGTGAAACAGAACATAATGCCCTGGAGGAGATACATCTGGAGGTCAGCTCAGTCAGATACTGTGGAACTGTTCCAGCAAAGCAATCAAATATCTAACAAAACCTATAAAAAAAAAATCACATCTTTGGTATACAGACATCCAAGCTCAGGTAGATAAGGATAGAGAAGCCTGATTTCATTTTTGTACCCCTGTCAGGCAACCTACATGTTGAATTTTCCCTCCACAAACACGAAGTGAGGTTTCTAACTAAAGCTTGTTAAGGCTTAGTTTGTCTAACCCGAGCATAATAAATTCATGTGTCAAGATCGCAGTTGGTTGTTCATCAGAGAAAAATGAGACAAGATAATCCACTTTGCTGAAAAGGTAATGCTTTAGGAATGTTACAAACTACTGCAAATGTTTAACTCCCTGTGCTTCATCAGTTATATAACAAAAAAAAACATTCAGGGGCTGATTCTTATCTTGCGTTTGCATAAGGCCATGTCTAGACTAGGATTTGAAGGTGTGTTGTTTGAAAATGTTAGCAGAGTGGTCTAGCTGACAGATCAGGAAGACCTCTCCCTGAAAGACTTTCACACTTGTGGAAAGGGTGAAGCATGGGTCCCTCTTCTTCAATATTTGGCTTGACTGACAGAGCACACAAGGGTGATCTGGCTCCACTGGAGTTAGAATGTGACCTCAGGTGAAGGAAGAAGGACCCATCTCTGCCTAGTCCTAGTCTAGAGCTTTCAAAGAGTCTAAGGCTTTGCACATCAAGGGCTTTTCAGCATTGTTCATTATATCCATACACATGCCACATGCATGATATACATTGGCATCTCACATGAGATTGGATGGCACTTTACCTTTGTAAGGCCTGTAGTAAAGTGGTATAGGAGATGACCTTCCAGTGATGGTCAACGCTTTGACCGCATCCACTTTACAGAAATATGGTTCCAATCTTGATTCCCTGTTCCACCTTATCTACCTGGATATAATATTTTTACCTTTTTGTTACCCCTGTTTCCAACCAACTTGACCCAGCCATCCAATTCTACTTAAAATACATCTTCAGTTGCCAAGAGAAGAATTCGGTGGAAGGGCAGGAAGATTTACACAGGGAAATCTCTACAACACAACAGCTGGATGTTATGAAGCCATCCCACATTTTCTTTTAAATCATTGCCTTGAATTTACCATCTCTGGTACCTTCATCACTGACTTGCTCCTTAAATTTCAGCAGATGCAGCACATGGCAATAGCAAGAATCTTTACAAAGATCCACTGTGTGTCCTTCTGTGGTTTGGACCATGCCATGTTGGTACTCTCAGTATAAAGCTCTGTGATCAACAGTGTTTTTAAACAATTACAAGTGCTACCTGATTCCTTTTTTGCCTTTTTTTTTTTTCTTCCAAAGGAGGTCCAAATCGCTTTTGTAGATTATTTCACAGTCACTTGTTCCAAGTGTATCTCTAAGGATTAATGCAAAAGAACTAGTTTAGTTGTAGGTTATGTTCTAAATGTGGTTTTAAAACTTTCTGTGATACATTTCCAATAGATGAAAGGAAGCAATAATACCTTTGTAAACATGCTGTTTTTCTTTTTATAATCCCAGTTAATTATGTTTTCATCTTTATGAAACAAGGCATCAGGGGAAAACGGAACTGGGTAAAGTTTAAACCACATTCTGAGGGAAATTAGGTAAGTGACCAAACTGCTGATGAGAAACGTGAGGAGAAATCTTCTCCTGCTGAAATACATTGGAAGGTAATTAATCGTTTTACTGGTGCCAAGTTTTTACCCTTTGTGTTTTAGAAATGAAATGCATACAGTTACATAGATACACACGCACGTATATTTGCTTTTCTTTTTTACTAACACAAGAGTTGTGAGGCCAATTGTGATAGCTGGTTTTGTAATGGAGCTTTCATTCTATATATACATGCTTTAAATCTGGTGTGATAACCAGTGGCTTACAGCGTCATTAGGAAAGCTGAGACTCTGAGACTTTAGAGGAGCTATTTAGAAATACAGCCTGCTGTTGTATACGGAACATGTCAGCTCTTGGTAGAAAAATTATATATATATTTAATAAAGAGAGGGGCTTCAGATGTTTTTACCTTGATATAGGCCTAAGTCCAGCAAGTAAAGTTCAATCACAAATCTGACTGCTACCCTTCCAGTATGCAATAGTGTTTTCATGTTCAAAGTTAGGTGCATGTTTAAGTACAATACTGAACAGGAGCCAGAGTAAAAACATCTTTCATTTAAGATAAAAATTCCTGCTTTAACTTTTCTTCCTTGAACTCTGGCTCCAATTTGTGAATATTCTGGGTATGTTCAGGCTTCCTTATGGTGTCCAGCGGGAATGTCAGCAGTTCTGCTTCACTGATGTGTATCAATAGTGCTCAGAGATCAGAGCTCAGAGCGAACACTTAGGAGGGGCAACCTTGTCAGTCAGCACTCAAGTACTTTGCTCTGTTCTTGACCAGCCCATGCAATTCTCATAGCCCTCAAGGTAAGATGAGTGGGTGGATCATGGAAGTGTACAAACAGCGTTCAGGATAATAACTCAACTCCTCTCCTTTTACCTTGAAGCAGTATATTTCCACACACAACCAAGGTGGATAAGACAATATTCAATTTAGAGAGGCGCTCAGAATAGGACGGGCTGTATTTAAAAAAGAAGAGAGCAATATGCCTTTTATAAATAATGCAGTGGCTTGCAGTCGTGAGACGCACTCTGGATTTAAAGGCAAATTATGCAGAATTCCTGGCCTTTCTGCAGTGTAATCTGTGAGTAAAAGCTCGTCAAGTGACTGAGCAGGCAGAGTAGTAGGTACAGCTGCTAAGCTTGTACTGTCTTTCTGTACAAAGGGCTGCTTCTGGCTCACAGCACAAGCCTTGCCAAAGTGTTGTTGGACTGGGGTTGGCTGCAGTAGAGGCTCCTCTGTCCTTGCATGAGCTGGTGGAAAGGACCGTGCTCTTTGCAGATGTGCAGGGCTACCTTTGCTCCTGGAGAAGCTGGGGCTGGATACTGCCTCCCTGATGAAGGACCTGTCTTCAAGGCACGCTGCAGCACTTCCTTTGACTGGGGTTTCAAGCATCCCTCATGACCTTTAGCACAAGGAAAGTCAAGAGACAGCAAAAACATTTTGGGAGACCTGCACACTGAAGATTTCTCATCTCTCTCTAACGTATGGAAATGCTTAAGGGAAAATTATCACAGCTTGTCACAACTTTTGTATTCCTCTTTCAATTACAGTAGCTGACAAACATTTAAAAGCTAAAAGTGAATAACTACTTCAATGCAGTGTAGCAACACTCTTTAAAAAAAGATCACCTCAAATCTGATTCTGTCTGGTGCAGTTATCAGTTATTCTGCATGTATTCTACTGGCCATTTATCTTCGTCTGTGTCCCTGATCTGTCTATTGACATGTTGACAGGTAGGACAGATGGAAAATATGAAGAAGAAAAGTCTTACTACAAATAACAACTCAGTCCATTATGTTACTGCTAAAATATTTATAAGAAAAGTTTAATGTGCTTTTTTAATAATAACATTAAAGAATTCATGTGTAATTAAATGTGATATATAAATCATGCTGTTTGCTAGAGTTATTGACTGTACTGTTCTCATTCTGCCAAGCTTAATATAGAATTAATTGTTAATTTTCAAGCCAGCAGCTTTCTCACCAGTTTGTACTATGGTTGTTTAGGTCTGAGTCACTGAAGTATTACTAACAGAACATAGGTTTCTCCTTAAATTGTCATAAAGATGTTCTTCTCAAAATATGAACTCTTTTTAATACATTTACCTGTTTTTTTGAGCTCCACTATAGACGAAGTTGAATACGCAAAACATTTTTACCAGTCTTGCAGTCAATATAAATTGTCTATCTTCATTATGTTTATTTCTCTTAGCAAACAGTAGCCCAGACCCTCAGCAAACAACACTAGAGCTCACACAGCTGGACAATACACATCTATGGTGGATGTCTATATATACTACCTATATAAGTCTATATAAGTCTATATACTTCCTCCTTGAATAAACTGTTTCATATTGAGAATACTAAACATAACCCAGGTTTTTCTGGGGACTAGTACTCAAATGTGGTTTACCTAGTATTAACAGTTATTTGACCTTCCTAAGGAGAGCATGAATAAAATGCTCTTTTACATACTTTTGTACAGATGTCTTAAATATTTAAATGAAACATAAAACTTTTCTTTCGTGAAGGACCGATAATACTTTGGACCTCACATGAAATCTAGGTCACTCTGACTTTGTGTAAATGAAATCTTGCATTTCACCAATTTTTCACATGCTTTTTCTGTCTTGAACAAAACCTCAGAATCAAATAAGCACCAGCTTCAACATAGAGGATGATTAACTTAAGGAGTTCTTGGCTTCTTCTTCAAGAAGGTTAACATGACCTTGAATGGCAGGAGAATATTATGGATTTGTATTGTTGAATCTTACGAAAAGTGTTGTTGAAAGAAGTTCACTTGAAAATGTTATTTTAAAACCTTACCAAACAGACATTTCTCTTTCACTGCTTTCTTGAAGTTATTAGCCCATCTACAAACTGAAAATAATCAGTAGGTTGGCTGTCTCCTACCACAGTGATACTCAGCCAAATTCGTGCACATAGTTCCCATTTGCTTCTGTAAGAGTTTTATTGATGGTGGTACTGTAAATTCTACCTCTACCTTCTGTCTAATTGGCACCAATATCAAATACTAAAAGATGACCTTGGAAAATCAAGAGGCCAGGAAGCACAAATGTACAGTTAAACTCAGTTCCCCATTGTACATATGGCTATCTATTAATTTGTGTGAGCTTATTCTACATCAGGGCTTTGTTCCTCCCTTGTTAAAGTTAGTAGCAAAAATGTTAACATGAATTGGTAAAAATTAGGCATATAACTGAAAGTGTAGTCAAATCTTGTTTGAAGAATTCTCACTTAAGACTTACAGCCTAACACAGTGGTCGCTGAAGCATTTCTAAAGGTCATTGTCTGATATGATCTTTTCATAATTGTTAGTGGAATGAAGGCATCTTTATTCTGCTCTGCTTACTAGCAATGCTCATATAAAAAGTAAATTATTTACAGCTCCTTTCCTTTTGAAAATGGGCATTATTTTTGTAGGGAGAAATAAAGCACACCTAGTTTGAATCAAACTGAAATCAATCAGTTGAGTTTTATATGCTAGCCACACTGTGCAACTTGTATTTTCCAGTTGTAATTTGTGTAGAAAGTCAGACTATTTTGAAAAGTAGTGCCATCAATTTAGAAAAAAAAAAAGTCTCAGAAATTAAATTTTATTGATAGTGGAGGAGTAGGAGTGATTCCAAATGGTGGTAACACCCTTAATGTCAGTTGCCATTCTAGTCATACAGTATATACTTGTAGCTTTTCCTTGAGAAAAGACATTCTCATTGTATTGCCGCTCTAGGGGAACATGCTTCTTAATACATACGAGATGTTCTTTCAGTTGAAATGTGTAAAAGTTGTCAAATTTTTAGTCCTCGTCTATTTTTCAAATTTTCTGATAAGAACCTCCTTCACATTTTCTTAATGTTTGTTCTTCAGCAGTTTGTACACTGCTGAATTCCTCATTGCAGTGAAAATGAAAATATACCTTCTCAAGCTGTCATTAAGAAAACAACCTCTTTGATCTGGATATATCAGAGTGTTTGACTCTGTTAATAGTCTGCCAACATTATTATGGATGTTGTTGAACTTATTCATTTATGTCGTGATAGTATTGATGAGCACTGGTTACAGCTGAGAGCCCCATAGTGCACTAAAAAGCTATCTCAAATAGTTGAAGTCATCCATTAAAATCTACTAAGGAATGTAAAAACGTCTCCTAAGAAGGTAAATGCTTATACTAAGAAGAAAAGTAAGAGCTGGAAAATGGGCAAATTAAATATGGGATTAGAAGGAAGAAAAGAAAATTAATACAGTAGAGAGAGAATAAATAAATGAATAAATAAATAAATAAATAAGTAAATCTGAACAAAAGTAATCCAATTGGTCTATCAGGAAGTAGGGAAGAAAAATAAAACCTTGGCAGTTTGTTTATTCAGACTGGATGAGTTTCCAGCCAGTAACCAATTTCAGTGAAGTCAGTAACAGCACTCACATCCTCAGAGCTATGCATTTACATAAGTCCAGTGCAGGACTGATTAATCATGTATGTTTCTGGAGATGTTCTAGTGGTATTAAGATGAGTCTTTTGAAAATAAACCAGTTGGATAGATAGACCAGAGGTAGAGGCCTAGATGAAGTTTTGTGCACCTCACATTAATTTTCATGTAAAGAAGTTGACTTTTCAAGTTAAAGTTGTTTAAATGTTCATACACATACTTCACATAAAGAAAAAGGTTGACAGTTTCTATGTTGTGGTCCTTTTATAAGAGGGTAGTTGATTAAAATGTGCCTGTTGAGAAGGAGGATGCTACTAGAGCCACTTTTTAAAAGTAGTTCATTTAAAATTGAATGTGAAATAGCAGAGCAGTTCTCAGGGGCAAAGTAAAAGTTTTCAGAAGTAGATTTACTCTTTTCAATAAATTTACTTTGAAACACTTAAGAAAATCAACATTTTGAATCTGAAAGCATGTTAGCATGACTGCAATTTTGAATAGTTTTAGGAAACATTACCCATGTTAGCACACTTATGTCACTATCACAAGCCTAGTTTCTTCTCAGCAAAAAAATGTTTTGAGGTTGCAATTTGAAATTTAGCACCTGTAGCAGTGTGTGTTGGAGGCAGCAGATCCTGATTCCTTCCATATGATAGGAATGCCTCACCTTTCTGCAACCTATATTCATTTCATTTGCCTGCAAACAACATAAAGATGAATAATTTATGAACATTCCTGCATTGAAGTTCATGTTAGCAGCTCTCAGTTTTGAAAACAGAAGAGTTTTTACCATGAATCTGTGTTCTGACATGGTGCTGGCACCACAAAGATCTTCTGGATCCGTTAGGTGAACAATCCACATAGTTAGCTTTATTTTCCAGCAAGTAGTTGAAGCAGGAAAACTGCCCCCATCTTTTTCTTTTCTACCACAAAAGTCACAAAGTAAGGCATTGTACATGTATGTGCTCACGTGAAGCTGCCTAGGGATTCTTCCATTGGTTTTCATGGAATGTAATACCAAAGAAGATTTCTGGAAGCTCTCAGCTGAATGGAAATGAACAATTTTGACACACACCTCTCTTTTCTCAAAAGTATCAGATTTAGACCAGAGCTGCATAAGAGCAAAATAAACTTCACAGACCACCACCATAGCTATGACAGCTCTCTTATTCATCTGTAAAATGGTGACATTCACTTCTGTTAAATGGGAAACTCTTACATCTGGCATCTGGTAGTGGTACTTTTTCCCATTTTCCAGAAACCTATGCTCCCATCCTTTACTGCCCTACTGAAGAAAGCGGCAAAGAGCAAATGTGCAAGCTCCAACAACCGTTACCCTACTTGCTGGTAAGAAAGAGACTGTAACTCTGAGAAGGGACAGTGAGCAAGAGGAAGCAGCAGATTTAGCTGGAAAGAGCCCAAGGATGTGTGCATGCAAGCACCAAGATCTAGAAACTTGAGCTCTGGGTTCACTCCAGCAGCATAAATCATAGAATCAATCATAAAATGGCTTGGATTGGAGGGGACCTTCAAGATCACCCAGTTCCAATCCCCCTGCCATGGGCAGGGACGTCACCCACTAGATCAGGTTGCCCAGGGCCTCATCCAACCTGGCCTTGTACATCTCTGGGGATGGGGCATCCACAGCTTCCCTGGGCAACCTGTTCCAGTGCCTCACCACCCTCTGAGCGAAGAAAAGTGCCTCACTGGCAGTATTGATTTCTCTGAGAGAGACAGGGAGCCCCCTCTGTGAACATCATTTATTCTAGCTCTAACATATCACATCTGTCTGTTTTAATTCTCTTTCTTCTGCTTACTGAGGAGGCTGTAATCCAGAGTTACACAACTGACCACAGAACAACTTTTTCCAGAAGGAAGCTGACTTGTTTAAAAGGAAACAGAAGAAGCAGCAAAGCAATGGTGCATTAGCGGATGGTACAATGAGCCACTGATAGTGCCCCACTGAAACAAAGGGCCCTTTGCAAGAATCCTCTCCTTTGGCATATGATAGACCTCATGCCCCGGGATCACGATGGCTCACAGACGGAAACAGGAGATGAAGCAAGAAATCTTGTCATTTCTTTTTCTCATGGGATAAACAATGTTTTATTCTACCTTTAACCCCGGAGGGAGACACCACCACTTAGCAAGCAAATCTATATTAAGTGCACTTTCTGGAATTATTTACAGTATCATTTGTTCCAGAAAATGACACTGATAATATATAACTGAATTCAGAAAATGGAATTTGACAGAGATAAAGGCCTTTTAAGGAATAAAAAGCATCCTCCTTAATGATGCCTAATTAAATAATTCTCTGTTTTTCTGCCCAAAAAGAGAAGGAAAATACCATTGCTCTCCCACAGTACTCTTTTGCAACTCACAGACAAGCCACTTTGGCACACTGGCTTTAACCATTAATGACTCCACAGCAAGCAAGAATGTTTCTTGTGTATCTTAGCAATATATTTCTGATCTAAGCAAAAGCCCCACCTCACTGTTCAGGGATCAATTTTGTCTGAAGAAATAAGGATTCATCTGCATGTCTTTCATCACTGTAGACAACTTTATAGTTATTTCCCATGTCAAATTATATCACTTGTTAACCAGTAAAAAGGGAGATTGTCAGATCAGAAATTAAGGATTATGTTTATTTTTGAGTACCCTAACAATTCATTTCTTCTTGTAATTTCTTCTTGCAATTTCCAGATATGCCTGTGTAAGTTCACTTTCATGTAATGTGTCAGGAGTTTATTCAGGAAATAAAGATGTCCTGCTGGCCAAATCTGTGTTTGTAATGGTAACTCTGCAGGTTGTATGCTACTAGCACAGCTTTTATACCAAGAAGTATTAAGAAGTATTAAACAGGAGAGGTTAAAAGTCAGTCCTGCCTTGCAGCTGCTTTTAGTGAACCTGGCAAAGGTCCCCCAGTCTGTCCATAAATGTATGGTGTCATTGCTATATAAGAACATTAATCAATGTTATCTGCCTCATGATGACCACAGAAATGTCTTACCTTGTAATTTTGATGGGAACCACAGACAGGATCACATATTCCCATTATTTCTTTTATTTTTGGTAGAGCAGCTGTAAACATTAGTTAGCTTAAGTTTAAGTTAATGAGTTAATTTCAACAGTGAGCATTCTTTCAGCAGACATTAAGTAAATGACCTAATGGCAATGCTTCCTCTCCAGAAATTCCTTTTATGAATAGTACAACGTGATATCAATTATCTGTCTCTGGACTGGAAGATTTCGATTTTTTGTTGTGTAAATAGTGTCCAGCCATGGTAAGGACTCCATAAAACAGGCAATTAAAAGGAGGTAAAATATACATCAGTGTATGTGTTTTGTGTACTGTAGTTTTATAAAAAGACTGCTTTCCCACTACAAAATGCAGATAAAGATCTCACACACACCAAAAAAAAAAGTTTTTTTTTTTTTTTTACAGTGAAAGTCAGTGGTGATTTTCAGGACTGTGCTCTTAATGTAAGACAAAGATTCTTACTTTAAATGCCTGAATGTAGTATAGGAAAAGTCCGGTTACCTTCACGGATTACAAGAAGCCAAGGATCCTAACACAGCTAGTCTGAGAAGAACTTCTCTTTGATATCTAAAGCACATGTGAAGACACCTAGCCAGCCATCACTTTTTTTGTAAGTGAAAGGAAGAGGAGAGTTGTAACAAGTGGTTACCTTATTTTCACATTGTGTTTCTAAGACTGATATAGTAGAATGTCAGGTTTAGTAGGTGGCAGTGATGTATTTGGAATATAAATGGAGATGGTTTTCTGAATGGAGGTAGCTGAAATCCAATGTCCGTTTCAGGACATATAATTGCTTAGATACAAGAATGAAGAAGACATACTAATATGTAGGTGGAGAAATTAGACTGTCTGCATAAGCCTTTAAAGGAGAGACAAACTTTTGTGCCACAGTTTGAACTCTCAGGTTTCATAAAAGCCTTTTTGTCTCTTTTTATGGCCTCAGGGGATCAAATAGAATATTGTTTTGAAGTTTAGTGCAGATCATTGCGCTTGTGTGCTTGACATATATATTGAACTTCTGAGTTTCTTCTGAACCATTAAAAAAAAAAGGCATTTTTTAACACTTATTCTATTATTATTATAAGCAAAGATGGCATCTTGGCACCTCATAAACCTGTTCTTCACTATCCTCATTTATGTACAAACTGATAGTCCCTTACACTAGTGACTTAGATTTTAATAGGATTGTTCTTATGTGCTGTGAAAAAAATAATAATAAAAAACCATATATATATATATATATGCAATAACATCACCATTATGCTTTTAGTTCACCAGTAACATCCTATTATGGACACTTTAAAATGATTTGCAAATAATGCTGAATCAGCCAACCTTCTTTTTTTTTTTTTTTAACAGCCATTCTTGTGGCAGAGAATGAATGCTTGTATGATGCTAGCAACCTGCCCTTCTTCCCCCAGTGTTTGAAAAAAGGTTGCATAGTTTTGGTCTAACCCTCCCTCTTTCACACAAAGTAGAGATAATAATAATTAAAAACAAACAAACAAAAACAAAAACAAAACATGCAATAGCAAAGGAGAGAAATCCAAGTAAAGAGGGGTTAACTGAGGGAAGACCTGACTGCAGCTGGTGCTCACTGAAGTAGCTGCCTTAAGAGGGAAAAAGAGTGGGATAGGTGAAATAAGGATACAGAACATGTTCAGTTTATGGCTTAATCCAGACAAAACAGCATTTGGACTTCGTGAATGCAGAAGGGAGAGGTTTATTCTGGACACCTTTCATAAATAAACTTTTGCCCTTGAAAATAAAGTGGAGCTTACGTCTGTGTCCCAAGATATCGACCTCTTTCCATTGTGGATGACAGTGAGCACTGCCTGTTTGGTGTTCTGTAACAGAACTCAATTATGTGTAAGGAAAATAGGTCTGTTTTCAAAATTAAGTGTATTACGTGGGATAAGAAGCTTTCTTTTCTTTGAGTAGAGAAAGATAATAGACACTTCTAATGTCCTGTCCCTCGTTGAAACTACAGTTCAGTAGCGTTGTCTGGTTGGAGCTGAACAACAGATTAAGTCTCACTTAGTTTCTAACCATTCTTGTGTTGAGTACAAGAATCAGTGCTTCTTTGGGATGAGGAAGCTGAAAACAAGGTGTTGCCATAGCATGGATCTTAAGCCCAAAATCTAGAATGAAGGATCTGCTAGCCTGTTTTACCTTCTGATAACCAATTTTGATTATCTTCTTATAACAACAGTTTATTTTGGAATGGCTCTTCGGACTGCATTGTCATACTGTTTGTTCCTAATTGATCATACCATTTCTTCCTAATTAGTTTCATCAACATCACTATGAATCAGGAATTGCTGTTGCATCAAGTTACGTGGTCCTAATCATAAAGACAGGACTGTGATTAAGTATTTTTCCCCGTGAGGTGTATCATTCTATGTTAAGCATCTCAGAGAAATATTTTAATCTTAACTCTTTGAAATAGCAGTTCACCTATGCTGGTCTCTCACTGCAACTTTGTTACATTTTTAAATAAAAAAAGATTGCTTCTCTTAGCAGTCTTTTTGTTGGCCATGCAATTATGATGCTAATTTAAAGCTAGTTAAAACTTGTTATTGCCTTAATAGAAACTGAACTTTGCTGACCAAAAAGGGTATATTTTTACCCGTAGGTCTAAACTGGTTAGAAAAGAAATAAATGAAAAAATTGATCTAGTGCAAACACTTATTATATCCTCTGATGATGTCTTGACTTTTCCAATACCAAAATTTCCTAATCTTCATGTATACCAGCATTTAGCAAATTAAACATTTAATCTTTCAATGGTGGAAGAGCATGGGCACAGCAAGAACAGCTCTTTCCACTCATACCTGCTGAAAGTTATCTGCAGCAAAGGATTAACTGCTGTATTCAACAATAACGAAGCTCTTGTTTTCAAATAAAGAGGTTAATTGGCTTTATACAAAATATGCATATATAGCACGTATGACTAATATTAGTTTTGTGAAGGCTCTAAAAAGAGCCTTAGAGGCTTAGATTCCTTTGCAAAGGAATATAAAATTGTCTTTTATTACCATTTTTACAACAACCTCTCCTTGACCAATAATTATACTTACAGAGCCCATGTTAACATGTCATTACAACTGCTTAACATGTCCTCTGCACCTTCAGTGATTCTGTTTTTACACTACAAATGTGTTACCAGCTGTAAGCCTTTGCATTTCTTCCCTCTTCTCTGTTTTTTTGCCATTGGTGTCACAGAAGAATTGGTGACCTTCCAATTTCTTAGACTACTAATGCAAATGGCTGTGAACCAGGTTCTAACCTAAGGTTTTAGCATCAGTTTAAGAAACTCAGGAGGTATCATTATGTACCTTTGAAACATCTAAATAAGTGTGCACATTATACATCTGCCTGACAACTGAGAAACATGCATTTGCAGCTTCTAATTAATATTA
Source organism: Anser cygnoides (assembly GCF_040182565.1). Taxonomy (NCBI): domain Eukaryota; kingdom Metazoa; phylum Chordata; class Aves; order Anseriformes; family Anatidae; genus Anser; species Anser cygnoides. The sequence goes on along the minus strand of NC_089873.1, from coordinate 80,990,117 downwards.
TGGTGATACATATATGATATAAACATTTCTGCAAAATTTTTAACAGTTTTTGGCACTGAGATGGTGGTCTCTGCCCATATGAGTTTCTGCCATAGCTCCAGAGGCACGTAAAAGCTTGGTGTGACACAGAGTTGAGTGGCAGTGTTCTATATTTGTCTGACAACACATTCTGGAATTCGTCCATAGCCAAATAACAACTATGTTTATAAAAAAATCACCTCTCTCTCATGCAAATTTCATCAATGATTGTGGACCTTTCTGAATTTAAACACTCCAGTTTTATTTTCATTACTTGTATCAGTTCTCACAGTTGGTAACTCATGGTTTTGGAAAAGTCCTAGTGTAAAAGAAATTTTCTCTCTCTTATTCTTCTATGTGCATACTTAATTTTCACCTTAGTTGTGATGGGTTTTAGGCTTACGTAATTAACGTACTGTTAGGTCTCATGCAGCTTCCATTTCTAGCTGTGTCTTGGAGGAATACATAGTGAGAGCTTAGTGATTTTTTTTTATTATTATCATTTTTTTTGGTCAGTGTTCTTAACTCATTTCAAATAATGCTAGTTTGCTGGTTGTAAATAATGTATATTTTCTCAAGTTTCTCCCCAGTACCATATGATGAATAGTAATGAAATGTTAAATTTATTTTATCTGTACATAACATTATTACTGGAAAAATCTTGAAAAAAAAAGGCAAACAAAAAAACAGACCTCATTTAGACAGCTGAAAAATGAGCAACGTCAGAATTTACCAAGCATTAGATTTGTCACTGATGTTAACCATTCCTTTCTCTCACAGAACATATAAAAGTCACATGCATTTGTGAAGATTTTGTCATCAATAAACAATGGGCCAGATGCTCAGTAGATGTAGATTTATTATAGATCCATTTATGCTAGTGAAGCCTTACAGCTTACAGCAGCCAGAGGTCTGGCCCATTACTTCCAGGACTATGATATTTCAGAGTTATTCTATTTTATAGAATTAGTTATTGTAATTTTAATTTGTTGTGTAGCTAGGTTTATCCCGCTATGAAATAAAAGAGGAAGAAAAGAAGACATATAAATGTTTAAGATTTAAGAAGTGAATGTTGCCGGGCAAGCAATAATGTTAAGTGGTAATTATGTCTTGCTGGTTCCATCCCAGGTTACTAGCGAAGTGTGGGTATGCATGTTTTTTAAAACATCTGTATGAACAGCTAGCTCTTTGACTTGGTGTGTGGTTGTATTTAGAGAACAACTTAGTTTGTATAAACGGAGGGGGAGAGTAGCCAAAAAATGTTCTTCAGTCAGTCACAGTGTGCGTGGATATGGTCTATGCACCCTCATCCTTCCTTCTGGCAAAACTCCAGTTACCTCAATCTCTCTCTAGTGTTTACCTACAGTTAGTATCCTTTTTGTTTGATTGAAATTGAAGATTTCTGTCTCCTGTAAGGCCAGAATTATCTTCACAGCAGTAATTTCTATTAAAACCCACTTGGGAAAAACAAAACAGCAAACAAACAAAAAAAAAACCACCTAGATCCAAGGTTTTTCTCCACAAAGACTCTGGAGTTCGGTGGTACAAGGACTGAAAGACACTAGGTCACTAACAACCAAAAAAAAAAAAATAGCAATCAACAAAATTAGTATATCCTTAGGAAAAAAAAATATCTTTTCTCTTAGTAAGAACCACATTATTTCTAAATAAATTAGAAACAGAATATGAAAGGGTATTTACTGTAACATAAAAAGAAGAAATGAACTGAAAGGGCAATACACTGTACTGAGATTATTTGAATATATGCATTTTTAATGACAATTCTAAACCAGAAGCTGTTCAATTAAATGCAATCTGTCATGGTTGGGGGAAAAGGAGGTAATCATGCTCAAGAATGACGTTTCACCATGAATAGTAACTTTTCACTGTCTTAAAATGTGTGTGTGGTGTTTAAATAATGTTAGACAGTTACAGAAATTTTAGAATTATGGGCTTGTAAATGGATTTTCTTTCTATTATTCATTCACTTTTAGGCTCTTTCAGCACTGCAAAACACACATTTTCCTTTATCTGCCCTTTCACTTTTTGAAGAATATTTGTCTTTGTGGAAGTTAAGCAATAAGGTTATATTTGCTTACAGTTCACCAAAATTTCTCAAGAAAAAAAAGCTGAGAGCAACTCCTAAGCTGTCCCAGCTCAATGCTATTCAGATATTTAGGACATAATGTTTTTGCCTATTCAAAACTCCAGCCGCAGTGCACACTTGTACAGTCTTATACTGTATAGTGTGGTACATTTTATTCATTTTGTTTTCTGTTAGTACCAACTGAATAAACAATGCTTTTCCACATGAAGAAGTTGCAGGCATTTCACAAATGCATACCACTCCAAAAATCAACAAGCAAAGATTTATTTTTTATTTTTTTAAAAAGGTAGCAAAAGAGTCATGGGGTACAAATAAATGATCATGATGTTCCTGAGGGCTAAGGGCATCATGTATCTCAAGAAGGATTGCATAATAGGCACCAAAAGTTACAAATGATTGACATTCAATATAAAATGGAAGCAGGGAACAGAAACCATTTTGGGGCATATTCTGATAAGTATACAACAGTAAAAACCCATTATATCTACTTATCATTTTTCTGCAATTTGGACTGTGTCTATCATTAGCAAAAACAGCCAGCTTAATCACATTAGACCAATGCTTTGGGGGGACATTTAAGTCTTCATATCTCTCAAGTGTCCTGATTTAATTGGGACATCCTGAACTTTCATAGTAAATCAGAGTTCCAGCTGTCCCCAAACCAGCAGGCAAATTCTCACTTTCCATTATTCTCTCCTTATGCTAGCACTTTCCAGAGGGTAAACAGAGGTCTGATAACACACGGACACAGAAATGTCAGATGCCACTCTGTTTAAATACAAAGGCATTTTAAGGTTGGCTACTTGGGCAGAACTGCTTGCGCATATAAATCTCCATTTTCAGTGCATTAAAAGCAAGAAAAATACTGTTTGGATTAAGATACATGCCATTCAATTACACTTTTACTTTAAAACAAATCTGGGAGTTCAGTTTTTCATGCATTGTGCTTGGAAACAATGTAGACTTAACACGCCAAGTCCATTTATTTTTTCTATAATTTCAGTGCTTATTTGTATGAAACTTACTGAGAATTTTTGTCAGACTTCTTTTTCATTAGAAAGCGCCTAGTCATGGGAATTTGTGCCAACAAATATCAGTTTCAATGACACTTTCTTCGGGAAACTTTTCTTAGTTTATGGTGGGGAAGAATATCTGGTCAAGACTAGAATTTGAGGTTAGAGTAACCATAAACACACCAAAAAGTGAGACTACAGTTCAGGTGGAAACAGTCAGAGACCTGCTGCTCCACCTGGACTGTCACAAGTCCTTGGGCCAGATGGGATCCACCCAAGGGTGCTGAGGGAATTGGCAGATGTGATTACTGGGCTGCTTTCCATCATCTATCAGTGGTCATGGTCATCCGGAGAGGTCCCAGATGACTGGAGACTTACTAGTGGGACACCCATCTATAAGAAGGGTCATATGGAGGATCCAGGGAACTACAGGCCTGTCAGCCTGACCTCGGTGCCAGGAACGGTGATGGAAGAGGTCATCTTGATTGCTATCACACAATGTATGCGGGACCACCACGGGATCAGGCCCAGTCATCATGGGTTCATGAAAGTCAAGTCCTGCCTGACCAACCTCATCTCCTTCTATGACCGGGTGACCTGCCTGGTGGATGAGGGAAAGGTTGTTGACCTAGTCTACCTGGACTTCAGCAAAGCCTTTGACATGGTCTCCCACAGTATTCTCCTGGAGAAGCTGGCAGCCCATGGCATGGACAGGTATGCTCTTTGCTGGGTTAAAAACTGGCTGGATGGCTGGGCCCAGAGAGTGGTGGTGAATGGAGTGAAATCCAGCTGGCGACTGGTTACTGGTGGTGTTCCCCAGGGGTCGGTGTTGGGGCCTGTCCTCTTTAATAACTTTATTGATGATTTGGATGAGGGAATTGAGTACACCCTCAGTAAGTTTGCAAAAGACACCAAGTTAGGGGGAAGTGTCAATCTGCTGGAGGGTAGGGAGGCCCTGCAGAGGGATCTGGACAGGTTAGGTCAATGGGCAGAGACCAATGGAATGAGGTTCAACATGGCTAAGTGAGGGGTCCAGCACTTTGGCCACCACAACCCCATGCAGCACTACAAGCTTGAGGGAAATTGGCTGGAAAGCAGTGCAGAGGAAAAGGACCTGGGGGTGTTGGTCGACACTCCCCTGAGCATGAGCCAGCAGTGTGCCCAAGTGGCCAAGAAGGCCAGCGGCATCCTGGCTTGTATCAGGAACAGTGTAGCCAGCAGGACCAGGGAGGTGATCATCTCCCTGTACTCTCCTCTGGTGAGGCCTCACCTCAAGTACCATGTTCAGCTTTGAGCCTTTCACTATAAGAAGGACATTGAGGCCCTGGAGAATGTCCAGAGAAGGGCTACAAAGCTGGTGAATGTCCAGGAACACAAGTCTTGTGAGGATCAGCTGAGGGAACTGGGGTTGTTTAGTCATGAGAAGAGGAGGCTCAGGGGAGACCTTATTGCTCTCTCCAACTACCTGAAAGGAAGGTGGTGGGAGCTGGGAGTCGACCTCTTCTCGCAGATAACTAGTGATAGGACTAGAGGGAATAGCCTCAAGTTGCACTAGGGGAGGTTCAGGTTGGAAATTAGGAGACATTTCTTCTCAGAAAGAGTAGTTAGGTATTGGAATGGGTTGCCCAGGGAGGTGGTGGAGTCATTGTCCCTGGCGTTGTTTAAGGAAAGGTTGGACATGGTGCTTAGAGACATGGTTTATTGGGTGACATCAGGGATAGGGGGGAGAGTTGGACTAGGTGATCTTGGAGGTCTTTTCCAACCTTAATGATTCAATAATTTTATGATTCTACCTTAGCACTCCAACTATTTAGCTCTAAGGTTTCCTGTGTTTCAGAAGAGGATCTCCAAACTATTGGCAATTTTCAGGTGTTCCTCTGTCGTTTTTCCATGGAATGTAATTGGAATACAATGTCTTAAAATACCTGTATATATTCATAATTTCAAACATTTTCAGGAATAGAAAGGCATTTTATATGCAACTACAGTTCTGACACAGCTTCTGAAGATTTTTAGTTTACGACTGTCTTGTGTGTCAACTCTAAGCTCCTGGGGTCAAGTACTGTAACCTCCTTTTACTACATACCTCCTGGCAAAAAGCACCTACAAACTTTGAGTATGAAAATATGACTTCATCTATAACATGAGCAGTAGAAGATGTGAAGTACAATGTGGAATAGCAAAAAATGGAAATAAATATAGATATTTAATATGGAATCCTAGCCAAAGGTTTTCATATGCTGTTAATACAATGAAGATTCATCCTCTATGAATGCTCCTTGTGATTGATCATATTTCTTTTTCTTTCTGTTGTTACACCACATGTGGTCATTTTCAACTGCACAAAGAATCAAAGCATCTTTGCTTTTTGATCTCTGCAAATAGGAAGAGCTACAGAAGCTCCAAGAGTGGCGAATCAAGTCACAACCATTTGGAAAATGTCCACCCAGCTCAGTTTGGCTGAACTACTCACAGAGTGGTTCACTGACTGGAGTAGTTTGCAGGCTGCAGAGCAAAGGAGCCCTTTGCCACCCAGTAGCTGCTGCTCCTTTCTCTCTAACCACAGCACTAAAAACATACACGTTTTTAGGACAGGCTATGTTGCTCCCCCCAAGGGATCACTCCTCTTTGTAGCCACCTGCACAGCAGGATGAGGTGACAGCACAGTCACTAATTCTGGAGGAGGGAGCCCACCCTGGTTACAATTTCCATCCACAACGTCCAGTGCACTCCAAGGATAGGACACATGTAACAGGTCAGGGAAGGAAAAAGGGGCACATTCTTACAGTCAAATCCATAAATTCAGTCAATTTAGAAGTAGCACTGAAATCTTAAAAGCATCCTTTTGACAGCACCAACTGAGCATTTACTGAGTATCTAAGGACAAATCTCATGCTGAGAATGCTCAACACCATGGGGAAAGTAATGGTCAAGACCCTAAATATCCCACCTTAAACATGTTGATCTTGTAAGTAAGGGGCTAAAGCTCCTCTGCTTCATGTAATATATTTTGTTTCTGTCCCTCAGGAAATCATCCTTCAGTGAAAAAACTACTAAAGCAGCTCAGCTTAGGTGGAGAATTAGAAGGGTTTCTCTAGGCAAAGAAGATTCTCCTCTTGTTCTGTTTGTAGATTCATCTGTGGAATCACTTTCTCCTGGTTTTAAGTCTACTCTTCTGTCAGTTTTACTGCTTTGCTAAATAGCTGTATTTGGCCATTTAACCTTCTTCATAAAGCATTTTAGAATTTTCAGTTCAGAGTGTAGTGTTTTATCATTCCTTGTGATTTTTCATCTTCAGTGATCAACTGGGCAAGTGTAATATTTGTTGTAGATTGTATTGAGTATTCTCCTGCTTATCATTCATTCTGTACTAAATATTCAATGTAATGATGCATTCTAGTAATTAGATTAAAGGTAGCACAGGTGCTTATCTGCTTTGTACACATTATTAATGTCTCATTGTGTGATCTAACACTGAAAAGCTTGTATCATTCCTGCTGTCCTTTACTGTTTTTTTTGTTATTGCAAAGTTTGACCCTAAATCAGTCATCCTTTTGTTGACCAAATAACCCTATTTACTTATCTTGCCTATTAGGATCTAGCTAACTTGATTTTTTCTGTACCTTGCCCTCTCAGCTTTCCCACTTTATTTTTCAGAGTTTTTAAGCTAAGTAAGACAAGAAATCCTAGTAAAAAAAAAAAAAAAAAAAAAGATAATTGATGTATTTGATCGTGTTCGTAGCCGTAGGAAGGCATTGAATATAGGGTTATATTTTTAGATAAAAAGTAGATAAAAAAGTAGATAAAAAGCAGAGTTTATCTCATTATCTGAATCACATCTCCTTAGGTTTCAGTAGCTGGCCAGAAGTATTTCTGAACTGAAAAATATATGTCCAAGATAATGTGACATATCCCTCACCATATAGGTCATATTGTACAGCTTCACTTGCAGACACAATATTGTGCCACTTGCCTCTCAACTACACAAAATATGGTTTATATTCATACAGAAAGTCAATAGAATAGAAGTTAAGGGTGTTAACTTTATGTATAAACCTTGAATTTACTGTGGATTTAAATGCTTAGATTCACTGATGATTATTATAGGCAGCTGTATCATCACCCATCAAATCCTACAAAGGAAGTTGAACCAGGTCCTAATGATCTCCTTCAAATCAATGACTCTCTTGCACAGCCAGGGGATATTGACAGATATTGGACTATCCCTAATGAAATAGACTTTGGTAGAAATTCTGACTGAATTTCTGTGGAAGCCTTAAACAAAGAATTGCATGATTGTGGCAGTACTTTACTCCCAAAAATGATGTTACCAGCTGGCTCTTGAGGCTCCATGGGCCTCAGTGAATCCTGCCTCTCCTCAGAGTGTGATGGTAGCTTAATTGGCTTCACATCCTCTCAGTAAATGAGAATACCAGTAACATCAGTCTTCTTAATGACAAGTGCATTGTAGGGAGTACAGAGTGTTTCAGCCAGAAATCCATGATGTTGATAGAGAGAGGTGCTTTTCCTCTTTGTTGGACTCGTATCGTATCCTCAAACCATAGCTGGAATGGATTATTCCTGACCTTTCTTAAAAGCTCGATTGATTTTTCTTTATATTAGCATCATCAGGAATGTGTGTACAGCAAGAAATGGTTATTGCTACAATCTAGTTCCAAAACTGTGGTTTGGGATCAATTAGTAGGTCATGAAGAGTTTCTGGAAGGATATGGCTCACCAGAGCTTCTGAGTAAAATACGTCGTATGCTTTCCTAAGGTGTGGATACCCTTCTGCTCCCTAGCAAAAAAATATCCACTTCACCTGGCCTATGTCAAATAGCTCTTTATGACAGTGATGCTTTCCTTCACTAAACGGAAAACAACCCAGCTTTTTGGTTTTAAATACTTCTTTTCTGATTGTCATTAGAGTAAATCTACCTAGAGGAAACAACAATCTTTCTCAAGTTTTTTGAGAACAACCTTTCTTTTCTTTAATCTTTTATCATGTCCTCAGTTTAAAAACAAAACAAACAAGCAAGCAAACAAACAAACAAAAATCACAAAGAGCAAATATCCAGAAATTTCTTATTGCTGTTCACTTGACAATACAGGATCTGTCACTGATGAATACAGTAAGATCAGGCTTTGAAAATGTATGGAAGGGGATATTATATTCCACATTTTCTCATCCCTTTGAAAGAAAAAAAGAAAGAGTATGTTTTCTTTTTATCTATCAATCCAAGATTATCTGTACAACTATGCTGAAAAATATCATTCAGGAAAATTGCATAATTCACAAGATAGAAGGGAGACTTTTCCTGAGTAAGAAGAAGCTTTCATCTGCAACCTGCTGTTTATTTCAACAAACCATGCAAGAAGCAGCCTTCACCAAGCTCTGTAAAGACTGCTTCTGTATCATGTACAAGACGCACTGAAGGTGAAGCAGTTGCCACTGCCTGCCCAGGAAATACTCCACCCTTTACAGCATAAAACCATACAATATGATAACGGTGCAGATTATCCAAGATTGTAACTTTGATGAATCCTATTCATCACTTTCAGATTTTTTCATCTTTAAATCTAATGGTGAGGGTCAAGTTCAGACATATTTTAAAGCAATGCTCTATTCAGAGTCCCCCTACTTAAACAAATGCAAGTGAGAAAGATGCACCATGGACTTGCCATAGATTCTCAACTTTTCTGTCCCTTCCCCAGCTGTAAACCTTGGTTCCCCCCTCCCACTGTGGAGTCCTCAGAGATAAGGAATGCCCTGTGGACAGTCAATAGAATAGCTACCAGGAAGGACAGTTCTGAAAAGATTTTAAGAATTTAGAATTTGTTGCCAAATCCTGGTTGGAATATAGCAGTATTAATACATGGATGCATTGAAAAGCAGAATAATGATCCAAATGGAGTTATGCAAATGGCTGCAAATGGCTATTAGTAGACATCAACAAAAGACCAGTAAGGATACGCTTCTGTTTTTTCTCTCCTTGATATTCTTCAAGCCACACCCACTGGCAGTGTAATTTCATATAGCATCATCAATGAGAATTATGTTTTAATTCAATGGTTTCTAGGGAAAAAGAGATGGACTGTCTTGGTCTTTGAAGAGAACTTTACTAGAAACCTGCAACAAAAAACATTTTAGTAAATCTTACTTGGCTCTATCATACAATATTTCCACGTCTTACAATGCTTCCATATTAAATTACCCTGGATAGCCAAAGTTTTAGTTGCTTCTGTTAAGTAACTGTAACTATCATTAGTCCTTATTTTGCCTGCTTCGCTTGTGTGGAGCAGTATATCACTCTAGGAATACTTAATTTGAGAAGGTTCACTGATGGTTCTGTACCATATTTAGGAAGTCAACCTAATGCATGTTCTTGTGTCTACAGAATTAATTGTTAAGACCTTTAAAAACAAACAAACAAACAAACCACCCCAAAACAAACAAGCAAACAGAACAAAACCAGTAAACATATACCAGATCTGTGTCTCGCTCCCCTCCTGTATTCTTCAAAGAGAAGTTAAGTGATTGGGTAAACTGGGTGCAAAATGAATAAAATGTATTTTTGCTTTGGTCTCACCTTAATTGGCTTTGTCTGTGTGCAAGATGACAGAGAAGGTTTGAGTCATTCAGACTTGTCACTTCTATAATTAAAAAGAACCAAAAAGAGTAGATTCATTGTTCAGGCTGGAATTGAATTACAGAGCATATTTAATTATCAGCCTCTCTTTTTAGTTATTTTAATGTATTATTAATTCATTTTCTCAAAATATCCTTTTCATTTACAACAGTTGATGGAATAAAATGTGACACAATTTGTTTTCTTTTCTCCTAAGTAGATGATGTACTCTAACAAGAGCAGGTCGACATGACCTTAGCTGTAGCTATATCACATGATAACTACAATAGGGCCTTATCAGAATCTCCTACTCTTTTACGTGTTTGAAAATTCTAAAACAGAAATTAATATGGCTGAGTACACCTTAACCCTTGATAGCAAAACAATAAAAATAAAAAAAAAAAGTAGTTCTAAATTTCTAACTAATATTTGTCCAGGATCCTTCGTAGCTGAAGTTGCACATAGGAGAAAAAAAAAATGTTTTCAGTAAAAGAAAGACAAGAAATAGATGCAAGCTGGCAGTTCCTTGAGTAATCAGACAACTTGCAAATTACGTAGATATTAGCATTTGATTATCTTGTTAACATTCAACATTTTTTTCTTTTATTTCCTTGTATTTCCTTGTATTTCCTTGTATTTCCTTGTATTTCCTTGTATTTCTTTCTTTCTTTCTTTCTTTCTTTCTTTCTTTCTTTCTTTCTTTCTTTCTTTCTTTCTTTCTTTCTTTCTTTTTTTTTCTCTTTCTTTCTTTCTTTCTTTCTTTCTTTCTTTCTTTCTTTCTTTCTTTCTTTCTTTCTTTCTTTCTTTCTTTCTTTCTTTCTTTCTTTCCTAGAACTGTGATCAATTTCCATTCCTTGCTGTTTTTCTGAACTTAAATATTTAGAACTGCCACAGGTAACCTTAGCATATTACTTGACTAAATGCTCATGTGGTGTAAATCAGAAGGACTGTCTTACCATGAAACACAGATTTTTATTCCATCCAAGGGTCCTCAAAATAGAGCTGGACACACCTAATCTGGAAATGGTTTTCTGGCACCAGCCTCACCAATAAAACGACTATTTTTAGGTCCAGGGACTGACTATTTTTTGAAGTCCTCTGTTGCAGTGGAAAGCTGCACCTTATGGAGATGTCAACTACGATGAGTTATACTTATTCTCAATGCAGCATTTGGGATATTACTTGTTGTTTAAGCACTGGCGATCTTTTCTCTGCAGTTGATAAAGATACAGTAAAATAGTCCTCAACCCAAAGATTTTGCACTCAGATGGTCAGATAATTCAAATGTCTTTGAAGACATAGAAAATGATGTAAGATTAGGAGCCCACTCCCCACCACCCCTACAATGACTGCTATTGGTATTTGCAATATCACTGAAAAATATAATTTGGCTACGACTATTCAAGTTTTCAAGGAAATTAATTTTGGTGACAGCAACATGCAAGGAAAGAGTAGTCAAGATACCCAAGATTTCCTCACAGGACTGGCAGATGTGACAGAGGATCTGCAGGAGACTTGTATCTTTCTGGAGTGGTAGCTGGAAGCCAGGAATAATTTCCCAGGATAATCCCTGGGAAATACTAGAGAGCTGTGGATTCTAATCTTCTCTTGATGTTGCAATTTATTATTAAATATGTGTTGGGCTCTACACATGTGGGAAATATAAAGGGTTTGAAGTGTCTGATTTTGCTTTCTTAGCTGAGAAGAAAATATTGCAACAGGTTCTTTCAGAAAGATGCTACTAGACTCTTCTCCTAATACACAGTCTGAGAATATATATATATATACATATATATATTTGATATGCCAAGTTTTGTCTCAAAGAACTTTAAATATGTTGCTGGTGACAAAGAGGAGTATCTAGAAAAACAAACAAGTGTTATTATGAGAATTAGTGTGGAATTTCCTTTCTAATTCTGGAGAATGTACCCAAAAGATTTTTCTCTGTTCCAGCTGATGACCTGAAATGTCGTCTTTTCAGGTACGATGGAACATAGGAATGAATGGGAGAGAATTGATTAGATATAAAATACCAGTCACAACTAGTCAGTGGATCCCAAAGCCTAATCCAACTGTGCAATGAAGCCTCACAAATTCAGTAGTCCTGTGGCTAGAAAGATTACTTGTATCCTAATTTTCTGGCACTGAGACTAACTAGCACTGAGTGACTTGTACCCATGTTACTACACTTTCATAGCATTTAAAGCATGATGGCTGCATTTGGACTGGTCAGTGAGATATGGCAGTCCATAATACAAACTACCACACACTAACAGCCTGAATCTGCCTGGGAATAGTCTGGGACAGTGTAAACTGCCTCAGAACAAAACAATGCCAAATTCAAATGATTTAACATCATAGGCAATTGAGTTTCAGTGCCCAGGCACTACTTAAATTACTAATCTAGATATAGCCAAGAGAATCATTGAATCAAATCACATGTAGGGGTGTGTTTTTTTTTTCCTTTTTTTTTTTTTTTTTTTTAATCAAGTGTTTTTAATCCACATCACAGTGCTGGAAAAACTTCTCAATAGAATAGAAATCAAATTGGTGGTTATGTTTTGTGATTTTTGTGCACTGAAATCCAGCCTTCTTTTTGCTATAATAATGAAAAGTTGAAAAAAGAATACCAGTAAAACTGGCTGTATTTCAGCAAGTGCATATGCTTTACATATAAATCTGCAAAGCAAAGCTGTCATTTCTTAATGTAAAATCTCTTTATTTTTTCATTATGCACCACTAAGCACTCATTCATTGTTGAAGAAGTAAAAGATCTCCCTCAAGCTTAGGATGGGAAAGTATTCAAGATCTGAAACATCTTACAGGTGGTCCTGAAGACTCAGAAATTTCCTTTGCATCTATTAGAAATGAGGGATGCTCTGCATTGCTAGGTTATTGTTCAGCTGATATTAATGATTTATGCTGTTCCTGACATCACGTAAGCTACTAAACTATTTAAATTAAAAAAATGGAGCAGTGTCTTAATGCTTATATATATAATACTTATATATATATATAATGCTTATATGTATATATATATATATAATGCATATATATATACACACATAGCATTGAATCCAGCTTGGAATTAGGTACTGCTGAAATCTGAATGAGGGAGAAAAAAAAAAATAATCATTTTTGTGAAGTCCAGAAAACTTTGAATTAGTGATTTTCTTTGGAAATAAAACCTGAGGTTAGCATTTAAATGCTAAGTATTATGTCCTTTCTGACACTTCCTATCTGTTCAGTTTTGCATCTGGTCTTAAGCAACTGATATAATCAGACATACCACTATATCTACCAAGTTCATTCAGGCAATGACTCTTGCTTCCTTCCAGTTTGTCTGACTCTGCCTGTTCTCATGCTTCCATTCAACTGTCTCCTTCCTCCCTGGTTAAGTGAAGATCACTGATATTTTAAATAAATTTTGACTCTCTATAATTACTACTTTATATTAAGCCCATTAACTGACTCATTGCCCAGACTAAATCCAGAGACAACCCCCCGCACCACCATGTGTCAGTTTATTTTCTCCATTCATCACGTTGAAGGAAGTAGACAGTCTTAATTCTCTGCTTTGCAAATACAGCATGGCAGAGAATATGTAGATGAAAGCTCACACCACCAGCTTAATGCCTTTCCTAGTTGTCTATTGCTCTATGTGCATAAGTTATCAGATGCAACGATGTGATGGGCATTTCAGCAGAACTTGTTTCCTCCATGTACAGCTCAGACACCTTACATGTAATATTATCAAAGTGACGGCTGTCTTCCCAAGCTGGATGCCAGCTGAGGGTGGAAGAACAACAGGACTTTCATTTATGTCAAAAGAAATGAGGAGAATGTCTACTATATTGTAGGCGTTAAAACTGTGATTGTTAAAAAGATATGGAAGCCATGACTGTGCTTGTGCCACAAGGGCCCCAGGTCAGCATACCCACTGCAATACAAAGCCTGGGAAAACATACAGGAGGACTGTTTGGGGATGCTGATGAATGTTATAGCATGGCAATTCAGTCATAAGAACTAATGACTATCTCACTGACAGTGAAATTCTGGAATTTAAGGGCATTATTTCAAGTTTATTACAGAAGATTCAAACAATAAATTATCACCCCCAGTTTTCAGAATAAGCATCCCTCTTCCTGATGAATGAATAGCTCTTTGAGGTTTATGCACCTTTTCATGCTTATCATTATAGTAGGGGTCATAAAAAGCTATTGCAGTGGCAGCATGCTTTAGATGTTAAATATTTATAAAAAATGTATTGTACAATTCTGTGTGCACTCACCTTTTGGGAGGGGGAAATATCATTCTTATACACAGCCCAATTGCCTATGTAAACTATGGATCAGCTACTCTTCCAGCTCATGTGAGCTTTGTTTCCCTGATATGAAAGAAACAATTCTAATTTATAGCATCTGAGGATCTGGCCTGGTCCATTTGATTAATGGCATAATGAGTTTCTTATTGTTCAGAGGCTCTGTTTGTTTCTGGTTTTGCATCACAGTCTTTGGAACCCTCTATGTTTACCACTGGCCTCTCTTTTGTCTTCCCTTTAGTCTCTGGCCTTTTGATTCTGCTTCCTGTACTAATACAAGTCTTTATGTCATTGAAAATTAACAATACCAAAGTGGTGCCCTGCCAGAGCAGAGCAGATCAATGACCCAGGAGCAGCATGTTCCAGCTCAATGGTGCACAAGTCATTTTAACTTCCACTCTCCAGTACTCAGCCTCCAAAGGAGCAACCCTTTTGCCCGGTATATTAACTTCTGGAAACTCCTTGTTAATCACTGTGACTGCAGTTCCTGCTTTGAATTTTTTTGCTAAGATCTGAGTACAGCTTCTCTTCAGGCTAAAACATGTTTCTTTTGTCTTTCTTTCTATCTTGTCATGTGTTGTCAGCAAGATTAGCAGTGCTGCTATGGTATTCTGTTCAGCAGTGCTGTGATGCAGTGCTGACAATTATGTTTACTTTATGAAAACAGAATGAACTATTAGAAAATAAGAAGACTTATAGTGTAAACTGGTATTGCTCCACTAACAGGACAAATCTTATATTCAACAAAAACACATACATACAACGATCTCTAAGATATCAATAAAAATAGGATTATGAAAAAGAATACTATTATCATACTTTTTCTTTGCTGGTCTTCTTAGAAATAATATATTCTTCAAATATAATAATGCAAAGATGGCATATCTAATGAAAGTAATTACAATTCTGCGTACAGACCTACACTGGAGTTCAGCGATGTAGCTAAAATGAGAGTGAGCCCTGGACTTAGAGGGTACAGGATCTTCCCATTATTTTGGAATTATCAAATAGCAGTTTGGCACATAGGTTCAGGAAACACTTCATTTGGAATTGCTCCTTTCCTTGCAGCAGTCCCTGAAGTTAGCCTCCTTTCAACAGAAACTCACAGAGATGTCAAGTGTGACTGCAGAAGTAGTTTAACCGCCAAGGCAGAAACTTTTCAGCTTGGATATTTCAAATTCTATTTTTGCCTATAAAAGAGAATAGTATGAATTTAGTCCAGGGAGACATTTCAACCTTTTCCTAACAAAAAATTTCTTTTCATGATACTGGTGGGATTTATCATTGCAAGAAGTAACAACTGGGGCTCTAGAGAAAGGTATAATGTTGTTTCATGGAGGATTTGGATATTGTGAAATTTGATCTTGCTCCAAGTCAGAAGGAAACCAAGAGTATTTAAGTTTTCATGAAAGAAAAGGGAAACTCAATGCCAGGAAAGTCTGTTAAAGCTCTGGCATCCTCATTCTGAAGCAGGCTTGCAAGAAATAGAACAGCTTTCCACCACTTCTTTGCTGAGCTGGGGTATTCTTCTCAAGCACTAGCAAAATAACAAAATAAGAAAACTCCAAGGGGGAAAAGTTGTCTATAGGAATTTATTGACCACAGTGTGAACACAGCTTTTCACTGAAATCACAAGACACCAACTCTTTTCCTCGAGGGAAATTAGAGCTTTTCACACATTCTTCACTGGGGTGCTGAAAGAGGCAGGAGAAACAGAGGACTATCATGTTTATAAATAGCTGAATTAAAAAAAAAAAAAAGAAAAAACACCACACCAACAACAAGTAGTTTAGAGACATGTTATCTTTCTTCCACATTAATGGCCTCATTTCCAGAGAGGGATGCTTGGTCTGAACAGCCACTGGCATAGGCCTGTCCCATTGCATGGCATGAGGCTGCCATCATTGCCTCAGTCAGCACCCAGGTCATTGCCCCAACCTCCCTTTCCCAGAAAACCCATTCAAAATCATTGCTATTGTATAAAGTAATGGTATTGTTTTACCAGGACATGGATCTTTTAAAATAGATTTCTGTCAGGATTTCTCTGTATTCGGTAACGGCAAAGGGCAACCATGGAGGTGGCTGTAAGGCCGCCAGGGCGGTGCTGTGCGGTGCCTCCCTCCCAGACCAGCCCCATCCCACAGCCCCAGAGAGGCAAGCTGGGCCAGGCTGGGGACAGTGACTGGGGCCAGACACAGCCTGGCTGTCCCCAGGCTCTTCTGAAGGCTCCAGGCCCCTTAGTGAAGGGACAGGGTGGGGTTGGGGTTGGGGATTTGCTTGGCTGTGCTGGCCAGGGATCCAGCCTGAGGGTGAGGCCAGGGCTGGAGGCAGCCCCTGAGGAGACCTCTCCCTAGTCACCTCCCTGCCCTGCAGCCCCAGGTCTGCCTCCCCTGGGCAAGGGGCAGTCCAACTGGGTGGGCATGTGGAACCTGCACAAGGTCAAGGAGCTGGCATTGTTGTAGTGTTTCTTTATGCTTTGTGCTGCAGACCATCTCTAATAGGAGTGTTAAATCCCCATGTGAGGCCCAGAGACCCTACACAGGTTTTCAGCTGGGAGAGGAAAAGGTGTCTGGCAGAGGAAGAAAGCTGTGATATAACCTAGAGCATGACAGGATGGAGCGGGGATGATTCCCTCAGGAAGGCTGTTTTACTGGCCAAGTCAGACAGATTTTGCAGGGTCGACGTTTCACATTAGCTTTGCTAATGTGGCACACACCAGGCTCCCTGCAGCAGGCTGGGGCAGCAGCCCCATCACCAGCCTGGCAGCAGCGAGCCCCAGGCAGCAGGGATCGGGGTCTCCCTGGTGCTGGGCACTGCCTGCAGCCTCCTCTCACAGCCGGAGAGAAGGGGCGAGTTTGGGCTCCTGTGGGGAGAGGTTTAAAACACTCCTGAAAGGCCGCGTCCCAGCGCATGACGGTTCCTGTGGAGAAACCACAAAACCAACTGAGGACAAAGAAATCCATCATTAGCTTCAGACTGAGAATAAATAATACTAATAATATGTAAAGAGCATCAGCTGGATGTGGAAATGAACTGTCACTTCACAATGAAGGATGCTCTTGCATATATAAGCACATAATTCACAACAATATCCTTAAAAAGATAGCAAGAATTTAAATGCATGTGTATGCTTGGGTATTTAATGCACCATGCAGGCATCATATTTCTTTCATATTCTAAGCACAAATCATGGCATCTTCTTTAATGAGCTGAGTTCTATGGCAATGATGAATTTTTATGGCAAATAGCACTACTGTGCCATGCTTCTTCATTAAAGCCCTGATTCAGCAAAACATTTAAGCATATGCTTAACTTCAAGTATCTGAATAATCCCCAAACTTTCTGTGCTGTGCACATGCTTAATATTCGCTAGATCCTTAAGGAATTTGCTTGAATTGGGTCACACATATCAAACAAACCCTGTATCTACAGGATATCCTGCCTAAAATAACTGGTTAAAATGTTGGATGCTTCATTAGTTCTGCATTAGTGATTTTAATTTTCACTGCCTCTTTGATTTGTGAAGAGTGAATGTATAGCACACATGAACTCAAGACCTGAAAAAATGATGAAGGTAAAAAAAAAATGCACATTGTAGGTTCAGGACATCTATAATAAACTTGAGCTTCATCAGCATTTCTAAGTTTTTAAACCAAGAAATATTGATTCATGTTTATTATATTTTATGGCACTTTACAGCAATTTATAACACTTACATTAAGGAATAGATGGGCCGGGATAAAAGCCAATATGAGTATGAAAAAGATGAAGTGCTGTCAGGAATAGCAACTTTCAAGTATCAGGTACAACTCTTGTTTTTATACTTTATCTCCCCTATTTAATATATGATGGAAGGATTTAATGATTAATTTGAAAATACAAATTTTAGAAAACAACATGCCATAGAATGACCACCTGAAGATCATCTTAGCAATGATATTGTTTCAATATCAAGCCAAATATAAAATACTGTCAAGGCATCTATAACTAAAGAATAAAGCCATAATAACTGGTGTGCAGAACCACAGTTGAAAATGTTTGAGAAACAATGAGCTTAGGTTTCAAACATGAAATAGCTACTTTAATTTATTTATTTTTTCACCAGAGCTGATCATTTTAGTAATCAAGAGACATCAGTTAGAAAACTAGATTTGTGCACAAAATCCCTTGTTGCTATGTTATCATAGATATTTATATGAGAGGGTATCTCCCAGTATGAGCCGAAATCTGTTCCTGCAAATTTTCATAGGCCAGGTAAAACAAAGAAGTAATTAGAAATATGTGGAGTCTTCACCAGGTGTTTCCTTCACTCTACGATTTTCTAGTCCAGCTGCTTAGGATCAGCAATCAGACCCATTCATTTATGAACTAAATGATGGAGATTTCTTCTTCTGCCATCTCAGCTGGCAGATGTGGCCCAGGTTCTGAGCAGTTCTGGAAGTGCTGCAGGATCCTATAAAACTGAAATAAAGGTTGAAGCTGCTTTTTAAATCTGCCTATGGGACAACAAATCACAGAAATTAAAATGGATAGATAACACTTTAAAAGGGGACATAGTACATCACTGTCTTGTGTACATTGTGTACTTGTACTTCATGTACATTGTACGCTTATTTATTTCCCATTCCTAAACAGAAAGTTTATACTCTGCTAGAGAGGCACTGTTGATAATCCAAGGTAATTACAGAACAAAAAAACTTACTTGATGCTATATTTTGAAATAGTTGATTGATTACTGAAGATATTAGGAAAAAGCTGGTGAAAGACTAGAAGTCCCCATCTCTAGTATGTGTTGTCTGTTCCATATTTCCCAAGATTGTTAAATTAATTCCCTGACATTCTTTGGTTTTCTCTGTCTAGGGACCCTGAAATTTTCCTTTGAGCTTTGCCCAACTATTTGTCCTTTGTTTGTGCCCACCCCTCTTGCAGCATTGTGGTCTCTCTTCATCCTTGAATCCTTTCTTGATGCTCATAGAGGACACGGTATAAACAGCAGGATAAAGAAATTGTGTACATTTGGCTCATGTGTTCCATTAGTTTTGTGGCATATATTCTGGGAGCATGCTTTATTCTCAGTGTCATCTGACAAAAAACAAGCATACTTTGAATCAATGCATTAGACTGGTACAGTGACAGAGTCAGATGAGCGCTGCAAATGTAAAATCGAAGGCATAGGATCTGGTAAAAGAGAAGACATCTGGGTTCTCTTCTGGTGCAATCTGAACAGTGTCCTTTGTGTTGCTGCAGTGCCCAGGGCTCTATTTCCTCCTCTTTTGTTGTCTTTCTAGTCACCCCTGCAGTAAGTTTAGCTAGGGAGGGTATTTCACGTATTTTTCTTAGTTGTGGTGATGGCTAGGACCTAATATTTAGCATGGTGTGTGAAATAAACATCTTTCACACAGTCTATAACAGCACAAACTGTATCTTAAGCAGAGACATCTCACCAATTTTACACTATCAATCATCAGCATATAAATACCAGGATAAAAATTCTAGCTTATATACTTGAACGTATTGCCAAAAGCTGTCTTTAAAATGGTTATTGAAATACGAGTTTGGGCCCTAGTCCTACAGCCTGATCATGGTACCCAAGAGTCTTATCTGTTCACAATTGTATTCTTTTTTCTCAGTCACAGCAGTTGAGTAGTCCACCTACACAGAGCAGAATGTGAGACTGGGGCTCAAATTTATGCACCATCTGCCCTTGGTCATGCATTCCAACTCTTATAAAAATCAATCACTTCATCTCTCTGAAGAGCTCCCACATGAAAAGTGCCCCCATATAAGTTTGGAACTTATAATGAAATATTATCTTTCTTAAATAATCTGATTTTACTGTGTTTTTTGTTGTCATTTGTGTTTTTGTTTTTTTTTAATTATTATTTTTATTGTACGAATATTCAGCGTTATGTTATTTTGGGTGGAAGATGGAAACTGAGCCTGAGGCATGACAAAATATCCAGAAACACACCACTTGCTGTACCCCATTGCTTTAATATTGTGCTGTTTAATAAGAAAATGACCCCAAGTGCTTGGATGACAACTCCAAAATGGACCATAAATATTCTGTACATAGGGAAAAGCTGAAAGCTAAAGTACGCTGCATAATATTGCTGTGGTGCAAAAGGGAATACGAATACATTCAATTTACCTAAGTATCTAGTAGTGACAGCCACTAACATTTATTTAGAAGAAATAGCAAGTGGATGTATAACATCTGTTTGTTAATAAATGAATTAAAAGAAATATGGATTACTCTGCAAATGGACGTTAGAGAAGCACAGATCTGGGTTTGATGTATAAGACACATAAAGAACCCAATTCTGGGCACTGCTAAGTGATCCTTGCAAAATGCTGAGCCCCTGCTAATTTCAGTAGGAGTCGAGCAAACTCAGCACCTGGCAAGGATGGGTCTATCTATATTTAAATACAGAATGAACCCTCATCTAAGTAGATTCACTTATGATAAACTGATGCAGCTTAGAAATTACATGTTTGGTTTAATTGGGGTAATTGCAAACAGAGAGACGCTCAAATAAGCACTGGTAATTGGTACAACAATGATTGTATCCTCCTTCTGATCTCAGGTCCTCCTTGAGGATTCTGTCCTAGCCTGCATTAATTAAGAGAAAGCATGTGACATTTCTTGCAGCCTTTGACATGAAGATGACCTTTCCCTAGGTTACTCATGAACACCTGCTGACATCAAAGATGTTTTTTACTGTATTTATTCCTTTTTTCACCAGACATTCATAAACATTACTGAATAATATTCCTGACCAGTTATTAAAATGCTCAAAAAAATGTTATGCTGTTATGACAGATGACCAAATAGTGCACAGGGAATAATTTATTTGACAAACAGGAGCTTTATTTTCTGTGATCCAAGCACTTTTTAAAGTTTTTAGATATTTGTGTTCCTCACTTGAAATGATGTGTTCAGTTGCTACAAGTAAGTGTTGGTTGTTAGCTTGTTCTTAGGACATCTGTGATGGGTATGTGGCATTTAAACCTGTTGGACAGAAGGCCCCTCTTTTTGCTTCCTGCGTGGGTATATGTAACTCTTGAATCTAGCTCATTGTGTAAAAGAAGATTCATTTTATTGTTCTTCCATACTTTCTAAATTTTTTGCAAAAACATTAAAAATAATGACTTCGAGTTTTGGTAAGCTCTTAGGGAACTTCTCTCCTAGAAGACTGATGGAAATTAAATACAAAAAGAGTACAGATGTAGTCAAGACAGATGGAACATTTATCTTTTTTCCCAAATACCTTTGTAACAATTTTTGATGTGTTTGCCTTTGTTTATACAGTCACATTCTCAACATTTTATGCCTCCAAGAGTTTGAAACAGCATGGTGTTTGGTGTCTTTCCAACAAAATTACTAGTGCAATTTCCATTATTTCACAAACAAACAAAAACAATACAAAGCAACAACAACAACAAAAAACAGCAGCTAAGCAAGACCAAATATATATGCAGCTGCATACTTAAGTACTCCCTTGGAGTATCTGTATAGCCAGCAAATACAAGGCACTAGCATCTGCTGTGGGAACATTAGGGCTTAGTGTGGACAAATTGGAACGGGCTGCGTGAGGCCGAAGTTCACGTTACTTGTGCTGGCGCCTCTGTGAGACACCTTGACTCCAGGTTATCTCTGAAAGGTACACATGCTGTCCAGCACATGCTCCCAGTATGCCAGAGATTAAAAAACAAAGTGTGGTGAGCGATGTAGTATGTAGCTACACTGAACTGTATTCCTTTGGCAAATACATGTCTTCTGATTTTGTGTAGAAAATGTCTTGCATGGGTAATGGACGGCATCACAGAGAAAAACAACACTAAATTCCTGATAATAAAACAGAAATAAAAGCGGTCAGTTAAGACACTGCAAACTGCGATTGACTTTGCTTCTAATCCTGTACACGCTGGCCCCTGCAAAAATCAGCTTTCCACAAACTATAGTTTGTTGTCCTGATGAAACTCATCCCTACCACGACTTGCAGTGCATTTGCAGTGCAATTACCTCTCCCTGCTGTTCTTATTTGTGCTAGCTGAGTGTGTCAAGTCAGTTCTAAGTAAACCAGAGAGGAATGCTGGTGGGGATGGGGCAAACTCCAGTTCCCAGGGGTCTTTTGCATATCCTTTGAGCTCTGTCTTGGAGCGATCCTCAGTGGCACAGAGCCTCATGGTAAGAGGCCTTTACACCTTGCCACAGTGGGGATGTATATGTACATTACACAAATATGCAAGTGTAGGAACGTCCCCCTGTCAAAGGACAGAGGTCCCAGCTGCAACAGGAGGTAGCCCTGGGTCACCGGCTGGACTCTTGCCTTCACAAGCAGCAATGCTGAGGAAGGCACATGAGGAGGAGCCTGCGTGGCCCCAATTAAAACAACAGTGTCCAAAACTTATAAAGAAAATATCTCCTGTGACCATTCCTACACGTGCTTGGGTTTTGTTTTGTGCTGGTAGTTTTTCTAAAGTGATTTCCCTATCATGTTCTCTGATGTTGCGTTTTACCTTGCTGGTTCTGTAAATATTTTCTGGCATGTCAGATAGCTGTTTGGGTGAGTCGCTAACAAAGTGCATATGCCACAGGGAACTTGCACTGGGTTGCTGTTCCAGTGAATGCACCAGCAGGAAAAATTTGTGTGGGTGGTATCTACATCGCCCTTTTACCTCTGTTTTCTCCTCTGTGGGCTCCACTCCCGACCCGTGGCATTCCAGCTGTGGGCATCGTTCTTCCTCATTGCACACCTACTTGCTTGAATGCAGACGCTTACTTTAGTGTCAGCTGTATGTCCTCTCATTTGCTCCCCATTCAGCTTGCCTTTAATGATTCCAGTACATGCAGACTTCTGCGTCAGTGCCTCATCCCCAACAACTCCACCTTCTCTGTTTTCTTCTTTCTCTTACTAAGACATAGTTGTTCACTCGTGTTAGGAAAGAACTCCTCTATTTCCATCACTACGTGGTATAGAGCCTGCTCAACAAACCCTTTCTAAATTTGGACGTAGACAGTGGTATCTCCCTCTTTGCTGGAAATGAACTAACAAAAACAAGTGCTCAAAGGCACATGTTTGTCGGTATGTATTGTCATGCAAGATG
Organism: Anser cygnoides; assembly: GCF_040182565.1. Taxonomy (NCBI): domain Eukaryota; kingdom Metazoa; phylum Chordata; class Aves; order Anseriformes; family Anatidae; genus Anser; species Anser cygnoides. The sequence goes on along the minus strand of NC_089873.1, from coordinate 80,966,918 downwards.
TATTGTAACAAAGAATTATTGATGAGCCTGCTATAGCAACCTGATTTCCTATTTTACCATTATCTTAATTCTTAGGAATTTTAAAAAGCATTGGCTTGGCCATTTTAAAATTACACAAGTACAAAAAAGTATATGCTGAGTGGTTTAAAAGAGTTCTTTTTAAATCATATATAAATTAAAAGCTGCTTAATTTAAAAATGTATTTTTGGCTAAGGTACTTAATGTTGAAAAGTGGTTACTCAGCATGCAAAGTACCTTAGGTACTTTTCATAAGAAGTTTTATGACAACACAAATTTTTAAAAATGGTTATTTACACAATAGATACTGATGGATAGCCATTATAGTTTATCAGATCAATAATCAATGTTCTTAAAAGTCACTTAATTCAAATACATAATCCATATTATAAATAAAAGGATCAGGTAATGTATATTTACATCAGAAAGCGTAATAACTCCTTTAAAACTGTTGTGGTCCTCTTCCTGAAGTCTTCTGTACTTCTATGAAAGACTTTTCCATTATTTAAAATTCCTTGAAACAGAAGAAATTAATGCCACCAAAATTCACTAATGCAGTGACAAGTCATCTCTGATGATAAGCACTTTCAAGAAGTTTTTGAATGAGGGTAGGGGGTGGGAGTGGGATGGGGGTGGCACAGATTTATCTTTAAGAATATGACAGATTGAAAGATGCAGCTTTATATCCTTGTTGGTTTCCTCCAACTCCACTGTACTGGAGTGCTGGATCACAGTTGCTGGGTTTTCAGTTGTATGGTTTCATGGACTGTGCTTTGCTCATCAGCTGTATTTTAATTAATGACAAGAATGCCTATTGCCCAGCTAGGTATTCTTTGAAGTTTTAAATTAAAATACCTTAGATATTTGATTTAATAACAGTTTAGTGCCTTAAAATTACAGACTTCATGTTTATATACTACAAGCTCTGTCATGCTACAATTGAAGGAAATTGAATATGCCTATTAGCATGAATGGAGTAGAATCTTACTTCAAGAGAGATTCTTTTCCCACTAAGGGCTTGATCCTAAAATCTGTAGTCATGAGAGCAATCCCATTTGATTTTAGTGGGTTTGAGTAAGTGACTAATGATACTTGTGGGGACACTGCAGGGTCAGGTCTTGTTTTGTTTGCTGTTTAAATGTCAGCACATGTCAACAGTTATCCCAGCAGCAGTAGGGATCTGTACTTCTCTTTCCTTACAGTAAGGATACCATATATTACACGTGATGATAGTTAACAAATGTTGACTTCTGCTCTATACTTTGAAATGTTTATTAAGGTCTAAGACTATGGGCACCTAACTGTTCATTTAGATGTGCAGCTGTAACAGCTGTGCCATTCTGGTCTGTCCTAGCATCACACTGTTGAATTTTCAAATGTATAAATCAAAGATGGAAAAACAGAAAGAAAAAAAAAAAAAACATGATTTTTTTTTTCCCAGTAGCAACTGTAATTGCCACTGTGGACTGTCTACAGCAAGGATGTTAAGGCATATACTGAGAAGCAGAATCTTCTACAGCCTCAGGGTGTCTTATGTTCAACTTAGGCTGAAGCCGGCCATGCAGGAAGAGAAAGATTTGCCTTCTCTCAGCCCTTGCCCTATGTCCCTGCAGTTCACATGGCCCTAGGAATGCTTTGGCCACAAAATGAGGTTGATCAGCTGGTCTGACTGCAAACTGATTAGGGAGAGACATGCGTGCAAATGGCAGACAAAGATAAGAGTGGGAAATGCTTTTGTAGCAGAGATGCCCTTTTGGGGGACAGCTGGGAAAATGGAAACAGACTGTAAAATTGGGTAGGGCGGAAAAGAAAAACAAGGGACCAGACACCATTTGATCTGTAGGGGAAGCCACGTGTAAGGAAGTTAAGCAACTTTAACTTGCTGTTGATTCAGATTCAGGGATTACTTCAGATGGGTTAGGAAATTTAATCAATAATGTGCACAAGTGCCATATTTTTATGTGTTTGTATATTTCTTGAGTCAATTAAGGTAAACTGATGTAAGACACAATTGGATTTTAGAACCCTTCAAAGGTCATATTTCTGTTTGTTTCTGTTGCCACATGTCCCAGAAAAATGAACTATAATCCTGGTTTATCGTGGGTAAATATAGTTGTGGAACCTCAAAATATATAAATCCTATAGTCCAGTTCATCTGCAAATGTTATAGGTTCAAGAATCACAGCAGCGAAGAGAGGGTGCAAGAGAGTGATGTGTAAAGAGAGGGTGAAAGGGAGTGAAGCAGGCTCAGACTAGACAGCATGTGAATCCCTTGCCCTGAGAGTGCAGGTGGACATACCCCATGGTTGAAATCTCTGCGTGGCAGTGACTGGGTCTTTAACAATCTTTAACTGACAAAAAACAAGAGGCAGGGGGGCGAAGAACAAATCACTGGTTTTAGGAAAGCTGTCTCCAAGTAGAGTTCAACACTGCCTGGATCCCACACTCTATACAGAGCAACAGTTTCCCCCATAGTCATTTATATAATTATAACCTTGCTTCTCCTTTCACTTTCAGAGTGGGAGGTTTTGCAATTCTTGCTAATTTCAGACAGATCTCCCACTGTTTCATGAGGAACATTTTACATAACACAAGTATTTCTGTGTGGCTAATGTTTTTAAAGCTGTCTTTGAATTTTTCATGGATGATAGGATATTTTCTTTCTTTCAGTAGTTGAAATTAAACCAAAGATTTTGTATTGCTCTCTGCTTAAAAATGTGGCTGTTTCAGGAAGCAGATGTGACATTGCCTAGGCCTAATGGGAGCTTTACAGGTGAATTTGTTTAAATTGACATTGGCTGGGTGGTCAGTGCTTGAACCAGTGAATTATTAAGCAGACCTCAATTCCAACAAAGATACTGGGACCTGGGAGACATTGAAAGTGCATGTAGTGGTATGCAGTGGTTTAGTATAGAGGTATCCAGGCTAGTTCAGATACCAGAGAAGTACCAAGTAGTGAATTAGTGAATTAGCAGAATCTCCTGTTATTTCTGGGGTAGCACTCAGCTAAAATACATGAGGTGTACACACTAACTCACATATCTCTTCATACTGTGACATATACTCAGGTTCAAGTAGGGCATGCTCAGCAAAATCAGGTTATATGCGTGTTTTCACTGTAAAAAAAAGCTGCACTGATGATAGTTGTCCAGTTTTACCTCTTCACTGCATCCAGAGTGTGGTTTCTTGTCTAGTTCTTTTCTTCTCCAGCGAAGTTTTAATCCTTTTGTTTGTCTTCCCTGCTTTGGCTGCACTTTATCAGTGTTTGAACAGAGATGACATCCAGGAAATCCTTCTCTCATGCTGCCAGTTTGCCAGGTGCTGAAACTAGCTTTCTTGTATGATATCAATAAAACCTGTAATTGTAGAAAAGGTAGTGAATATGACATTTTTCTACTGGGTGAACAAAAAAAGATATGAAGAGGTAGGCAGAAAACGGTGAAGTGCACTATGAATCACTGCAGGGGTGCAAAAAAAATCCTTAATGACAGAGTTCTCACCGACAAATTCTATTTGTTTTTGCCTCTAGAGTTGTCTGCACTAATGACAAGCAACTCTGCTTGGAACTTATTTGCATAAAATGCTGTACAGTGCACACTGTGTATAAGGGGATGAGAGAAAGAAAGCAAGGCCACCCAGAGACTATATCCCCATGGCAACCCCTTTTAATGAATTACTAAGAACCAAGAGAATATTGAACAAAAAGTCCCTTCCAGTACAGCTAGTGGAGCACCAGTGTGGACATTGTCACATAGTACTGTACTGTGGCCAGCAGGGAAGAAAGATTTGAAGGCAGACATGTGGATGGGATTAGTTTGGTTAAATTTACATATCTACCTCTGAGCTAATCAACTTTGACTCCAAAACTCTTTGAGTCTTCATTTGGTCAGATGAATTTCCCATTAAAAAAAAAAAAAAAAACTGTAATGGAAGTGTTCAGTTATTGGCTTAGGTGTAAACATTTACATTAGAGAGACTGAAAATAAATTGAGTTAAGTACCATCTTAATCTCCATTCTACATTCTCCACTATATTGGAAAATATCTGTCAAAAAATTTAGAGTCAAAAAAGGTGTTTTGAACAAAAGCAGGCACAAAAAAGTGTCACATCATATCAGTGGGAATAACTTTTCTCCATCTGTTACACTAAGTCTGATCCTCCTTCCCCTCAGTCTGTTAAAAACCTAAGTGAGAGCAATTCCAGCACTGTAAAACAATGCATGCAAAGGTCCAGAAAAAGAGAAAGTCTATTTCTTTTTGATTAATTGACCTGCCAGTGAATCACAGCCAGATGTGAATTGAGATGCATGCGTTTAATAGCTTAATCATTTTATTAATTAGTTTTACTTTAGATAAGAAATCTAATTCAACGTCCGTGTTACTTCAAACTCAGAAGTAACTGGTTGCAAGAGTTTCTTCTGACACTTGGCAAGCCAGATTCACCAAGATACTTGCACAAGTAGCTCTGCTGAGGCAAGTGGTACTGCTGAAAATATAAGAAGCAGAACTGGGCTTGGTATGTAGTTATTTAATGACAGTCAGCTGCTTAATGGATTGATTATCTATGTCTAAACTGTGGGACGTAGAGCTGGCATCTTGCCTTGTCTCTACTTCACATCAGGATGAAATCCAGCGTGCGCTTTTCTGCTTCGGTCCAAATGGCACTCTGCTGTCTGCTGGATGAAAGAGTGGAAGGCAGAAGCTGTGATGATGCTTTCTGACATGTCCATGTTGTAAATGACCAGGGCATGTGTACAGAAGGATGCATCATCTTGCAGTTTTCATGGAGCTACAGGAATCAAGACTTTTGTGTTCACTGTCTATTCATAGTCATGTGGTAATAATTAAGTTGTTTCTGTTTTATACCTGCATATGTAAAAGTGGTTAGATTTCAATTTTTTTTCTATTTATATATTATTTTTCTATTTTTATTTTTCTATTTTTTTTTCCTATTTTATAGGTTTGTATCTGCAGCACATACATACACAAACAAATCCCCTCACCAACAGCATCAGAGAAAAGAGGCAAGCATTGCATGAGTCATGTCCCATAGACTTGCTTTATTTGGTCTGTGGAAAGTCTTGGAGAGGAAGAGGGGAGAAATTAAAGAAAAGTTTGTGCTGCTTGTGGGTTGCATGGTTAAAGGAAGCATCTTAGTATTCAGGACTCTTGGGCTGCCAGTTTTCCTAAACACTAAGGTAGTAACAAAAGGTTTTTGACTTTCTTTTAAGAGTAACATAAGCCTGTAAACTGCAGGACAAGAATGGATCCATGATCAGTAGGATTTTTCAATTGTACCAAATCTCCATCAATATAAATTAAAAACCCATAAGCATAATTCACAGATTCCCCAACCCAGAGTTCATCCAGCATCTGCAAATGGAGTTCTGCTTCTTCTTCGGTCCATCCAGTGCTCCATCTCCTTAAGGCAGAGCTTCTCCATTAAGCACCTAAGTTGAGACAGGGGAAAAATGAACCTGATATTAACCCCTCATGTTCAGGGGATTGAGTGGTTTGTGCCTGTACAACCAGCCTAGAAGCTATCGTGCTGAAATACTGTTTATGAACTCCAAAGGAACTTACTTCAGCCGGATAATGGTTAATTTACAGCCAGAGCTTGGAAGGGCAGAAAAAGATAGCAGCACAATTCAGTCCAACTCATGATGGGGAAAAATAAATATCTCACAAAAAGAGATATCTGAAATTCAGATCACATTGAGATGCAAAGAAAGCTGTGAAAAGCAGTAGGAGGGTGATTGTATTCCAATTAGATTTCTTCTGCTCATATAAAACAGTCTTGGACTGAAAGTTAATCATATGATTTATGGATCTTGGGAGGAATGAAACCCTATGAGCTCCTGAACAATGAGAAGCAAATGAGGCAGAGGGCAAGAAATACAGAATATTTCTGAGACTGTGCTTGTGGGGGGAAAATAAAAGACGATGAAGTCTAAACATGCTCTTGGTTTTAAAGGTTAACTTTGTGCTATCCTTTTACTCATGCTCTTGCCAAACAAGCAAGTTAGCTTTCTTGATCACAGTAGTCAAAATGATTTCATGTGTTGCAGTCTTTTGGGCACTTGGTAAAAATATTTCTATAAGGTTTCTAAGAAACCTTCTAGAGTAATGTTGCTGTGGTAGGTTAGTTCATTTGTATGATTGGTCATAAACAACCTGACATCTGATCTGGGCTTGGCTCACAAATAAAAGTAGGTCTGTTCCTTAGCTGAATCCTTTTAAAAGCATTCCACGTGCAAGCTGTACAAAACTTGCTGTCAGCCAAAGTGGAATAGCAGGATTTCAGTAACAGCCCTGCTCAGCATCAGGGTTTGATGTCAGGCTGGGGCAGGAGGAGGACTGCCTGGCACCAGCTAGGGCCCAGAGTTAAAACTCTTATTAATAAGAGTTACAAACTCTTATTTTCCTTTCAATTATTTCATCAGTAGCTAGTCCTCAAAAGTGTAATGCCAGAGGCACTTGTGAAATGACCAGCAAAGCAAATGTAATATGTCACAGATGCCCCTTTATATGTGCCATTCTTGGGTTTCAGCCTTCTGCTCAGACCTCCTGTTGGAATCAGTGCAACATAGTTGAGTTCAAGTAAAACAAAGATGGTATTGGCAGACAGAAGATACCCATTTTGAGACAGGTTCTCAGAAATGTTCAGTTATGTTTCCTTTAGATGAAGACACACACTTACAACTGGTATGTAAGTCATATCCATTGTTAGGACACTTATACAGAAATATCTAGAGGTAGCACTTTCTACAAAAGACTTTCCTTCATCAGAATACTAACTCTTCTATTTTTACCCAAAACAGGCTGTATTTTATATCTCTAATCTAAACCCCATTGCAATTGTGTAGTTGTCAGCCTGAACTTTCAATGGGCTGTTCAGTTGGCTTACAATTCAGGATGAATGTCTGGCCTGAAGCCCCCCGTACCCAGGTCAAAACTTCAAGTTTGCAAGTCTATGTCTGGACATCAGGTACCTTTTACACCTTTAGTGGACATATTTCTACATGAAGTTCTTTGCAAACTCAGGTAGCGAAGCATACCTGCTTTCTCTTTAACAAAAGGGCAAAAAGACTTTGCCACTAGTTTCTGCATTTGTCTGCACAGAGTGCTGAGAAAGGTTAAAGTCTTGATCCTCATTTTCCATTCATTTTCTGGCCTGCATACCAAATATATAAAACCTTTTCTAAAGAGCTGTTGACAATCTTCCATCTTAACCTTCAGACCCAGTGCAGCTTCCCACCTTTCAGTGGGAAAGGGTCTGCTATCTCTTTCCCAGCCAGAAACGCATGCTGACATGTGTTAACATTTTCTGCTGCTGCTCTGCTCCCATGCAACAGGAAGCAGAGCTTAGTTCCTAACTGATTATTTCTATATTCTTGATAGGGACTATTTATAGTCAGAAATTGTCTTTAGCAGCCATCTGTTCCTTATTCTGCTCCATACATGCCCTCATCCCCGACCTGAAGTAACCATCCTTTCTTCAAGGAAAGGAGGTTTAAATATTCATGCTGGCTAAGTCTTGAATAAATTCTTAATTGTTATCACAATCTCCCACACAGAAGTGGTTTGTTTCTCCTTTAGACTTTCATCATTTGAAATATTTACTACAGTCAATGAGGGCATGTCTCACCTCACAGGAGATAATATCTGCTTCTTGAAAAAAAAAATAATAATGTGTTCAGGCTTGCATGTCTGAAGAACACTGAAACTTCCACAATTTGAAATGCAAAGTGACTTACTCCAGAAAACGCTGTTAGCACACTACAAGAAATGCTTGAATCTGTGACTGTTTCCATTGTGGTCACAATGGGGGAAATTTGGAAATCCTGGTTGTGGGAAAGCTGCGGTCACTCCCATTTTGAATTCCTCAGGTTACTTAGTCATCCATTCATTCAGAAGATTGAGAACTGAGGAGTCGAATCATTAGCTCATGCACTGGCAGCTGGTATCTGAGGTGCCCTAAGGTAGGTATCCAGCCTGGGACTCAACTGCTGCTCCAGAAGAGCACAAGTCTTCTGTCATATTTGCCAGTCTTATGAAGATGCCTCCAGTGCCCAAACCAAACTGAACCCTCTTCTCACAAATGCACCAACCACCTCACCTCCCACTCCTCACTTGGAGCAACAAACACAAAATGCTAAAACATTGGTGCAGTTTGTGAGCTTCCTTCTTCAAAAGAAATTGTACACCCCAGCACCTAGTCACAGCAATCTGCTGAACAAGCACCTAGTGTAGACCAATAAATGAAAGAAAACTGAGAGGTCAGTGCAGGTCATTATTTTCACATACCTTTGAATAATGAGGGCATCACATGTCAGCCAGAGGAGAACAAAATGTCACATTCTCTAGCTAAAGGTCATCATTGGTCATAGGTCATGGAAGGGAGGCCAGGAAATAACCTATGAGGTTAGGATGAGTGCACAAAGAAAGGGCAACAAATGTCAATGAAAGCATGCAGCTGTTGTGAGATGAAACAACTGAGGCACCCTTTTGTGCTGACACAGGCTTAAAAAATATCTTTACTGACAATTTTTTTCAGCTGGCACTTTTATAGGACATTGATATTAATGTACCCAACCCTGAATTAGCTTTTTCTAAAAGCAACAATTTGAAGTTAAGTGCAGCATTTTCCAAAGAATCATAAGCATGACATTTTTATTTCAAGTGATTGATGTTACAGGGGACTTCTAGCACCAAATTCAAGTTTCATTCTCAATCATTGCATCTGTGCTGCGTGATAGCAATCAGAAACAAATGGAGGTGGCGTTCTGCATTGCACTAGGGTCTTCTGGAAATCCTTTTCACCTGTACTGACAGTCAGATGTGTCATTTTATGTTTAATACATAGTATTGCATTGATCTGATTGTTTGTTTTAATTCATGGATTTCAGAAGTGTTGATTTCAGGGTTGCCCCTGCAGTGATGACAAGCACTTGCAGGGCAGTCATACAGTAAAATGATAATGAACAGTTTAGGAATACGTGGAAATATATCCAAACTGACACCTACGATTTCTGATGAGTGAGCTGCGTACTTGGCTCATCTGTCTTTTGCTTTCTCCCCTGAACAGATACCATTTTCTCTTGTCATTGTGGTGTAACCCTGACAGTCTTCATGAAATAACATGGTGATGCCTGGAATGCATGTTAGATGAAGGACTGCTACATCTCCTGCACATATCTTACTGGACAGCACATGCAAAGAGATGTCAACAAAACAACAACAAAGAAGGTTTCCTCTGACACCCCTATTGCAGCTGGACAACTTTGCAGTATGAGTGCTATCAAAAATGGCTTAACTCATCACAAAATGCCGATTTAAAATATCACTTGTGAATGGTATGTTTATGTTACATTACAGAAAACAAAAAGAGTGTGATCTAGAGAGAGAAGGATGGTAAACTGGAGTAAATAATTGTTTCCTCTCATTTTAAACTCTTCCAGTTGGTTATCATATGACATAGGACTGAGATAAGCAACCTCTCTGTGCTTCAGTTCTGCTTCCTGAACAAAGAGCATTGACATCTTGAGCATTGACATCTTGTATGGTCTGTTTAGAAACTCTCAAGTGAAACAAGCTTACAAAAATATTCCTGTTGATGATCTGGAAATGGAAGGCTTTTTTTTTTTTTTTTTTTTTTCAGAGGTGATACCTGAATAATCAGTTTCTCTTTACATTTAAGAAATCGGTTAAAAATAAAATAAAAGGCACCCAAGCCCAAGAGTTCATTTTAAGAACTGCTTTTTTTTTCTTTTTTCCTTTTTTTTTCTAGTCGTTGGCTGTGTATTTCTAATCTGAAATCCATCCCCACCCTCACCCCCCACCTTTTTTTTTTTTTTTCCTGATCACTTAAAAAAATGGTGCTTTTTTTCTTGTTTTTCTTATAAGGTATGCTTTACTTTTGTAAAGATGCAAACACTTGCTCAGATCTGCACACCGCTAATAGTCTTAGTGAAGTCATGGATCTAAATTCATGCTCACTCTCCAATATTCTGAGGTCAATGTTTTTGTTTCTGTTGGTAACAGGGCAGGATTTTAACGGTACATTTCAGAAGTAGAGCGCATAAGAACTAAACGTCTATGCAAATGGTTGTAACTTGGGTAAAGGCTGCATAATCATTTCATCAGATGGTATTCTGACTGTACTTATTTACAAGCTGTATTTACTTATATTCTCTGTCTACTCTTCCTTATTTTGGGTGTGTAGTCGGCCACCTAAGAAACATACCATTCTTTCAGCTGTATGAATTATAACCAGAGAAAACACTTCTCAGGCAGGTTTGAATGAAGTGTGTTTGCAAGAGTATTTGAGTTTAGACTACCCTTTCTCCAACATTCCTTTAAATAAAAGCTACTCTGATTAATGTTAGTGGAAAAGTGGCTGAAACATGTTTGAGTGTGGCTGAATTGGAATTTCAGAGTTTGCAAACACTCCACAAAGCATTTACCCATTACAACTTCCGTCTATCAATAATTCAACTCTCAGTAAGCTCATAGGTTTTAGGGATTTTTATTCTGACAAAGCAATACTGTTTTTTATTTTATTTTATACTGTTTGTTTTGTTTGTTTTGTTGTTTTGTTTTGTTTTGTTTTGTTTTTATTCTGTGCAAAGCAATATCCAAAGAAGTACCTTTCCCATTGCAGTTCTGTGTATTTCCTTCTCTGCTAAAACAGGTCAGTTAAGTTATGATTAAAGTGAACTGCCTTTAGGATTTCTGCAGCTAATAGCCTATGCATCAGTGAGATGTTTACATGTTTTTATTTCTTAAGATAAAAAAATGTTCATTTTGGTTAGACATCATGCTTTAGAAAAATACTCTCCAAATCCCAGACAGTTTTTAGTTCCTTCAGTTCCTTCCTTATTTATTATATTTTTTTCAGAGAACAGTCTTTGCCAAGCCTAATTCTGATTCAGCAGAAACAATAAATAAATAAGATTGTCTTTAAGTTGCAGAAAACAGCAATCATTATGCTGCTGTGACCCATCAAACAACCAAAGGGCACTGACCAATTCAGTCCCATTTCATTGTCTTTTCTGGTATGCTGGTGACTCTGGGCTACACCCAAGAAAGGTGAGTCAGAACTCTACAATAAATATTGTAGCTCTAACACTGAAGAGGCTTTGTCCTTACAAGTACATTATATAATACTAAATATATATACACAAGTGCTGAGTTAAAAAGAAGTCAGTGACTTTAACATGTCATATCTGTATGGAGATCATTGAACTTTCTTTGAAAAGTCATTTCTTCCTATGCCATCTGCTTTTCTCATGATTTTTACCCCCCCTTAACCCATATGAAATGGATGTGTATTCAATCTTGAGCTAAGCATGCTTGCAATGATTGAGAAATGTCTAAGGTCAGAGCTTACAAAAAATTCATAAGGGAAGCAGCAGGCATAAAAGGGAGGGTTTTTTAAAAGAGAATTCATGAGCCTCTGTATGAATTGAGCATGACATATTCATGTTAGTGACTTCATTTATTTAATGTGGTTCCAAATAATTGATACCAGTACAGTGATAAAAGTACAGAGACTTCACTGCCAGAATTGTGATAATGAAGAGCCTCCCTGCCGATTTCATTCATGGGGCTGTTAGTCTGCTGGGAAAGACCTCTGATGAAATCTGGGCTGCAGCAAATGCCATGAAATAATCAAAGGCACAAAGCCCTTTACCTGAGGGGAGCTTGGTCAGGGAGTGATTCAGGGAGACAGAGGGAAAAATACATTAGCTGACAAACCAGGCATGGCTTTAAAAAATATGTGATCCAAATTGTGAGGATTCAGTTCGATATAGAAATCTATCTGCTGCATCCAAAAATCCATGCACAGACCCCAATTATGTGGCTCCAACAGCTAGTCAACTGCTATATCAACAGTGCTCTTACCTTACTGAACGTAGTTCAAACTTACCTGATTCTCACCTACCAGCCATTTGTTCTCCCTGCCTTAGATTGTGAGCCCTCAGAAACAGCAGTTGCTTTTTTATTATATGCTGAGCACAATGAGCTCCCTGTTTGGGCTATAGAAAATAATCATGTAGGCTCAAGACAGCCATACAAGTGCTGAAACTGTTGATGTCAAGAGTCCTAGAGAGGAATTGAATATTAATATGAATCTAAAATCCTTTCCAGGCAAAAATCCCATTTGTCAACTTTGTTCATTTGTTTCACTTCATGTAAGTGTGTCAATGGTTGATTAAAATTCATAAATGCACAGTAGAGTTACTGGATAAATGTTGAGTTATTGTTTACATATCAGAGTGCGCTGAAGGCAGAAGTCTAGATGTTGAAAATTGTGTCGAGAGGAAGGGACCATGATGTAAGTCACCATCATGACAGACTCACCAAACAATCCACAATGTCCCTGTGTAAACTCTGCTAGTGATTAATCACGTTACAATAAAATAAAATAAATAAAATATCTGCTGCTTCTCACCCATGTTTACCTAGCTTCAGCTTCTAATACCTGCATCTCTTGGTGATTTTTGTCTACTAGATAAAGGAGCTTCAGCTATCAGAAATCTCTTCCTCATGTGGGTGATTGTGATTTTTGATATAGTCACCTTAATTCCTTTTGCTATTCCTTCTCTTCATTACATCTAAATTAGCAAGCTATCTTTATGTCTTTGGTACTTCAGATTTAAAATCTGGGTCATTGCATTTTACTTCCTTATTCCACTCTTGAAGTTACATGGAGTGCTTAAGGATAACTACCTCCTATGTCTTCAACTACACTGCCAAAGCTGCTGTGACAGCGTTTCTAGAAAAAAAATATTATGAATAATGTCTTATTCATTTTAAAACAAACCCCACTTCTGATGAATTCACAGGGACCTGCAACTTGTTCTGCAAATGGTTTGTTAGGATGTGCCTGCAGAAGGCAAGATTGCGGCTGTACCCTGCAGTTATGGTTCACACATTTGCAGTGTGTAGAGAATTGGAAAAGGCATTCTGCTAGTGCAGTTAAGCTTAGTTTTTAAATCAGGTACATTTGGTGAGTAACATTCTTTAAATCGGATAGGCAAGCAGTTGCTGAATAGTGCTACACCTGTGTTGCAACAGAGTCTGAAAACAGCATGAAAAGGAGTAGCTCCTTGGTGAATAAAACAGCATTATTGCAAGTATGGCTTAAAAGTGCCACCATTCTTTAAGAAAAGGGCACAGAAAGAGCCATTTATGGCACTGTACAAAACAAAACCTCAGTACGGGACAGAAGTGCAGCAAACATGGAGATGCCTTCCCACAGCTCAGAGAGAACAAAAAGATCAACACAAATAGGCAAGTGAACATTGTCTGCCAAACAAATATTGCCTCTAAAACTGTGCTGGCTGCCTTTTTGTTGACAGAGCTTTCTAATACAGATTAAACAAATTTGGGGAATAAAGGCGTAGTGCGATGTGCATATAGTGATACAGCTGTTCAGCTCCACGAGAAAAGAGAAGGAAGAAATTTAGACACTACTCCCCACTAATTAAATTGCCAGACTTCCTAAAATATGCGTCTTGCCCAGATTACAGGATTTATACTGCTGAGTAAAAGCTGGCCAGGGAGAAGCTAAGCACTAGCCTCTGGACTGCTGACACTGCTTAACTGTTAATCCACACCTGGCTTTCTCTGGGACCTCTCCAACACGCTCTACCCAAAAGACAGTTTGGGTTCTCTGCTAGCAGATGACAAGGACCAGACTGCATTGAGTTTGACTTCTTCCTTCCTGCACAGTCCTTGGCAACTTCACACACTCCCATGCAATCTTGTGCTACACCGTGTGTCATTCAAAGAAAGCACCAAGCACCAAGTTAGAGACAGCACTTTGGTAGTCTACAGCACCTTTTAATTGCTTTGAAGTGGTGTCCTCATCCCCAGATAGCAATAGGCAGGAGAGGCACCACACACGGCAGGAGACAGGACAAAGCACCATGTAGCAAAGGAACAGGCAGTCTGCTCATGTGGGCAAGTAGGCCTCAGAGGTTTAGAGGTGAGGCTATGCAAGATTTTGTGCTGGGCATTTTTCCCTGGTCCTCCTTTATTTAGGCATGTAAGAGCATCTATCCAAACCATTTGAAGGCTGAACTCAGAAGTCTACTGTTACCGGTGAAAAGACCTCTGCTACCTCTGCTAAAAGAGTGTATCTGGGATTAGTCACTCACCTGATAGCAAGAATATTTTTAAAGAGAAGACCATAGTAGTTATTGATAGTTATACCTACTCCTAATCCAGCCAGGAAAACTACAACAGTTTACCTACAGTGATGTTAGGGTCAGTTGAAAGTTTTCATTAAAACTATTTTACTTTGGCAAATTTCATTTTGACTATTGAATAACTATTTAATAACTTATTTAATAACTATTTGAATAAATGATAAAAAATAAATTATGTTATTTAAATAAATAATAATACAATAGCAACAATAGCAGTTGAAATGAAACATCATACTATAGAAGTGCTTCGTTTCTGACATTTTCTGCATGAAAAGTGTTTTTTTTGTTGTTTTTTTTTTTTCAAAACTCATTGCTATTCTTAAATTTGAAATAAAAAATAAAAGGAAGGATCCAAATGTAAACAAAATATTTGGATTTAAACATGTTGGGCAAACTAATTATTTTCAAAATTTAATTTTGCACAATATTTGGATTGTTTTGCTTTTGTTCCCACTTAATTTAATATGAATATTTAATATGATATTTTATATGTCAAAATTTTTCAATCCTGACATTTTTAATGGAATGGAAAATCCATTTTACAATCGACTTTAATTTGTATGCTTCTGAATTGTTGTATCAGCTTTTGGCTTCGTGTTCAAAATGTCACTTAGTGGTGGCACTCTTCGTTCTTGAAAGAATAACTATTACAAATACACAGTACTTTTAAAATACTAAAGGGTGGGTGAGCATTGTCGGTGTTCCCTCACATGAACCAGCTTCGGAAAGAGGATACAGGGAAGAAGCAAAGCACCAACTAGAAGGCTTCTCTATGGCAAGCTCTTTGTTTGCACTTGCTCTTGAGTTCTTGAGTAGGATCAGTCAACAAAAGTCAGCCTCCTAGGAAACCACTACCTATATCAGGCTGGCTAACATCAAACCAGGACAATACAGATTAAGAGCTTGATGCAATTGCATCTTGAAAATGACTAAATCAGGACTTGGAGTGATTGCTCTGGAAAGCAGAGGTTCAGCTAAAACTAGCTGCAGTTGCCAGTAATGTATTGATTTCGTATGCCAGCTATAGCATTGATTATCTTCTGTCTGATTCAGCCCTCTGATTTCTATCTATTGGAAGTGCAGAAAAGCCTCTCATGAAAAATGTTTCAGCTTTTCTGCATCCTCCCACCAAATAAACCCCATACAAGTATAAGGAACACTTCACCATAGTCAGAGCTTCTTCAAACAACCAGAGCTTAATGTTTTTGAAATAAGGTTGCCAGCAAGAGTTCCACATATTAATAAGGTCAATTGAGGGCACACCTGCAAATGCAAGGGTATTGACTACAAGCAAGTTAACCTCTCTGGGCATGATCTAGCCCGTCTAATCCACTGCCCTTTTCCCCCTTAGTAATAAGGCAGCTGGACTCCTAAAGGAATTTGTTTTAATATCTTTTGCATTATGGACTTTTACCTCCTGATGTTACTATAAGTTAGATTTGCTAAACATGAGCATAGTAGTTAGATCATTTTTAAAAGCTAATTGTGTTTTTGTGCTAATGAATTATTCATAGTATAATCATATAAATCCACTCTCCACATCGATGTTTTATTTTGCATACTAATCTGAACATTTTGCATTTTCCAGGTTTTGATCTAGAGATGATCTTTGATATTGACCTATCCACAAATATAAGGTTTGTGTTGCCCTCAGTGTTCTGTTCTTTAGACACAGCCAAACAACACAAACATTTCACTAATATACTAACTGACAGGCTTTGTCTCATGACTCATTCTCCTCTAACAAATCCTCCAGTTGTTACTTACTGAGGATCTCCAAGAGATTTTCTATGAACTGATGTCGATATCTCTGTAGGCTAGCTACAACATCCATGTACTCATATTTCACAACTTAAGTCCTCTTATGCAGTTTTCTGTTCTAACTTCAGTTACTCTTTTTGCTTCAACAGTCCGAGCAATGCATCCAGAAGTCCCAGGATGATATTAGGAAGACAGGGATATTACCTTGATCTGAAGAACAAAGCATTGTCAGTTGTATAATGCTAGGGGCATATTGAACATCACCATACTACTGAGACAATGTATGTAATCATTATATCCAAGATTTGTTCCTTCATTTGTCAGAAATAGCTTATGTCTCCAAGTTTTTCGTCAGCTTCATTAAACAACGGCTTAAAATTCAAATAGTGATAGACCTCTTTTTTTTTTTTTTTTTTGAGGACTTAGTATTGAAGGAGAACTAGTGCGTGGTTAAAGTTGTGTTGAAGTGAACAATTTAGTAGAAATTTGACAAGTTAACCATTTGTAAGACACTACAGTTTTTTCTTTGCAAACTCTAGTCACTGATGAGGATTCCTATTTGAACTACTTAATATTATCAAGCTGATGGCTAAAGGGTACTCAGAAAATTGTGGAATCGCTTATACACTTTCATCATGACCTCATACCTTGTTGAAAGAAGAGCATTCTTCAGTAATACAAGGGTAGGATTTTTTATTAAGAAAAAATAATTTTGAGGAATAGTGAAACCATAGCCCAAGAAGGCCCTATTGAAGCAATTTTTGCTTTTCCTAAGCTTTTTCCCTTTTCCTTTCAGAAGCTGAGATGTGTATCTCCAATGAGATGGAGAAATAGAAGGAAAGACTTCCATGAAGTAACCTGTGAAATCCTGACCTGGTGTAGTTAACAGGAGGCATTACTGACTTCTGAAAATAAAAACCTTATTCTGTACAGGATGAAAAGACATTCAGCTTTCCTTGTTATAAAAGGGCAATTAGCTTGGAAAGAGTAAATTTGTAGGTGAATGGAAAGATGGAACAGATTTTCAGTTGTTCAAGATCATACCATTCTCATGTTCAGTGCTTAAGTCTTTCACCCCCTCAGAAACACAAGGAAAGATTGTGCAGAGGTAGAAAATCCCACTGCCGCACAGCTGCCTAGGTGTACGGTATCTGATGCAACTTCTGC
Source organism: Anser cygnoides (assembly GCF_040182565.1). Taxonomy (NCBI): domain Eukaryota; kingdom Metazoa; phylum Chordata; class Aves; order Anseriformes; family Anatidae; genus Anser; species Anser cygnoides. The sequence goes on along the minus strand of NC_089873.1, from coordinate 80,949,754 downwards.
TAACATGCACAGGTTTTATCTTCATGCCTGTAACCAGGAGGCTGAGGGGAAATGTTAATTAATATGAAGGAAAAAAATATTGCCAGAGGCCATCTGCTGTCTGAATTGATAGAGTAATTCCAAACTCTAGATCAGCAAGACTACTCTTAGCAGTTTTATCTCCCAAGTGCCTCAGGAGAACCTCAGCTGTGATCAGGGAAAAGCACAATTCCAATAATAACTTTCTTGGTTAAGAGGCTGGTTAGAGGAAGGGTCTCTCTGCAATGTGGCTGTAAACTAGTTTGGGTCATAGGCTTTGTCTCAGTGATGCTATGAACTATGTGTTGCTATTAGCAAATAACCCTATGAACTTGTACCGGGATTTGGAATTCAGTCCCAAACTCTTCCTCTTATTCATCATCCCCAGAAGTAACAGGGATGTACAAAGAAATTAGAAGATACAGTAAAAATAGTAAGGCTGCACTTCTGTTATGTAGAGGTGTGTTGTGTTTAAAGAACTTCTGCTGCAGAAGGTGATGTCTGAGAAGAAAAGAGTCCAGATTGACTTTCAGGTCCCTAAGGTGTATTACTAAGTGTATTACTAAGGTGTATTACTAAGATGCATCGTCAGTGAAGTTTGAAGTTTGTCATCCCCCAGACTGTAAATATTGCTGTTTGACTGCAAGTTGGAGTGTTTTCTTTCAGCAAAGAATGAAGCTCTAACTCCTTAATTTTTCATACTTAATTCTGCCCTTTGAGCAGTTGTGTCATAAGCAGCACAAAACAATTGAATCTCTATTTTAATAATATGGTTTCTCTAATCACTGAAACAAATGAACCAAAGTAACTTTCAATTTAATTTTGATCCTTATCTTGCAGCTTGCTTAAACATTCTAGTTCTGTGCCTTTCCAACATCAACAGCTCTGTGCCTAAAGGAACTAAAATTCATAGACATATCTGAATTGGAGGAGTTTATCTCCTTAAAATAATACCTGTCATATTGGTAAGACTAAAGTTATATACATTTAGAGAGTATACATTTTTATAGACAAGTTTTAAAACATTTGTAAATTAATCAGTCTACTTTTTCTGATAATTTAGCCCCTAATCTTATATACTGAACTGTTGCAAAGAACTAAATGTGTTAATTATTCTAATATATATTCTAATATTGCAATATTATTTTAATATATGACAAAAGTTGTATGTTAAATTTTCTTCTGACATTTCAGAATTTTTTATAGGATTTACAGAGGGAGAATGAAGAGCCATGCAATCAATGGCTTTGCAGCTGAGATAGAGTCACCATGAGGTCACTGTTCGACAGATAAATGATGAATTTTTAAGGGTGATGCTTTATTCTGTAACCTTTTGACTTTTAGAATTGCCCTTGTAACAGACGTCCGTGAGCTTCAGCAAATAAGTGAAATGTGAAAAACAGAAAACAAGGCTTACTATTTGACCTGTTTGTTAGGAAAAGCTTCTTCTGTGTGCACAGCGAGCCTAAGTAAATCCTTGAATCAGGATTGTTGTTTTCTAACTAGCATCAGAAATAAAGGTTGCATCATGTCAAACTCATCCTGATGAGTCAAATTCCTCATCTCTGTGTAAAAGTTGTACAGTTTGACCAGGACCATGAGGTAATGTACAGTAAATAGGGGATGATGTTAGAGAAGAAATTTTGCTGACAGTAATAATGTGATTCAGCCTCTAATGACTCAGGGATTTAAGAAGTGTTTTGGAGTAGACTTCAATATACAATTCTCCTTTGAATTGCTTATCATTAATCCCTCCTAGCTGAAAGCCTCTCTCCTATACCTCAGAAAGGGATAGCGTCTTGCCAGAAAGAAATGTGGATAACATTTTGCTCAGAGTGATAAATATTCACACACATGTAATAAAGCCTCAAATGCCAGAGATGGCTTGTCTTTTGAAGTGCTGCAAGCAAACCTAGGCCACCCAAGGTGAGGGCCACCCCCTCCTTCAATAGTCCTGCCAGGCGGTAGACCCCTGGGAACGGAGTGCCTTTGGCTTTCTTTTGGCATTTGTAAACTTCAGTCATTTTCAAAATAGCCCCTGGTTTTGGTGTGGCACATTTTTGCCTGCCCAAATCTAAACATAACTCAAACTTGAGGTTCTCTTCTAGAAACATGGAAGGCTGATGACTACTAGGGAATGTAACAGGGCTTCCTTGTTTTACCTTCTCTTTTCCAAGTCTTAGTGTGTGTTTTCCCAGTGGGTCCTCTCTGGCCTCATCTCTGTCTTTCACATTGGTGCCATATACACCTTTGAGAGGTGAAATATGTATTCCTAGTGACTTTGCCTGGTATTTGCAGTGTCCATCATTTTCAGTGTCCGGTATTTTAAAAACTCAGTCCTTGCCTGCAAAAGGAAAGCAAGGGAGCCAAGATCACCACAAAGGCAGAGCAGGAACAGCGAAGAGCAGGTTGAAATGGAGCATTGCTGTTCTGCAAAGCAATTCTAATATCAATTCTCTCCTTGCTGCAACTTCCTTTCAGGTAGTTGTAGAGAGCCATAAGGTATCCCCTCAGCCTCCTCTTCTACAGAATAAACAACCCCAATTCCCTTAGTTGCTTCTCTTAAGTCTTCCTTACAGTTGTTTTTCTTGCTTCTTACTGAGCTGCTCTTAGAAGACCAAAAGCCTTTCAAGTTTAAGCTGAGACCTGTCATACTTCTAGAGGTTAGCTAGACCTCTCCAGGCTTCTGGAAAACTGGATAATTAAGACACTGAAAAACTTCTGCTATAGCTTGGGTTTCTGGGCTCCTGACCATGTCACAGGAACTTTATAAGTTTGTGGGCTGCTAAGGTTTTGGTAGGCCATACTGATGGACTGCCCCAGAAACAACGCCAGGAATCTGGGCAAAGCAGTTTCTATTGAATTCCTGATGTGTTTGTTTTTTAGCAGAGATTCATCTAAATTCATGTGTTACTGCAAAACATTCTGCTATTGACAATTTGACATGCCTAATGGAAAAGCAAACCAAAAAATTTTGTTTGGAAATTCTCAGACATCTTTATACCTTGTCTAGTTCAGGATGGAAAACAAGTAGTATGTCTGCAAAATCAGAGACCAATTTTTGGAGCTTTGGCCATGGTAATAATGCCTCAGTTTCCCAATCTGTAACTTGTGAATAACTCTTCTTCTCAGATGAATATTGTGCCTCCCAGTCTAATTAATATCTGAGGAGCATTTAGGATTCATTAGATGTGCAAAGAACTTCTCGTCTCATGCCTGCAATAGGAGACGGGTTGTTTGTGATGCTCCTGTGAATCTTCAAACCTCACTTGTCTGACTTAAGACTGTAGTTTTGCTGCTTTGATGTCTTAAGGAGATAACGTAAACTCACCAACACAGAAAATCAAGTTGAAACTTATTTCTTTCATGTGGTGTCATGAATAGGTGCTGTGGGTGTTACATTTAAGTATATGATGCTTGTACTACTGCAAAATACCTTTAACACAGTCTGTGTGGGTGAGAATGATTTGCCTGTAATCTTTGATTCTCTTCTTCTCCACCGATTATGTTCTTCTAAGAAGGGAGTGTGTCAATGAGCATTTGTGAAAGTTGGAAAGGTTAATGTTCAGTTCTCAGGAGGGATTTGGTTCCTTATCTTCTGCCCATATTAGTTACTCAGGCTACATTCTTCAAGAAGAAACTACAATTACAGTCAGTTTTCCCTCCATCAAAAAGTAAAATTTGCTAATCTGTCAGCTCTGTTGATTCAAAGATCATATATGATTTTCTCCTAAACAGCATGAAAACAAAGAAAGGGAAAAGCAGCAGCACTCCTGTAATGCTTGTAGTCACCAAATTCTCTGCAAATTCTCCAATGTGCTAATTTCTTTGCATGAGATATAAACAAACTCTTCCTCTATCTGTCCATATCTTCAGGTTGTAAATGCAAGAGATAGAGTGCACTTTTTTTCTTTTCTGCAAACTCAGCTCCCTTCCACACTCTTCTGATGGAGGTCTTTGGGCAATATGTTATATAAATATTTAGTGCTCTGCCATAGAAAAGTGTTTATTTCTCTTCCCAGGGGCATTGGCCCCATGAAACATTATGAGTTCTGAATATTTAACTGCGTGGTAACTCTACTACCAGTTCCACCTCTTGTCATTACACAGCAGCTGAACATTACATTCTTCCTCAGGGAGGCTGAAGTCTTCTCACACTTTCCTGGGGCATGTTTTTCTGGAGTCACACAGACTTTTTTCTTACTAACTAGAGGATAAAAACATCACAATGCCAACAGACTAAATACCAAGTATCTAAATTTGATAAAAGTGAGCAAGCCATCTTAGAAATCTATTGTAATAAAGTTTGTTGTTGTATAGATCTCTGTTTCACTGTACTGCCAACCAAGTCAAGCAAGCTTACAGCAGAGACTTTTGCTTCCGAAACCAATGTCTTCTTTCTCACTAATGACGAACTTTCATGTAGCTCTGTTTTAGCAAGTCTTTAGAGACAAAAGTCAACAGCCTTTGAGACTATCGAATGGATCCAGTTTCTTTTGCGTAGGGGGCAGTGGTGCTGCACTCACCTTAGCAAGCTTGAGACAGCTTTATTGCAAGGAGGGCAGTGATTTCTGCAGTTCTTGCTGCAGACTTGTTCAGACTCTATGGCTTTAAATAAACTCAGTGGGGCACTGTTTTCTGGCATGCCTCATAAATCTGCCTATATAAGTCTCAGTACATTCTGCCATCTATTACTCATGTCCATATTAGAGATAAAGTAATTCTCTTTGAACTTCCACTGCTGCCAAAAAGCAGCACATCATAATGCAGAACAAATCCTTCTTCATGTTACATCCCCTTTATTTTTGTGTTTGACCCTTGTATTTATGTGTGGGGAAGAGTTTGCAACTTTGCTTGGATGGCTTCTGCAAACTTTTTGAGCTCAAGCAAAAGAGGAAGAAAGTGACTTTGCAACATTTCCTGAAGTGAATAATATCTTTAGAATAATCTTTTGGAACAATTCTTGCTCTTTTGTTATATACCCTGGAGCAAATGGGTGACCGATTAATATCAATTAGCTGCATTCGTGGGCGAGTTCATAAAGTTTGGTTGCTTACACAAGCTTTAAATGAATCTTTGCACCTTTGACACAAAAATTGCACTTCTCTAGAGACTTTGGAATAAATTTCCCTTGAAAGATCTTGTCTGAAAAGTTTCTTGCTTAGCTTCAGATTTCCTTTATTCCTCACAGTTTGAAGACACCTTTCCTTTTCTCCAAGTCCAGTAGCCTCCAGTCAGAGGCTGCAGATGGACAGGAAAAGCAGGAACTGCTGTTTGGGTACTGAAAATTTAATCTCTTCACTGCTGGGTTCCATTTTAGAGGACTAGGCAGAGCTTCAGACATTTGCCTTGCTTGGGCCAGTGTGCTTTCTCTAATTAGAGAGGTAGTTTAAGTTATCTTCTCATTGCAGCAATTAACACTTGCAGTGACTGCCAGACAATTTTGTAATGATTCAGGAAGAGTATCCAACTTCACAGAAAGCTGTAGTGTTCCAGCACTTCTTTGTCGGAGATGAAAGTTCACATTTCAGCTAGGAACAAGCTGCTCCAGAATGCCATCAGACCATCCTTGTGCATAGTGCGCTGTATATTAATGTTCTTTTATAAATAAAACATTAAGTTTATCCCATACATCTGATTTTCACATCTAAGTATACCCTATATAGAGATGGATTACAGGTGGGTATGTAGACAAAAAGCATCATAACAAAGGCAGACAGTAGACTACTCCACTTAATTCTGTGTAAATGAATATTTCCTGTATTTACTCCAGTAAAATTCACCCATTTGACTGTCCTACAAACACTGAGCATGCATAGAGCAATACTAATGAATAGTTTCAGGCTTATTTAAGGAATCTAAGTAGGGGAAAAAAAAATGTTTACCATTCTCAGTTTTGTATCTCTAAACATCAAGCAATAGAAGCATAGGTGGGCTAAAAAGCAGTTAGTGGATTGCTTTGACCCCCTGGCATGCACACGGCTGATAATCCATCTGGTATTCTATGTCACTCTTCTTTTCAAAAGATTTTATGGTGAATCACTTAAAATACACATAATAGCTGTCCTGCTTCTCTGTGGATTGCCTTTTTTAGCCCTCATTTTATATCAGAGCATACTTCATCTCAAGTGCTCACCTTTTAGGAGAGGTATGAACCATAATTAGGTGTATGTGGCAATAGACTGCTGGTATGTTTACACATTAAACTTTCAAAAATGCAAGCATACAGAATGATTTTTATACCAGCTCAATAGGCTGCATCGCTTGTTATTTTAATTTCTTTCAGTGTGGCTTAAGACTACTGGGAATCAGCTTAAATTAAATAAGGTTAAACCAATTTTAAACTTAAATAAGTGTTTACATACGTATCAGTATTGTTTTATCTGGATTGTTTAAAAGTCTTACAGCTCTCTTTTGTGGTCAAGGTTTCCATTAATCCTGTGCAATCCCACTGAAGTCTGTAGACATAGCTGAGAGCAGAATGTGGCCTATGACACTGTATTGGCAAAAACATCTATCTGAGAAAAAGAATCTTTCAAATAAATTCTACTGAAACTGAAACAAGTAATCTTTTAGTAGACACTGTTCTGGAAAACATTAGCCCTCAAAGTGACAAATAAGTAAAAACAGGATTGTAATGGAATCATAACCAATGCTGCTGAAACTTGCCAAATACATAACATTTAATAATATAAAGTGACAGCAATCTTGAAGTCCAAATGCTTTAAAAATACCCACACTCAAAAACAGGTAGAAAAATAACAGAGCAAATTGAGATGATTCATGTAAAAAATCTACAGGTTTGTATAGAAAGAGTATTAAATGAAACTAAATGAATATTATTAAAAGCTCCCAGCTAAAAAGAAGCTAAGTGATACCCATCATCAAACCACAAAAATAAATAAATAAATAAATAAATAATCCTCTTCCTGGAATGGAAGTCAATGAATGTCATAAATTCATGAGTGTTGTACTCCATATTCCTAAATAGCTAGATTGTATCCCCAATGCAAACTGGCAGGCATAAGGAAGAGCTGCAGTAGTCAAGTCAGACAAACAAAATAGGGATTAAAGTTTTAGCAAGTGGGCTAGAAAGAGCATAGGTCTCAGCCCAGCCAGATTGCAAAGACAGTAGTAAGACACTTTAATTACATGAATGATGTGAGCTTCAAAAGAAATCACTGAATCCACAATGACCCCAAGGTCACAAGCATTATCTGAAGGATAAAAGTACTACCACAAATGAAAACTACCACAGATGACACCTGAGACCTCTGCGTCAGTGAGCTAATCAATAGCAACTCAGTTTTGTCTGTGTTAAGTTTAACAAAATTTGAAGCTACCCATGATTAAATATCACAGAGGCAATTACACAAAACATCAAACTTCTTTGTAGGCTCTGCAGGGACTGAGAGGATATCCGAATATCATCTGCATACAAATGACACAGCAAACAGAGTGGTGGAATAATGTTAACTAAGGGAAGTGTATAAATAGAAATCAAAACTGAAACCATAGGAGAATCACAGCGTTCTTAAAGAATTAATTTCCCCCAGCAAAAATAAGTTTTATCAATAATTATAAGCAGCGAAGACAAACTGGTCCAAGCTCCCAAATGAAATGAAAGAAAGGACTGATAAATAGTCATGGGAAAGTTGACATCTAGTAAAACATATGAGTTGTTAAGTAATTTGAGTATTTTACGCACCTTCATTAATACTTCTGGAAGCAAGAAGTCCTGGTAAAGTCAGTGGCTGTATTTCATTTAAAAGCCATAGCTTAAGCTATGTAGAGGCATTAGTGATGCCCTCGGCCTTTCTCCATAGACATCAGTATTATTGTTGAATTGCAATAATGCTCTAACATGGAAAGACAATAGCCATTAAATGATATTGTTTCCTGAAAGGCTGTGCTGTAATGACTTCCAACATCTCATCTACCTTTGAAATTTAAAAAAAAGAAAAAGAAAAAAAGACAGGAACAGAGAGAAGTGTAGCTAGGTCCTTGTTAAAGGAAGGAGAGTAACTTTGTATGTACCTTCAAGCCAGGTGGAAGCTCAACTTGACAGGGAGCCCAGGAGAACAGGAGTAAGAAGACCAAGGAAAAGTCCACAAGACGGAGAAGAAAAACAAACAAACAAACAAACAAACAACAAAAAAAAAACTAGGCCATTTACAAAAACTTATCTGAGATTAACAGTGATTTACGACTGAGAAAGATGACATTAATTAAAGTAAATTTAGCAGTATCCTTATCACTTAGGCATGATGCTAATACATCTAGCTGGAAAGAGCATACAAATTACCTGGAAAAAAGACTTTTAGCTCACCTGCTTTTTTCGTGTGTGTCTTTTTTTTTTTTTTTCTCCTAGTTTGTTTGCATTTTTTTACTAAGTTATTGAAGGATCTGAGCTAAAAGTAATCACAACAGAATATGGATAGAGATTAAAAGTTAATAAATCCCAAATGGTTTGCAAGGAAGGGCAGTGGCAGAGTTCAACAAAAGGCTGTGTCAGAGACTACAGCTTAATATGTTGTTCAAAGTAAAAAATAAAAATAAAAATCAATGTTTCAGCTACCTAAATAAAAACCTGTGTAGAAAGGCAAGGGTTTTGTTTGTTTGTTCGTTTTATCTGTTTGCTTGCTTATTGTGTGCATGTGTATGTTAGCTCTAACTGATCCCACATACCAAATGTATAGAAAATAAATGCAAAGATAGATGTTCCTAGGTATCAGAACTGCAATTCTTTTTTTCTAATAAATTGAGGTGGAGAGACGAATCAGCCATGGAACATATGTTTTCTCTGCCACCTTGATTTAGCAGCAAAAATTGACCTCTGCTCTTCAGTTCAAAAGTCTGGGCCTTCTGTGAGCTTACATAATTAGATGTCAGCTGTATGGCAATAATGTAATGAAACTCAGGTGTGGATTTACCAGGACGGCGAAGGGGGATGTGACCTCCTTTGCTCCCCCACTTTCCTCCTGTTCCTTGTTCCACTTTATGCACCGCTGCCTGCTGGTGTTCTGAGTCCTGTCCCCTTGTCTGCCCTCCAAACAGGGCAATCAGTTCCTGGTGTCTACAATGTTTGTGACTGAGATCAGGTGCAGGAATGGGCTCAGAAAGCCTGGCTGGACTTATAAACATTTCCCAGATCCAGGCACCTATCACAGCCATGTTTCAAGCATTGAAGGGAAACATTAAGGGTTTGCTTTCCATCTCTGCCCCCATGGCCTGATATCTGTGGGAAGGAAACTTAGGCAGGTGCACAAGCTATAAGGGTGTTCAGCTTGTTTAGGTCAGGTCCCAGAGCTGGATAATGAGCGCTAGCAGAGATTCATGGCAGGCTAAAACTTCAGTGTGTGATTCCACTTGAGTAATACCAAATCCGGGATAAAAAGTGAGTAAATATTGATAAAAAAATGAAATGTTTGCATTTTGTGTGTCCAATGTGTTTTGATAGCAAAGACTGAGGGAAATCTACTCTGCATCCTCCTAGTCAGAAGTTCCTGCACAGAAGAAGATCCTAGTTCTAGTACCTGCTTGCAAAGGAATTTAAACCTGCATCACCTGTAGTCAAGGGAATACTATTGACATATGTTTAGAAATATGTCCTTATTATAACTATTATAACTAGTGGACCATAACTGTTTCCTCTTTTTTTTTTTTTTTTTTTTTTTAATAGAGTTGTTGCTTTGTTTTCAGTGCTAGGTTGTTTTGTAACAACATCAAGAATGCAGTTATGGTATTTTGGTTTGAGTTAAAAAGAAAACGTTATTTGACTGGAAATGAATAATTTTAGATCTGAAACAAAAGCTTAAGAGGAAAAATGACCATCTAGCAAACAAAAACTCTCAGTAACCCAAACAGCTCTGAGCATGAGCAACTAAAACTAAATTCACCTGTCCACTTTGGCTGGGATTTTCTTAACTCTTTTGATTTTCTTAACTCTTTAGAAAAACAAGTCCCTTCTTTAACTCCCCTTCTGTCCATGTGACATAAAAAAACTCTTTTCTGAAAGCTTTGCCAGGTCACTAATTCTTTTATAACATCTTAAGCTTTCTACAAGGCATAACATGTAAAGCAGAGTTTAGTATTTTGCGTTCTCTCCTTACTGCCATTATTACAAGGAGAAAATCTGTCATGGTCCCTGAATGACCTCTCTAGTTCTACTTGGTGTTGCCCTGCTTTATCATTAAGTATTATTTAGATCAGAAATAGGATGAGTAAACATTGGTATTCATACACCACTTCTAATTTTTATTTTTATTTTTATTTTTTTGAATGCAATTTTCATGGCTCTAATTTTGGAATTTCCTGACATTCAGGTTTCAGAAAGTTGAGATTTAAACTGCCCTGTTTTGCAAATCCAGAAGAAATAGTCTGTACTGTTTTTGGCAATGTTAATATTCTATCCATATTATAAGTCTACATATATACCTTTTATTCCATGGTTCCAGAATTGGTAAGATTACTCTTCAGTGGGAGCAGTTGATTTGGAGTATCTGCTCCAAATAGACAATCTTGTTATTTCTCTTTTTTCTAGGTTTTCATATTATATGAAATACAATCTGATTCCCTCATCCAAATCACCAATAAAGATATTAAAGAGGACAGGCCCCAACACCGACCCCTGGGGAACACCACCGGTGACCAGTCGCCAGCTGGATTTCACTCCATTCACCACCACTCTCTGGGCCCAGCCATCCAGCCAGTTTTTAACCCAGCAAAGAGCATATCTGTCCATGCCATGGGCTGCCAGCTTCTCCAGGAGAATACTGTGGGAGACCATGTCAAAGGCTTTGCTGAAGTCCAGGTAGACTACGTCAACAACCTTTCCCTCATCCACCAGGCAGGTCACCCGGTCATAGAAGGAGATGAGGTTGGTCAGGCAGGACTTGACTTTCATGAACCCATGATGACCGGGCCTGATCCCGTGGTGGTCCCGCATACATTGTGTGATAGCAATCAAGATGACCTCTTCCATCACCTTTCCTGGCACCGAGGTCAGGCTGACAGGCCTGTAGTTCCCTGGATCCTCCATATGACCCTTCTTATAGATGGGTGTCCCACTAGTAAGTCTCCAGTCATCTGGGACCTCTCCGGATGACCATGACCACTGATAGATGATGGAAAGCAGCCCAGCAATCACGTCCGCCAATTCCCTCAACACCCTTGGGTGGATCCCATCTGGCCCAAGGACTTGTGACAGTCCAGGTGGAGCAGCAGGTCTCTAATTGTTTCCACCTGAATGGGTGTGTGTGTGTGTGTGTGTGTGTGTATTATAATATATATATAATATAATAATAATATACAATAATATATATATAATATATATACATATAATATAATAATATATAATATAATATTATATATATAATATAATAATAATAATTGTATTACTTGAGCAGAGATCATACAGGAGATTTCTGCAAGGTCTGGCTCTGATGGTGTGAGACAGCAGCTCATCTGTACCCCCAGCCTTGTGATTAAATTTTTCACTCTAATTGCAAAAGATACAAAAGCAAAAATTTGTGAGTTCTCCATTGGTAGCAATTCACTGTCCAACATAAAGGATGCAAGGAGCACAAAGCAATGAAAACTCAACAACAGCTATGGTTTCCCTAACCCATAAATCTAGTTTTGTGATGACTACTACCATACCAAAACTATCATGAAAGGACTTATCTCGTATAAACTCATGCTGTCAGCCCTGATGCACTGAGAAGACATGGACATTACTGTATGGCCGCAGCAAGGTGACAAGCTTTTTTTGCCCCTCCATCCTTACTCATTTTTCACCCAGAGCTGTTTCCTTCCCTTCAGTGTCCCTGTGGCATCTATCTTTTTGGACACTGGTATCAGATGTTGGTCATCATGTTTATGTGCAACAATTACAGCAGATGTCATTGTGGTCTATCCAGAACCAAGCCTTAGGCCAAACCCAGCCGTATCAGACACCTATACACATCAGTTCTGGGAAAAGAAAAATGCTTCCCATTTTCTGCCTCTTGCCTGCTGCCTTCTCTACGGTCCACGGTGAAGAGAAAGTTGATGCCAAGCCTTTACACAGCCACATCGTTTGCCCAGTCCTGCCAGGTATGGATACATGCTGTTGCTGCTATTCCTGTAGCTCAAGGGAAGGGCAAAAATAGTACGTGGTACTTGTAATGCCAAGATTCCTGGGGCATTTTGGCCTGACAGTGGCATGGTACTTTTTATGAAGCTGTTTCCTGGGTCAACAGTTGACCTTGGAAATGGAAAGCTGGCCCTGACAAGAGAACTGCCCCAAAATATTCCTGCTGTGCAGCAGGGCTGGTGTCCTGGTATGCACAGTGCAGACAAGCAGGGAGCTGTCTAGGATACCAGTGACACGTGCTGGCAGAAAATCACCACTGCATGCTTTTGCTAATTTGGCTGTGCCTTGCACCGTTTTCTAAACTGGCTTAAATCTGCCTTGCCTGGTGATCCAGCAGGTTAAAAATCCAATATATATATCATGCAGCAATGGCCTGAGATGGTCTGCCTGCAATAGCTCCCAACAAAACTGACACTCTGACTTTAAGAAGCTCCCAGTATTATTTTTCATACATGTAATACATGTACTAAGCTCCTATTCCTTCTTCAAGTAATATATATATCTTTCATAGGACTATCACAGAGAAACTGGTATCCTCCCTAGTATTTAGGCTGGCTAATTCTCTCTGTGTTAGTTGTATGATTTTTCCATTCAGAATCTCTCACTGCTTCAGTGTTTGCCATACGACTTTCATATACTACTGCAAAAGAAACAACCTCAGACTTCAGTAGTGTCTGTTTTCTTTAAAACTCTTTTCTTCTACAGTTGAGCAAAAACTATTGAAGTTAACCCTTTTTCTTTTCTTGTGTACGTATATCACATATACAAATTATAACTAATTTTACCCTTAAAATATTCCTAAGAAATATCACGTCCAAATTATATAATTACACTACAATTAAAACTGAAGGTGCAAAATAAAGCACTCAAAAGTTGGCAAATGGTTCAATCAATGTTGTCTGCACGATCATACTTTGCCTCTTTAGTGCGCATAATTCTGGTTCTATTTGAAGAAGATGTTTGCAATTGGTGATCTTTCCTCTGACAGCAAAATCCCCTGAACTGGATAGCTTACAGATCAAAATAGAAATTGCTTGAGAAACAGCAATTCTATCCTGTCTTAATCTTCAAGTCTGGTTTTGTAGGACTTGGTGGGAGGCAGAGGGCCTTGAGAGAAATATGCTTTGAATGTTTGTTTGCTTGTTCTATATATATTAAGTATTCTGCTGAGGGATAGATTAATATTGCTTTGTAACACGTCAGTGCTATGGAACAACAGGTTCCAATCATCCATACTGACTCATCTGCCCACAGTCTGTAAGCTCTGTCTTGAGAGCTGCATACCCAACTTTTAGGCAAAATTTAGAAAGAAAAGAAACCCCAAGCTCTAACTCCCTAACCCTGTTTTTCACTGATCTTAGAAACATCATAACATTTCATTCAAAATTCCTGTGATCACTGGCCAAAGTATATCATCTTTATCTGATATTTTTATACCACTGGCTACATGTATTGGTTATTTTCATTTAAAAATTTGTATGCACCTATCATCATGGTGTTTGGATGCATGACAGTACTATTCTCAGCTAGAAAAGAATCCAAATAGGACCAAAGGGAATATGATGGAGCAGCCAAGACAAATGTCTATGTTTTAAATTTGTTATGTTTGTAGATTTTTGATAGGGTGATGGTCTCTTAAGCCAGAACTGCTGGCAAAATGCATGATAGCCAATACAAATTGTAAAGCCTGGCAAAAGTACTTTCAAATCAAAGAGTCTGAAATCAACAGAAAATAAATGTAGATCCCATCAGCTACAGCCATAGAAACAAACCTGGGCTTACCTTAAATCATAAGTCTTCCATTCCTCATTAAACATTAAGGGCTATGATTGCTTATTAGAAAATAATGATGTACTGAATGCATTCTGAATGGGTTGGATGCATTACACCCACTAAGCCAATCAGAGAAATTAATGCAGGCCTTCATGTTTTCAGAATACAAAAAAACTAGTACTTCTGTACTGACAGTTTTATGCTTATGAAAATTATTCCGAAAATGACAGCTTAAAAAATAATTATAATAAGGAAAGTTTGCAGCAGCTAACTTGGGACCTGACAGAAACATGTGACTGTCTCTCAGTGTAAAACATTTGTACCTTCTGCATTCAACTGGATATTCTTGTGCCATAAATTTGAGGCACCCAATGGCTCTGATTCCCATGACCTACTAACAGTCATGAAAAGCAAAGAACTTGTACAGCACAACAAATTCCTGTCTTCTTATTTTCCCCCTGACAGCAGGGCCAGGGAGTTAGAGCTCTTCTGATCCTCACAGGGCTATACATGCAAGAGTTATTCTCAAGTGGCTGCTTACATAAAGTTTAAGATCCTTTTAGATAGAAGAGTGGTTGGAAAAAAAAAAAAAAAAAAAGATTAGCATAATTGAGAATCAAGTTTACTAAGTACCTTCCGGTATACTAAGATACTGAAGTATTTAAGAATTGAAGCTGAGGAAAAAAAAAAAAAAGGAAAAAAAAAGTTAAATTTTGAGCATGGCTACATTCCAGGAATGAAAAAAAAAAAAAAAGTATTGTCAGGGTGAAAATAAAGTGATGACCAATGAATAAAAAAAGATCAGGCCAAAAATTGTTGGCTGAATGCAATGTGATAAGGATAGCTTCATTATGAAAGATGATATGTAATAATGTAGAGAAAAATATGGCTCATTAGTCCAAATAGGAAAATCCTTAATGTTCCATTATTAATATCAAATGTTGCTAAACATTTGAACCTCTGCACTTGAGTTTCAAACAGGCACAAAGATAGTGTAAAGCTAATCACATCCATTAGTTTCAGCTACTGCTTTATAAGCAAAGAACAGAACTGGTGCTAATGTTGTAACTGATTTTGCCATTTTTATGAAAATAAAATAAGAAGGATTCTCCTAGGTTTATATGCCACAGCAAAATGTTACACTCTTATGACAAGTATCTGACAAAAACTACCAAAAAAAGGCAGGAGAGAACAAGAAAATCATTCTAGGCCATGGTCATGGCACATCAAGGTAATATTAAAGGTAACTGCAAGCTTAGATATGGACATGAAGTAAAACAGGATATATAAAATAGTTATCTTCAGAGAGTTGTGTTTAAAAGTAACTCCTCTCAAATATGAGGGGCAGTAGTAAAAGCAGAAAGATACAGGTCTGAAATTGCATCAAACAAGGTGAAGTAGACAAGCATCATGGTTGACCGAAGAGGGAAAATATGCTTTGGGTGGGAAGAGTGGGGTGCATGTATATGTCTTTTTACAAAGAGATAGTAGGCAGAACAGAAAGAATTTTGAGAACAGGGACAAATATCTGTTTTAACACAAGGCGGGGAAGCCAACACTGGAAGAAGTGATGACAGGGTTAAAGAGGTAGGGTTAGGATGAACAGAAGCATCTCGAATGAAAACCAGTGAGGCAAGATCACATTTGTCAAGACTGAAGGACATGGTGTGCAGTAATTGAGATACAAAATGTAGACAACTTAGTCAAGAATTATGAAAGTAGGATGGATGGAGTTACGAATATATTGGCTGCAGTATTTACGAATTCCTAACTAATTATTTCATGTTGGCATGAAGTGTGATCATATGGAGACAAATCTGGCAGAAGAGAAAGTAAGTGGTAAATAAGTATAGTCATAAAAATAACGAGCAAATGAATAGCCATTTTGTTTAGTTAGATCAACTTGGCCTATTGGTAATGAACAAAAAGTTGTCAGTACAACTCTCTAATTCAGGAATGGCTGCAAAGCCACTGACCCTGCAAAGCTGTGTGTATGAACCTTATGGTTCACTCTGACAAAAAAAATGGTTGGCAAATATTTCAACTTGATTCAAAAAGTCAGAAATGGACATCTACATAATATCAGCAGGAAACCAGATTTTTCTGGTTGGAGATACTTGGAAAGTAATCTACTACAAGAAAATTGTCAAGAAACGTGTGGCAAAAAAAATAAAAAAAATCAGTATGCCTTCAAAGGCTTAAATATTTAAACAATTGCTAATTAAAAGTTTGTTCAAAGTGCTAAAACATCACTAAAGGCTAAAAAGCCTTTGAGTAGCATTTGTAAGCTACTGAGTGTTTGGAAGGTCCTTACCTATTTTTTTGTTGTTTTTGTTGTTTCTGGCTTCACTAGAGCCAGCAATCCACTCAAACACTAGTTGATTTAAATGTATCAGAGTCACTCAACTTCCACTGAGTTTCATTATAGATTCCAATTAGGAGGCATGAGGCAAAGCAGCCTAGTGATTGGATCACCCATGTGCAGCCCTGAGAACCCGAACATATGAGTTCTACCAAAGGAGAGGTGAGTAGTGATGAATAACTTATTTCTCCCTCAGATTGGACAAGGCTGGTTATCGAAGGTAGGAAAGAAATAAGAAGAGTCTGCGAAATACTCCTCTCTTGAATAGTAACTAGATGTTTGTGGTTCAGTTTCATGTTAATGCCCTTCAAAATTGTCTTTCATTTGGGTAAAATCCAGCCCACACTGCCCTTATCTTCTCCAATGTGCACCTCTTGGTACAGGTAACTGTATGAGTGGGGTCCCACAAAGTAGTGTTAAACCTAGGACTTCCCTTTCCTACATCACCAACCACATGAGCAATTAGATTTTGCGTTAGCCTCTCTGTGCCTACATAGCAGGTAAAGCTCATAATGCAAAGGCCTTTTAAAAGAGATTATAGACAGATTCATCTTTCTTTTAGTAGCAAGAAAAATAAAAAATAAATCAAAATAAAATAACGCAGGTTCTCTGTGCATACTTACATCTCCATTTCTTCATTTTCCTGAGGTTCAAATTTTCCAGGATCTTTCTTTTTCTTGTTCCTTCTTGCATGTGGCTCTCCTCCAGCCTGTGGAACCTTCTCTTATTCAGAAAACCAACTTGTTGTTTTCTCTTCCTCAGCCTGCTAACATGGGTTTTTGGACTTTCTTCAATGGCCGCCAGTATCTGTTTCATATTGGTAGATTAAAACCTGATCAGCTTTTTCATATAAACACAACTCCCTGGAAACTGATCCACAGACTAGTAGCAAACTCCCCTGAATTATTTTTATGGCCAACATTTTTCACAGTGGTATTTCATATGAAATGAGGATTCTGTGAGGGATAAAAGATAGAGGAAAGATGTGAAAAAGCATGGGAGTAGAGATGGAATAGAGAGAAACTAGTGAGAGTTAATAAGAGAGCCAGGGAGAGAGGGAGAAAAAATGAGAGAAAATAAATGCTGCTTTCAGATTACTGAATTTCATTTATTTTTAGTTTATGTTCTTACATTCATATTTTGGAGGAAAATGGGCTTATGTGATGTGATATGATTAAGAGGATGTTGTGCTGGAGAATCAGCAGCATTCCCACTAAGCAGCATCCCATTGTGAAGGCATGGACATTAAGAGACATCGTGTTGTATCATAACACAGACTGGGGGCTCCTAAAGCACACACCCTTGAGAATTCCTGTGACCAGGAAAGGCTCTGTGTCAGAGGGCACGAGGCTACCTGCAGCGGGTTGTGACACATGTACTGCTAGGAGATTGTTGTGCATTCAACACCAGTAACTTTCTGCTATGGAGCAGGCATGGCTGTGACTACCTGGTGAAGCTGTGGATTCATAGTGCAGTCATATGAAAAGTGCTTGTGGAAAAGAGGGCAGAGGAGAATCAGAAGGGAGACTGTATTTATTAGTATTTGTTTGCACTGAAGGAGATCTCCAGACAGCTAAAGGCTGGAAAGCCTAGTCCTCTGCACCTTCTTTGAGGCTGCATATTCCTATTAATTGCTACTTACTCATACTAATGAAGAGAATGAAGATATGCTTTCAAGTATGATTAGAAAATCAGTGCTTGGGAGCTAACTCAATGGATCTGCAATGACTTCTCTGACTTCTTACTAGGATATTGGATACCTCTAGTCACTTATTTAAGGTGTGCTTCTTAAGAATTTATGGAGGGTAAAATGGAATAAAATATTAATCTTATAGGCAAAAAATATTAGGGTTAAACAATCATATGAAAGACATGTATGACTGTCTGCTTTATGTGGAAGCTTATTTCTAGAACATGTATTTATCTGAAGTTTTTAAGCACAATGTCTTTTATGTACTATACGAATATGTATAATGTTTCCTTGTTCTCCCTATAAATGCAAGGAAGTAAAAGAAAAGAGAGCTAGGGAAAAGAAACGGGAAACACATGGTTTTGGGAAAGGTAGCTGCAGTTTATAACATGTATTGTTTTTACTGTATCCAATTATTACAGCCATTTTCTTTAGTCCTTAAGAGAGGTGTCCAGAGATTAACTGCTTGCCCACTCTTTCTTCTGTAGTCAGTATTTGCTGTCTAGGGGTTTCCAAAGAACCTCTGAGATGCTAGACTACCTGCATTTCTAAACCAATCACAAATTTATAAACACTGGTTTAGTTTCTAAAATTCTTTTGAGAAATTTTGGATACCTAGTGATAGATTTTGATGTTTGATCTTTGGAAATAAGTGCAACAGAAGTCATTAAAAAATAATAAAAAATAATAATTAAAAAGAAACAAACAAAAGTTTGCTGTTTTGTACACAGTAAACATTCTCAGCCTTCAGCCAGGCATATTTCATGTGTGTAGCTGAACTGTGAGATGGCCACAGCCTTTCTTAGGCTGATAGTGATTGGTGCAGCCCTCGACACAGAAAGAGAGCAGAGGGAGTTCTTACTCGTCACATTGTTTGATCTGGCACAAATGAGGAGAAGACAGCATCACAAACGGTGCAATAGTTGCCTTTAATGCTTGATTATGAACTGCATTTTGGGAAGATATTTTTGTCACTCTTTTATCCTTTCCACTGTTTTTTCCTGTTAAGGCTCTTAGATCATAGCTCTCCAAAACACAATCTGTTATGGTATATTTGTACAATGTCTAATACAATGCTATTCTACATATAGCTTAATGTTTCCTTTACTAAAGTATAAATTATACTACTCTAATTTTAGTACTGTAAACAAACAAACAAACAAAAATGACTATAAAGAAACATTTTTTTTTCTTTTAGCTAAAATTATTGTGTTGCATTATACCATGTTTCTCATACCTTTTATTTAAAATAATTTAAATAATTTACAACAAATGTGATATGAAACCTTGGAGAAATCCCAGCCCATACTTTTTATGCTGGCTGACAGCTAAGAACTGCATAAATTTTAATATCCGAATAACATAATCTGATGCTAGTACACAAAATGCTAAAACAGATGCCCCTCTTTACAGAACTTAAACAAACAAGCAAAACAGGAAAAAAAAAAAAAGAAAAAAAAAAAGAAAGGTGAATAGATCTTGTCCTTTAACAAGAAGGAAGGCTTACTGATCTCAAAAACTTCAGTCTTAGAATGCTGACCACTTGCTCTTCCTGTAGAGGCAGTTGAGCTTTGCCTTCAGCAGAAGAGGCAAGCTATCAGTACCTCAATAGACTGCAACATGGAGATGCCCTCTGCACAGCTTTCAGCTTAGAGATACAGTAGAGTTAAGATTGTTTTTTCCTGTGCTTCACTGAAGTAGATGAAGTGTGGGTATCTCATAAAATATGCTGATGTACTTTGATTTTTTCATCCTTCACTCGCTTGTCTGCAATCTGCTTACCATGACAAAAGTCACCGGAGACGCAAAGTGCTGTGATAATGAGAGACCTGTAGGTAACTTCCAATCAGTCCCGTGGGGCATATTTGAAGTTTACTACCCATAGGTTATAACAGTTTCTCCATGCAATTGCAGCTGACTCCACATTTCTCCTTCAGTAAATATATGCAACCATTGAAAAATAAAATGCAGGTTTACCTTAAGAGAGTGCTGAGCACATCTCTCTTTGTATGCTTCATGTTTATCCATCTAGAATCTTGCAATCTTGGGAAATCAGAGTATTGGCTTTTGTTATAGCAATCTCACTGTTGGAAGCACCCATCATTTGGCTATTGTAAGTTTTATGTAATTAGTAATTTATGGCCCCTAATTTTCTCAGACACTTTTTGCAGCTGAAGCTGCAAATTACTTCATGCCAAATATTAAACCTGTGGTGGCAATGTATGTAGCCTTTCAAAGAGCAAAATTATACCTCTTTAGGCAGGTTACTCTTCTAACAAATGTTTAATAAGTAAGATTTCTTTGTACGTAAAGTGATGGCATAAATTACAATAGAAGAAATTTAATAATTAATGATATTTTGCATTATATTATTTTGATCATCATTATATTTTCGTCAATTAGTAGATGCATGTGTTACTGAAGTAACAGTCTTGCTCCTTATAAGATATGTATTGGAAATTACTTCACTGAATAAAGTACACAGGTAATTCCTTTTAAAAACACTGCTATATGTTTCTTTTTTTCAGCTGCTGTTTGTAAGTTGCCCAGGTTACCTCCAGTAATACTATGCAAGACACAGACATGAAACCCTTTCAGCTATCTCATGATGTTAACATTAAATTATCATTCCAGTTTTCAATAGAAAGAGGAATGTGTTTAACATTTCCTTTCATTTTGTTCTGCTTTTAAATATCTCTAACAGTGTGCCAGAAATAAAGTCAAAAGTTAACACCATACTAATGGGGTTAATGTGTGGTCAAAGTCTGCATTTTTTTCTGCCAGAAGAGCATTTGACATTATTCTTGTTGAATAAAGACAGTCAGCAGCAATATATTACAAGCTCACGGCTCCAAAAACAAAAACCAGCCTGATTACAGGAAACTAGATTACTGCATTTTTTTTTATTCTAAGCAGGTCAGGCTATCCAAAGAGGTGCGTTTTATTTGTACTTACAAGCATGATGCTGCTGCTTTGCAGTGCAAGGAGCACATCTGATGCGCAAGGGCTGCAAGTATAACTTTAACAACGTGACAGTTTATTCTCTATGTTGATCCACTGCGGCTCTATTCCTGTTTCATCTCAGCTGTTTTCAGTGGCATTACATTGCTTTAGCCTGAGAGCAGTGCAGTGATGAATCAGGAGCTTTTTTTCTCCAGTTTGTAGTGCACAACACTGAATTTTCTAGGTAGCCTGTTAAGAGATCTCTGTTCCCTTGCACGGTAAGACAGATGAGGATGAATAGGAGCCAAAAGGAAAGGTAAAACCTCAGAGAGAAGCCATCTGTCCTCTTCTCACCTGCCCATGAGAGTCTCCTGGTAGCGATATCATGTGCTCTGGATTTGGCTAGAAAAGGTCAGCTACGTTTAAGAAAGAAACATTTTGCAATGCACAGTTCACTGCTAGGAACCCAGAAGAAAAGGGAGTGCAAATTAATGCAGTTCCTCTCATTTGCTTTCTGTGCTGGCTTCTGCCCAGAGGGAGAACTGGGAGAGATTAAGGTGCAGCTGTGGCACTCAGAATCAAGGAGGGGATCGATGTCTGTGGCCTCAAGGACATGAGGATGGGGTGTCAGAGTACCTTGGCAGCTCATAGGAAGTTCCTGTGACTCTGGGAAGTCCTAAGGCCAAGTGCTTTGATTTTTGTTGCCTTCCAAGAGCCGGCAAATGTCACCTACAGAACAGACACCTGCTCACTGCTTACAGCAGTGCTGAGAATTCTTGACAGTTCCTGAAGTCAAACTCATTTAACTCTTCACCCATTTTATGGAAAACACTATTCACAGGGAATACTAGCTGTGCAGAAAGGGATTCAAGAAGGTAATGTGTGCTTTTTGGAGCTTCAGTCTCAGTTTGCCCATGCAGCAAAGTTGATTAGTTTATTAATAACGTCGGACATAAAGACGGCTCACTCTGTAGACAGCTGTGCCCTGGGGCTGTGCAGCTGGACTGGGAGGTGGCACCAGCGCACCCTGGGGTGGTGCCACCAGGGCAGAGCAGTGCCTCCCTACCCAACCAGCCTCATCTTGCAGCCCCAGCAAGGTGAGTGGAGTTGGGATGGGGACAGTGACTAGGGTCAGACACAGCCTGGCCATTGCCAGGCCCTGCTGCAGGCGCTGGGCCCAGCTGGTATGGGGCCATGGTGGTGCCTGGCTCAGTGGGGCCCAGGGCTGGGCAAGAGGGCAGGGCTGCGGCACCTGGTCTGTGTATGGAAGATTCATTACTAAGTGAAACAGAATATTTGGGTTAATCCAGTGGAGAAGGGGTACTTAATTTCTATTGAGGTCTGCGGGGAAATTCTACTAAGGTCTGTTAATTCCTACTGAAATCTGATCAGTGGGAAGCAATGTACTGGCTTCAGCTCTGCTTTCACCACTCTCAGCCACTTCCTGGCCAGAGAGTGGTGTGGTGGTAAGGAATACTGGATTGTCTGCCAATATGGTGAGGTCTGGGTGAAATGTGCTCAGGAGCTAGATGAGGGACTGCTATTCAAGTAGCACCACAGTACTGTGTCTTGGGAGTTATAAATTAAAATTGTAGGTGAGAGCACAATTAAAAAATTAATGGTTTGTTCCACTTTTTTTTTTTTTTTCCCAGAAGAAAAGCTGGTTTAACAGGTTCCCAATCTCCCTTATGGCTCACACCCACCATGTCAACCACCACCACGATTTATTGGCCCCTCAGCTGAGCTCTTGCGACTCTTTGTGAAAGCATTCTCTGAACCCAGTCGGTGAAAACATCCAGTTTTTGTTTTGCTTTGTTTTGTTTTTAAAAGAAAGAAAGAAAGAAAGAAAGAAAGAAAGAAAGAAAGAAAGAAAGAAAGAAAGAAAGAAAGAAAGAAAGAAAGAAAAGGTACAGTTTCAAGAGTAGCCACACATGGAGCACAATAGAACACTTAAAAACACATGGTGCAGGGGAAACGGATAGAGCAAACAGCTGGAAAACTCTTCCATAAATCTCACTCTTGGAGCAGTCTAGCACAGAACCACCCAAATTACCACAACTCCTGACAGAAATTCATCCGGATCATTATGTCACTGTGGATGCCACACACTTTCGTTTGTAAATCCCAATTTTGTGTTATTTTTCAACATCACAGGGCTTCCACCAAGCAGGACAGTACTTTAGATGCTGGACACTTGCCTGTTCTGAAGTGATTCATCTAAAATAACACAGATGTTTCCAAACAGTGGGAGGGGAAAAGGCATTGTTTTAAACCTGTAAAACTGTCCTAACCACCTTTTATTTGAGGAGGACTGTAAAACCAAAATTCTCCTGCCTTACACAATTCTGATTCACACCCTGCTGTGGTACCAGAGGCCAATGTAATTAAGGTATGCATATACAGAAAGCCAAAGTAAGGTTATGTGGACAACATTAATTCTAGCATTTCCTAGCTTTTGCATGTTTACCTGAGCAAACATTATCTATTTTCTTGTGGGCTGCTGGAGGGTTTCTTGCAACTGTATCTAAGTCACACAGTCTTTTTTTTGTCTTTGCCTAACTTTACTGGCTATTCCTACCTAAGAAATAGCTAGAACAAAGATGTTCACGTGAAAAGAAAGCTACTGCTTTAACTGAAAGTAAACTTTCTCTGATCACATACAAGGTTATCTACGTATAAGTTATGCGCAAGGACTGCAGTTATCAATATACCTAGTAATAACTGATTACACTTAGATTTGGTTGCTGTGTTACACAAGCCAGCCAGGAGCTAAGCTAACCCAGCCAACATCCCTTGTACTTTTGATCTAATGCAAAATATGAATTTCAGACTTTTAAAAGTGAAAGGCTATGATATATCTAAAGGTAATACTACATAACTGCTTATATTTGGTAACTGTGAAAGTAATAGCAGACAATACATTTCTTTTCTGATGCTGAACAATCAAGAACCATTACAGGAATGTGGAAGACACAAGTAAAGCAATTAAGATAAGTGGAATGACTTTCATTGCTTGTATCAAACAAGTGAACTGTTTGGGAAGATGGGCCAAGTTGGCGAACTTGCTCAAAATAAATGACCGATACAGCTTTTCATGTATGCTTACTGTAACTCATACACTATGTTAGCTGGATTGGCTAATTGTCGATGTACTGATGTGGCACACTCTCAGTTACAGTTTAAATAAATGAAATTAAAGATAAGCTGACTGTAACAAATAAAAAGTAAATGACTAAATTTTGTGGAGAAAGCTGAGTACTTCTGTGCCCCTGAGTTTATAAACATATAAGGATGAAGTGACTCCTGTTCAGTGGGACCATTCAAATGTGGGAAGTTAGTCATTTGCTTAAATTTTCACAAGATCAGATCTCTACATCCAGAAACTCATCTGCTACACCCAAACATTTTTCCCACAGCACCTAATTCTTGGTCACCACTTTCCACGGAGAGCAGACAGTGTACAACTGAAGTCATTGCAGTTTATTGCCCATTTAGTAAAAGAATTTATCTTGCTCATTTGCCATGATTCATTTTGTGAGACTGCATTACCAATTTCAGTCATAAGCACTATATTCATACTATGAAAAGCTGAAGAAAGTCTTCTCAGTTGTTCTTAAGTCTAGAGCTGGTGAACCACAACCTCACTGATATACAGGGTAACAGTTAATTTGGGATTGACAGTATGAAGTTTATTAATTATTATTTTCAAATGTTACAAATGTTTTGGGGTAACTCCATCACAGAGATTCCTTCCAGCAGCCTGATGTTCAGAAAACAGGTCCTCTGCCTTTCTGAAAAGCCAATGACTTCCTGAGGCCCCTCAGAAGGGTTTCCTTAGATCCCCCACCACTTTTCAACACCTCTGCTGTTCATTTTAGTCATCCTACAAAGGAAAGGACCTGCCTAACCTGCCACTGTTTGCTGCTGCCCCTACAGACCCTGCAGTGCTGTAGTCCTCTTAGAAACATGTAAATAATTATATTATTATTTGTCATATATCTATATATATATATTTTTTTTAATTGGTAGTTAACCTGGTGGCTGACATTCTAAAGACCACTATTCACTGAATTCATGGGCTCTGAAAGGCTGTGTATCTACTCCCCGCAAGTGACTTCAGAGAGAGTAGGCTTTCTGCCTGCCCATCACTGTCCAGAGGAGCTTCCTAAATCCACGGGCCCTTAGAAACAGTTCCTGCAGCCTCCAGCTTTGCAGAAAGTGATGAAATGACTTCGTTAAACAATGCAAAATTTACTCTACAAAAACAGACCAGAAGAGCTGTGGAAATAATGCAGTAATATTTTTTAAAATATCTTAGTCGATTCGTTCAAAAATACACATTGGCAGGAGGAGGGGAAGTAGTTTAATAATTTTAATGGCCAACACTTAAGAAAAGATTAAAGGTCTAATACATTAAAAAGGAAACTCTGCTGATGGTAATCAGTTTTGCTGCTTTTATGCATCATTTTTTTTCCGTGTTTGTGCATGAAATGAGGCTGGGGGAGGTGGGTGGAATTTGAAGATTTAGGGAGATTACTGCTTTCATGAGAGTGTTTTATTGCACTTTGGCAGTTCTGGATTTAACCAGAAAATCCAATTGTGGAAAAAGGATGAAACAATCTGTTTTTCCTCTAATCAATCACAAGGTTTCAGGACACATTAAAATAAATTTGTGAGCACCATTCTTCTTCCTTCCCACTGCTGTCATAGCGAATGATGATCCAAAAGCTGATTGACACTTCACATATCAGCTCTGATGCCTGCTGCCCTCCTATTTATACCAGTTCTTATGATCACAAACAAATAATTTCAGAGATGTTACAAAAACACAGAGAAAAAGCCTTCTAGTAGAAGTATTTTAATAGGTGATTCACCTAAAATATTGGCAAAATTATGACCAATCACATGAAATACTGTGAAAATTCTCATAAAAGAGTAAAGAATATTTTACTGTACTGTAAAGTGTTCCTTGCTTTTGCCTATAGTTGCCTGTTATTCCTAAGCTAATTGTTATCTCAGATAGAGCAACTAGCAACCAAAATCAAAGACAGTGTTTTCAAAACAATACAGAATGCAGAATCATTCCCTGCTATTGCAATAAATAGCAGTGACTTAAGGCCACAATACTACTGTGCAAAGCCTCTAATCCAAGGTAATATAATTTTACCCCTCTAACTCTTCAAATTCAGATGATCAGAAATGTGCATCACATGTAGGCTGCTGACAGACTGCTTCTGCTACCTAAGCAAGCTTGTTTCTGTGAGTGCAATGATGTTGAGACACCTCACTTTTTCTTAATGTAAGCATCCAGTCTAAGATATCATTTTAGATATAAGGTAGTGTTACAGGTACTTCCAGAGGGCAGCTCATCCTTTCCTAAGACAAGTGTTGTGTCCAGTGAGATCTGTCATTGCTGAGGGTACCTTCCTCTCTGTTGAGGCTAGGTATGGAGTAGACATTTGATTTTTAGACAGCTGAATTCACGTTAATTCTACCCAAAGATGGCATTAGCTTTTTGGAGAAGCAGCTATTTAGCTACTCCTATGTCACTGATCCAGGATGAGCCCTTTGTACGCACAGAGGACTACAGACTTTTAGTTTCAGTTGACTGAGGTAATTAACACCATCTTTGGACTGTAATTTTCCTCATCTTCCTATACATGGGTTTTCCCTACCCACCACAGGCAGATCCCTGGACCTGTGCACAGGAGCAATGAGGTCCTCCCACATGCATTTTTTTGCTGGGCACTGTTCTCTGATGCTGCTGACATCTGTAGACTTGAGCTCATTACAGCATCACAGCCCAAACAAACACCTGCATCAGTGGTGGACAGCTTTGACATGAATGAACCAAAATCCCTTGGAGGATTCTAGTAGTAAAGAAACCCACCTAAGTGCATTAACAGCACCCGTAGCCAAGGGCTCTGTTCTGTGGCCTTTTATTGTGCAAGAAGTCAGTAGGACTTGTGAGTGCTAGTATCTGTGCTTGGTATTAGATGATGCTGAGTATTTTGTTGTTGTTGTTGTTGTCTTCCTCATTATTCATCTAACAATTAATTGGAAACAGCGGTGAATAAAGTGAAACCATTAAAAGATACAGAAAGTGCTGTGTTAGTTTCCGTGTGGTGTTTGTCCTGTGTCACAGTTTCTAGAGCTGCATCTTACTCCTCCTCTCCCTACTGTCTTTCATGAGTACAATGTAAAAGTGATAACAAAGGTTAAATATTAATAGAGAGTCTTCCATGCTTCACTGTAAATGTTAGGAGGTAGCACTGTGTTTGCTTATAGTGGTTTAAAAAAACATTGTCTTCCAGCATGGAAACCAAGTGCTGATGTATAAGGGGATGGTTAAGCAAAATGCTACAGCATATTACTCCTCAAAACAAAAGCAGAAATAGTCAGGAAGATTTTGCTGAGCAATTTTTTAGTGAAAGAGGTGAAGAGAAACTGGAAAAGAAGCAGCAGAAAATACCACGATACAGTTTAAAGAAGCATTGGGAACATGGTTTTGATAAAAACCTTCATCAAGATTTATGGGCTGAGAGCTAAGTTGCAGAGGACTGAAAACATGAAGAAATATCATCGATTTGAATCCTCCTGCATACAAGTATATGGATATGGTGATTTATTTTTTTTGTACGTTTAAAATACACAAATAAATAACATTATCAGCAAAGATAACTATTCTTCTAACCATTTCTAGTTCTAAGGAAATAAAGCCACACCACTGAAAATTAACTAACCTCTCAGGCAAAAGGGCTAACAACATCCTGTTACCTTCTAATAAATATGGTTTTATATGGTTTTAAAACTCTTCTATTTTTCATTCACTGCAATCTTATGTTTATTTATATCCTGCATAAAAACAATAAAGATATCCCACGTTTTGATCATATAGGTATATATGGCAAATATATATTACTTCTAAAGTGCTGACCATATAAATATTTATCATACATATCTTTCTGTGCAAGAGCTTCATTTAACTTCATCAATTCAATTTCATTTAAAAAGGACTAAGCCAGCATCTTGAACTGATTTCTGGCACAATGGTGAGTTTGTTTTTTTTTTTCTTTACTGTCATTTTAATTCATTATATTACTGTGCTATTTTTAAAAGAGCTCATTTATATTGTACATTGCAGTTCCATAGATTAACAGTTGGAAACTAAAGATTAATTTACAGGAAATGCAAAGTATCAAAGTGTAGTGACAGGAGTTACCTTAAGAGTTATATTGCATAAAATACCACGAGATCTATACTATTGCATACTTTTGAGGGTGGGGGCTACCAATTCTTGATGGTACTGTGAAGTAACATAAGTATATTGTATCATATGGTAAATTACATTTTCATTCTATTTTAACTAGTATCTAGGATGGTACATTTTCCTGATAATTTAATAGGGGAGAATGAGTTGTTAGGAGACATCAGTAATAACACTCCGTGTAGACCATTACAATATTTCAGTGGCTTACATTTACAAAAGTGAGTGCTATGCAGGTGAACAGCTGCTGAAATTTATCATCACCTGATGGCTGTTCAGTGGTCCGTGTGAAGGGAATTAACTTGTCTGTCCAGTTTGGAGCTGAAAACTCTCCGTATTACAGAAACTGCCACCAAACCTGGTACCTTCATTGGCAGAGGCCAAGGGTTAGGTGGTTCTTGGAGAAACATGTATTGCTGTGCTTTTAACTGCTGACAGACTAAGTGCAGGACTTCATTTGTCACAGACAGTAGCAAAACTGTTCAGAAGTTTTAAACAAAGCTCAAGAAAAAAATACATCCCCCACTAGATGGTTATAGCAAGTACGCAAAATTACCCAGTCCTAGTTTACTCGTGGACGTGGTACTGGGCACTCAAACAATCTGTCTCTAAGAGAATTGTGTTCACACGAGCAGGAGTTATGGTCTTGGGGCAGAAATTAATAAGTGAAGTTCCCTGGCCTGTGTGATACAGGAGGTCAGAAAGATCTTGATGGTCCCTCGGGCCTTTTAAATCTATGAATCTGTGATCAGTAAATGGAAATCAAATTGTTTTCAAAATCAAGCAATGTCTCTTTTCATTTGGTCTACGTAGTGGCATGTGCATTTGACATTTTATGTTGCAGAGGTTAATATGATATTCTGCATGAGTGGGGGCACTACCCATTCCCACAGAAAGCTTTTTGTATCACAGGCTGTATTGCATACACTATTTTAAGTATTCTTCCACTGTCAGCATGGTATGCAGCACTTTATCACTTGCATAATGCAAGTTCTTGAGAAAGCAAAATAGATCCTTCAGTGCTTTGTAGATTTGCACGGGAGGAGTACATGAGTAAAGGCAATGTTATGCAGCAGCTTTTCTGTAGCTAGAGAACTTTTAATACTCCTCTTGATGTAAGCAGGATCAGGCTCTTTCCAACACTGAAGTAAACGATTTACACACCAGGACTATGCATGTGTACAGAACCAGCAATATTCCTACCATTCTCAACAGGTTTTCCAGTCATTCCGACTGTTCTGCTGGTCACAATGGAGTGGCATCAAAAAGTAATTGACAGGTTTAATTTGATGATGCTAGATTTTTTTTTTCCTTTTTTTTTTTTTTCACTACGGCTTTAATTTTTTCAGATGAGAAAATTCCATTAAAAAAAAAAAAGCCATAATTCTGTCATTTGGATAGAAGATGGCACCGTAAAAACAAAGGGATAGAAGCTGGCTCTCCAAGTGAAGCATAGAATTACTTCTGAATACCTTTCTTTCAAAATTATACTGATAATTGGCAATCTTATTCACTTGAGTTTGCATTTGGCTAAATGACAGAGACTTCTATTAACTGATGCATTTTTTTTAAAGTTCATTTGCAAATACTGGAGTTTACTATTTGTGAAATGCCAGTTTTCTTTCTATTAAAAAAAAATATATTAAAGCAGTTCTAAGTGCACAATTCCCATTCCCAGCACACAGCATATGTCATCAAATTTAGGACTGTGGAATAGTTTTAGGAGCCAGTTTTACTGCATGAGCAGTGCAGTGAACAGCAATACCTCACAGTCCTTTCTTAACCACTGTCTCTTGGTTCCTGCTCATTTTGCCTTGTGCCACCATGTTCTGCCTTTTCCCTGTGTGCTGGCTGTGTTTTGAAGCTGCCCGGCAAAGAGATCAGGCTCAAAAAAAATGTGTATTTATATTTATATATAATATAATATGACATATATATTTAAAAATAAATAAATAAATAAAGGAAAGGAGAGCACAGAGCAGTTCTAACACAGCAGAGCAAGCCAGGAATCCTGTGATCTGGTCTGAGCATCACCTCCACCTAGACAGACCCCCTCTCACTTTAGGCTTAGTGAGTGACATCTGTAAGGAGATAATTTCAGCCTCTCTAGTTTTGCATGCCAAGTGTTCACCCTTCTCCACACCTCAGTAACTGTGTTGCTTTCCATTCACCCTAGCTATCCCGTGGTAGTTTGCCACAAATAGATTCAGAAACTGTCTGTCAAGTTGTTCTTTGTGAAGTATTTTATTGCCATACATGAAAACTGCACTGACTTTCCCCCAAAATGGGAGGAAAGAGCTGAACTGTGCACTTGATGCTACCTGTAGAGAATAAAATGTCTGGTAAGGGGGGGAAAAAAAGGCTATTATCTCTCCAAGATCAGGTCAATGTTTTATGCTGGTCTGCAGAGGAGCAGGATAATGGAAAATAATGGATAATGGAAAGTGTTGGTCTTGGTAGAACAACATCTCCGAGGAATCCTTTTTCGTGTCAGAAGCTTGGCTTCTTTTTCCTCTCTTAGAACAAGATGCCACAGAGTAACCTTTGCCAGGTAAAGCCTATTTTAATCCTTCCCCTCGTTGACACCTCATTGCTTTATACTTGTAATGATAAATGTGATAATGAGTAATGACATCTATTCAAGGAATGTGTGAAAGCAGGTTTGAAATGTCAGGATTTTGCATGAGGAAAATGTGTCTCCAGCAAGGCCACCTGCTCTGACTTTAACCCATCCCTCATTAAAACACATGCTGAATTTCCCATAAGTCTGGCCAGAGTACGTTCTCTGTCTCCGTCTCTGTGCCTGTTTGCCTGCAGTTTTTTTAGGTGGTGCTCAAAGGCCAAATTATGGGAATTTTCAAACTCGTTGTTCCCCATTAAAATACTAATTCTGGCTGTGATTCTTATTGTTTAATCCCTTGAGTGCTTTAGGACATTGAAGAGAGAGTATCCATTCTCTGAAAGAGCGCTCACCCTGCGTGTTTCTCTGTCCCATTGTCGCCATCAGCAGGACAGAACAAGCGGAGTGGCTTGGCCAGCAGACAAGGCTCTTTAGCAAGGTGCAGAAAACAAGCTGTATGCAATTGTGCCTCTGATGTTACATGCGATGTGCCTATTCTGTTCTCTTCCACATGGACTTCTATAATGCCCTCATTACCATAGTGTCTGAGTGCTTTCTAATAGTGCATTAACCAAAACAGCTAACATCTGTCACTTGTTTCTCCTTTCATCCTGCCCCCAGGGAGAGGCGCCTGTGTAGAGAAAAACCTTTGGTAGTGGGATTTTTTTATTAGAACAAGATAGGGAAAGGGGATTGCTTTTTAAGCATTTATTAGTGTACATGTTGTAAATTTATACAAAGGGGGAAAAGGTCAAAGAACTGCACTTAGAGCAGAAGGTGATGAAGTGGTATGCTGGTTCACAGACTCTCAGGAATCACTCCATGGTGCTGGTGTGCCTTTCAGGAAAGCTCTGCTCTGATCACCATTGTGCCTTGAAGCTGCCAACCCCACTCCTGGTATATTGGATGATTATGAGCAGGAGCACATATCAAGAGCCAAGGCCTGGAATCGCTATCAGTGACAAAGACCAACACTTTGAATTTGACAACCAAAATTCTACCAGAGGGCAGCATGGACAGCCCCAACATGACCATCCGTAGATTACTGCTGGGTGACATAACTGAGCTTTTCCATTGTTTTAGTCTTAACTTTTATAGACTTTGAGACAATCGAGGCTAGATACTGACCTTTGCTTCCAAAGCAAACTGAGGATTTCAAAATTACAGCTAGAAACCAGGGCCTTTCCACTACTATCATCAGGAAATAATTTAATTTGCCACCTATGAGCATGCCTCGCAGAAACAAAGGTACCTTCACCACAGAAAGTAAGTGGAAAGGAGACACAGATTTTATCCAACACTATCAGTTTGTCTAAGAAAAGATGTACCTTCTTCCAAAATACTGCCATCTTTTCAGTTTCACTAACATTGTTTGTGTCTGTGTATAGTTTTTGGGGTGCCTGTTAAATTACTGATGGTTCTTCTCACTTCTGTGACTTCAGTCATTCCTTTATACTCACTGAAATTTTGGTTTTTATTCCATAAAACAAATTATCATCCACACCTGGCAGATATCTCCCTAGAAGACTCTGCATTGCTGACTGTATGTTATCTAGCTAGTTTTAAAGTGTATTTTGACAATACTGAATGGCTTGTTGTGTCTTGATAGTCTGCTTTATATTAATTCAGTCTAGATCTTGTTGCCTAAATTTAACACTCAAAACTTTGATTATTTCCACCAGCAGTCCAGATAAAATTGCCACCTTTTTATTTTCCAGAACTTTTCAGCACTTATTGAATAGACATTAACTATGGTTACCATGGCAAGGTATGAGGCTTCAAAAGTAAATGAAGGATAAGCAAAGAAATATTAATTACATTTTGCCTTGAGTCACACAAGAAGAACTGACTCAGACATAGTCCTGCTGTGGGCCTGTATTAGCAGTATACCATGGTGACTTTTCTCCTTGTATTAGCTGTGCTTGACAGCAAGTAGAAGCTTACAGCCCAGATTTTCCCTTTTTTTTCTTTCTCAGACTGCATCATGCAGCAGACAAATAGGCAAACAGTTCAGACCAAAATTCATGAGGGCTATCCTGAGTACAAATAAAATGGTTTCCACTCCCTTGCATGGGAACACAGCCAACATCATAGTCCTTGAGATGTCTGTCTTGAAATTAAATGGAGAATGCTAAATTTAAATAACACAACTACTTCTTCATATGAAAAGAGGTAGATAACAGAATTGTTTTCTTACCTGTAGTTCTTAGGTTTTAACCTCAAAGAGTCTTGCAATTGGATTGTACTTTTTCATGGAAGTATGCACACTTATTCTGTGACTTCATATCAATACCAGCATCCCTTTCTAAGCTGTGGGCTGTTGTATATTTAAACCGTGTGTGTCATCCAGTGTTGAGTAAATAACACTGAGGTAAACAGTCTAGCTTTTTATAATGGAAGATGTTTTGTTCCTAAGTCCATCAAGAAGAAAGGCAAGACATTTAACTAGCATAGTAGGATCTAGGTACTAGTTTGCTATCTCTGGGTTTAGGTCTGTCTACCAAAAGTCTGTTCACTTTTTATTTGTAGGTTTCAAAAGCAAGTACAAAAAAAAGCAAGAAAATCATGTTTAGCAATAAATATTTTAAAGATTTTATTATGTTATCAAAGGTATAAATACCTATAAAGTATACTAATATAAAAAAATAACACCTAAAAGACAAAATATATATATATATACAGAACGTTAGTTAAACTTCTTTTTTTTGTTGTTGTTGTTGTTAGTTTTATTTTAATAATTATAATGTCTCATTCATTCCAAACAGGGAGTGGTAACAAAATTGTCAGACTGGGGAAAACATGAAATCATCACACACAAGGATATGTGTTTTCAACACAAGAACATGTTTTCAACTTATATTCTTATTGAGAGAAGATCTGGCTTTTAGCATACATATACCATACATTTAAGAATGTGCTATGACTTCAGTGCATGTGATAGACATTGTCCAAGCGAGTCTCTAGTCTATTCAATAGGCACTATAGAGGCTGTTTTTATAAACTGATGGATTCACAATATACTGTTTTCATTATTTTCAGTGACTACATCGCTTGAGTAATACAGTTTATAGTGTTATAGAGAATACCCATGTGACTATATTGTTCAGGGCAGGGGGGGTGGCGGAGAGGAGGAAGCGGTAAACCCAAGTTTCCATATACTTGTTTTTTTTTTTTTTTGGTCTAATTCTCTCAGGCCGCCTGTTTTGTAGCTGCATATAAGCTAAGCAGCTGTGAACCTAGTGAACTCCAGGAAAGTACATGAATCTTACATTACAGATCAGAAGCTAGGATGTGACCCAACTTCAGATTCAAAAACAAAACAAACAAAAAATGAAGTGGTGTTTGCATGACGTTTTTAGTGGCCTGAAAATCTGCAGTATCATGTTGCACCTAGTCTGGTGCAAATGGTAAACTGCTGCTGCAAGGAAGCTGCTGCTTTTTTCTCTCAGCCATGCACATGCCAGCTGTGTAGTATCTCCATCTCCCTTGCAGAGGACCCAGTGTTTTGACTATGTTTGCCTGTCTGACTGTTTGGGTGTTTTTTTCTCTGTTGAGCCAGTTGATTATCCCAGCTCACCTTGCAGCTGCACCATCATTAGGTCTGCAAGAGAAAAGGCAGAGGGAACACACAGCCAAGTACAAGCAGATTAATGGGGGACATAAACTCTTTCATTAGCATTTCCCCATTAAACTGGGGCAGGTTTGACATGAAAATGGACCCTAAGAAAAAGCAACGCTTTATTTCCCTGATGTTTTATTAGCTTACATTAAGCACAAACATTCCCGCATTCAGTGAGGTCAAAATTAAACAATGTGTCCTAATCATGGGTAAGAATCACATTTGATAAATTTCTGAGTGTGAATGAAGTAGGAAGAGGTGAGGGTATTTTTGAGTGCAACAGTATGTATAAAATATTACAGGTGTCTGAGATTTTCCATGCACTT